>NC_090449.1:189370019-190052519 GCF_031143425.1 Pleurodeles waltl | reverse complement strand
AATTTGTGGTTAATTTTTACTTAAAAGTAGCCAGTAAGACAGGCCTGCCTTTAAAACTTTAAAATGACACCAGGGACCACAGCAGTGCATTTAAGAATGACCTATCTACCCTGGGCCCCTAAACATACATGCCCTACCATATACTAGGGACTTATAGGTAGGTTGTCAGAGCCAATTATAATTAGGTCTATTTTGCATAAATCATATTACACAGAGGACTGGCCCTGAGACTGTTTAGCAGTGCACAGAGCACAGTCAGAGTCAGAGTCAATAACCACCAATATCAGTCAAAATGTTTGGGGGTGATCATGGCAAAACAGGTGACTTTCTCACAGTGGAGTAGAGGGGAGTAGAGTGGAATGGATGGCCTGCAGTGGAATAGCATACAGTGAAGTGTCATAGAGTGGAATAACGTAGTGTGGAGTAGTGAGAGTGGAGTTGCATACAGCAGAAAAACATTGAGTTGAGTAGGATACAGTGGAGAAGCATAGAGTGGAGTTGGGTAGTGTGGAGTGATGTAGATTGGAGTGCCTTACTGTGGGATAACAGAGTGGAATCATGAAAGTAGAGTTGCATGCAGTGTAATAGTACAGAGTGGAGTAGCGTACAGTGGAGTTGTGTAAACTGGTGTGATATAGAGTGGAGTGGCATTGAGTGTAGTAGCGTAGAGTGGGTAGAGTAGAGTAACATAGAGTGGAGTGGCATAGTGTGAAATGATGTACAAAGGAATAGCATATAGTAGAGTGGCATTCACTGGAATGACATAAATTGGAGTGCCAGAAAGTTAAATAATATGGAGTGAAGTGTCGTTCTGTGCATTTGTGTACAGTGGATTGGCATACAATTATGTATTGTACAGTGGATTGGCATAGACTGGAGTGTTTTACATTGGAGTGTCATACAGTGGAATAGCTTAAAGTGGAGTGGTGTACAATGCAGTGGTGTAGAGTAGAGTGTGGTACACTGTAGTGGTGTACAGTTGAATAGTGCACAGTGGAGTAGCCTAGAGTGGAGTGGCCTACAGTAGAATGGTGTAGAGTGGAATAGCGTACACCGGAATGGTGTACAGTTGAGTGAGGTACAGTGTAGTGATCTATATTTAATAGCATACATTGGAATGGGGTAAAGTGGAGTGGAATGCAGTGGAGTGGCATAGAGTGAAATAAGGTACAGGGTAGAGGCATACAATGGTATAGCATAGACTGGAGTGGTGTAGAGTAGATGGCATATAATGGAGAGGAATAGAGAGGAGAGTTGTTGAGTGGAATACCATACAGTTGAGTGTGCAGACTGGAATGGGGTACAGTGTAGTGAGGTAGACTATAGTGGCGCTGTTAGAAATGGGGTCTTTGGTTGGTCAGGTTACCTCCCTGTCCAAGCACGGGTAAAAAAGAATTACTGTCAGCTAACCCTCGCTTACCCCCTTGGTAGCTTGGCAAGAGCAGGCAGGCTTAACTTCAGAGTGCTAGGTGTAAACTATTTGTACCAACACACACAGTAACTTAATGAAAACACTACAAAATGACAGAAAAATAGAAAATGTTTATATAAACAAAACAAGACCAAAATGACAAGAATCCACCATACACAAGGCAAGTTATTAGTTAAAATGCAAAAAGAGTCTTCATGTTCTTTTAAACACAATGCTAACGTTCTTTGCATGTAAATGTACCTGGGTCGCGTCAAAATAACCCTCACGGGTGAGTGTGCATCGAAAAAGGTAAGCGGTGCATCGATTTCTTGCCCGCAAGCGAGGTCATGCGTTGTTTCTCCTTCTCTAGTCCGATCGGCGTGCGTCGTTTCTTTCCCTGCAGGAAAGAGAGACTTCGATCCGGACAAAACACCTCAGGTCTGGGCAGGCTTGTGTTGATTTTCCGCGCCCAGTGATGTTGCATCGTTGCAGCCTCCGTCAGGGATGCCGAGCATCGTGTCTCCAGCTGCATGCATCGATTTCACAGCCGGGCTGCAAGCACTGTGTTGATTTCAGCCGTGGAGCCGGTGGCGCGGCGTTTCTTTAGCCACTCTCAGAGGTTGTGTCAGAAATTTCCCCGCATGGCGATCTGTGCATGGATTTCCAACCCTGATCCTCCAGCTTCACCCGTCAATGCCCCAGGAACTGGATAGGGCATCACTTGGCAGGGCAGAAGTCTCAGCAGAAGCTCCAGGTTCTGGCAGAGAGAATTCTTTGCTGTCCCTGAGACTTCAACAACTGTAGGCAAGCTCAGTTTCACGCCCTTGAAGAGTTCTTCACAAGCACAAAGGCACACAAAGTCTAGTATTTGTCCTCTTGCACAGGCAGAAGCAGCAACTACAGGATAGCTCCACAAAGCACAGTCAAGGGAAGGGCAGCTCTTCTTCCTCAGCTCTTCAGCTCTTCTCCAGGCAGAGGTTCCTCTTGGTTTCCAGAAGTGATCTAAAGTCTGTGGTTTTGGGTGCCCTTCTTATACCCATTTTGCCCTTTGAAGTAGGCTTACTTCAAAGAAAATTCTCTCTTCTTTGTGAGATCCTGCCTTGCCCAGGCCAGGCCCCAGACACACATCAGGGGATTGGAGACTGCATTGTGTGAGGCCAGGCACAGCCCTTTCAGGTGTGAGTGACCACTCCTCCTCTCCCTCCTGGCACTGATGGCTCATCAGGATATGCAGGCTACACCCCAGCTCCCTTTGTGTCACTGTCTAGAGAGAGGTGCAAACAGCCCAACTGTCAACTGACCCAGACAGGTAATCCACAAGCAGGCAGTCACAGAATGGTTTAAGCAAGCAAATGCTCACTTTCTAAAAGTGGCATTTTTAAACACACAATATTAAAATCAACTTTACTAAAAGGTGTATTTTTAAATTTTGAGCTCAGAGACCCCAAACTCCATATGTCTATCCTCTACCAAAGGAAATCTATACTTTAATCATATGTAAAGACAGCCTCTATGTTAACCTATGAGAGGGATAGGCCTTGCAACAGTGAAAAACGAATTTAGCAATATTTCACTGTTCGGACATATAAAACACCTTAGTATATGTCCTACCTTAAACATACACTGCACCCTGCCCATGGGGCTACATAGGGCTTACCTAAGGGGTGCCTTACATGTAAGAAAAGGGAAGGTTTAGGCCTGGCAAGTGGGTACACTTGCCAAGTCGAATTGGCAGTTTAAAACTGCACATACAGACACTGCAGTGGCACACCTGAGCCATGTTTGTAGAACTATTAATGTGGGTGTCACAACCAGTGCTGCAGGCCCACTAGTAGCATTTGATTTACAGGCCCTGGGCACCTCTAGTGCACTGTACTAGGGACTTACCAGTAAATCAAATATGCCAATCATGGATTTAGCAATCGATAACAGTGGTAAAATGCCCAGAGTAACAAAAACAATAAAAGTCTAGCACACATCAACACCCTGGGAAACAGAGGCAAAAAGTTAAGGGAGACCACGCAAAGGATGAAAAGTCTAACAGGTGCACAGTGTAATAGCATGCTGTAGAGGGGAATAGAGTGTAATGGCATAGAGTTTAGTGTTGTGGAGTGCATTGACATACAGTGGAATAGCGTAGAACTGAGTGCAGTGGTGTACACTGACATGGCGTACAGTTGAATAGCATAGGGTAGAATATAATAGAGTATTATGCAATGGTGTAGAGTGGAGTGTAGCAAGATTGAGTGGTATACAGTGGAGCTGCATAGAGTGGAGTGGCATAGAGTGGAGTGGTGTAAAAAGGACTGATATAGAGTGGAGTGAGGTACACTGTAGTGCCATACAATTGAAGAGCTTACTGTCGAGTGGCATAGAGTGAGTGAAGTGGCACCCAATGGAGTGGCATTCAGTGGAATAGCGTACACTGGAGTAGGGTAGAGTGGAGTGGAATAAAGTGGACTAGTGTAGAATGAAGTGGTATTCAGGGTAGTGGTGCACAGTTGATAGCATAGACTGGTGTGGCATAGAGTGCAGTGGCATACAGTCGAGTGGCATAGAATGGAGTGTTGTAGAATGGAATACCGTAGAGTGGAGTATTGTAGATTGGATTGGGGTAAAGTGTATTGAAGTTGACTGTAGTGGCATACAGTATAATAGCATACTGGGGAGAGGTGTAAAGTGTAGGGTTGTAGAGTGGGGTGCCATAGAATGGAATAGGGTAGAGTGTAGTAGTGTAGAGTGGAGTGGCATAGAGTGGAGTGACATAAAGTGGAGTAGCATAGAGTGGAGTGGTGTAGAGTTGAATAATGTTGAGTTTACTGGCATACAGTTTAGTGACATAGAGTAGAGTAACATATAGTGGGATAGCATAGGGTTGGTAGCATAGAGTGAAGTATTGTATGGTGGAATAGTGTAGGGTGTAGTAACGTAGAGAGTAGTGGCATAGAGTGGAGTGGTGTAGAATGCAGTGGTGTACTCTGTAATAGCAGTCAGTGAATTGTTGTGGAGTGGAGTGGCGTATAGTGGAGTGGCATATCATGGAGTGGTGTGGAGTAGTATAGTGTTGTAAAGTGGAGTTGTGTACAGTGGAATAGTGTACAGTGGCGTAGCGTAGGGTGGAGGGGCATACAGTGGAGTAACATAGACCAGTGTCATAGAATGGAGCGACATAGAGTGTAATAGAGTACAGGGGAGCAGTGTAGAGTAGGGTGGTGCAGAATGGAGCAGAGTTATGAACAGTGGATTAGCATAGAGCGGAGCCGCGTAAAGTGGAGTGATGTAGAGTGGAGTGGCATAGAGTGTAATAGCATAGAGTGGAGTGGTGTAGAGTGGAGTGGCATAGAGTGAAGTGGCATAGAGTTGAGTGTGGTAATTGAAACAGATGTAGAGTGAAAGTGTATTGATGGATGTAGATGTAATGTGGTAGGAATATATATTATGAGGTGTAAATTGTAAGTTTTGCTAGTATGTGTAAATAGTGCAAGTAGTGTTAAAATTACCAGTTTTAAAACATTTTAAAATCTTAGTTATATATTGTGCTGTGGTATACCCAAAAGGATCATCTGCGCAACACAATATATAATTATTCCAAATTTCATGGAAATCATTTCAGCTGTTTTTGTGCTATGAGAGACCAAAAGTGTATGGAAAATGCATTGGTGGAAAAATGAGTTTTGGGATCTGCGTTTTATCTTTGCATCCCTTTGACCAATACAGCGATACTTTCCATTCTCCACCAATGTAGAAAAAGCTAGATTCTTCAAGCGGGGCCAAAGGTATTAGCGATCAAAATTTAGAGGAATTGTTATACTTGGGAATCCTAACTATAACCACATAGTGGCTACTGTCAATCTGTAAAGTAAGATATTGGTTGATGGGTGGAATCCTCACTCAAGCAGCAAACAAATTCCCAAACTAGGACAAGTCACAGGTTCAGTCCAATCTCAATGGAAGTGTGAGCTAAGTACAGGGACCAAGTTAGTCCCTCTGAGAGTTCCACTGTATATCCTTGATTCAAGGCTTGTGTAACTCTGCATATGTTCTCATCAGGAGCTGCTTGGTGCTGTGAAGTGAAGTCCTGCTTCAAGTTACATTGTGCTGTGTCAGTTCCAATGCGGAGCTCAGAGGGCAGCAACTTGAGGTCCTGTGTTGAGTTGCATCATGCTGCACCAGTTCCAATGAGAAGATTAAAGGGATGTGATGTGATGTCCTGTGTTGAGTTGCATCACACTGCATCGGTGCCGGTGAAGGTACCAATCAGGAGCTGCAAGGGACTGAGAGGATGGAGTTGAGTTGGGTGGAGCTGCATTGGATTTGATGGAGCCCACATTTCAGCAGGGAGGAGTACTCTCTGATGCAAGCCAGGGGTCCAGGACCTGTGGAGGCACCACTTGGGAATCAGGGACTCACTCCAACAGAGTCCATCAGCAGGGCTCAGTTAGGCCCAGTTGCATGACCAGGCAGGAGATCTTGTGAACTGCAGGGAGACACCAGAAACCTCCTGTGTCCCTGTAGCTCACACAGAAGGTCAACCAACTGACCCTTGGTTAGCTGGGGAAGAAGGTGAACAAATCTAGTCTTCCTTCCCTGATAGCAAGGCAGTCCTCAAACAGCAGAGTGGTATGGCAGTCCTTCTTCTGTGAAGTCCACAGGTTGAGGCGTGCTCTGAAGAGTGACTCTGGGGGGCCATGACTAAATATCAGGTGCAAGTCTTGTGTGAGAGTACAACCAGTCCTACCCCCACATCTGCTTGTCAAAGGTTTTGTCAGGAGTCACACAGGTATTTGTGAGTATCCTGAGCTCCTGAGATAGACCAATGGAAATGAAAACAAAATAAAAAAGGGACAATACAGTGAGATTGGCCACTTGTGTAATGTTGGCCATCTACAAGGGTTAAGCTTATGAGCTGGACACAGGCAAGGCCTGGCAACCAAACCCCGGCTGTGCACGGTCAATCATATATGGGCCGTGGTTGGCTACATATTGTGAGCCTGTACAACAGAGGGCAATGACAAGTGTTAATATGCTTTGAACAAGTATAATATGAGGTTCCATCTGGTAATAAAATTACAGATCCTCCTAAGTAGTTATGAAGGAGAATCCTGATTTTATTAAGGAGTAGGAGGCAAGTATAATCCCACTACTTTGAAGTACACTCTGGAAGAGATGATTGATGTATGTTTTTTGTATACATCTACTGTTAGTTTCAAATGTCCTTTGTTGAGTGGTATCACATATACCCTGAGCAATATATTATATGCTACCAGTGGGCCTGCAGCAATTATTGTGCCACCCACTTAGGTAGCAATTTAAAACATGTCCCAGGCCTGACACTTCAGCCTGAATACAGTGTTACACTGCCATGTCAACTTGACTTTTAAAACAACTTGCCAAGCCTTAAACACCCTTTACATTATATATGTCACGCCTAAGGTAGGCCCTAAGCAACTATTAGGACAGGGTACTATGTAATTAAAAGTTAGGATGTGCTTTTAAGTATTACGTGTCCTGGTAGTGAAAATCTCCCAAATTCATCTTTCAGTATTGTAAGGCCATACCACTCTTAGGATAACATTGGGGATTCCGCATTATATTTAATAATCTATAATTCCTAATTGAGAGGAGATGTCATGTTTGGTATCTATTGACTTGTAATGATAAATCCTCTTTAATGGAAAAGTCAAATTTATCTTTATAGTTGTGGAAATGCCACTTTTTAAAAGTTGGCATTTTCTTGCTCTTAACCCTGTGTGCCTGTAGCCTGTCTCTGATTGCATGGGTGACAGCTGGTCTTTTGTGTATTTACTGTAGACAGTCACACACAATGGGAGCTTTGGTGGTAGTTGATGGGCCTCAATGGGTCATTAAGTGGCTTAATGGGGTAGCAGAGCTGAGCACTGCCTCACTTACATCTGAATAGGCTGTGTCCTGTACCCACACAAGGGCTGCATACCCTGCTGTAGAGAGTCTAGAGCTAGGGTGGGAAGGGAGGTTGTTTGTCGACTTCAAAGACATCTTTGAAGTCTCTCCAACTTCAAAAACACCACTGGGAATATAAAATGGACCCCTGACCGTATCACTTCAGCACAATGGATGCTCTGTCTGGAAAAAGAACTGCTGCGCTGTATAAGGACTGCCACTTTGCTGAACTGCTGCGGTGGAAGAACTGCCTATTGGCGTGCTGACCTGCTACCTGTTGCCCTCCTTGCCTGAGGTCAGAAGTACTGGACCCACTTCACTTGAACCCAGAACTCTAGTGTCTCTAACGGCTTGCTGGCGTGCCTCTTGATTGAAGTCCTAGGGACTTAAAAGACTTCCAACTCACCTTCTCCAGGACCTGAACTCTACCACCTGTAAGTCTGCCCTGTCAAGTGATGCCAACCCCATCCTGTATGCTTGGAAGTGGGTTTGAAGTGTGAAGAGTCCACGCATCACCATCAATGCAAGGACTCAGAACCAGGCCATGTCATCCACCACAGCTACATCACTGCCAATTTGAGGATCGACTCTGACACATCACCGACTGCGTGGTGCATCACCTCCATTCTTGACGCATCACTGCCATTGCATGGCTGAGAACTGACACATCACCCTTCTTTGTGGACCAACGACAATCTATCAGCTCACCTGCAACCAATATCTTGTCTTAAATGACTACTCAACTAAGGTACTTTGCAGCAGGCAAAGACTGGTATCTGTACCAGACCTGTGCTTCATCGTGGTTGGCCTAAACGTTTCACTTTGTCCCGGTTCAGTGCGAACGGATTTACCTGGTTGGCACTTTTTGCTTCTCAGCTTTATTTTCTGTTTAATCTTTAAATTCATAACTCTGTTTCTACTAATTGGATTTTAGTCATTTAGGTCTTGCTTTATTTATTACATTAAGCTCTATTTTTCCAAACAGGTGTGCTATCTTTTTGTATTGTGTTTTCACTGTTTTACTGTTTAAAGTGTTGAACTAATACTCAACACATTGGCCCTCATTACAACCCTGGTGGTCAGTGATAAAGTGGCAGTAATACCGCCAACAGGCTGGCGGTAACTACCGCCAAATTATGACCATGGTAGTGATATCTCAGATAGACAGCCACCTTACCACACTGACGGCCAGGGTGGAAACAACAGCCACCATGGTGGTAGCTGCCTACAGCTAGGCGGAAGACAATGCTCCGCCCACCGTATTAAGACACCGAAACAGCCACCTTTTCCGGGGCGGTACCAACAACATCAAAAGCCTGGCTGAAACACTGCTTAGAAGGGCAAGAACTCACCTTTGGAGACACAGGGAACAACCACGCCACTAAGGAGCCTGAGCTCCATGTCTTCCCAATGCTCTTCTAGGTCCTGCTCCACCACGAACACCGACGACAGCGAAGACGACGACGGTGAGTACAGCGACCTAGTATACAAGGGAGGGGAGAGAAAAAAAGAAAGTGACACACACGCACAACACACAATCAAATGCAGTAATTAAACATATTTACCCCGTACCCCTGATGAATAATGCAAGGGCAAAATGTTTTTGCAAAAGTGAATGTAATGAGATCGACACAGTAGAAATAATAAAATGCAATGTAACTTTTATATACATATGTACAGTTCAAGGGACACTGCCCAGTCCTCATTGTGCATGGGCCACAGGGCCACAGGCCAAAGTCGAAGGCCCACCTTGTCTCCTGCAGCAACCTGGAGAGAATCAAATCAAATCATTAACATTTATAAAGCGCGCTACTCACCCGTGCGGGTCTCAAGGCGCTAGGGGAAAAAAGGGGGGGTTATCGCTGCTCGAACAGCCAGGTCTTTAGGAGTCTCCGGAAAGCGGAGTGGTCCTGGGTGGTCCTGAGGCTGGTGGGGAGGGAGTTCCAGGTCTTGGCCGCCAGGAAGGAGAAAGATCTCCCACCCGCCGTGGAGCGGCGGATGCGAGGGACAGCAGCGAGTGCGAGGCCAGAGGAGCGGAGGAGGCGGGTGGGGACGTAAAAGCTGAGGCGTCTGTTGAGGTATTCCGGTCCCTTGTCGTGGAGGGCTTTGTGTGCGTGGGTGAGAAGTCGGAAGGTGATCCTTTTGCTGACTGGGAGCCAGTGCAGGTGTCTCAGGTGTGCGGAGATGTGGCTGCTGCGGGGTATGTCGAGGATGAGGCGGGCTGAGGCGTTTTGAATGCGTTGCAGGCGATTTTGGAGTTTGGCTGTGGTCCCGGCGTAGAGGGTGTTGCCGTAGTCCAGGCGGCTCGTGACGAGGGCGTGGGTCACGGTTTTTCTGGTGTCGGCGGGGAACCAGCGGAAGATCTTGCGGAGCATGCGGAGGGTGAGGAAGCAGGCGGAGGACACGGCGTTGACTTGCTTGGTCATGGTGAGAAGAGGGTCCAAGATGAAGCTGAGGTTGCGGGCGTGGTCTGTGGGGGTCGGTGCGGTGCCGAGGGCTGTGGGCCACCAGGAGTCGTCCCAGGTGGATGGGGTGTTGCCGAGGATGAGGACTTCCGTTTTTTCAGAGTTCAGCTTTAGGCAGCTGAGCCTCATCCAATCTGCGACGTCCTTCATACCCTCTTGTAGGTTGGTCATGGCGCTGGCGGGGTCCTTGGTGAGGGAGAGTATAAGTTGCGTGTCGTCGGCGTAGGAGGTGATGATGATGTCGTGCTTGCGTACGATGTTGGCGAGAACACTGCAGGGGCATCATTTGGAAAATAGGCAGCCACCTCAGGGGGATGGGGAATGGGGGGGCACCAAGACCACTGGTTCTGGAGGGGGCAACATGCCCATTGCTTGGTCCTGGGGAGTGCAAGGCCACAGTCTATCAAGTAGGTGACTTGCCCGCATGCTCTGGAGGGGTCAACATGCCCTGTGCTTTTTCCTGGGGAGTGCAAGGCCACAGTCTCTCAAGTGGGTGCTTGCCCACTGGTCCTGGAGGGGGCATTGTGCCCTGTGCACTTGATCCTTGGGATGCTGGGTTTGTGGGTGTCTTACCCACTGGTTCTGGAGGGGGCATCATGCCCTGTGTTCTTGATCTTGGGAAGCTCCAGACCATCCCCTGCAGCCTCGGATGTCTGCCCAGTGGTGATGGTGGTGCTGCTGCTGCTAGTGGGGGGAGGCTCCAGCCCATCCCCTGCAGCCTCGGACGGATACTCTGTGGTGGTAGTGGTGGTGCTGCTGCTGGTGGTGTGGGAAGCTCCAGCCCATCCCCTGCAGCCTTGTATGGCAGTGGTGGTGGTGGTGGGGGTGCTGCTGCTGATGCTGCTGCTGCTACTGGTGGGGGGAAGCTCCTGCCCATCCCCTGCAGCCTTGGATGGCTGCTCAGTGGTGGAAGTGGTGGTGCTGCTGCTGCTGGTGGTGGGGGAAGCTCCAGCCCATCCCCTGCAGCCTCGGACGGCTGCCCTCTGGTGGTAGTGGTGGTGCTGCTTCTAATGAGGGGTAGCTCCTGCCCATCCCCTGCAGCCTCGGACGGCTGCCCACTGGTGTTGGTGGTGTTGTTACTGCCGGTGGGGGGAAGCTCTTGCCCATCCCCTCCAACCTCAGGCGGCTGCTCAGTGGTGGTAGTGGTGGTGCTGCTGCTGGTGGTGGGGGGACGCTCCTGCCCATCCCCTGCAGCTTCGTACAGCTGCACAACCATGGTTGGTGGTGGGGGCTCTGTCTGAGTCAGCTGGGGCTGGCTCCTTGCCCTTCCAGTCAGCAGCTGGGGCTAGATCCTTGCCCTTCCTGGCAGCAGCAGGGGCTGGCAACCTTTCCTTGAGGCTGCCTGCTGCAGGCTCCTTCACCCTCTGCACAGGTGCCCTGGTTCCTTTCCCACCACAAGTGGGTGTGGAGACTACTGGGCCCATGGACTGGGTGGCTGAGGTGTTTGCCTGGGGTTTTGCCACCCTGGCCAGACGTGAAGGACGGGGGGAGGGGGAGGGAAGAGATCAATGGTGGAGAGGAAAAACTTCTTAGGGACATTAAGGAGGGAAGAGGTAGAAGGTTTGGGAGTGGTGTAAGAGGGAGTGGTTGTAGGAGGTGCCTGCTTATTTTGGGTGCAGGTGCATGGGCTGGATGCTGTTGTGAGGTGGATGGCTGTTGGGTGTCTGAGTGCTTCCGTATGTGTACTTTAGAAGGGGGGACAGACACAGTGGGAGAGGACACAGGGGACAAGTGCATGGCTGTTGTGGAGGTGTCTGCCAGTGAGGTGTGTGTTCTGTTAGGTGTGGTGGTGATGCTGGTAGTGGATGAGGATGTAGTGCATGCAGGTGTGAGTGTAGACGGAACTGGGAGGGAGGTGGAGGAGGAGTTGGGGGACACAGTGGAAATTGTGGATGTTGGTATGTCTGCATCTGGAGGGTGTTTGTGTGAGTGCCTGTGGGATGATGTGTCGTGCTTGTGTTTTCCTGTGCCACTCTTGTGTGTCGTCTTTTGTGCATGCTCATCTCCCTGTGTGCTTGGGATAGGTTGAGGGGAATGGGATTGGGAAGAGGAAGTTGGAGGGGGGGAGGAAACAGAGACAATGGCTGCCATCAGAGATGAGGCCAGAGCCTGGATTGATTTCTGTTGGGCCGCGAAGCCAGTGTGAATGCCCTCTAGGAGTGCATTAGTCTATTGCATCTGGACTGCCAGCCTCTGGATGGCATTCACAATGGTTGACTGCCCTACAGAGATGGATCTCAGGAGGTCAATAGTCTCCTCACTAAGGTCAGCAGGGTTCACTGGGGAAGGGTCTGAGGAGCCTGGGTCAAAGGAGATTCCAAGCCTCCTAGGTGAGCGGGCACGGGCAACTCGATGAGGGGCTGCTGGGAGGGCAGTCTATACCTGTGGCATGGGGTGGTCACAGAGGTGTCCGCCACCACCAGGGAACTTCCATCGGAGGAGGTATCCATGTCCGAACTGTCCCCTCCTGTCTCTGCCGTAGTAATCCCTTCGCCCTCCATCCCACTGGGGCCCTCACCGTCGGTGGACTCTGCCTCCTGGCTCCTGTGTGATGCAGCTCCCTCCGTCACCGGTGCCTCTGCTTCTCTGCCAGATGATGCTAATGCACAGAAGGACAGGGTGGCAAAACAAAAAGGGGGCGAGGAGAGACAAAGGATACGCTTGGTCAATGCCTGCACCAACACCACCGTTGGCATACACACCACTCCCACACACAGGGAACAGCCCTACGCACTATGCATTGCATCACCAGTTATATTGCCAGCCACCAAGGCATGGGGAGGGGCACACACTGCCATATGCAGCACACCTGAGACCCACGAAGCCCTGAAAAGTAGTGGATGCCTACGAGCTAGGTAGCACATTGATCACTTCAGAACCCTGGGCACCATGCGACCTACTCTTCAATGTCAGACCTTGACTAGGGGCACGCACTGATACACATCCCCCACCCAGAGACCAGCCTACCATGTGTAAGTTGTAATTGTGGGCACTGTACTTACCCCCTTGTGGCTGCTGTGATGCCCTCAAGAGCCCATCCAGGTCATGGGTCAGGGTTTGATGGGCACCCCTTCCTCATTGGCAGGCCATCCCCAGCTGGGCCTCCGCCATCTTCCATAGCCAGCGTCTCAGGTCCTCCACACCGTTTCCGACAGTGGGTACTCTGCCTGCCATAGACCCCAGGGTCCGCACGTCCTTCGCGATGGCACGCCATATTCCCTTCTTTTGATGGGCACTGACCTGCAGAGAAATACACACAGGAGAATAGTATCAGTCAGACAGTCCTGTCTGTTATACTTTTGGCCCATCATACCCCTTCACATCACCATTTACACACACATGGCCCAGCACACAACCCCTGGTGGACTTGGCAACACTGGAGAACAGGCACTTTATCCTCACCTATAGACTTGACAGGGCCACAATCACAAAGCTGCGTGCGCAATTGGAGCCAGACCTGATATCTGTTATGCGTCACCCCACTGGGATCACCCCTCTTTTGCAAGTCCTATCTGTGCTCCATTTCCTGGCAAATGGTTCTTTTCAAGTGATAGTGGGATTGGCAGCAGGAATGTCAAAGCCAATGTTCTCAATAGTGCTGACCAGAGTTTTGTCTGCCCTGATTAAACACATGTGCAGCTACATTGTTTTCCCCAAAGTGGAGGATTTGCCACAGTGAAGGCTGACTTCTATGCAATGGGACAGAGCCCCAACATAATTTGGGAGGTTGATGGAACTCATATTGCATTTGTCCCCCCCTCCCCGCCAGAATGAACAGGTGTTCAGAAATTGTAAGAGTTTCAACTCCATGAAAGTCCAGGTGGTGTTCTTGGCGGACCAGTACATCTCCCATGTCAATGCTAAGCATCCTGGGTCTGTGCATGATGCCTTTATCCTGAGGAATAGCAGCATCCCAAATGTGATGGGCCAACTACAGAGGCATGGGGTGTGGCAATAGGTAAGCCCTGGTTCCCACCCAGTAGGTGTGGGTGTATGGATATGGAGTTGGCCATATGGGATAGTGTGTGGCTAAATGTTGTCCCTCGATATTTGCAGGTGACTCAGGTTACCCCAACCTATCATGGCTACTGACCCCTGTGAGGAATGCCAGGACAAGGGCAGGAGAATGTTACAATGAGGCACATGGCCGAATCAGAAGGATAATCGAAAGAACCTTTGACCTCCTGAAGGCCAAGATCCGGTGCCTCCACTTAACAGGTGGATCCCTGTGCCACTCACCCAAGGTCTGTCAGATAATCGTGGCATGCTGCATGTTGCACAACCTTGCCTTGGGACGCCATGTGCCTTTTCTGCTAGAGGAGGAGGCTGGAGATGGCTGTGTGGCAGCAGTGGACCCTGTGGGCAGTGAGGATGAGGAGGCAGAGGATGAGGACAACAGAACAGCAGTGATACAACAATACTTCCAATGACACACAGGTAAGACAGTCTTCACATTTCATTGCCATTAGTTAGGATAACTTTGGCACTGGCATGCTGTTATTACCCATTTCTATGCCCATTTACTGTACCCTATGGCAATTCATTTTGCAGATGTTGGTGCCCCACTATCGCTCCTGGTGTGATTACTGCAGGAAACTACAGGTCTTTCCTACGTGAACAATTACTATACAGTTGAATTGCAATGTTTGAAACTGGTTAAACAAATACATATTATACAAATTTAACATACTCCATGCTTGTGGTTTTTTCAAAGGGTGTTTATTGAAGTGCTAAGAAGAAGAGGGGCAAGTGCAATGGATGGGGTGATGATGGAGGATAGTCCAGAGTATTGTTCCAGTCTATTTGTAGCACAGGTGCCTAGTCCCAGGAGACATAGGAATGGGAGCAATGGCAGTTCAAGGTGGACAAGGTGACTGAGAGGACACAAGGGTCACAATCAGGAGAATCTCATTTCTTGGCGGGGTCTTGGCAATAGTCTCTGACTTGGGCCTGGATCGCACGGAAAGTTTGTGGGGTGGTTCACCTTCTGCAGGGGATTGGTGCTGGTGGCCTGTGTGTCCTGTGGCGGGGCCTCCTGTCCACTAGCGGCAGCGGAGGTGGAAGGACTGGCTAGTGTCATGGGCCCACTGTTGTGAGACTGCCTCCCTCATAATATTGGCCATGTCTGCCAACACCCCTGCTATGGAGACTAGGGTGGTGTTGATTGCCTGCAAGTCCTCCCTGATCACCTGGTACTGTCCCTCCTGCAGCCGCCTGTTCTCCTGCACATTGTCCAGGATCTGGCCCATCATGTCCTGGGAATGTTGGTAGGCTCCCAGGATATCAGTGAGTGCCTCCTGATGAGTTGGTTCCCTGGGCCTGTCCTCCCCCTGGCGCACAGCAGTCCTCCTAGTTTCCCTGTTGTCCTGTGCCTCTGTCCCCTGAACGGTGTGCCCACTGCCACTTACCCCAGGTCCCTGATTGTCTTGGGTATGAGGTGTGCCCTGGGGTCCCTGTAGAGGTGGACACACTGCTGATTGATGTATCCTGGGGACAGATGTAATGGCATGCAGGTGGGGGCTGATAGCAGTATAGAGTTGACTTACCAGAGTCCAGTCCTACTCCGGCCAGGCCCTCAGGATGCATGATTGCCATGACTTGCTCCTCCCATGCTGTTAGTAGTGGGGGAGGAGGTGGGGGTCCACTGCCAGTCCTCTGGATAGCGAGCTGGTGTCTTGCTGCTATGGAACGCATCTTCCCCTGTAGGTCGTTTCACCTCTTCCTGATGTCATCCCTAGTTCTTCGGTGCTGTCCCACAGTGTTTACCCTGTCCACGATCCTCTGCCATAGCTCCATCTTCCTAGCAATGGATATCTGCTGCACCACGCTCCAAATAGCTGTGGCTCTACCCTGATGCTTTTCTCCACCATGACGCTTAGCTCCTTCTCTGAGAATCTGGGGTGCATTTGTGGTGCCATGGGTGTTGTGTGAGTTGTGTAGGTGAGGGTGTGTAAGGTGATGTGTTGGAGTGTGTGATGTGAGGTGCGTGGGTGCTATATAGGTGTAGGTAGTGTGTGGCTCTGGTTTTGTCTGTGGTCGTGGTGTCTGTCTCGTGCTAATGGTTTGTAGTCGTAAGGGGTTGTGGGTAATGTGGGTGTGTGTTTTATAGTGGTGTGGTTGTGTGGGTGTGGTGTGCGTATGTGTGTCAGGTGTGTGTAGTTTGAATTGTCAAATGTGGTGCTGTTTTGTTTGAGTGTGTGTATTTGGAGCTCTGCTGTATGTACCGCCAATGGTTTACTGCCATTGAATGTCCGCCGTGGTGATTCGTGGGTCATAATGTGGTGGGCGTTGTTCTGTTGGCGTTAAGGTGTGGGTTTTATTACCGCCAGTTTATCACTGACCTTTGGTCTGGCGGACCTGTGTGTGTGGCTGAATAGTGACCGATTGGTGTGTGGGTGTCATAATATGGTGAACGGATATCTTCTGTGGCGGTGGTATGTTGATGGCAGTCAGCATGGCGGTAAGTGGGATTTACCGCCAATGTCATAATGAGGGCCATTGTCTCTTAAGTTAAGCCTGACTGCTCTATGCTAAGCTACCAGAAGGTGAGCACAGGTTAGTTTAAAATTTATTTGTGACTTACTCTGACTAGGACTGTGGTTCCTGCCATGTCTGGACTGGGTACCCAAAGCAGACCTGGCCAATTTTGTCAGACCAGCCCCCACAGGGTGCACAGTGAGTGAGCTTGACCTTTACAATGCAGCTTGGGGGTTGTCCCCCACCAAGAAAATTTGGGAAAAAATGACAAAAACAATGCATTCTAAAACACATTTCTCATTATAGATTATTATATATTCAATTGTATTAGTTTTCAAAGCATAGTAAATGATAAGCCTACAGTCCACCAGGATACAGCAATCTATTGGAATTCTTCAATGATTCCCTTTTTATCACCCTCTAACAGTGTCTCTCATCTCTCGATAGCCCCTCCCTCACATGTATTTAATTTATTTTATAACACCTCTCTGATCAGTGTAGGTTGTTAGAAACTTTGCATCACACACACTGATAGAGACAATGAATAAGAGTGTGTAAAAGAACGGATAGAAAATGTTGACAAAGGTGACTACAAGGTGTAAGGTTCACGCCATCCATACTGGCAGGCATTTTTAAAGAGTGCTTGGTCTGGGGATGCATAAACTCAGGATTCACACACTAACACAATGGTTAGGGTTGCCCTTACTAATAACAATGTATTTCTGCCCAAACAAACCTTTTTTTTTTAGCAAAATTAGGATAATCAAAAACTGTGAAAAAACATAACTTTGTAACCCATACCATATAGTTTGCATGCAGCTCTTTGATGAAAGTTCATAGCTCACTGTGCTAGATTATGACTTATGAACTACTCAGTAACAAATGGACCTCGATGACAAAAGCAATATTCCACTGAGCTTTGCACATAAATAGTGTTCTGTGATCTCCAAGGTACACGTTCTTTACAGCAGGCATATGAACCCTCTGTGCTACCTTAGATGACTATAAACTCCATCTCTCTCCAACAGGTATGTTAATCACTAGAGTTATCTTGGCACTTTTATTGTTGCCTGAAAACTGTTAGATATGCAAGGAACTATGCAGTGCCTTTAAAACTGGTACAAAACTGGCCCCAGTAACAAAAGAACCCTGACCCATTTAGCCTCCTGGGGAAACTCCTGATGCTCGGTACAGCCTGTCCAGTCTTGGTTCCTGCTTGGATAGAATGCATGCCTTTTCCAACTAGCAATCACATTTCTAACAGTGACTATGCATATTTTTGTATATTTTAGCAGTAATTTCGATAATTGCGCAAAAGCAAATGAAGCACATTTTGCACTTCACTAGTTCACACCTGGTTTTAGCACCGCATGTCAGAACTCTTCTTTACAGCTGGCTAAAATAATCTGTAATTTGTTAAAATATTGAGAAACACACGTTTTCCTAATTGTTTACATCCCACAACATGTATATTTTTAAAGTGCATTTCTAAAACAATTTTATACTAAAATAGTGAAATAAGTGACAATAATAGTTTTACTTTGGCTTCATATATTTATAGAATCCTTTTATTTTTTAATTCACCACCAATTCTTTTCCAGTCATAATATTGTATGGTTTTTCTTCATGACATTACCTAGCAGATTCTAGGGAAGCTGCTGCAGGCTCGTTTCATGAGATAGCTTTACTACATTTATTAGTAGAAGGTCTGTACTTGTTTAATGTTTTAGGATAGTATGTATACAAAGCTAAGTAATGTTGATTTCGTTGTTTTTAATTTCAGGTTTATAATGTATTTTATTTGTAGATGTTTATTTATACTCATAATAATATACACAATTTTAATGAAACCAACACAGGAGGCATACAATTATTGTCTGTATTTATTTTTGTTTTTATATGATACGTATTTAAAATGTGTTGAAATGTTTTATTTTTAACTATTTTTTGCATTTTGCAATGATGTTTCAGGTTTAGCTGCAAACTGATAAATGTGATGTGAAATCTCATTTTGGGATTTTTTTAAAGGTGCTGCATTGTTAAATAGTATTGTTAAGTGTGTTTTGTTTGCAATAATTTAGGTTGCCTATGCTTAATTACATTTCTGAAGTGTGTGTTAGCAACAATGCCATGTAAAACTCAATACTTGACTAAAATCACACATTTTCCTTACATTTCTATGATGGAAAAATCCAGAACCTGCAGGAATCCACAAAATACTTACCAGCATTCTCAAACTTCTTCCAATATAAATGCTACCTCCTCTTGTGTGACTAGGCCTAGCATCTGTGACAGAAAGGGCCCCATAGGCAACTTAGAGAGTAGCTGAGACTAGCACATATCAGAGGAATTTATTAAACCATGTACCATGTGATTCTTCCATAGCTCCTGGTCAATCCACTTCTGTTGCAAGGGATATGCCCATTCACTGTAGCGAATTTTACCAGGAGATATGAGGGAATAGAGAAATATGAGGAAAAAAATTATTTCATCCAAAGTTTTAGGTCTGCAGGACATTCTGTGTAAGAAAACGTGATGAGATCCATGATAAGCATACATCCCTGGACTTCCATAGATATATGAATTTCAGAAATTGAATGGTAGGTTTCCTTGGGTGGCAGCTGAGCTCAAGGTCAAACAGTTCAGCCAATCAACATGGCAAGTAAGGGGAACTTTGCAGTTAACTCCCATTCTGCAGATCCATACGTCAACACCACCCTCAAAATAATCCACATTTCCTTTTGGTTGCCAAGAAGATAGGGACACTCTGTGCCCCAGGTGGGCAGAAAGACTGCTGAACCTGTTCTGGGATAGGGGTACAGCCAAATGCCAGGACAGTGCTTGACCACCCCTTTTTTTATTTTGACAATTCTTTCCTTGGGGGTAGGGAACAATCTTTTCCCCAGGCTCAGATTGATTGTAAATTCTCCTAATCTGCACGCTAGTGTAAAAAGACTGTTGAGCCCGGTCTGGGATGGGGCACATGCTGATACCTGAGTAGGCTACTTACATCCCTTTGTTTTTTTCTGACTATTTTTTTATGTGGCTTCCAGTGGGCTTTGTGTTCCCTGCGGAAGTTGATTTGGGGGTGACAACCTCTTCCTGTTCACAGGGGTAAAGAAAGACTGTTGTATCTGGGGGTGGAGATGCACAAGATCATGTCCACCCCCAAAATAAAACAGTGAACATATCCCTCGTGCCTAGTAAATAATCTGGCCCTCTAAGTGAGGCAGATTAGGTTAAGCCTCCACTATCTGCCTCCCCCAGGGTTGGTGTTACTTGCCAAAACAGTGCTCTGAACGATTCTTGGTGCCTAATGGGCTTTGTGCCCAATATGGGGGTAGAGTGGGTCTCCCTGTCTGCTCCCAGGTGTGGCAGAAAGATGTTGTAACCAGGGAGGGGTCACAGGCTCATGCCCAGTGGTGTCACTCCCCACAAAAAGGCACACTGAAAAAATTCCTGACATCTTGTGGTGTTTCTGATATAAGTAAGATACATATATAGTCCCCTAGTCATCTTTAGGAATTGGAACCACATGGCAGACAATAACATATATAGATTGCCAAATGTTTCCCCAGATTCCTGCTGCAGTGTGGTCCAAAGGCAGCTTCTGTGAGACACAATGTGCAGTGACAGCTGCAGCTGGAGTTATTGAAAAATTGGCACTGTCTAAGTTACATGAAGGCAGATCCTGATGCAAAAGTAAGAATCTACTTTACCCTGAGCATACTCTCTTTATAGAATGTATTCAGGTCCCTGATGGTCATACTGAATGCTTACCACCAACAAAATGGTGAACAGTTTGCATACACGCTAAGCAGGCCCTCTGAGCGGAGATATTGTGATCTTATTTAAATTTTAATGCTTTATTTGGCAGAATTTATAGCACATACAAAGCTCTAAAGCATCAGAGTGCCCTGCCTTGATCAGTAACATTGAAAAGGAAAAAAGATAAAACATCAACTAACATAAATATTGAGCATGGAAAGAAGAATTTATACCAGCATCATATAATATAGGGTTGCAAAATGAAGACAGAATGTAGCATGAGTGGAAAAGATAAATTGTTGCACAGAAGTAGAAGAAACACAGCAGGGGCAGACATATAAAGCCTTTTAGTCTAAAACAGAAAAAATAGGACCTAAAAATATCAAGTTATTGATGGCAACACTTTTGTAACAAAAACAGTAAGATCGAAAAGTTAGGAATATGGATATATAAAGAGAGTTAGATGATGAAGAAATGATATATACAATTGCTGAAATGTATATTCAGTCAAGCACACAAGCGAACAGACACCCAAGAGTGTAACTCCTCTGTAAGTTGAGGGGGCGGTACCACTACGGAGCTCTGCGAGATGCATAGAAGAGAACTCTGACCTGGCACTCTGTAGATATACTGACAGTTTGACCATACCCTGCTCTATGAGCCTGCACACTGTAGAGGACATGAACAGCAGCAGTGCATGTTTGTTTGACGTCGTGCCATGGTGTGCTGCCTCAATGACATCTAGTGGTGCTCTGCCACCTGGGCTGTTTGGACAGCCACATTCCTGTGGCAGTCCAACTGGATGTTGGTTCACCAGCAGTGCACAGCACTATGGGCCATATAGCTGAGGTGTGACCACTCTCCCTAAAGTGCAGGATTTGGTGGCTGCCCTTGTGACATTCAGTGGCACCGCAGCAGCTCCAGGGCGGCAAAGTGGCCTTTCCTGGTGATTGGGCCCCAGCTCTGTGGACCCAGGCGGCTGTAATTAAAGAAGGTATTGACAGGACCAGCCTACCATCCTTGTGCAGTAAGGTGAGTAATATGGGTGGAACCCATATCCGATCCCTTTATGGAGGAACTTTCTTCCCCTCTCAACTAGAGCTTTTTCCACTTGTTGTATGCCCATGGGAGGGGGCTGTTGGAAGAAGTATGTTCTGTGGGGACAAAGAACCAAGAAAGGTGTTGATCCGGGGTCAAGGGTCTGGGTGACTGGCCTGTTGCTACTTCTGATCATATGACTGCCAAGGGAAGCTGCCCTAGTGTAAAGATGGAGTGAGTTGGACAATGCATACATTGGCTGTGTCCTGAAATACTAAATTTATGGGTGCGCTCTTTGCACAGGTAAGCAAACTGGTTACCAGTGACTACTCTTGAATGGTCATAATTACTGCCACTGTCTTCAGGCCGGGCACTCAATAGCACATATTGGGATGTCACACACATATCTGGTCTTTCTCACACAAATTAAGACAGGAGGACGGTGAAGCCTGAGTCTCCGAGGGCAGGAGGTTGAGCAGCGTAAGGGACCAGTGATGCCACAGATGCTTTGGGGAGCTTCTCGTTGTAGCAGACTCTGCAAGCCCATTTTAGAAAGATTAAGGAACTGGCTGTGCGAGAGAATAAATCCTCTTTTTAGAAAAAAATAGATTCACTGGTCAACGAAATAGGTTGTTGCATGAGGATCATAAAAAGGTAAAAGAGCATGTAGCCAGCAGCGAGTCGGTGCTGGCTTTATTGTGGCCCACAATGAATGCCACACAGATCAGAGGTCTGCAAGACAAGAGTCAGTTCTTGCGCAAAAAGGCAGAGGACATAGACCAGAGTTTGTGCCACAACAACATCAGGGTGACCGGTTCACCTGAAAAAGTACTGGGCCCGATCACCAGGAAGACTAGTTGACCAATAAGCTCCTGAGAGGGAGGACATCCACCTTTTTCTCTGTGGAGCAGGCTCATAGGGTCCCCGGCAGACCCCTTCCAACAGGAGCACCACCATGGCCAGTGGTGCCCCAGCTTTTCAACTTCTTTGACAAGGACAATATCCTACAAACATCCAACGGAAGGGGCCCATGGTTGCTTGACAACAGTAAAGTGACTTTTTTCCTAGTTACACAATTGAGGTCCAGAGGAGTTGTGAATCTTTATTGGATGTTAAAAAAACTACGTAGACACCTCAATGTAAACTCTGCACTGATGTTTCTTGCAAAACATAACATAATGCCCGGTGAAAAAGCATGGTTTTCCTCCATGTCTCAGAAGGCATGGGTGTGGCAGGAGGCCAGGGGAGATACCCTACTCGATAATTACTGGGGACCCAGAGGGAGAGTGATCTTTGGTCAAGGACAGACATTGCTCACCCAGAAAATTATGCAGTACACCTTCTAGAGAGCAGGATGCCGCCAAGAGGCAATGATTGTGACTGAAAAAAAGTGCGATGGTGCATACGAATCAAAAGCACCAGCACTGGAATTTAAAGCCCTGTTCACTCATGACAGTGCAGCTGTGGAAGACATAGATATGGAACTGAGAGTCGGCCAGATGCTGACATCCCCTTCCCTGTGATGTTTGGCATTGTGATTTAATGAAAATGCAAGCTATATCCTTTTCTTTTGTTCATTTTACCTGTTTAACATTGTGATCTCTAATGCAGCATGCTTTGTATCTTTTTGGCACCAGGTTCATGGGAAGTGAAACAGGATCAGTGATGGGCATAAGAGGATGAAGCAATCCTCTTGACTGGTCGACAGTATTTGTCACTGGTGGTCCCCCTGCTTCGGTAGTAGTGAAGTGTGAGTTTGCTATGCGGACAGTTTGGCTAAGTAAGTTTGACAAGCTCAGCAAGGGGTATAAGGAGGAGTTTTCCTAGTAAAGAATGCAAGCCTTGTGAAGATACAGGTGCCAAATGGTTCTATGCCCTGGGAATGGGGAGTTGGGCTCTTCGCTGTGAAAAGGACTTGCTTTCTACAGGGAGGTGGAGCCTAAGGGGAGACAATTTATGTTTACTTTAGTGACTGTAGACGCTGCTTCCACCTCTTCGGGAAGTTGTTTGCATGCCACGAGGCACGTTTGACGGAGGAGTCAGTAAAACAACTTCGGGCACTAGACCGAGACAATGATGAAGTAGGACTGGTCTTTTACTGCCCTACTCTGGGGCACGCCGAGCTGAGCGGCAGATAACGGGCGGGAGGACAGATGCATGGACGGTGGGGGAGAAGGACATGACTATCTAGCGCAGCAACAGTCAGGAGTAAATCCCGACGCATAGGAGGGGGGAAGATAACATTTAAAAAGTGCACTAACCCTTAATTCCCCCTTCAGTAACAATATTCACGCATATGTCCTTTGCCCATCAGCCGGCAATTCTAGGAGGAAGTGCAGACCTTTTAAGGCGTCCTGCGAAAGAGTACGAACAGCGAGAAGCGGGGGGAGTCATGGTCTACAAAGAGCAGTAGACACAACAGTACTACTACGAATAAAGAAGGGGAGATTAATTGAGCAGCCCTTGGAGAATGTATGTACGAGATGTCTACTTTTTATTATGAGAGACAGTTAGAGCTAGTAAGAAACAGTGTCCAGCTGCAATAGAATAACTGAAGAATCGAACAATCAAAAGCTGCAAGCAATTGATTCCAAGGGGGTTAATTTGCTGCAGGTTACTAGCACATACTCTGGCTCCCCCAATAACTGGTCCAACTGATTAGTTCTGGTGCTTGCGCCTCCAGCGAGACCAGGAGCTATGATATCGCACTGCAGTGCTTGGTAGCTCAAACGCCTATCCAGTAGCCAGCGGGGACAATAAATTCCTGCAAATGTATTGTTTTTTTCTCATATTTCACTTTTTTTCCACTCTTTATGCCGGGGCCCAAGGACAAGACTAAGAACTAAGGATTAAGAGCTACACAGGGTCTCAGCAGCCTTTGGCTCCTGCACTAGGCAGCTCCTTAAGGTGGAGTGTGAACCTAGGGCAGTAGCGAAAGTACAGGAACTTGTTGGGCACCACTTGGCAGGGTAGAAGTCTCTCCAGGGACTCCAGGTGCGGGCAGAGAGAAGTCTTTGCTGTCCCTGAGACTTCAAACAACAGGAGGCAAGCACTAAATCAAGCCCTTGGAGAGTTTTTCACAAGAAGGAAGGCAACACAAAGCCCAGTCTTAGTCCTCTTACTCTGGCAGACGCAGTAACTGCAGGATAGCTCCACAAAGCACAGTCACAGACAGGGCAGCTCTTCTTCCTCAGCTCTTCTCCAGGCAGAGGTTGCTCTTGGTTTCCAGAAGTGTTCTAAAGTCTGTGGTTTTGGGTGCCCTTCTTATACCCATTTTTTCCTTTAAAGTAGGCCTACTGCAAAGCAAAGTCTCTGTTGGTTGTGAAATCCTGCCTTGCCCAGGCCAGGACCCAGAGTCTCACCAGGGGGTTGGAGAATGCATTGTGTGACGGCAGGCACAGCCCTTTCAGGTGTAAGTGACCACTCCTCCCCTCCCTCGTAGCACAGATAGCTCATCAGGAAATGAAGTACTACACCCCAGCTCCCTTTGTGTCACTCTCTAGTGAGAGGTGCCACAAGCCCAACTGTCAAACTGACCCAGACAGGGAATCCACAAACAGGCAGTGTCACAGAAATGGTATAAGCAAGAAAATGCTCACTTCCTAAAAGTGGCATTTTCAAACATACAATCTTAAAATCAACTTTACTAAAAGATGTATTTTTAAATTGTGAGCTTGTAGACCCCAACATCCACATGTCTATCCACTCCCAAAGGGAATCTACACTTTAGTCAGATTTAAAGGTAGTCCCCATGTTAACCTATGAGATGGACAGGCCTTGCAACAGTGAAAAACGAGGTTAGCAATATTTCACTGTCAGGACATATAACACACATTACTATATGTCCTACCTTAACCATACACTGCGCCATGCCCGTGGAGCTACCTAGGACCTACCTTAGGGGTGTCTTACATGTAAGAAAAGGGAAGGTTTAGGCCTGGTAAGTGGGTACACTTGCCAAGTCAAATTTACAGTTAAAACTGCACACACAGACACTGCAATGGCAGGCCTGAGACATTATTACAGAGCTACTTAGGTGGGTGGCACAACCAGTGCTGCAGGCCCACTAGTAGCATTTGATTTAAATGCCCTGGACACCTCTACTGCACTTTACTAGGGACTTGCTAGTAATTCAAATATGCAAATCATGGATAAACCAATTACATACACATTTTGTATAGGAGCGCTTGCACTCTAGCACTGGTTCTAACTTCTTCAATCTTTCCAAATACCAGGACATTTCTCTCAAATAGTTTATGAAATAAATTTCACGAAACACAATAATCAGTGACCCCACATTCTTTACATGTGGCTCTCAATCATCTTCCGATCAGCATGTACCATGTTTTTGACTAGAGCTACCACTTGCAAAGTTCTGACTATTCTTTACATTCCTTGACAAACTCTACAAACTTGGTTTTCAGGTTTTCTGATTTTGAACTGAGTGTATTGAACATTGCATGTCTTTGCATTATGTCTTTTGAATGAAGTGCACCCTGTGCCTTGTTCACTTCTGAGTTAAGATATGCAAAACCTAATTTGTCATTCTTGTTCCAGAAAGCATTCCAACGCAATTTTTCTATGGCCTCAGATATGATGCACATACCTTGTAACAAACTAACATAATGAGTTTAGCTCAATACTGACTGGACAGATTTGCTTCCAGATTTCAGCCTCAAAAGGTGCATCGTCTATGCCACATCCACTGAAACACAACTTTTGTCATGTTGAAAACGACGATCATTGGATAAAGATCATCAAATTCTACTGGATTGCTCCTAAAATGTCAGCTTCAATAAGGTAAACATCTTCATCACAGAAAATTGGCAGGATAGGCTGGTCTCCAAGCTGAACACGCATATTTGGGAATTTTTTTAGAGCTGGGTATACTGTTGCGTATTTTATGACTGGAGATGGTATCACTGGTAAAAACCCAACCTTCTTCGGTGTGACAATATTCTGGGAGATTAAAGCATGAATTCCAGCCCATGGAGTAACTAGCTTCTCTTCATCCTCCAGTTCGTACAGAATAAGCAATATGATCAATCCAGTTAAAACCGCTTTGGGGACCGGAGATCAGGTAGAAAGATATCCATGTCCTCAAACACTCCCTAGTAGACTGGGATGTGTTAATAGCTTATACTGATTTTGCACACATTGGAAAGGCAGTTGGGCTATAAGTTTGCAGCTTTGTTTATTTATGCCTACAGCTAACACAGCTTGGTTTCCAGCAACTACTTCATTGGTATAGTCTTGAAAAAGCACCATGGCAGTATCATGTTTGCTGGAAGTTCCAGACAAAGAAGAGCTGTCTTCAAAATCAAAATTATCAAGAGCAGTAATTGTAAATTCTTTCCTGGCAAAGTCACTTGGAAGTGGTGTGATGTCAGATTCACAAGATTTTACAGCATGACCTGCTAACAAGTTCCTGCTCCATACTATGTCATTATAACTTGTTGACACACCAATCCTCTTCATTAAAAAGATTAGCACTCAACTTTTGCACTTGTCATAGAATGGATTGGGAATGATCATGTGTAGTGGAGATTTATTTTTGCCGTGATGCAATGTTTTGGAAAAGTACATGTTTTGGGAACATGTTTTGGGAAAGTACAGTTGCACAGCATAAGCCTGTCGGTTCATGGGATTGTCTTCCTCTTCTTCATCTTCTACGCTTATATCTGAATAGCCATCATCAATGTTGTAAGCTTCTGTTCCGATCTAAAGAACTTTAGTTTGTAACAGTTTTGCTTTGCTGAATCTAAACAAGGATGTAAAAAATGTTAAGACAACATTAGGCATTCTTTTTGACTCCCATGATTTGTGGAACTCTGGGGCATCACAAAATTTGTCATTAAGTTCAAAATCTAAATCTTTCAGGATATTTCCTAAAATAGTTCCTGCTGATTTTACTGCATCCTGTGATCTTATTTTGGCAGCAAGAATTTCAGGAGTCAAATCAGCTGAGAACACCAAAACATGCTTACTCTTTTTGTTAGACTGACAAAAATGAATTCTGTCATTGTACATTGTCACCAGAAAAATCTTGATTTAATTATTATGGATCAATACAGTTTCATCAATGTTGACCATTATTACTCTGATTTCACTGAGTGTGAACCTGTAGCCAGGACTTAAGAGTGGCTTTAAAAATTAATTTGTTTTTTCAAAGATTGCAAACTTAACTGAAGGCTGGCTATTACATTGCTGCTGGGAGCTCAATGTACATTCATATTTTTGAATGTATGCAACCATGTAGTTTAGGTGGGCATACAAATCTGCTGCAAATACATCCACCTTGAACAGCTACTCGGCTGAAAACTTCATCTTGGAAGAAACTACCTGCAGATAAAAGCATGTTTGCCCTTTGAGACTCACATACTCTATACTTTGTTCTTTCATTAATCTCTTTGGCCTTTGTTCTGGCTAAACCACAGATAACACATTGAATATCCTCTGCTTTCTGATCAGTTGTGGGAGGTGGATGAGGGGTAGCCATCGATCTTCTAAGTGAATGGGCATTGGAGTTGGTTGTCGTCCCCTTCTCAGAAGACTCAGATTCTTGTTGTGACTCACTTGTTTCTGCTATTGTTTGACTATTTTTTCCAGAATTTTTTCTATTGTATACAACTTGTAGCACTTGTTGTTACAATATGAAAATATTTGATCCTCTTCACCCATCATCTGCAATCTTTGTGAACTTTGCCTTGCCATATTTCTGCAGCATTTCGAACTCTCTTCTGTCCAGCCACAGTTGATGTCAGCTTTTCTATTGGATAAGTTTGGCATGTGACATATTTTTCTTTGTTGAAGGAGTCCTCAGATTTTGTAATTAGCAACACTCTTGTTAGTAGGTAAAAATCCTCTGCTACCACCTGCGTCATTACGAAAACCTGAAACAAAAACAATATTAAAATTAATTACCAATATGGTGGATAAAACAGATCATTATAGAGCCATCATTTTAGAAAATGGTGGATGGGGTTGCTCTGAGGAAATATTTTCTGTCTCTATAAGACTACTTGACCCCCAAAATCTATGTTTTGACACAAAAATGAAGTATATAGGTCTCATGCTTCCTGAAATGTTATATCATCTTTACAACACATCTGCAATTTTAAAAAATGTTGTCCAGAAAAAATTGGCCCAGATTAGCAATGTCTACCCAAGCTAAATTATGTCTCTAATGATACAAAAGCACAAATCAAAAATGAAAATCTCTAGACAACAATTTTTTTATAGAGGTATATCAAGGGGCCCAGACAAACTGTATTGCAGTGGCTGGTATGCAAATTACTTCATGTTGACTGTTTAGGACACACCTTGTCCAATCATCATAATCTATTTAAAATCCCACTGGAATGAGGTAGACCATGTTTAAAAATATCCACTTGTTTCCTAACAATGCAAACTCTTGAGACAGAGCCTTTCGCCTTTTGCCCATCCATGGTGGAGGCTATAGGTCAATACTTAACAGAAAATGCTGATCTAGTATCAGATGCAGCTGTAAAATGGAATGCTTCTAACCCCTTCGTTGCTAGGCCTCCTCCCCCCCCCCCCAGTGCTAAAGCTTTTTTGGCTATTTTGGGAAGGTCACACTTGCACCTCCATAACATTTTGTCCACATAAGATATCCACTCCAAATTTGCATCCTTTTTTGCAAAATCCTGAGGAATCTAAAGTACCCAGGGTTTGTGGATTCCCTTGGAGGAGAAAATAGGCAAAATAGAGGTAAATTTTGTTTTTGTTGGAAAAATGGAGTGCTGCAGAAGAGAGTGTCTGTTTTTTCCCCAGCAAACAGCATCAACAAAGGGTTTGCAGTGTTACAATCATTCCCTTCCCAGTTTTCAGGAACAGGCAGACTTGAATCAGAAAACAACATTTTTCAACACAGCTTTGGCATGTTCTGGTTTATAGATCATTTTCCTATTCTTTTGCTTTCAACATTCTTCCAGGTAGTGGTAGGAATGATTATGAAACCAATGGTGGATCCTAGAAATCTATATATTCAAAAAAAGTAGACAACATTTTGAATTCAGCAAGGGGTAATTTGTGTAGATCCTTCAAGGTTTTCCTATAGAAAGTGAGAGTTGACATAAAAAATATTGAAATTGAGCTGACAAAAACAGCCATTTGTGTCTATGTTTATATCTGTAACATTTCTAACTATGGCTATTTTTTAAAGTAATATACTCTTACGTCCTCTGGACCCTTCTGGTTGCAGGGATGTATAGGACTTGTAGGTTCACCATGAATCAGAGGTACCCAGAGCCAATAACTGAGCTACACCTTGCAATGGTTTTTCATTGTGTACCGGATGTGCAGCAATTCATTTGGTACAATATAGAGAGTTGAAAATAGATGTCAAGGAAACGTATATATTTCTGAAATGGGCATAAAATATTGAGGTCAGAGGCAGTGGTTCTGTGCCCATCTCTGAATTTTTGGTACCCACACTAGAATGTGAATTAGAGGGCATTTCTCAAAACAACTTCTTTCTTACATACTGTCTTATATTTTGAAGGAGTAAATGCAGAGAAAGACAATTGGCAATAACACTTGTTCTACTATTCTGTGTTTCCCAAGTCTCCTGATAAAAATGGTATTTCACTTCTGTGGGTAGGCTTAGTGCCTGCAACAGGAAACAGCCCAAAACACAGCATGGACACATCACATTTTTCCAGTGAAAACTGACCCCTTTTTTGCAATGTGGCTAGCTGTGGATTGTGGGCTCTAGCTTAGCCAGCAAATAGGGAAACCTAGAAAACCTGCACATTTTTTAAAACTAGACACCTTGGGAAATCTAGACTGGGGTGACTTGTGTGACTCCCAACACAATTGTTTACCCAGAATCCCTAGCAAACCTCAACATTTGTTTAAAAAATCAAATGTCTTCACATTTCCGTAATGGAAAGTTCTGGAATGTGAGGAGAGTCACAAACTTCCTTTCACCCAGCATTCCGCCATGTCTACTGATAAAAATAGTACCTCACTTGAGTGCATAGATCTACTACCCATGACAGGAAGTGGCCCAAAACGCAACATGGTCACATCACATTTCTTAACTGAAAACTGACCCTTTTTTTGCAAAGCAGGTATCTGTAATTTCTAGGTCCTAGCTCTTCGGGCACCTAGCGAAACCTAGCAAACCGATACATTTATGAAAACTTGATAGCTAGAGAAATCCAGAAAGGGGTGACTTGTGTTGTGTTACCCCAAATACCTTGCAAACCCTAAATGTGACTGCAAAAGCACATTTTCTTCACATTTCTGTGATGGAAAGTTCTGAAATCTGCACAGGGCCACAAACATCCTTCCACTCAGCAGTCTTCTGATGAAAATGGCGTTTCCCTTGTGTGGCAGGACCTAGTTCCAGTGACAGGAACTTATCAAACCAAGGGCAATAGGAGCCCTTTCTTGGGGACTCCTAATGGCATCTGTTAGATACGTTTCTGTCTCTGGCACTAAGCCCAAGCACACAAGTGGCTTAGCATTTTATCAGCAGAAGTGGGGCAATGCTAAATGGAAGGACTTTTGTCTATTTCTGCAGATTTTGGAAGAAATGTGAGGGAAAATGTGTGTTTGTTGTCAACATTCAAGGTTTGCAGGGCATTGTGAGTATGAACATGATGTGGGGTGGATGCAAAGCTCAACAACCTGCACTCCCCCAGGTGCCTAGTTTTCAGAACTGTCTGGGTCTGGTATTTTTTCCTAGGTGGCAGCCTGCCTAAGCCCAAAAAATGCAGCTATTTCCCATTGCAAATAGGATGATACTGGGAGTTAGCCAATCTTTCCTGGACCACTTGAAAAAACAACACCCAAAAGAATCACATTTTCTCTTGCTTTCCATTGGGATGAAATGTTTTAGTCTGCAGGGGAGCAAAAAAAAGGTTCCCCATTTTTGAGGAGGTGAGGACATGGCCATGCCCATGCTGGGCAGTTCCCACCCTACAAAAGAAAAGTAAACCCTGTTGTCCAGTGGGCTTTATTCCCACCTGGGGTGGGCCGATGGGGATATGTGCCCCATATGTCCCCAGGGGTGCAGAAAGACTGTTTCCCTTTTTTGGGGAGGGGCTTGTCCATGTCTATGGTGGACAGCCACCACCAATAATTACCAAAAAAAAGTAATCCCTGGTGTCTTGTGGGCTTTCTGCACCCCCCCCCCCCCAACAGGGCGGATGGGAGTATTTCACCCCATCTGCCCCCCTCGAGTAGACAGAAAGACAATTTCCCTATTTTGGAGGGGGTGGGGGCATGCCCGTGCCCATGCTGGGCAGCCACCACTAATACCATTTTCTTTTAAATCCCTGTTGTCCAGTGAGATTTCTGCCCCCCTGAGAGGCAGATGGGGTTTTTTGCCTCCTTTTGACCTCCTGTGGGGGCAGAATGACTGTTTCTATGTTTTGGGAGGGGTGGGAGAATGGGCATGCCCATGCTAAGTAGCCTCTACCAATACAAATAAACAAAAAACTGTGCCCTGGTGTCTAGTGGCTTTCTGACCCTACAAGGGTGTAATTGGGGTTAATTGGGTCAATCGGCCCCCCTGTAGGGCAGAAAGACTGATTACCCATGTTGGAGGGTGGGGGCATGCCCACGTACATGCTGGGCAGCCCCCACCAATACAAATGATTTTAAAAAAAGTAATCCCTGGTGTCCAGTGGGAATTCTGCCCCCTTGGGGACAGATAGGGGTATTTGCCCTCATCTGTAAAACTAGTCTAGGTTGTCTGGCAGCCATGAAATCCAGGAATTGGAACACTGGGCTAGTTCTGAACATGAAGAGAGGTATCCCACCTGGAGGCACATTCCCACTCATAATAAAGGCCTTAACGTCTTTCGGTTGAATCCCACCTTTACAGAGTTCACACATTCCAGTCTTATCTCCTTTGCCAGACCAGAGCGTCTTAAAATTATTTAAAGGTAAAATGTCCAATGTTAACATGATTAAAAGTCTCCTAGTACTTTGTTCCAAAGAAAACTTCAGGTATTCTTGATTCTGTTAGAAAGGTATCCTGTCAGAATAGGATTTGTATGTTTCTAGTAAAGAGCAATGTGTATCACAGGTAAAGCTGAGTCTAGCCACTAACTACCAGAGACTGGACAGGAAGACTAAGAAAACTGTACAAGATGGCAACAGTGGCAGAGAAGTCAGAGTGCTGAAAAAGAAGTATGTATGCAAATGGACAGAACTGGGTTGTCGTTGAAGGCAGAATTAGGAGCAAGGGAAGTAAAGGAAGACATAAGAAAGAGGGTGCAGAATAAAAGTTAACACAATATGGGGGCCAAAGCCAAACCGCCAAGTTAACACACCGACTGCCACGGGAGTAACGACCGCCAGGCTGGAGACTACACTAAGCCGCCCATGGCATTTTGACCCCGCCCACCGCCATGGTTCCGTGTTTTCTGTACTGTCACGAAAACCATGGTGGTAGGCACTATCAGTGTCAGGGAATTCCTTCCCTGGCTCTGATAGGGGTCTCCTCTGTGCCCCCCCACCCCATAGTCCTTCCCCACCCTGCCCCTCCTGATTCACGTGACATATACACACAAAGAGACACATACATACACACCCACACACACACGCATACCCACATTCACCCACGTATTCACACATTCATACACACTCACAGAAACATTCACTAACATATATCCATGCACACACGCAATCACATGACACAACATGCACGTACACACACACATTCATGCACACACACATTACACACGTATGCAGGCATACAAACACAGTCACACACACCCCCACACACGCACACAACACCACCCACCCCCTCTCCTGTTGGCGAACCAATCAGGGGGTCCTTCGACATGAGACGGAACGCGGTGCTGCTGCCAGCAGCAGCATCCGCCAGCAGAACACCGCCAGGCCCTATCACGGCTCATTGTACGGTCAGCAGCAATCTGCTGGTGTGATGCTGCTGCTGGCAGCAGCGCCACCTTACCGCCGTCCACCTACATGACCGAAGACAGAATTCCACCAGCCTTCTGGCGGAATTCCGGCTATGGTCATAATTAGGTGGATGGTCGGTGGTCAGGGTGACGGTATGTTGGCCACCGTCACCATGGCGGTAGGCGGCATTTGCCCCCAATGTCATGATGAGGGCCTATATTTGCTCATCACGAGGACCAGGTTGTGAGACTCGGAGCTCCACTCCTACAATTAATAATACTAGATGTCACAGTGAATCTTGGAGGGCTGAGTTAATGGAGATTGCAAGTGGCGAGGGTGTCCTTAGAACTAAGTACCTATTAGGTAGAATTACAGATCTAATTCTACAGGTAATTCCTTATTTCTTCCTGGTCGATCCTCAGGAGACCTTAGAGCAGCTGCAGTCCCGTATTAAAAACTATGGGTTTCTTTTTACAATTGTGACTTTCCTGTAACTCATTATGTTCCGTGTAGGAATTAGCGGTTACTGAGTAATTAGGTCCTAAATGGTGATGTGTTGAAAACGATGAGCCTTGTTAAAAGTGTAGTGCAAATCTTCAAATTTTAGCTATCCTCATAAGGAAGGAGCTTTGACTCAAATTGAGCTTAATAACAACAGTTCAATAACATATCAATAACAGTGAATCAATATTTGGCCTACATGATGACAGAGAGTAGTTGATTTGCAAACCACAAAGTTTTTTTGCAGTTTATTAAGTACAAAACTAATCAGTTCAATTAGTCTCAATTTCAGTAATCATCTAGTTATAGCGTAAATCAATGTAGTCCAAGCAATTCAGAACAGCAAGTATAAAGTCAAGTTATTTGTGTATTGCAGGCAAATCATACCAGATTCGGTTCTTCTGAAGGATGACTCCCTAATACTGAGCTATGGTTTCAGAAGTGAAGTCTGGGCATTTTAAGCAGGTGTTAGCACATATAGGCCCTCATTATGACATTGGCAGTAAATCCTGCTTACCACCGCAGTGACAGCTGCCAACATACCACTGCGGTGGCGAATAGCTGTTGACAATAGTTTGACACACACACACCAATCTGACAGATTACTGCCACATACACATATCCGCCAGCCCAAAGGTCAGTGCTAAAGTGACGGTACCAACACCTTTACCATTACGCCGACAGAACAATGCCCACCAGATCGTGACCCATGAATCACCACAGCAGTACACACCGGCGCACTCAGAATGGACACCCAAGTACTAAACTACACAACATTGGACAATACCAAATACACACACCTGACACTGATACACACACTACACCCACAGCACTATAAAACACACACCCACATTACCCACAACCATTTACTAATACAAATTATTGCCACCAGACTGACAGCAGGACCATTGCAACAACTAAACACACACACCACATACACCTATACATCACTCATGCACCCCCCTTCTCACACCCACCCACAGTACCCAACACCCACACACTTACACACACCACAAAACACCCATGTCCCCACAAAGGCACCCCATTTTACAGATGAAGATTTGCAGGTCATGGTGGAGAAAATAGTCAAGGTAGAGCCACAGCTGTTTGGAGCAAAGGTACAGCAAATATCCATTGCCAGGAAGATGGAGCTATGGCGGAAAATCGTGGACAGAGTGAATGCCGTAGGACAGCATCCAAGAACAAAGGATGACATCAGGAAGAGGTGGAACGACCTATGGGGGAAGGTACATTCCGTGGCAGCAAGGCACTAGCTCGCCATACAGAGGACTGGCGGTGGACCCCCACCTCCTCCCCCACATCTCACAGCATCAGAGGAGCAAGTCTTGGCATTACTGCATCCTGGGGGACTCACTGGAATTGCCGGAGGATTGGACACTGGTCAGTCAACAGTTACTACTTATCACCCCCCATATCTGCATGTCATCTCACACCCTCACCCTCACCCTCACCCCCATCACTCCACACCATCCCACACACTGCACCTACACATATGACTAACCCTAATGCCAGGCCCTGCATTTGATACCAGTGCATGGACAGCCCTCCCAGCCCTGCTTGGACACCCATCACAAAAGCATGCACAGCATGGAGAACTAATAATCCCACAATACTTCACCATGCACAAACAAAGGTGGCAGGGCAACAGCAATGATAGAGGGGAAACTAGGGATGTACAATATGTCACAGACATGAAGCATAATACATCACTTACAACCCCACAGGTGCCCCAGCCAATCTCAGCGGAGAGGAGGTGCCATGACTAACCAGTCCCCCAACAGAAGATGCCCCCAGTGATGACAGTAACTCTGGACTTCAGGATCTGGATGAACTACCTGGCCCATCAGTCAGTCAACCACAGAGCCTCCCCCATCAGAATCCAACACCACAGCACCCACCCAGTGTCCCCATACCTTTATCCCCAGGACACATCAATCAGCAGTGTGCCCACCTTTACAGGGACCCCAGTCCACACCACACACTCAAGAAAATCAGGGACCTGGGGTCAGTGGGCACACAGTTCAGGAGACACAGGCACAGGGCAATGGGGTCACTGGGAGACCTGCTGTGCATCCGGGGGAGGATAGGCACAGGGAACCGACTCTCCAGGAGGCACTCACTAATGTCCTGGGGGCCAATCAACAATCCCAGGACACAATGGGCAAGATGCTCAACCAACATGCAGGAGAACAAGCGGCTGCATGAGGAACACCATCAGGAGATCAGGGAGGACTTGCAGGCTCTCAACACCACCATGATCTCATAGCAAGGGTGCTGGCAGACATGGCCAACATCATGAGGGAATGGTCAGCACACCAGCGGGCCCCTACCACTAGCCAGTCTGTTGACCAGCCCTTCACTTCCACTGCAGCTAGTGGGCAGGAGGCCCCGCCACAGAACCCACAGGCCACCAGCACCCCTCCCCTTGCAGAAGGTGAACCACCCTGCAAACGTTGCCTGCAACCCAGACAGAAGCCAGAGACATTTGCCAAGACCAAGACCACCGCCAGGAAATGAGACTCTCCTGATTGTCCCCCTTCTGTCCCACCCTGTCACCTTGTCCACTTTGAACTGCCTTTGCTCCCCTTCCTATGGCCCCTTGGACACTGGACCTGTGCTACAAACAGACTGGAACAATACCCTGGACTTTCCTCTAACATCACCCCATTCCATTGCACTTTTCTGTCAATTATATGCACTACAATAAACACCCATGAACACAATTTGAGTGACACCGTTTTATGTGTTGAAAATGTGCATTTATGGGAACAGTCACATCTTGTGCAAATGATCTGAACACTGTGATAGCATACAAATAATGACCTGTAGCTGTCTGCAGTAAACACATCAGGACACTGTTGTCATATCATCAACATCTGTAAAAGGATAAGCAGTAGGTGACAGTAAGTTGAGATGCAAAGGATGTGAATGCCTTCATGCTACAGCCACCTAGAAAACATCAATAGTCAGAGTAATGGTCAGTTCCACTGTCTCACCTATGTTTCATTGGAACTAATTGACGTATAACTGATGTTCTGTTATCCACATCCTCATCCTCACTGTCCTCAGGGTCCACTGCTGCTACAGGGTCATCTCCAGTCCCCTCCTCCTGCAGAAAAGGTGCATGTAGTCTGAAGGCCAGGTTGTGCAACATGCAGCATGCCACTACTATCTGGCAGACTTTCTCGGGTGTGTAGCACAGGAATCCACCTGTCAGATGCAGGCATCTGAACCTGGCCTTCAGTAGGCGGAAGGTCCTCTCGATTATTCCCCTGGTTCACCCATGTGCATCATTATATCGGCTCTCAGACCCTGTCCTGGCATTCTTCACAGGGGTCAGGAGCCACAATAGGTTTGGGTAGCCAGAGTCACCTGCAAATATTGAGAGACTAAATTTAGCCTTACACAACTCTAGGGGGATAACACTTGAAGGCATACACTGACATACAGTGGGTGGGGACTCTGGCTTACCTATTAGCCATAAACTGTGCCTCTGTAGTTGGGACATCACGTTTGGGATGCTGTTATTCCTCAGAACGAAACTGTCATGCACAAACCCAGGATAATTGTCAGTGACGTGGGAGATGTTCTGGTCTGCCAGGCACACCATTTGTACATTCAGTGAGTGGAAACTCTTACGATTTCTGAACACCTATTCATTCTGGCAGGGGGGAACAAGTGCAGTATGTGTACCGTCAATGGCCCCATTAATATTAGGTATATGTACCATGGCATAGAGTCCGGCCGTCTCAGTGGCCAAATCTTCCACCTGGGGGAAAGAAATGTAGCTGCACATGTGTTTTACCAAGGCAGACAATACCCTTGCCAGAACGATTGAGAACATTGGCTGTGACATTTTTGCTGTCAAGCCCACTGCACTTGAAAAGAACCAGTTGGCAGGAAATGGAGCACTGATAGAACCTGCACAAGAGGGGGGGTCCCAGTGGGATGATGGATAGCTGATATCAGGTCAGGCTCCAACTGTACAAGGGGTTTGTCTCCTCCTCCTATTTATCCGCAGTGGTAGGTATCTAAGGGACACAAGAGTGACTACTGTGTCACAATTTGAACAAATGAGACCACCACCTAAGTGTGCATGCAGCATTAATGTGATAGGACAGTAGGAATGGCAATGTATGTTTAATTTTCGGCAATGACGCAGTTATGGCAGATCTGTATGTAGTCCACCACCATGAAATGGCGACTGCCTGTCCTGTATCTAGGGACAGGTGGAAGTGAGGTAACTCCTCCGACGTTGGGCGCCACCGCCATGCAATTCCTCATTGCAATATGGGGCTCAATGGAGTACAGTGGCCAATGGGGATCAACAGTGACGGTGTACACAGCCGCGGACGTGACTGCCATTTTCTGTCTATAACCTCACTTCATTCCTGACTTTCCAGAGGAGAACACCTACACTGAGTGTGCTGCTGTGACCTGTGTCTGGAACCTACCATGGCCCATGTCACCAGGGAAAGGGCCCCTGCCTTCACTCCGGAGGAGTTGGAGCGCTCGGCGGATGGGATCCTATCACAGTGTGGACAGATGTATGGGCCTACAGACCAACAGGTGAGTACACCTTGGGCATGATGCATTTGAGAAGGTTGCATGGAGATGTGTGTGCAGGCATCGTTTCACTTGGAGGGATGTCTATTGGTAGTGTACATGGTGGGTGCTGGGCGATGTGTGTGCCAATGGAGCTGGAAACATGATTTGTGGGCCATATGTGTGACAGGCTGAATTGTATGTGTAATAGTGTCCTCCTGCCTGTATTACCTCTGCAGGTCAGTGCCCATCAAAAGAAGGGATTGTGGTATGCCATTGCCAAGGACGTGAGGACCCTGGGGGTCTACAGCAGGTAGAGCACCCACTGCAGGAAAAGGTGGGAGGGCCTGAGATGCTGGGCACAGAAGATTGTGGGAGCCCAGCTTAGGATGGCCTCCCAATGAGGAATGGTTTCCCATCAGAACTTGACCCCCCTAATGGCCCGCATATGGCGGTGGCCTACCCAGAGCTGGATGGGTGCTTGAGGGCATCACAGCAGCCTCAAGGGGGTGATTACAGTGGGCGTTACTACAATAATTGGTAGGTGGCATGGGATCCGGGTGGTGAGTGTGAGTTAGTTGGTGCCCCTTAAGGCCAGGTCAGAGTTTGCAGCGTGATCCAGCTCAAAGGTAATTGGTGTCTAGCGAATTCAGGTAACCTAGCTCGGTTGCATTCCACGTCAGTCAGGGCTTTGTGGGTCCCTGGAGGGGTGCAGTTGGCGGTGGTTGGCCCTCATTTTGCTGTGTCATCTAGCCAACTGAATGCCAGTGCAATGCACAGTGCTCATTCCTGATCCCTGTGTGTGACGGTACTGTGTATGCCAACTGTGGTGTTGCTGCTGTAATTTACCCAGTGCTCCCTTTCTCTCCCTCCTCCCCCTTATCCTTCTGTAATCCTGTTCATGTGTGCATTAGCATCATCTGGTGGAGGAGCAGGGGCACCGGTGACAGAGGAGGTGCATCCCACAGGACCCAGGAGCCTGAGTCCACAGACGCCGAGGGGACAAGTGGGATGGAAGGCAAGGGGAGCACCACAGTGGAGACACAAGGTGACAACAATGACTCTGATTCCTCCTCCAACGGAAGCACCCTGGTGGTGGTGGACACCTCTGTGACCAACCCCAGCTGCACGTAGAGCCACCACCCTGTACCAGCACCCCTCTCCCAGTAGCCCCTCACGGAGTTGCCCGTGCCCACTCACCCAGGAGGGTGGGCATCTCCTTCGCCCCAGGCACCTCAGGCCCTGCCCCAGTGAACCCTGCTGCCCTGAGTGAGAAGGCTATTGATCTCCTGAGATCCATCTCTGTAGGGCAGTCACCATTGTGAATGCCATCCAGGGGCTGGCATTCCAGATGCAGCAATGCAATAAATTCCTGGAGGGCATCCACATGGCTTGGCGGCATAACAGAGATCGATTCAGGCTCTGGCTTCCTCTCTGATGGCAGATATTGTCCCTATTTCTACCGTCCTCCCTCCAACTACCACTTCCCAGTCCAATTCTCCTCAACCCCAACCCGTCCCATGCACGCATACAGATGAGCATGCACACAAGTCATCACACAAGAGTGGCACAGTCAAACACAGGCACCACACGTCAGTCCACAAGCACTCACACAAACAACAGACAGTTGCACACACAGCCAAACCCACTGCCTCCACTGTCTCCCCCTCCTCCTCCTCTTCCACCACCCCCACAGTCACGTCCACACTCACACCTGCATGCACTGCTTCAACAGCCACCACCAGCATCACCACACCAAGCAGCACACACACCTCACTAGCAGACACCTCCACAACATCCATCCACGCGTCCCCTCTGTCCTCTCCCACCCTGTCTGGTTCCCCCCTAATGGACACAAATGCAGGCACTCCTCCCCCCCTCTCCCCTCTCCGACACCAGGTATTCTCCCCTTCTCCTACTTATCCAATCCCTTTTTTTTCTTCTCCTTCCCTTCTCATTTTCCTTTCTCTCATCTTTCTCTTTCTTCTTTCTTTTCTTTTCCTCTCCATTTCCTCCCCTCTCCTCTCTCCCGCTCCTTCTTCTTTGTATCATTTCACCTATCCTTTTCCTTTCCTCCCCTCTCTCCCTACCTCTTGTTTCAGACTCTAAGACATGGAAGTGTCATTCTTATACCATCCTTGCCACCGCACCCATTACTATTGCAAGACCTGATTAATAGGGGAAAACTTCTATTTCTCCCATTTAAGCAGTCTCGGACAGTCCCAGCTACCACCAGAAAATCACAACTATGATGGATGCAAACCTATCTTCCTAATCCGATCAAGCCAGGGAGAAGATGATAAACTGAGACGCTAGGTTCAAAAGGGGCGGATAAACAAACTCCGGAACATTATCCAAAACCGTCAGTTGACTCTCCCTACCCCCATCCCCTTCCCTCTCCCTCTCTATCAGCAGACATCTGGAAGATCCACATTCCTCTGTTCATCTCTACCCCTCCCCCCTCCCTTCACTCTCCATCCCCCCATTCCCGATCCCCTTCCCCCCCTCCTAGTACGTGTTGGTATTCCCTGATTTGTTGATTTATGGTGATTGCCTCTGATGTCATTATTGTTATTATTGCTATTGGAAGTATCATCTCTGTCATTATCACTATTGTTCCCACTCACTGCCCTTTTTTGTTGATATCTAATGCTATTTTTCCTCCCTCCCCTCCTTTCTTTCTCTCTCCTCTTTCTTCCTCCACCCCCCAAAAAAAAATGTTAGGATCCACGATCATTAATATGTGTGCCACGTACCTATAGATATATCTTAGATGACACCTTTGTGCTCCCCTAAGAACATGTTATTCTTGAATCACTGTTTTATAAGTTAATTCACATGGACCAACTTTTCTTTTTGCCTTTTGCCTTGTAAGGTTGTAATATGTCACATTGTAATGGCTTGGCATGTTTCTTGCTGCTAAATGCAATAAAAAACTACAACACAAAAAAAGCAGGCACTCAGACACTCAACAGCCATCCACCTCACATCAGCACACTGCCCATGAACCTGCACCCAAGTCCAGCAGACGTACTCCTCCAACAACCACTCCCTCAACCGCCACTCACATCCCTCCTCCATCATTCCTCCCCACCTAAGAAGCTTTTCCTTTCCCAACTTGACCTCTTCCCTTCCCACCACCCATCCTACCCATAAAAGCAGGTGAAGGATCCCACTCCAACAGCCAGGAAAGGGAATTATCCCACTCCACCAGCAAGGTAAGGGAAGGATCCCACTCCCCAGCCAGGAAAGGTAAGGATCCCACTCTACCAGTCAGGAAAGGGGAGGATCTCACTCCACCAGCCAGGAAAGGGGAGGATCCCACTATACCAGCCAGGAAAGGGAAGGATCCCACTCCACCAGCCAGGAAAGGGAAGGATCCCAGTCCACCAACCAGGAGGGGTAAGGTTCCCACTCAACCACCAATACAAGAAAAGGTTCTCACTCAACCACCAATGCAAGAAAAGGTTCCCACTCTACCACCAGTGACAGAAGAGGTTCCCACTCAACCACCAGTGACAGAAGAGGTTCCCACTCAACCATCAATGACAGAAGAGGTTCCCACTTAACCACCAATGACAGGCAAGAAGCCCTCACCTCCAGCTGAGGTACAGCAGCCCTCAGCTCCAGCAGAGGCAGCCCAGAAGGCACCTTTCCCAGCTGAGACACAGTAGCCCTAAAATCCAGCAGAGGCCACCACGGAGGCACCTTCCCCAGCAGAGAAAATGCAGCCCTCACCTCCATCAGAGGCTGGCAGGGTATCACCACCACCACCACCACCAGTGGTCTTGGAGCCCTCACCTCCAGTTGAGACACAGCAGCCCTCACTTCCAGCAGAGGGCATGTAGGCCACCTCAGAGACTGTGACCTTACACTCCCCAGAATTGGGAAATGGGTATGGAGCTCACTCAAGGATCAGTGGACAAGTTCCCCATCTAAGAGACTGTGACTTTGCACTCCCCAGCATTGGGAAACGGGCATGGAGCCACTTCCAGGATCAGTTGGCAAGTTCCCCACCTAAAAGACTGTGACCTTGCACTCCTCAGCATTGGGAATTGGGAATGGAGCCCCCCTCCAGGACCAGTGGACAAGTTCCCGACTTCAGCTGATGTGCCCCCCACCCCCTTCCCTCTGAGGTGCCTGTCCTCTTCCGTGATGTTGCACCTGCACAGTTTTGTGCGTAGTTAGTGAGAATCAAGATGGGGCTTGGACTGTTCCCTGTGGCCATGTGGTCCTTATTGACTTTGGACTGGGCATTGGCCCTTTCTGGACAATTGTTTTTGTATCTCTGTTGTAAAATTAGTTCATTTGGTGGCTTTTACCTTACAATTACAATTTCAGTACTGCCGACCTCTAGTCCTTGTATTATTATGCTGTGTGTCCTGTGCCATTGATTTACATCTGCAGCTGTTGTGTGTATGGTGTGTGTCGGGCGTGTGTGTGTGTCACTCTCCTTTTCATCCCTCCCCCTCTTGTGTGCTAGGCTGCTGTATTCACCATCGTCGTCTTCATCAGCGTTGGTGTTCCAGTTGGAGCATGCCGTAGAAGAGCATCAGGAAGACTTGAAGTTCCGGTTCCATGGCAGCGTGGATCTTGTCTGTGTCTCTGTTGGTGAGTCTTTTGTCTTCTGTGATGTGTTTGTGCTGATAACGTGTCCCGTCTTAGATAATTTATTTTTCTGGGACTCATTTTAGGCCAATTAATCTTTTGACCCTGATTGAAGACACCTTAGGACGAGAAAACTAATCAGCATATAAATCACTAAGTCAATAATTTTCTCAATATTCAATATGTGAAAGTAAACCAATCTAGATAAATGCATCAATAAAGTCTGATCACACCATGACCTTTCAACCATGAATGACCACACAAAAATTAGTAAGATGTATGTTATTTTATTCCCTATTGATTACACTCTACTAGCAAGTTTATTAGTTTCAAAACCAGAAAACACATCAGCAATGTCACAATGTGGCAACTAGAATAAGATTTCATCAACGCAAAGATCATAAACATCAGAACAAAGCACGACGTCAACATGGATTAACTTTAGTAGAGTATCATTAGCGCATTATTCAACAAAGCATTGATTCAGTAATTTGTCATTTGTCTATTTGCGTCCGTTTTAATGAACTCCTTCACTAACCTCGAATTAGCATTAGCATGTTGGGCTTCATGCAAAACAATTTAGCAACACAAATTTGGAAGACATCTAACTATGGTCTCAATCAATAGGTAGCAGTTGGTACCTAGAAAGGAAAGGCAAACAGACAATTACAATTTCATTATCACATAGTTACCCTCCGTAATGGGTCAGCATACAGAGTCAGTCTTCGTCCTCTGGACATCAGTTGATTCGCCATCAGCCAGGAAACACGGCAAAGTTCAGCGAGACAGGCAATACGGGACACTTCCCTCATAAGGAGGAAACATATGAATCGGGCAAGACAAGGGCAAGGATGGTTTGAAGAGTCAAACAGCAAAGTCTTTAAGACAGAGTGGCAAAGAGTCTAGGTAATAGCAAAGGCACGTAATGGCTCATTTCTCCTCCTGTCACAGGATTATGTCAAACATGTTGTACAGTCCCCCAATTTCAAATTGAGCAAAATTTGATGCATCATTATCTCCATTGAATAATCAAGTAATCATCTCATTAGAATTATCGCTTTAGAACAGTTCTCACATAGTTTATTGGCTCCTGTAATTGACGTCTCCAACGGGTAGAATGTCAGGTACAAATTTTTGGTCTCTCAGGCTCAGTCAGTAGCTCTATTGTCTTTACCAGTTCAGGCGACCTTGTACCTGTTGCAAGTTTACACTGTTACATTCAGCAAGAATGTCTCCTTGAGCAAGTAGAGTCTCGAGAGAAAGAATGTACTACAGTTACACACATCTTCTAGCTTCTGGAAAAGTACAGCTACATGTCCTTCAGCAAGTCAGCACATTTAGGAAATCACATTTAATATGAGACTGGCAGCTAGGCCCGACTCATGCTAACTAAGGCCTAAAAATTAATTCATCAAAAACCTTAACATGTAATTCTTAATGCTAACATAAAATCATACGTTATTACATTAATAATTCATTATTAGTCCATTTTATTAATCATCGTATATTGGTGGCCGCTCCCCGTGGGCACATTTCAAATACACGTTTAGTAAAACACAGCAATACAATTTTTATGTGGCATCATTAGGCATTAATTAACAAACATTTCATGTTAATTTTGATTATAATGACTACACTCCAACACTCCCTCCTCTGATGACTCTTGTCATCACACAAAACCATTCTTCAACAATCCTTCACCTTTTCAATTCCTTCATTTCGATTTCCTCTTTCTGCTTCGCCTTTTCGTATTTTGCTTTGAACATTTTCTCCCTTTTCTTTTCCCCCTCCTCGCCTTATATTTTGCCCATTTTACTTTACTTCTTTAGCAAATTTTGTTCAGTACCCATAGTCCAAATAAACAAGCCAAAACAATTACTATTCTGTGTATTAGTTTTCCCAGGAACCTATGCCAAAGACCACTAAACCAACTTCCCACATGCGCAAATCCCTCTCCAACCTTTTCCCAGACTCCTGGTTCTTTCAGTTCCTTCAAATCTGCACTATCTCTTGTTAGGTTAGTAAGCATACTTCTAATTTCATTACTATTATCCGGTATGTAGGCACAACAGTGGCACTCATTAAGCATCTTACAGACTCCGCCACTTTTCGGTAAAAGAATGTCTAAAGCAAGCCTATTTTGAAGAGTCATAGCCCTCTCCGCAGCAAGTTCAGTATCCATCAGGAGTATAGCCCCTGTGAAGTTTGTCAGCATGTTATCCACAATAGTAGAAAACTTTCGAATCTTTATGGAGTTCAAAACAACCCTCACTGAAGGAATTATTGCTCCAAATATGTCTCCTACTAAACCAGCAGCAGTTTCTCTCTTTTGTCTAGCACAAAGTAATTCCGTCACTTTTGAAAATTTCTTTAAATCATCTAGTTGATAGATCTTTGGAAAAACTATTCCCAAATAACATGTCCCATACCATCCCTTTGGAAGACGGTAATAAGCACTAAGTCCACAAATATAATAGACCCCTGGGATCGCTTGATCCATTCCATTTAGCATGAAAGTCAATTTATTCTGAAACAAAAACACATGCTGACACTCACTCATTCCCACAAACACAGTGTCAGAATATCACTTTGGTCACATTACGCAAAGCCTTCCTACATGTTTTGCATCTAAAGCTAGCTTCTCTTGTTCCCTAACCCCATTATTACTATTACTAAGGAATGATTGTTGCTGCAAGCCCTTTTCTAATTTCCCCTTTAAAACCCTCCTTCTATCTTCTGTGTGATCTAGAAAGCTCTTTTCTACAGATGTAAGCAAGCATGTCAAATTATTGCGGTGCGCATATGAAGCACTAATTGTCGTTCTAGGCTCAAAGAATCCTTTAATCAGCTTGATAGCATAATACTTAGCTACACTATTTAAATCTTCTATGATATGCACATAAGAGAATACTAAATCATAGTTTGAGTAAAAATATTGCACTTCCTCTTGATTATAGAAACGTGTTAGTAACAAACTACAACTAATCCCGTAGGTTAATGGCAAGCTGTGATATATAACTCCCTCTTGGACTGAAAGAGGAATTTGTGTACACACGTAACAAGCCTTTGCATCCATAGTGTCAACATACTCACTCAGCAAGCGATAGAAAACATTAGTAGACAGTTCCCCTTTTGTATTAGTTTCATCATGCAAGTACTTTGTATCTTGCTCAAACTTATCCCACGTGTTAGTGTAGCAGTCTCAGAAACTGTAGCATTGTTAGCTTCACTCTCATACACCAAACGCATTTCCACAAACAGAGCTATAATGAATATCATACATACAACACCCAAAGCAATACCCCAATATTTACAGCGCTTATTCCCCTCAGCGTCATCTCCTGACCTAGGCATGATCTGTAAAGTATCAGAAAGTAAAGTACTACAAACTTAATCAACTAATAGGAGGAAGGTTAATAATTTTTCCACAAAGCTAATGCAAAAGTCTTTCTTCAGCAAGTATTTACAGCTCTCTCATTCACTCCAGGACCTTTGTCAATCAGGTTAGCAGCTTTTCACAATTGGGTTTTTCAAAAGTCAGTTCAGGTTAGCAATGTCACATCAGGTAATTTATCAGTCTCTTTTCTCAGGTTTCCCTTTATTCAATTTCAGCTTAACAGAGTCTCTTTTATTTGTAGCCAACTTCAAGTACCATAATATTGACCTGGAATCTCATGATCAAAACAAAATGCCAAGGACTCTTGTTGCCACTCAGCTGACGTTGCATAAGCCTATTCAGGACCCGGGTCTTTGCAATTCTCTTTCATTTCAACTTGCGGTCACCCTGCAATTCTCCTTCACTCAGATCTTCTTTCCTTGTGGTATCGACCTCTTCCTCTATTCTTTTATTAATGACCACTTTCCCTTTCTCAGTTTGCGATTCTGTCCAGTTATCTCCTCTCAGTGTCCTTTTACTGTTTGGCTTTTCAGGTTGCTGTTCAATGCCCTCCTCTTGTGCTATGGTGTTTTCTCTTGATGGATCTGCAAGTGGCTCAGGAGGAGTCTGAACACTTTGACTTCGCTCTGTTTCACTTCCTTTGCCTTCCGGGTCTGTCAGGGGTTCAACTTCAAACCCGTAACCATCTGCTTCTGGGAGAAACCTCTCTTTGGGTCGGTCCTCCTGGTGCCTTCAGTTGAGATAGGCTCACCGTCACCCTTCTGGATCTTGTTAGTTGGTTGACTGACCAAGCCATCCTCAATGGGCTTTCCTTCAGTCTCAGTTCCCCTTTGATTACTCTCCGACCCTGAAACTTCCATCTCTGTAGCTGTTAGTTTCAACAGCTCAATTTCCTCATCAGTTGGACACGTCACCTTCTTTGTGTGACTGGTATGTATCCAGTTTGGAATTAACGCACATTTCATAGCAGTAGTAGTTGTCAGTATCACATGATACGGCCCCTTCCAACGTGGCTCCAAACATGACTTCCTCACGTGTTTCTTGACAACAACCCAGTCACCGGCTTTCAGATTGTGACCTGGATCATTTATCGGTGGCAGTGTGGTTGCCTCCACCTGGTGAGAGAAAGAGCGGACCACGTCAGCCAGACCCTTGCAGTAGTCCAACACCATATCATCCGTGATATTCACAAGAGCATTTGCAGGCACTGCGGGCAATCTCATAGCTCGGCCCATGAGAATTTCATGAGGAGACAGTCCTGTTTTCTTGTTAGGTGTATTTCTCATTGACATTTGCACTAAGGGCAATGCATCTGGCCATTTCAAATTGGTAGCTGCGCACATTTTCGCCATTCTTGACTTTAAGGTACCATTCATCTGCTCCACTAGTCCTGAGGCTTTAGGACGGTAGCTACAATGCAACTTCTGTTCAATGTTCAGTGCAGCACACAAGAGCTTAACCATCTCATTGTTTAAGTGACTTCCTCTATCTGATTCTAAAGAGATCGGGACCCCGAAACGTGGTATTAATTCCCTAAGCAGCAACTTCGCCACTGTGAGACTGTCATTCCTACGTGTAGGGTAAGCTTCAATCCAGTGACTAAAGATACACACAATCACCAACATGTACCTCAGACCTCCACACACAGGCATCTCAATAAAATCCATCTGCATCCTGCTAAATGGACCTCCAGCTCTCCCAATGTGGCTCAAATTCACCACGGTCTCTTTCCCTGCATTCATCTGCTGACAGATGATGCACCTGTGACAGATTACTTCTGCAGCTTGTCTGAATTTTGGATTGAACCAATCTATTTTGAACAACCTGATCATGGCGTCTCTCCCAATATGTGCTTGCCCATGGTAAAACCTTGCAAACTGTGACAAGAGACTGTTTGACAAAACCATTTTCCCCTCATCTGAAACCCACAAGTCATCTGGGGCCAGATGTAGGAAGCACTTTGCGAGTCGCAAACGGCAAAATTTGCCGTTTGCGACTCGCAAATGCGTGTTTCCTATGCAGAAATGCATTTTGCGAGTCGTTACCGACTCGCAAAATGCATTTCCGAATCGCAAATAGGAAGGGGTGTTCCCTTCCTATTTGCGATTCGCAATGGTATGCAATTCCATTTGTGACTGCTTATGCGGTCGCAAATGGAGTCGCAGTTACCATCCACTTGAAGTGGATGGTAACCCATTCGCAAACGGGAAGGGGTCCCCATGGGACCCCTTCCCCTTTGTGAATGGACCCCAAAATATTTTTTCAGGGCAGGGAGTGGTCCAAGGGACCACTCCCTGCCCTGAAAAAACCGAAACAAAAGGTTTCGGATTTTTTGAAATGCAGCTCGTTTTCCCTTAGGGAAAACGGGCTACATTTAAAAAAAAAAAAAAAAACTGCTTTATTGAAAAGCAGGTCGCTAACATGGAGGCCTGCTGACTACAGCAGGCCTCCATGTTAGCGAGTGCCTATACTCGCTATGGGGCCGCAATATGCGACCCACCTCATGAATATTCATGAGGTTGGTCATTGCGACCCCATAGCGAGTTGCAGTCGGTGTCTGAGACACCGTACTGCATAGCAATTTGCGAGTTGCAAATTGCGAGTCGGAAGGACTCGCAATTTGCAACTCGCAAATTGCTTCCTTCCTACATCTGGCCCCTGGTGTTTGTACACATTGCAATTTAAGCCAAGAGCGTTTCTCTTCTCTGCTGGCACGTCCCTGCAACAATTTTAACTCTTCCATTGTGTCAACCACCCTTAATGCATAACCCGTGCATGTCTCATTTTCAGTTTCAGGTAACAATTCCCACTGATCTTTGAACGATATTGTAAGGAAATGCCTCCTTGGCATGGTTGCCCCCTGACTTTTTGCCTTTGCTGATGCTATGTTTACAATTGAAAGTGTGCTGAGGCCTGCTAATCAGGCCCCAGCACCAGTGTTCTTTCCCTAACCTGTACTTTTGTATCCACAATTGGCAGACCCTGGCATCCAGATAAGTCCCTTGTAACTGGTACTTCTAGTACCAAGGGCCCTGATGCCAAGGAAGGTCTCTAAGGGCTGCAGCATGTCTTATGCCACCCTGGAGACCTCTCACTCAGCCCAGACACACTGCTTGCCAGCTTGTGTGTGCTAGTGAGGACAAAACGAGTAAGTCGACATGGCACTCCCCTCAGGGTGCCATGCCAGCCTCTCACTGCCTATGCAGTATAGGTAAGACACCCCTCTAGCAGGCCTTACAGCCCTAAGGCAGGGTGCACTATACCATAGGTGAGGGTACCAGTGCATGAGCATGGTACCCCTACAGTGTCTAAACAAAACCTTAGACATTGTAAGTGCAGGGTAGCCATAAGAGTATATGGTCTGGGAGTCTGTCAAACACGAACTCCACAGCACCATAATGGCTACACTGAAAACTGGGAAGTTTGGTATCAAACTTCTCAGCACAATAAATGCACCCTGATGCCAGTGTACATTCTATTGTAAAATACACCACAGAGGGCACCTTAGAGGTGCCCCCTGAAACTTAACCGACTATCTGTGTAGGCTGACTAGTTTTAGCAGCCTGCCACAAACCGAGACATGTTGCTGGCCCCATGGGGAGAGTGCCTTTGTCACTCTGAGGCCAGTAACAAAGCCTGCACTGGGTGGAGATGCTAACACCTCTCCCAGGCAGGAATTGTCACACCTGGCGGTGAGCCTCAAAGGCTCACCTCCTTTGTGCCAACCCAGCAGGACACTCCAGCTAGTGGAGTTGCCCGCCCCCTCCGGCCAGGCCCCACTTTTGGCGGCAAGGCCGGAGAAAATAATGAGAATAACAAGGAGGAGTCACTGGCCAGTCAGGACAGCCCCTAAGGTGTCCTGAGCTGAAGTGACCCTAACTTTTAGAAATCCTCCATCTGCAAGATGGAGGATTCCCCCAATAGGGTTAGGATTGTGACCCCCACCCCTTGGGAGGAGGCACAAAGAGGGTGTACCCACCCTCAGGGCTAGTAGCCATTGGCTACTAACCCCCCAGACCTAAACACGCCCTTAAATTTAGTATTTAAGGGCTACCCTGAACCCTAGAAAATTAGATTCCTGCAACTACAAGAAGAAGGACTGCCTAGCTGAAAACCCCTGCAGCGGAAGACCAGAAGACGACAACTGCCTTGGCTCCAGAAACTCACCGGCCTGTCTCCTGCCTTCCAAAGATCCTGCTCCAGCGACGCCTTCCAAAGGGACCAGCGACCTCGACATCCTCTGAGGACTGCCCCTGCTTCGAAAAGACAAGAAACTCCCGAGGACAGCGGACCTGCTCCAAGAAAAGCTGCAACTTTGTTTCCAGCAGCTTTAAAGAACCCTGCAAGCTCCCCGCAAGAAGCGTGAGACTTGCAACACGGCACCCGGCGACCCCGACTCGGCTGGTGGCGATCCAACACCTCAGAAGGGACCCCAGGACTACTCTGATACTGTGAGTACCAAAACCTGTCCCCCCTGAGCCCCCCCAGCGCCGCCTGCAGAGGGAATCCCGAGGCTTCCCCTGACCGCGACTCTTTGAACCTAAAGTCCCGACGCCTGGGAGAGACCCTGCACCCGCAGCCCCCAGGACCTGAAGGACCGGACTTTCTCTGGAGAAGTGACCCCCAGGAGTCCCTCTCCCTTGCCCAAGTGGAGGTTTCCCCGAGGAATCCCCCCCTTGCCTGCCTGCAGCGCTGAAGAGATCCCGAGATCTCCCATAGACTAACACTACAAACCCGACGCTTGTGTCTACACTGCACCCGGCCGCCCCCGCGCCGCTGAGGGTGAAATTTCTGTGTGGACTTGTGTCCCCCCCGGTGCCCTACAAAACCCCCCTGGTCTGCCCTCCGAAGACGCGGGTACTTACCTGCAAGCAGACCGGAACCGGGGCACCCCCTTCTCTCCATTCTAGCCTATGTGTTTTGGGCACCACTTTGAACTCTGCACCTGACCGGCCCTGAGCTGCTGGTGTGGTGACTTTGGGGTTGCTCTGAACCCCCAACGGTGGGCTACCTTGGACCAAGAACTGAACCCTGTAAGTGTCTTACTTACCTGGTAAAACTAACAAAAACTTACCTCCCCCAGGAACTGTAAAAATTGCACTAAGTGTCCACTTTTAAAACAGCTATTTATGAATAACTTGAAAAGTATACATGCAATTTTTATGATTTGAAGTTCCTAAAGTACTTACCTGCAATACCTTTCGAATGAGATATTACATGTAGAATTTGAACCTGTGGTTCTTAAAATAAACTAAGAAAAGATATTTTTCTATATAAAAACCTATTGGCTGGATTTGTCTCTGAGTGTGTGTACCTCATTTATTGTCTATGTGTATGTACAACAAATGCTTAACACTACTCCTTGGATAAGCCTACTGCTCGACCACACTACCACAAAATAGAGCATTAGTATTATCTATTTTTACCACTATTTTACCTCTAAGGGGAACCCTTGGACTCTGTGCATGCTATTCCTTACTTTGAAATAGCACATACAGAGCCAACTTCCTACATTGGTGGATCAGCGGTGGGGTACAAGACTTTGCATTTGCTGGACTACTCAGCCAATACCTGATCACACGACAAATTCCAAAATTGTCATTAGAAATTGATTTTTGCAATTTGAAAAGTTTTCTAAATTCTTAAAAGACCTGCTAGGGCCTTGTGTTAGATCCTGTTTAGCATTTCTTTTAGAGTTTAAAAGTTTGTTAAAAGTTTGAATTAGATTCTAGAATCAGTTTTAGTCTCTTAAAAAGTATTCCAACTTTTAGAAGCATAATGTCTAGCACAGATGTGAATGTGGTGGAACTCGACACCACACCTTACCTCCATCTACAGATGAGAGAGCTAAGGTCACTCTGTAAACTAAAGAAAATAACAATGGGCCCCAAACCTACCAAAATACAGCTCCAGGAGCTTTTGGCAGAGTTTGAAAAGGCCAACCCCTCTGAGGGTGGCAACTCAGAGGAAGAGGATAGTGACTTGGAGGACAATTCCCCCCTACCAGTCCTATCTAGGGAGAACAGGGTCCCTCAAACCCTGACTCCTAAAATAATAGTCAGAGATGCTGGTTCCCTCACAGGAGAGACCAACACCTCTGAAATCACTGAGGATAGCCCCAGTGAAGAGGACATCCAGTTAGCCAGGATGGCCAAAAGATTGGCTTTGGAAAGACAGATCCTAGCCATAGAGAGGGAAAGACAAGAGATGGGCCTAGGACCCATCAATGGTGGCAGCAACATAAATAGGGTCAGAGATTCTCCTGACATGTTGAAAATCCCCAAAGGGATTGTAACTAAATATGAAGATGGTGATGACATCACCAAATGGTTCACAGCTTTTGAGAGGGCTTGTGTAACCAGAAAAGTGAACAGATCTCACTGGGGTGCTCTCCTTTGGGAAATGTTCACAGGAAAGTGTAGGGATAGACTCCTCACACTCTCTGGACAAGATGCAGAATCTTATGACCTCATGAAGGGTACCCTGATTGAGGGCTTTGGATTCTCCACTGAGGAGTACAGGATTAGGTTCAGGGGGGCTCAAAAATCCTCGAGCCAGACCTGGGTTGACTTTGTTGACTACTCAGTGAAAACACTAGATGGTTGGATTCAAGGCAGTGGTGTAAGTAATTATGATGGGCTGTACAATTTATTTGTGAAAGAACACCTGTTAAGTAATTGTTTCAATGATAAACTGCATCAGCATCTGGTAGACCTAGGACCAATTTCTCCCCAAGAATTGGGAAAGAAGGCGGACCATTGGGTCAAGACAAGGGTGTCCAAGACTTCAACAGGGGGTGACCAAAAGAAAGGGGTCACAAAGACTCCCCAGCAGAAGGGTGATGAGGCAACCAAAACTAAAAATAGTAAAGAGTCTTCTACAGGCCCCCAAAAACCTGCACAGGAGGGTGGGCCCAGAGCCTCTTCACAAAACAATGGGTACAAGGGTAAAAACTTTGATCCCAAAAAGGCCTGGTGTCATAGCTGTAAACAGCATGGACACCAAACTGGAGACAAGGCCTGTCCCAAGAAGGGTTCCACTCCAAACTCCCATCCAGGTAACACTGGTATGGCTAGTCTCCAAGTGGGATCAACAGTGTGCCCAGAGCAAATCAGGGTTCACACTGAAGCTACTCTAGTTTCTGAGGGTGGGGTGGATTTAGCCACACTAGCTGTCTGGCCGCCTAACATGCAAAAATACAGACAGCAACTCTTAATTAATGGGACTAGAATAGAGGGCCTGAGGGATACAGGTGCCAGTGTCACCATGGTGACAGAGAAACTGGTTTCCCCTGGCCAATACCTGACTGGAAAAACTTACACAGTCACCAACGCTGACAATCAGAGAAAAGTACATCCCATGGCAATGGTTACTTTAGAATGGGGAGGGGTCAATGGCCTGAAACAGGTGGTGGTCTCCTCAAATATCCCAGTGGACTGTCTGCTTGGAAATGACCTGGAGTCCTCAGCATGGGCTGAGGTAGAGCTAAAAACCCATGCAGCAATGCTGGGTATCCCTGAACTGGTGTGTGTGAAAACAAGAGCACAGTGCAAGGCACAGGGTGAAAAAGTAGAGCTGGAGTCTGGAAAAATGGCCCAGCCTACCAAGAGAACAGGAAAGTCAGTTGGGAAACCAACTGCAACACAGCAAAAGAAAGGGAACCTCTCTTCTCAGGAAGAAGTTCTGCCCTCTGAGGGAACTGAGCCTTTGGAGCTTGAACCTTACCAGGTTGAGCTCTTAGGCCCAGGGGGACCCTCCAGGGAGGAGCTGTGTAAGGGACAAGAGACCTGTCCCTCTCTTGAAGGCCTTAGGCAGCAAGCTGCTGAAGAGTCCAAAGGCAAGAAAAATGGAACGCATAGGGTCTATTGGGAAGATGGACTCCTGTACACTGAGGCCAGAGACCCCAAACCTGGTGCCACTAGGAGAGTGGTAGTGCCTCAGCTGTTCAGAGAGTTCATCCTAACATTGGCCCATGACATTCCCCTTGCTGGACATTTGGGACAAACCAAGACGTGGGAGAGGTTAGTCAACCACTTCTACTGGCCCAATATGTCCAACATGGTTAAGGAGTTTTGCCTCTCCTGCCCCACCTGTCAAGCCAGTGGTAAGACAGGTGGGCATCCAAAGGCCCCCCTCATTCCACTTCCAGTGGTGGGGGTTCCCTTTGAAAGAGTGGGTGTGGACATAGTTGGTCCACTGGAACCTCCCACAGCCTCAGGAAATATGTATATCCTGGTAGTAGTGGATCATGCTACCAGGTATCCTGAAGCTATTCCCCTTAGGTCGACTACTGCCCCTGCAGTAGCCAAGGCCCTCATTGGTATCTTTACCAGAGTGGGTTTCCCTAAGGAGGTGGTGTCTGACAGAGGTACCAACTTCATGTCAGCATACCTAAAGCACATGTGGAATGAGTGTGGAGTGACTTATAAATTCACTACACCATACCACCCACAAACTAATGGCTTGGTTGAGAGATTCAACAAGACATTAAAAGGCATGATCATGGGGCTCCCAGAAAAGCTCAAAAGGAGATGGGATGTCCTCTTGCCATGTCTGCTTTTCGCTTACAGAGAGGTGCCACAGAAGGGAGTAGGATTCTCACCCTTTGAACTTCTGTTTGGTCATCCTGTAAGGGGACCACTTGCCCTTGTTAAAGAAGGCTGGGAGAGACCTCTCCACGAGCCTAAACAGGACATAGTGGACTATGTACTTGGCCTTCGCTCTAGAATGGCAGAGTACATGGAAAAGGCAACCAAAAACCTTGAGGCCAGCCAACAACTCCAGAAGTTTTGGTATGACCAAAAGGCTGCACTGGTTGAGTTCCAACCAGGGCAGAAAGTCTGGGTTCTGGAGCCTGTGGCTCCCAGGGCACTCCAGGACAAATGGAGTGGCCCTTACCCAGTGCTAGAAAGGAAGAGTCAGGTCACCTACCTGGTGGACCTGGGCACAAGCAGGAGCCCCAAGAGGGTGATCCATGTGAACCGCCTTAAGCTCTTCCATGACAGGGCTGATGTGAATCTGTTGATGGTAACAGATGAGGATCAGGAGGCAGAGAGTGAACCTCTCCCTGATCTTCTGTCATCAGACCCAAAAGATGGCACAGTAGATGGAGTGATCTACTCAGACACCCTCTCTGGCCAACAGCAGGCTGATTGTAGGAGAGTCCTACAACAGTTTCCTGAGCTTTTCTCCCTAACCCCTGGTCAGACACACCTGTGTACCCATGATGTGGACACAGGAGACAGCATGCCTGTCAAGAACAAAATCTTCAGACAGTCTGACCATGTTAAGGAAAGCATCAAGGTGGAAGTCCACAAGATGCTGGAATTGGGAGTAATTGAGCGCTCTGACAGCCCCTGGGCTAGCCCAGTGGTCTTAGTCCCCAAACCTCACACCAAAGATGGAAAGAAAGAGATGAGGTTTTGTGTGGACTACAGAGGGCTCAATTCTGTCACCAAGACAGATGCCCATCCAATTCCAAGAGCTGATGAGCTCATTGATAAATTAGGTGCTGCCAAATTTCTAAGTACCTTTGACTTGACAGCAGGGTACTGGCAAATAAAAATGGCACCTGGAGCAAAAGAGAAAACAGCATTCTCCACACCTGATGGGCATTATCAGTTTACTGTTATGCCCTTTGGTTTAAAGAATGCCCCTGCCACCTTCCAAAGGTTGGTGAATCAAGTCCTTGCTGGCTTGGAGTCCTTTAGCACAGCTTATCTTGATGATATTGCTGTCTTTAGCTCCACCTGGCAGGATCACCTGGTCCACCTGAGGAAGGTTTTGAAGGCTCTGCAATCTGCAGGCCTCTCTATCAAGGCATCCAAATGCCAGATAGGGCAGGGAACTGTGGTTTACTTGGGACACCTTGTAGGTGGAGGCCAAGTTCAGCCACTCCAACCCAAGATCCAGACTATTCTGGACTGGGTAGCTCCAAAAACCCAGACTCAAGTCAGGGCATTCCTTGGCTTGACTGGGTATTACAGGAGGTTTGTGAAGGGATATGGATCCATTGTGACAGCCCTCACTGAACTCACCTCCAAGAAAATGCCCAAGAAAGTAAACTGGACTGTGGAATGCCAACAGGCCTTTGACACCCTGAAACAGGCAATGTGCTCAGCACCAGTTCTCAAAGCTCCAGATTATTCTAAGCAGTTCATTGTGCAGACTGATGCCTCTGAACATGGGATAGGGGCAGTTTTGTCCCAAACAAATGATGATGGCCTTGACCAGCCTGTTGCTTTCATTAGCAGGAGGTTACTCCCCAGGGAGCAGCGTTGGAGTGCCATTGAGAGGGAGGCCTTTGCTGTGGTTTGGTCCCTGAAGAAGCTGAGACCATACCTCTTTGGGACTCACTTCCTAGTTCAAACTGACCACAGACCTCTCAAATGGCTGATGCAAATGAAAGGTGAAAATCCTAAACTGTTGAGGTGGTCCATCTCCCTACAGGGAATGGACTTTATAGTGGAACACAGACCTGGGACTGCCCATGCCAATGCAGATGGCCTTTCCAGGTTCTTCCACTTAGAAAATGAAGACTCTCTTGGGAAAGGTTAGTCTCATCCTCTTTCGTTTGGGGGGGGGTTGTGTAAGGAAATGCCTCCTTGGCATGGTTGCCCCCTGACTTTTTGCCTTTGCTGATGCTATGTTTACAATTGAAAGTGTGCTGAGGCCTGCTAATCAGGCCCCAGCACCAGTGTTCTTTCCCTAACCTGTACTTTTGTATCCACAATTGGCAGACCCTGGCATCCAGATAAGTCCCTTGTAACTGGTACTTCTAGTACCAAGGGCCCTGATGCCAAGGAAGGTCTCTAAGGGCTGCAGCATGTCTTATGCCACCCTGGAGACCTCTCACTCAGCCCAGACACACTGCTTGCCAGCTTGTGTGTGCTAGTGAGGACAAAACGAGTAAGTCGACATGGCACTCCCCTCAGGGTGCCATGCCAGCCTCTCACTGCCTATGCAGTATAGGTAAGACACCCCTCTAGCAGGCCTTACAGCCCTAAGGCAGGGTGCACTATACCATAGGTGAGGGTACCAGTGCATGAGCATGGTACCCCTACAGTGTCTAAACAAAACCTTAGACATTGTAAGTGCAGGGTAGCCATAAGAGTATATGGTCTGGGAGTCTGTCAAACACGAACTCCACAGCACCATAATGGCTACACTGAAAACTGGGAAGTTTGGTATCAAACTTCTCAGCACAATAAATGCACCCTGATGCCAGTGTACATTCTATTGTAAAATACACCACAGAGGGCACCTTAGAGGTGCCCCCTGAAACTTAACCGACTATCTGTGTAGGCTGACTAGTTTTAGCAGCCTGCCACAAACCGAGACATGTTGCTGGCCCCATGGGGAGAGTGCCTTTGTCACTCTGAGGCCAGTAACAAAGCCTGCACTGGGTGGAGATGCTAACACCTCTCCCAGGCAGGAATTGTCACACCTGGCGGTGAGCCTCAAAGGCTCACCTCCTTTGTGCCAACCCAGCAGGACACTCCAGCTAGTGGAGTTGCCCGCCCCCTCCGGCCAGGCCCCACTTTTGGCGGCAAGGCCGGAGAAAATAATGAGAATAACAAGGAGGAGTCACTGGCCAGTCAGGACAGCCCCTAAGGTGTCCTGAGCTGAAGTGACCCTAACTTTTAGAAATCCTCCATCTGCAAGATGGAGGATTCCCCCAATAGGGTTAGGATTGTGACCCCCACCCCTTGGGAGGAGGCACAAAGAGGGTGTACCCACCCTCAGGGCTAGTAGCCATTGGCTACTAACCCCCCAGACCTAAACACGCCCTTAAATTTAGTATTTAAGGGCTACCCTGAACCCTAGAAAATTAGATTCCTGCAACTACAAGAAGAAGGACTGCCTAGCTGAAAACCCCTGCAGCGGAAGACCAGAAGACGACAACTGCCTTGGCTCCAGAAACTCACCGGCCTGTCTCCTGCCTTCCAAAGATCCTGCTCCAGCGACGCCTTCCAAAGGGACCAGCGACCTCGACATCCTCTGAGGACTGCCCCTGCTTCGAAAAGACAAGAAACTCCCGAGGACAGCGGACCTGCTCCAAGAAAAGCTGCAACTTTGTTTCCAGCAGCTTTAAAGAACCCTGCAAGCTCCCCGCAAGAAGCGTGAGACTTGCAACATGGCACCCGGCGACCCCGACTCGGCTGGTGGCGATCCAACACCTCAGGAGGGACCCCAGGACTACTCTGATACTGTGAGTACCAAAACCTGTCCCCCCTGAGCCCCCCCAGCGCCGCCTGCAGAGGGAATCCCGAGGCTTCCCCTGACCGCGACTCTTTGAACCTAAAGTCCCGACGCCTGGGAGAGACCCTGCACCCGCAGCCCCCAGGACCTGAAGGACCGGACTTTCTCTGGAGAAGTGACCCCCAGGAGTCCCTCTCCCTTGCCCAAGTGGAGGTTTCCCCGAGGAATCCCCCCCTTGCCTGCCTGCAGCGCTGAAGAGATCCCGAGATCTCCCATAGACTAACACTACAAACCCGACGCTTGTGTCTACACTGCACCCGGCCGCCCCCGCGCCGCTGAGGGTGAAATTTCTGTGTGGACTTGTGTCCCCCCCGGTGCCCTACAAAACCCCCCTGGTCTGCCCTCCGAAGACGCGGGTACTTACCTGCAAGCAGACCGGAACCGGGGCACCCCCTTCTCTCCATTCTAGCCTATGTGTTTTGGGCACCACTTTGAACTCTGCACCTGACCGGCCCTGAGCTGCTGGTGTGGTGACTTTGGGGTTGCTCTGAACCCCCAACGGTGGGCTACCTTGGACCAAGAACTGAACCCTGTAAGTGTCTTACTTACCTGGTAAAACTAACAAAAACTTACCTCCCCCAGGAACTGTAAAAATTGCACTGTGTCCACTTTTAAAACAGCTATTTATGAATAACTTGAAAAGTATACATGCAATTTTGATGATTTGAAGTTCCTAAAGTACTTACCTGCAATACCTTTCGAATGAGATATTACATGTAGAATTTGAACCTGTGGTTCTTAAAATAAACTAAGAAAAGATATTTTTCTATATAAAAACCTATTGGCTGGATTTGTCTCTGAGTGTGTGTACCTCATTTATTGTCTATGTGTATGTACAACAAATGCTTAACACTACTCCTTGGATAAGCCTACTGCTCGACCACACTACCACAAAATAGAGCATTAGTATTATCTATTTTTACCACTATTTTACCTCTAAGGGGAACCCTTGGACTCTGTGCATGCTATTCCTTACTTTGAAATAGCACATACAGAGCCAACTTCCTACAGATATACAGTTCAATGCACAAAACATTGCAACTTGATCTGCATATCCGTTTCCATTGACACAAATTCTTGTGATTTCACATGAGCGCTGCATTTCACCATGGCAATTTCAAGAGGTAACTGAATCGCGTGTTACAATTCCTTGATTCTGTCCCCATTTTTCACTGGAGAACCAAAAGAGGTCATGAAACCCCTCTGTGACAATATCTAGCCAAAATCATGGACAATTCCAAATCCGTATCTGCTGTCAGTATAGATAGTCACTTTTAGTTTGTCAGCTGCATGCCATGCCCTAGTAAGAGCAACCAATTCAGCCACTTGAGCAGAATACACTCTCTCGAGCCAAGATGCTTCCAGGATACAAGTGATTGTACACACAGCATATCCGGCTCTCAGTACTCCTACTGAGTCCCTCAGGCATGAACCATCAACAAAGATAATGTAATCATTTTCCTCCAATTGAGTATCTTTAATGTCAGGTCTCGGTTTGGTGCACAGTTCCGTTACCTCAAGACAATCATGTCCTACTTCCTCAGCCTCATCAACATCTGTATTTTCATTGGGAAGCAAAGTTGCTGGGTTTAACACAGTAAAGCGTTTCAATGATACATTAGGTGACCCCAATATAATCATTTCATATTTTGTTAGACAAGCATTTGTCATGTGCTGCGTCTTGATTCTGGTGAGTAGTATTTTGACTGAGTGTGGGACCATAATTGTTAGGGGATGTCCCATCACTATACCTTCACATTGAGTGAGGCTTTGATCAAATGCTGCAACTGCACGCATACAACCCGGTAAGTCTGCTGCAACTGGGTCCAAAGTAGCAGAAAAATATGCTACCAGGCGGTTTGCACCTCCATGGACCTGTGTCAGGACAGACAAAGAACAAACATCACGTTCATGACAAAACAGTACAAAAGGCTTTGTGTAGTCAGGCATACCTAAAGCTGGAGCCCTGCACATGCACTCTCTCAGTTCAATGAATGCCCTCATCTCTTTCTCAGACATAGTTAGGGTATCCGGGCCATACTTAACCTCCTTGACAGTCAATCTAACCAAAGGCTTAGAGATAATCGAGAAGTTGGGAATCCACTGGCGACAGTAGCCCACCATTCCCAAAAACATCCTCACGTCTCTTTTGGATGTCGGGGGACTCATCTGTAATATGGCTGTCACTCTTTCTTTCGATATTCTCCTTGACCCCTTCTCAATCAGGTGGCCTAAGTACTTCACCTCTTTCTGACAGTACTGTAGCTTCTTTGGGGACACTTTATGTCCGTTCCTTCCGAAATGATTCAGTAAGGCAATAGTATCATACCTGCAGTCATCTTTCGTTTTGGATGCAATCAACAAATCATCAATGTACTGTACTAGACTCGAATTAAAAGGCAGTTCCAATGATTCCAAATCCTTCTTCAATAGCTGACTGAAGATGGAAGGCGATTCTGAAAACCCTTGAGGAATTCGACACCTCCTGTAAACCTTGTCCAGGAATTTGAAACTGAAGAGAAATTGGCCGTCCTCATGAAGAGGCACAGAAAATAACGCTTGAGATAGGTCCACGACTGTGAACCACTCTGCATCACATGGAACCTGAAACATGATCACGGCTGGATTTGGCACTGTAGGGCTACATTTTACCACTATGTCATTAATTTTCCTCAGATCATGGACAATTCGAACTTTCCCACAAGGCTTTCTCAGTCCCATTATTGGCGAATCACATTGGCTGCTCATCACTACTTTTAAGACCCCTTGCTTCACAAAGTCTGAAATTATCTGCGTTACCTGTATGAGGACATCTTGTGCCATGTGGTACTGCGGTACCTGGGGAAACACGGCATTTGGCTCCACATCTACTTTGACTGGTTCTACGCCTTTTATCAATCCCACTTCCTTTCCTGTCAAGTCCCACACCTTCTCTGTGACTGTTCCCTGTAATTCGATTGGCAAATCGGTCACTGTGAACATCAGAAAAAAGCTTATCAAAGGGTACTCCTCATCTGTGGTCTCCGTCTCTGGTTCTGAGATCTGACCATCATCCTCTTCATCATCACTGTTTGTATGTACCTCAATTCCCTAATTGGAACAGGTGATTGAACACCTCGTCTTACACAGCAAGTCTCTCCCCAGTAGGGACACAGGACTTGAATCACAGACTACAAACCTATGTAATCCCTGAAAGGTACCAATCTCGACTTGGACCGGATCTGTAATTGGATTAGTCAGGAGCTGATTTGCTACTCCTACCACCTTTATTGTACGTCCTGAAAGGGGCAATTTCGGAACCTCTGCACTTCTGACTGTAGAGCGTGTAGCTCCTGTATCAACCAGGAATGAAACTTTGTGACCCATCACCTTTCCCTGCACATAAGGACCCTCTGATCTACTTCTAGGGACGCTGCAAGTCTGCACTCCTCACTATCCGAACAGTCATCCGACCATTCATCGTTTATTCCATTCTCACCACGCAATGGGAACTGTTGTATTGCATTATTTTGACTCATAGTTTAACCTGTGACCTGTTGAGGAAGCATCACCTGTTGCTGTCCCATCGGAGCTGTCTAGGTACCACAGGAATCTTCTGTTGTACTTGCTGCACCTGCCCTGGGTGAACACATGGCATTTGCATTTGTTGCATAGGCTGGAGACCCTGCATCTGAGCCATGTTATTCTGGAAGTTCGGATTTGGACCCCTCATTCTTGGACCCCTCACATTTTGAAATGAACTGACATCATTGCTTTGTTGAACAACACCATCCTGCACCATCATCGGACATTCCAGCTTCCAGTGTCCCACGCCCCCGCACGCATGGCATGGTGACGTCTTTTTCATCTCTTGCACGTCATTTTGAACCACAACAGTATTCAAGTCTGGACCACGGTTCACAAAACCTCCCCGACCTCTGCCTCTTTTTTGCAGCTGGAACATTATATTCCCTTGAGGTTGCTGCTGTACCATCTGCTGTACTCCATTTCCTTGCATCCCTGCCTGAACTGCCTTAATTTGCATCACCATCACCTTCTCTTTCAGCTTTCTCTGCTTTAACTCAATCTCATCACTACAGTATTTTGCGTACTGCAACACCTCATCAATCGGTTTCGCTTGCCAACAGATCAAATGATTCTTAATCATCTGGCTAATCTCTGGCCTCAGTCCTTCAACGAACCTGAACACAAGGTGATTCATGTATTTTGGTTCTATGACCTCTGTGCCACTGTAGTGTTTGAACGCCTTTAACAACCTCTCATAATAAGCATGTATCGACTCTTTGCCTTCTTGTGCCGTTCAATCAATTTTCTGCCAATCAATATTCTGCGGCGACACTTTCTGCTTCAAAAACTCAATCACCATATAGTAGTGCTTCATCACCTCAGGAGACAGTGCTCCTGTAGTCCTGTCCCTTGGCGGCTCCGCTGTCGGCCAATCCACACTCCTCTTGCACTCAAGCCACAAATCGGCTGGAAGTATAATCTCAAACAGTGTGTTCAAGTCTTCCCAGAGACACTTCTGTTTGCTGATACCACTGTATCGGCTTTTCCCTCAGCCTGGGATAATCATTTGTGAATGACAAGATGTCACCTTTAGACCACGGTACATGAACTAGAACCCCTCCAGCTGTCTCTCTCATCGCTAACATCTTTATTGTTCCGGTGTCTGGTGCAGCCTTTGCCTGCTGCGGTTCCAGGCAGTCACTTTTTCTCTTATCTCTCTTCTTTGCCCATCTGCCTTCCCACTTTTCTAAAGCTCCCCAAACCTGCGCACTCTGTAGTATCTCTTTGAGGTGTTCCTTCATCCCAGTAGATCCCATATGATCAAAATCTTTAGGTTCGAAGTCTAACCTATAACTCCTCTTCAGATGTTTAAGATTGTCTAAGTCTATGCCGTATTTGTCTGCCACTTTCGCTAACCTCTGGTGCACCTTACTCACTTCCTTGATTATTTTCGGGCACAGATATCTTAATTCTGTTTCAGTGTATGATTCTAATCTATTCACTCCCACGCTCCCTTCTACTAGCTCAGCTGCTTCCACTCACAACCTCACAAAATTCAGGTATTCCTCTCTTTCTTATCGCTCTGCTGTCACAGGAGTAGTCTGTGGAGTGTTAAGCTTGTCTAACCACTCAGTCAACTGTTGCGCCGTTAAGCCTTGCAACGAGATATTTCCAGCCTGCACCATCGGGGTTTGCAACGTGTTTGCACTCATTACCTGTGGGGTTAGTAGACCCAAACCTGCATGTCTCATTGTCTCTAAATGAACCCCAATCGGAATAAAGTCCAACAAGGATTTAGGGGCCAGATGTAGCAAAACTAGGGCCCGTATTTATACTTTTTGACGCTAAACTGCGCTAACGCAGTTTAGCGTCAAAAAGTTTAGCGCCGGCTAACGCCATTCTGAAGCGCCATGCGGGCGCCGTATTTATTGAATGGTGTTAGCCGGCGCTAGCAAACCGGCGCTGCCTGGTGTGCGTGGAAAAAAAACACGTACACCAGGCAGCGCCGGCGTTGGGGAAAATGGCGTTAGGGCGTCTTAAAAATGGTGCAAGTCAGGTTGACGCTAAAAAATCGCCTCCACCCGATTTGCGCCATTTTTAACGACGCCCAGACGCCATTTACATGACTCCTGTCTTAGTAAAGACAGGAGTCATGCCCCCTTGCCCAATGGCCATGCCCAGGGGACTTATGTCCCCTGGGCATGGTCATTGGGCATTGAGGCATGTAGGGGGGCACAAATCAGGCACCCCTATGCCAAAAAAAATATAAAAAAAATATAAATTTATACTTACCTGAACTTACCTGAATGTCCCTGGGATGGGTCCCTCCATCCTTGGGTGTCCTCCTGGGGTGGGCAAGGGTGGCAGGGGGGGTCCCTGGGGGCATGGGAGGGCAGCTGTGGGCTCATTTTGAGCCCACAGGTCCCTTAACGCCTGCCCTGACCCAGGCGTTAAAAAGAGGCGCAAATGCGGGGTTTTTTGCCCCGCCTACTCCCGGGCGTGATTTTTGCCCGGGAGTATAAATACGACGCATTTGTGTCGCAGTCATTTTTTTGGACGGGAACGCCTACCTTGCATCTCATTAACGCAAGGAAGGCGTTCACGCAAAAAAATGACGCTCTTTCCTCAAACTTTGGCGCTAGACGCGTCTAACGCCAAAGTATAAATATGGCGTTAGTTTTGCGCCGAATTTGCGTCGAAAAAAACGACGCTAATTCGGCGCAAACGGAGTATAAATATGCCCCTAGGTTTTGCGACTCGGAAATTGCGACTCAGAGCGACTCGCAATTTCCGAATCGCAAAACCATATGCAGAATGGTGTCTCAGACACCTTTTGCGAATCGCTATGGGGTCGCAAAGACCCACCTCATTAAAATTAATGAGGTGGGTCGCATTTTGCGACCCCATAGCGAGTCCCTGCACTCACAGGGATGGTGTCCTGCTGAAGTCAGCAGACCTCCATGTCTGTGACTGCTTTTTAAATAAAGCAGTTTTTTATTTTTTTATTTTGCAGTCCGTTTTCCTTAAAGGAAAACGAGTTGCAAAATAAAATAATAAAGAAACCTTTTGGTTTCGGTTTTTCAGAGCAGGCAGTGGTCCATTGGACCACTGCCTGCTCTGAAAAACCCTTAATGGCAACATTCACAAAGGGGAAGGGGTCCCATGGGGACCCCTTCCCTTTTGCGAATGGGTTACCACCAGTGTGACACTGGTGGTAACTGCGAATTGCTTTGCGACCGCATTCGTGGTAACAAAGCAATTTAGCATAGCCTTGCGAGTCGCAAATAGGAAGGGAACACCCCTTCCTATTTGCGAGTCGCATTCACAATTTGCGAGTCGGTACCGACTCGCAAATTGTGAATGTGCATTGGAAAAGGCATTTTGCATGGCACAAACTGCAATTTTTGCAGTTTGCACCATGCACAATGTTTTCTACATCTGGCCCTAGATCTCTCCGCTGTCTGTTCTCCCGGTGTCATCCCCTGGGAGCTTCCTGTGAACCCTCCTCTTATCACCTCTTGAGTCATTACTCCTTGGTCACACACTCTAGGTTTTGCCTGTGCATATAGCGGTGCTGATGGACCAACGGTAATTGGCAAAGATATAGCAGCTGGTGCTGGTCCATTTCCCAATCCTGGTGGGACATTAATTCCCATAGCTTGGTTCATTACAGGTGCCATAACTGATTGCAGTCCAGTAACCGAAGTTTAATTCGGAACCACCTGTTGCTGCGGCTGGGGCAGCAAACGTGGAGTTGGCTCAATCTGCACTAACTTTGATCTCGTGTACACTGGATCAGGCGGCACCATCAAACTCGTAGTCATCTCTAATAAAGGGACATCAGGATAGACCCTCTGAACAGGTGGTGGCTGCAACTGAATCTTCGTCTCGGGTGCAGTGGATACATTAGCACAATTCTGTATCGGAGCTGATGTGATAGTATTATCTGTCTGTACTGTATTCGTGATCCCCTGATTCTGTGACGAACTTACAGGACCTGCGCTAGTACTCAGTCTTTTGTCATTTATGGCATATGGTGGTGGTCGATCATGTAACAACTGACTGAGAAACTCATCATCATCTGAATCGTCTGCATCTACCCAAGACTTCTGCGTCTCCTTTTGCTTGCTTGAGCCCTTGTCTGTTTTACAAGTGGCCTTTCTTCCCTGTGTTTCGGCCTCTTGAGTTATTGCCGGAAACATCCTAACTACGTCTATTATTTCCCTTCTCCACATCCTGGTCTCACTATCCCATCTAGCCTCCACTAGAGTCTGTTATGCTTTTTTCATTCTCCTCTCAAAGTTTTGTTGCCTCTGTCGTATGGCCATTAATTCCCAAATTGCTAACGCCTCAAACTGGGCTGGTCTCGGAGGCGGCTTTTACTCATTTAAGGCTTTCCGCAAATTCTCTAGAACCCCTATCTTAAAGGTTCCATTCTCTGGAAACGCCAAACACCCATCTTTCTCTGTTAATATGCACCATTGCTTTAGCCAAAGACATGGCGCAACTCCCTTCTCCTCCATTACGGCATACGCCGGAGTATCCTCTGGCAATGTGGGCTCCCCCACACTCACTGTAATGTACGCATCTCTTTAAAGCCTTGAAAAATTTCATTTTTGCGTCTTTCATTTTGTCCAGAATCGAATCAGGAAGTGACTTTAGTTCCCAGAACACTCTTCGCCTACCTTCTCAACCAATTGCCTCTCACGGACGGCTGCCAATCCGTGCGTGACCCTTCTCACTAGTTGACCTATCCCTGCGCGGCTCCAATGACATCACACTCACACACACTGCGGCTGACAAAGTCTTGAGGCTTGTCTTCCTCACCTTAAATCCACACAAAACTAATGCAATATATTGCAAGCACCTTAACAACAAACTCAAATTTGCAGGTTTACTACAGGAAGGGTAACACATTTGCTTCAGAACTTTACAGAGATTTCACTCGAAGCCTCGGCCGCTACTCTCTCCTTCTCAGATCCCGCACCGGCAAGCAGAATTTGACCCACAAATTCTACTCTCGACTTGTCAATGGTTTGTCCTAGTGCACTTTAGAACTTACCAAATCTCCATCGAAGATTTTACTCACACACTTTGACTCGTCAACCACACCCAATTGACCTATTAAACAGCGCAAATTACAACATAAACCAAGTGTCTCATACACTTATCAATATACTCCGGAGTCTTAGACCACACCGGGTCCGTACATCACCAACAACCACGTGGACAATTTTTTAGCACAAAGCGCCACACTCACATGAAGTTCGCTGACTTCCCTACTCTAATACTGCGGAGTACGCCCACTTCTACTAAAACATTGGCTGGCTTAAGCTCTCACAAATCTCACAATTCACCTCCAATATGCATAAGCTGAGCAAGCGCAAATTCTACGTCACGCACACCTATCACTAGAACGCAGAGAACATACCCAACTCACTTCGGCAAGCTCCGAGATTCCGGGAAAATCATTTGGGACTTAGGGGCACATCATCTTTCCAATTTGCATTATTTCGGAATAAAGGGCCTAAACCGTCCTCTGTTACCAGAACTGATAACCTGTCCCGTCTTAGATAATTTATTTGTCTGGGACTCGTTTTAGGCCAATGAATCTTTTGACCCTGATTGAAGACACCTTAGGACGAGACAAATAATCAGCATATAAATCACTAGGGGCCAGATGTAGCAACCCTTTTGCGAGTCGCAAACGGCGAAAATCGCCGTTTGCGACTCGCAAACGTGGGTTTGCAATGCACAGGGTGTTCCCTTCCTATTTGCGAGTCGGAGTGGTATGCAACTCCATTTGCGACTGCGTACGCGGTCACAAATGGAGTCGCAGTTACCATCCACTTGAAGTGGATGGTAACCCACTCGCAAACGGGAAGGGGTCCCCATGGGACCCCTTCCCCTTTGTGAATGGACCCCAAATTATTTTTTCAGGGCAGGGAGTGGTCCAAGGGACCACTCCCTGCCCTGAAAAAACCGAAACAAAAGGTTTCGGATGTTTTTGAAATGCAGCTCGTTTTCCTGTGAGGAAAACGGGCTGCACTTCAAAAAAAAAAAAAATCTTTATTTAAAAGGCAGGTCGCTAACATGGAGGCCTGCTGACGTCAGCAGGCCTCCATGTTAGCGAGTGCCTATACTCGCAATGGGGTCGCAAACTGCGACCCACCTCATAAATATTTATGAGGTGGGTCTTTGCGACCCCATTGCGAGTTGCAGAAGGTGTCTGAGACACCTTTCTGCATGTCAAATTGCGACTTGCAATTTGCGAGTCGCACAGACTCGCAAATTGCAAGTCGCAATTTGATTTTTTCCTACATCTGGCCCTAGGTCAATAACTTTCTCAATATTCAATATGTGAAAGTAAACCAATCTAGATAAATGCATCAATAAAGTCTGATCACACCATGACCTTTCAACCATGAATGACCACACAAAAATTAGTAAGATTTACGTTATTTTATTCCATATTGATTACACTCTACTAGCAAGTTTATTAGTCTCAAAACCAGAAAACACATCAGCAATGTCACAATGTGGCAACTAGAATAAGATTTCATCAACGCAAAGATCATAAACATCAGAACAAAGCACGACGTCAACATGGATTAACTTTAGTAGAATATCATTAGCGCATTATTCAACAAAGCATTGATTCAGTCATTCGTCTATTTGCGTCCATTTTAATGAACTCCTTAACTAACCTCAAATTAGCATTAGCATGTTGGGCTTCATGCAAAACAATTTAGCAACAAAAATTTAGAAAACATCTAACTATGGTCTCTATCAAAAGGTAGCAGTTGGTACTTAGAAAGGAAAGGCAAACAGACAATTACAATTTCATTATCATATAGTTACCCTGCGTAATGGGTCAGCATACAGAGTCAGTCTTCGTCCTCAGGAAATCAGTTGATTCTCCATCAGCCAGGAAACAGTGCAAGTCGCTGCTCTCAAGAAGATCAGAAGGTCTCTTGATGATGGTAATTCAATTCAATACAAGCTTCATTTGGTAGAAATAAAACAACCATAAAAAATATCATCACAACAAGTAAAAAGCTAAAAAGATCATACAACAGATCTTGATGATGGTAGTTCTGCCATTTTAATTCTTCTTGACCAATCAGCTGCTTTTGTTACAGTCTCACCCTATCTTGGCATCATATGTGAGTAGAATTGGAATGAGGGACTATGGGCCAGATGTAGCAAACGTTTGCGACTCGCAAACGGGCAGAATCGCAATTTGCGACAGTGCAAAATCGGAAATGGGATGCAAAAAGCCCATTTCCGACTCGCAAAAAGCGATGGGACCCGTTTGCGAGTCGCATCCGGTGCGACCCCATTTTGCGACCCGCAAATAGCAAGTCGCAATTTGCGAGTCGCAAACCTTATGCAATTTCAACTCGCAAATTGCGACTAGTCGCAAAAAGCCCAGTTTGCATGTCCCATTTACCACTAACTCAGAGCAGGTGGTAACCATTACCAAAGTATAAAAGGGGACCCAGAAGCCATCTGGGTTACTCAAGATGGCGGAGATATACCTGATAGCAGTGAGGAGGAGAGTCTACGCAGCCCAGCAGAGGAGGAGGAGGGGCCACAGACAGGAGAAGATATATAGAACCAGGCAGACTCTTTTTCAGCAAACTGAAGAGGAGATCTATGACAAATACCGCCTTAGCAGCGCAGCCATCCTAGAATTAATTGATTTACTGAAACCACAGCTAGAACACCAGACTCTGCGTGGCTGCGCCATTCCTACGCATGTGCAAGTACTATGCTCACTGCACCTCTTGGCCTCAGGGAGCTATCAGGGGGTCATTGCTGTGGCAGGTGGGGTATCCCAAAGTGCAGTGTCAAGGTTCCTCAGGGCCTTCCTAGATGCCTTAGTCACGCACATGTCTCACTTCATATACTTACCAAGGAATGAGGCAGAAATCAACAGCACCAAGCTGGACTTTTACCGCATTGCCCACTTTCCCCATGTCATAGGGTGTGTAGATGGGACACACATTCAAATATGCCCCCCTGCTAATCTGGAACACATTTTCCGCAACAGAAAGTGTACCCACTCACTCAACATACAAGTCGTTTGTGATGCCCATTATGTCATCACGGACATCGTAGCTAAGTTTCCAGGCAGTACCCATGACTCATACATTTTTAGGCATAGTGGGATACATCAACGCCTGGAACGTGGGGAATTCGGAGACGGTTACCCCCTAGGTAGAGCCACAGACACTTGCAGACATACACACAGGTCACTGTGTACGACAATCTGGACTTCCTAACAGTGTACTTTTTGTGCCCAACAGGTGACAGTGCATATGCTCTTAGGCCTTGGATCATGACTCCGTTTTTGACACCCAGAACTGAATCTGAGAGGCAATACAACAGTGCGCATAAGAGGACCAGGAACCTGATAGAGCGCACCTTCGGACTCCTGAAGGCAAGATTCAGATGCCACCACCGCAGTGGAGGTGCACTCCAATACACCCCCATTACTGCATTCAAAATTGTGGTCGCATGCGCCATCCTCCACAACATAGCCACCCGACGTGGGCTACCTCTCACCCCTGCAGACCCAGATCCTGATGATGAAGAGCAAGAACAACCACATCGCCATCATGGGGATAGGAGTCTAGCTAATCAAGGCAGACTGAGACGGGAACACATTGCAACACAATATTTTGGACGGTACATGTCAACTCCCACCATACTCACCTATTAACCAAAAACTCCATTTGTTAAGTGGAACAAAAATAACTGTTTTATTACTGTAATTGAGAAACTATATACAAGTTGAAATTGTCCATGGGCAGGGAAATGCCAACCAGTCATGTGGCACATTAACACCATGTGCCACATTTATTGGTCCTGGGTGTCATCTATGTTCTCCTGCCCCTCCTGCCAGCCTGGCTGGTCCCTGCTGCGTCCGTGGTGCTGTGCTTACCACTCCTCAGCACCCTGCTGTCAGTGGCAGATACACTGCTCACTGTTGAGCCCTCCTCACTGTCTTGGGGTGTTTCCCCGGTGGCCCTTGACATTTCCCGTGTCTCCATAAGTTCAATTATGTGGGTGAGACGTCCCAGGCCCCTGGCAACATCCCCAGCAAAATGGCCCATCTCTATTTGCAGGCCAACTGTCCTCCTCGACAGGCCTGTTGTATTAATGGCTAGCCTGCCGATCGATGTGGCCGTCCTGTCCAGTCGTTGCATTGTCTGGCGATCTCTGCGCCGCCCAGCCTCTGCCTGGCCCAGCAGTCCGCCCGCCAGTTCCCTAATGGCAAGGGCAATGTCCCCAGTGTTCTGGCACATCATGTCCATGCGTCTGTTGAGGTGCTGCATGCTTGCATGGTTGTGTCTAACAATATTCTGTTCTGCAGGCGCTGACCCCGCAGCAGATGTGCCTCACTGCTGGTTGGAGGAAGTATCCCGGATCCAAATGGTCTTGCCCTGCGACGCCTGCGCAGCGGTGGCTGCCCTGTGCTCCCACCTGTATCCTCCCTGCGTGTTGCTGGGGCAGCTTCTGGCGTGATTGTTGCAGCAGGCGTTACTAATGCAGGAATGCTGCTGACTGTGCAGGTGGGGGTGCTGGCGGGTCCTGGGGTGTCCTCCTGGGCCTGGGTGGTTGGGGTGTCTTGATGGAGACCTGTGGGACATGGGGAACACACTGTCAGTGTCTAGTATCTATTGCACAATTCCTAATAAACATTTGCCTATGAACTGCCTATTTGACTACATTTCCCATAATGCATCATTCTGGCTTTTTCTACCCTGTAATGGAGCTATCTTGGTTGTGCATGCACCTGTGTACATGGTGGGTGGGGTATGACATTGATAGGGGTACAGGCTTATCACTTGGTACTCACCGGTTGATGTACTGGGTTCTGAGGTGTCCAGGTCCCCAAATCCACACACTGCCTCCTGCTCCAATGTTTCCTCCACCCTTTCTTCCAGGGGTGTGGGTGGTGGCACAGATGATGGTCCCCCTCCAGTGCCTCTCATCTCCCGGAGCCTTTCTGCCACCCTCTCCTTGGTCCGGGAGCGGAGGTCATACCACCTCTTCTTTATGTCCTCAATTGTCCTGTGGCTCACACCCAGGGAATTAATTTTTTCTTGAATGTCCTGCCAGAGTTTCTTTTTGGTGGCCTCAGGAACAGTGAGGGCTGCTCTTCCAAAAAGCTCATCATGGTGCTGACAGCATTCCTCTGTCAGCACCTCCAGCTCCCTCTCAGAAAATTTGAGTTTTCTTCTTCGTGGGGTTCCCTCCATGGCTGCTGCTGCTTGTTCAGTGTGAAGACTGGCAGTTATAAAAGGGTGTGGTCCAGCCTCCTCCCAGGTGTATTTGTTAACTTCCTGGCTGTGATGTCATCATCATGTGCCAGGAAGTGTTTACAGAGTGTTCTGGTGTGCTTTCTGGAGTGTTCTGCTGCACCTGTAAGCAATTTTGAAGGTAGTCGCTAATTGCGAGTTCGTTTTTTGCACACTCGCAAACAGCGACCTCGCAATCTGCGGACTCGCACACAGCGTTGCGAGTCCGGCTGCGAGTCGCAAAATCGGATCGTTTTTTTTTCTGGCATTCCAAGTTGCGACTCGCATTTTGCGAGTCACATCAACTCGCAAAATGCGAGTCGCAATTTTTATTTTTGCTACATCTGGCCCTATGTTCTTGATTAGTTAACCTCTTTCTATGCCAGTCACTCACAGCCTGTTATAATTCCTCTGTATCAGTCAGTCTGCAAGATGTCCATTATAACAGCCCCCAAGGTTTGGCACTCAGCTTTGCTCGTTTGAAACTGTGTATTGCTCCTCTTGCATCTCGCAATAGGTCCTTTGGTTTATCTTTTGTTCTTATGTGGGTTGCACCCAGCTCATCTTTAAACTGCTTGGTGATCATGTGTCCATTTTAAGTTAGATCTAAACAATACATGACCTCAATTGCTGTTTAGATGACGTGTAATTTCGACTCACACTGAATTCGGCAAAAACAGAGGGGTATATTTAAGAGCACCTAGTGCCAACTTAGCGCTACCTTAGCATAATTGTTTTGGTGCTATGGGGGTGCTAAAGTGGCTTTTTCCACCCACCATATTTGCAAAGTGGTGCAATGCATACATTGCACCACTTTGTAAACCCTTACGGCACATGATGCCTGTGCCAGTCATAATGTATGCAAGGGGAGGCATTCTACGGTTAGGAGGCCCGTAAAAATGGTGCAGTGAAATAGAACAGATTTCACTACACCATTTTTGGTGTCATTTTTTTATGCCTGCTCAGAGCAGATGTGATGCTACCATAGAAATCTTGCACTTTGCTACCCTAGCGTTAACATTTTTGATGGTAGTGTAGCAAAGTGCCACAATAACATAACAAATGTTGACGCTATTGTGCTAGCAACCGCCATGATACACTGTATTATAAATACAGCCCACACATGGTGGCGCTAGGGCGGTGCGGGGGGGCACAGAAAAAGTGGCACATTAGCCCTGGTGCACCACTGTTTATTAAATATGGGCCAGAATTTCTTGTTTTTGGGAATCTATCCATCTGGGACTCCAGTTGGTGGTTCAGTCAGCCTTGACTTCCCTTCCAATACAGTGTACAAAACGATATTTTAAAATCAGTTCCAACTGTTTCTTTCGTTTAGAAGTATTGAAAAAAAAGCCTTTCATTTCATACATTCACTTTACAGAATATCTGTTGTCCAAGCCACTATTTGGACTAGGCTAGATTACTGTAATTCTATCTTTGTTGTTCTTCCTAAAAACAAGATGTGCAGGCTACAGATGATTCAAAATACTTGGGTGTGACTTCTGTTGGGGATCATGAAAAGTGAGCCGTCATCACTCCATCTTCATCATCCGTGAAAAAGCTTAACATTTAGTGATGTCCCTTGTGTCACAAAAGTTATCAGGATGTGACAGTTTAAGTTTATGAAAAAAAAGAGTGGACAAACTGATGTTGACTGCTGCACTGACATGCAATTTAAATGTGAAATTGCTTGTATTTTAGAGTGTCTTTTGAATTAAATCACGTTAAAAAGATAAAACAGATGGTAAAATGTAGTTTAAACTGTAGACCAACAGTACATATATGTGAGAAACTGGGGCTGATTGCAGAGGCCCCCTAACTTTTTGCCCCCATTTTCCACTTTATGCTGGTGTTTTCCTGACTCTGATGGTGCCCTGGGTACTGCTAACCAGTCCCAGGGCCTGTGCTCTGTGTAAAATGGATATGCAAATTAGGCTAATTATAATTGGCTAAGTTAACCTACCTATAAGTCCCTAGTATATGGTAGGGCATGTAGGTTTAGGGACCACAGCATAGGTGGTGCACACCTAGGTGCATTGCTGAGGTGCCCAGTGTCATTTTAAAAGCAAGCCTGCCTTGCTGGCTGCTTTTAAATTAAAGTTATATGCAAATTCGACTTTGGAATTAAAGGTACTTCCAAAGTCTTAAACTACCTTATTTTTACATATAAGTCACCCCTAAGGTGTGCCCTATGTGCCCCTAGGGCTGGGTGCCATGTAACTATAAGCAGGGACTTTATAAAAATAGATGTATAAGCCCTGGTGAGGTAAAAACAAGCAAATTCGTTTTTCCCTCATTGAAGTAAATGGCCTTCATAGGCTAGAATGGGCAGACTTTATTTTAAATTTTAAAGTCTCCTTAAATGTTACATACCAAGAATTTGGTATCAAATTGATTGTTATAATAAATCCCACAACTTCCAGTTGTTGGATTTAATATAACTAGTGCAGGTAAAAAGTTTAGACTTTACCTAAAAAGTTGCCAATTTCAGCTCTGCATTGTTTTTGCTGCTGTGCTCTGATTGGCCAGCCTGCAGCAGCTTCTGCCAGGCTACTTTAATGAGGTGTGAAGTGGCCTGACTTCACACAAAGGAATGTGCTTGGGGGAGAGAATCTCCCCTCAGCAGATGGGGAAGCAGGAAGGGGGAGGGCTGCCAAACTGGTCTTCAAAGGCAGAGAAGGACATCTGGAGCACCCAGCAACACCCCCACATCCTGCAACCCCAGACAGCTAGGTGCCCCCTTGATTAGATTAGGAGAGGGCAGGAGAGGGGTGTGTTTATGATTTTTAGCCACACCAGTGGGTGGGCTCAGCCAGATCTCTCCTCTAAAAATCAGATTCATCCATTTTGGATTTTTAGAGACTGTTGCCTTCTGGGATGGATTTTTGCCACACTTCCCAGGAAGTGGTCATCACAGGGGGACGACCCTGTCCCTGATTGGAGGACCAGGGCCCCCCTGCTTTTCACCCAGGAGCAAGGATAAAACTGGCAGACCTGCACCCACGCCTCAGATCCCCTCCAGAATTCAACAAGAAAGGAACTAAGGAAGAAGAAGGACTGCCCTGCTGGACCCCTGGCCTGCACCTGGACCCTGCACTCAGAAGGACTGCACCAGCTGCACACTTGGGCTTCACCACAAGAAGGACTTTGCCTGGCTTCAACTGGTTCAAGGAGGGACTCCCTGTTTGCTACAGGTGAAAAATTGCTAACCAGAGTCCCCTGCACCAACTCCTGAAAGAAGCGACCAGCTGACCACTGTCCAGTGGTCAAAAAGGAGTTTGCGCCAGGTGCACTCTGGGAGTTGAAGTCCGCACCCCCAAGGACCATCACAGAACTCCTGGACCCTTGGGGTGAGCTGTGGACCCCAAAAGAACCTTAAAAGAACATCTGGGTGAAGCCCCAGAAGTTTGGAAAAGATTGGAGAATTTTTGGAAAAAAGCTCCATAAAGTGACCGACCCGACGCGGAAATTCTAGCCGGCTTGCCTCAACCTTGACCCGGCCTGACTTCGTGGTTCGTCCTGGTAAAGAAAAACATCCAAAAAAGAGACTAAGTCCGAACATAAAAAGTTGACCGGGACCTTCCAGCCATCGTATCCGAGAAGGGCTCCACGGACGTCGGATCAAGATCCAGGTTTACCCCGGTCGAAGGATTTTCATCTCGAAAAAACGACTAAGTCCGAAGGTAAAAATCACCACCGAGGAAACCGACTTCGCGTATCCGGACAAGGGCTCCAGGAGGTCGGATCCAACTGGCAGGTTCGTCCCGGTGAAGAAAAACTTCAAAATAAAGACTAAGTCAGAAGGTAACTTTTTAACCGAGGCCTCCCGCGACCTGTAGCCGAGCAGGGCTCCATCGCGGTCGGCCTGAAAGTTTGACTTTGCCCCGGTCCTGGTGCAACCAGATGACCCGATTGGCGCTTTTTGTTTCTAAGCGCTAGAAAATAATAATACTTTAAAAATTCATATCTCCGGTTCCCCTGAACCGATTTTAATCGTTTTTGTGTCATTTTAAAGATAAAAATATAAGCTATTTTTATAAATTGGTTTTGGATTTTTAAACTGTTTCCTGTGTTTTATTTAATTACTGTTTTGTGATATTTGAATGCTTTACACTTTGTCTCCTAAGTTAAGCCTTGACGCTCGATGCTAAGCTACCAAGGGTAGAGCTGGGACTAATTTACTGAGACCTAACTGTACTTTTGTGGAGGTTTGTGGCTTGTTGCTAGGTGTAGGTACCTACCTGCCCTACCAATAACCCATTTTCCAACAATATACAAACAATATTGAATTAATAATGATTAGTACATAATTAATGAGTTAAAAAATATGTTCAAAGGGAGAGAAATGCAGTTCTCTGTTGTACTTAATGAAATACAGTAACAAAGCTTGCTGAATGAAATGAAATGTATTGTTCATATTAATTAACTATTATTAATGCTGAATTGATATGTTTGCATATGACATGTGTTTTACTAAACTGTATTATTTAAATGCATTTTATAAAACAAATTGTGTTAGCATGAATGAGGCCTGTTAATCTTGTAATTTGTGACTGTGCTAAGAAATGCTGATTGATTTCTTAATGTGAACTTTCTTTTAGGTTATGTTTTCATGAGAAGCTAATCTAGTTGGTAATGTAATTTTATTGTTTAAGGACAGCAAGAATGTTCTTGACGAAAGAACAGAGCGAAACATAGACTGGTCTTGAATACAATTGTTTTAAACATGCGTGGAGTCACATGGATGGAAGATGTTCCCATGACAGGCCATGGAAGAAGCTGGACAGTTTTAATTTGTAGTCATACAATTAATTTACATTGGATGATGCTCTTTCAAAGTGACATGAACTGATAACTTTGATGAATCATAATGGTTTGTGAATTCTAAAATACTGATGCACATTTGAATTTGGAGCAGTTGTGAGCAAATCCTAGCAGCTTGCAGAAAGCTCTTGATGTTTGCTGATCCTGATGCTTTGATGATGAAGATTCCCTGAATGCTATACCCTTGGAGAGGTATATTGCGCTCAACCATTGCCCTCTTTAAAATGCCATTTTAGATTGAGCAGTCCTTTTGTTTTCCCATTCAGAAGACTCTTGACAGAGCTTCTGAGATGGTGATGCTTTCCCTTTTTCTTAGCTTTTGTCTAACTTAGTTATTGACCTGCTGTCCCAGATTATCTTTTCCCAAATTATTTTTGTCCCTTTTATGCTTTTTATTTTTCGCCTGCATGTGTTTCTCCTAACACATGTATTTCCCTGATTTGGTTAGCTGTAAGGTTGACCTGTGCCCAGCCAAAGTTTATTGACGTTGCTAATTTGAATTGATCAATGATTGTTAACTCTAAGCAATGTTTTATCCCAGTGTGTTGGATATTCTTATTTATGTTATGCATTCTTCTTCTTGAATGCTTAGTTTTATTAATGTTAGCTAACCTAAATTTATTTTGATTACTTGGATAACCCTTGGTGATCATGTATGTTTAAAATTTTGTTTTCAAGCATTATCTACATGATTTTGAACCCTTAAATTTTATTCTGACTGGAGCTTTCCTTCCATGACCACATTGGTCATGGTGTTTAAATTGTTTGGAGTGGTATTGAAATTCTGTTTATCGTTCTACCACACTCTTTCTAGATCGAAAGGGCCATTGACCTCGATGAGCATTTGATTCCTGCAAAGGATAACAAATGCTACAGAACCTGCATTGTCAGCCTTTTTTGGAAAAGATGTCTATTCAAAGTGTTATGATTCTCTCTCGAACACTACATTCCAGTGGACCTTCCTATTTGCTGGAAATTAATTAATCAATTTCATTATAACACTCGTGCTACTACATTCCAGGGAACCTTCCTATTTGCTGGGCATTAATTCATCAATTCCATTAATATACTACAGCATGCAATATTTTCTCAACATCAGCAATCTTTCTTTCCATTTCGAGTAATAGGTAATCCAGCCTTTCTGGACGTCCTTTTGCCTACATTGCAGCGTCTGCCCGGAATGTGAATCCTAGCTCTTTATGTCACATTGCTTCATATTCGATTTTCAGAAATCAATTGAAAGCCTATCTATTCACTCTAACTCTGCCTATTTTTTCACTGTTGTCAGTATTCTTCATTATTAGGACATCCAAGTGGGTAGGGGGAGTGCTTCATAAAAGCTGCAATCAATTAATCAATGAATTAATCAATCAATCAATCTTTCAATCATTCTGTGATGCCCTTTGTGTCTTCGATCTTCCCTGTATGAAGACTCTTTTTTAAAAAATATCCCTCTGCAATTTGAAAAAATATGCAAACATAGGAAATGCTCAAAAATGATACATTGTTTAAATATTATTTACATTTACATCACTTCAGATATAAAAGTAGACAAAATGGGTTTAATCTATAATGATGCCCTGGAATTGGATGGTATAATAATGTGCAAGGCAATTTACAGATTGCTTTGCAAATACAGGGCACGTTACATTTAGTTCTAAAATGTGCAGAGAATTTGTTGCTCATTTTGCGCCATGCGGTTAATTAGGACTCCAATGTGTCAAATGGTGAAAACCATCACAACATGCAAAGAAATGATCGAATAATTGTAGGAGGCTGGCCTGGCTTATAGTGGGTCGCTGATGGTACTTACACCTTGTGCCAGGTCCAGTTATCCCTTATCAGTAGATTAGTAGTGTTCTAGCAGCTTAGGCTGATAGAGATAGCTATAGCAGAGCAGCTTAGGCTGAACTAGCAGACATGCAAAGTTCCTACTATACCACTTACATCATATAGCACTACATCATAAGAATCACAATACTCGGTGTTACTAAAAATAAAGGTACTTTATTTTAGTGACAATATGCCAAAAATATCTCAGAGGATATACTCCCTTAGGAGGTAAGTAAAATACACAAAATATACACACAAACCAAAATCAGGTAAGTAAACAGTTAGAAAAGTAATGTAAACACTGTAGAATACAATACCATGCAATAGGTCTAGGGGCAACACAAACCATATACTAAGAAAGTGGAATGCAAACCACAAATGGATCCCATGCCTAGTGTAGTGTGTAGAGGGTTGCTGGGAGTGTAAGAAAACACTAAGGGTGTCCAAGATACCCCACCTCAAGACCCTGAAAAGTAGGAGTAAAGTTACCCTACTTCCCCTGAAACACACTAAAGTCGTGATAGGAGATTCTGCAAGGACAACAACTGACTGCAAAGCACTGAAGATGGATTCCTGGACCTGAGGATCTGTAAAGGAAGGGGACCAAGTCCAAGAGTCGCAAAGGTGTCCGGGGGGGGGGCAGGAGCCCACTAAACCCCAGATTAAGGTGCAAAATGGCTGCCTCCAGGTGGAAGAAGCTGAAGATTCTGCAACAACAGAAAATGCCAGGAACTTCTCCTTTGCACAGAAGATGTCCCACAGTGTGCTGGAGGATGCAGAGTTGTTTCAACATAGAACGACCGCAAACAAGCCTTGCTAGCTGCAAAGGTGGCGGTTGAAGAAAATGGGTGCTACCTGGGCCCAGGAAGGACCAGGAGGTCGCCCCTTGGAGGAGGAGACAAAGGGGGCCCTCAGTAGTACAGAGAGCACACACAAAAGCAGGCAGCACCCGCAGAAGCACTTGAACAGGCATTCCAGATATCTGAGCATGGCGGTTGCCTCAACACTACAAAGGAGGGTTCCACGAAGCCGGTGGTCAACTCAGTGAATTGAGCAATGCAGAACAGAATGCTGGGGACCTGGGCTATGCTGTGCACAAAGGATTCCTTGCAAAAGTGCACAGAAGCCCTAGCAGCTGCAGTTTACATAGTACACAGGATTACTGTCTGGTGTGGGGAGGCAAGGACTTACCTCCACCAAATTTGGACAGAAGGACCACTGGACTGTGGAGGTCACTTGGATCCAGCTCCTGTGTTCCAGAGACCACGCTCGTCAAGATGAGAGGGGACCCAGAGGACTGGTGATACAGACGTTTGGTGCCTGCGTTAGCAGGGGGAATATTCGGTCGACCCACTGGAGATTTCTTCTTGGCTTCCAGTGCAGGGTGAAGGCAGACAGTCCTCAGAGCATGTACCACCATGAAACAGTTGAGAAAGCCGGCAGGATTAGGAGCTACAATGTTGCTGGTAGTCGTCTTGCTACTTTGTTGCGGTTTTGCAGGTGTCCTGGAGCAGTCAGGGGTCAATCCTTGGCAGATGTCGAAGAGGGAGATGCAGAGGAACTCTGGTGAGCTCTTGCATTCGTTATCTGAAGAGAAACCCACAGGAGAGACGGTAAATGGCCCGCAGAGGAGGATTGGCCACCTAACCAGGTAAGCACCTATCAGAAGGGGTCTCTGACGTCACCTGCTGGCACTGGCCACTCAGATGCCTCCATTGTGCCATCACACCTCTGCATTCAAGATGGCAGAGGTCTGGGACACACTGGAGGATCTCTGGACACCACCCCTGGGGTGGTGATGGACAGGGGAGTGGTCACTCCCCTTTCCTTTGTCCAGTTTCAAACCAGAGCAGGGGCTGGGGGAAACCTGAACCAGTGTAGACTGGCTTATGCAAGGAGGGCAGCATCTGTGACCTTCAAAGCATTTCCAGAGGCTGGGGGAGGCTACTCCTTCCCAGCCCTTAACACCTATTTCCAAAGGGAGAGGGTGTAACACCCTCTCTCAGAGGAAATCCTTTGTTCTGCCTTCCTGGGACTGGGCTGCCCAGACCCCAGGAGGACAGAAGCCTGTCTGTGGGTTGGCAGCAGCGGTAGCTGCAGTGAAAACCCCAGAGTGCTAGTTTGGCAGTACCCGGGGTCCATGCTGGAGCCCCAGGGATGCATGGGATTGGCACCACAATACCAGATTTGGCATGGGGGGACAATTCCATGATATTAGACATGTTACATGGCCATATTCGGAGTTACTATTGTGAAGCTACATATAGGTATTGACCTATATGTAGTGCGCCCGTGTAATGGTGTCCTCACCCTCACAAAGTCTGGGGAAATTGCCCTGAACAATGTGGGGGCACCTTGGCTAGTGCCAGGGTGCCCTCACACTTAGTAACTATGCACCTAACCTTCACTAGCTGAGGGTTAGACATATAGGCGACTTACAAGTTACTTAAGTGCAGTGTAACATGGCTGTGAAATAACGTGGACGTTATTTCGCTCAGGCTGCATTGGCAGTCCTGTGTAAGAATTGTCAGAGCTCCCTATGGGTGGCAAAATAAATACTGCAGCCCATAGGAATCTCCTGGAACCCCAATACCCTGGGTACCAGGTACCATATACTAGGGAATTATAAGGGTGTCCCAGTGTGCCAATCAGAATTGGTAAAAATGGTCACTAGCCTGCAGTGAAAATTTACAAAGCAGAGAGAGCATAAGCACTGAGGTTCTGGTTAGCAGAGTCTCAGTGAAACAGTTAGGCACCACACAGGGAACACATTTAGGTCACAAACTATGAGCACTGGGGTCCTGGCTAGCAGGATCCCATTGAGACAGGCAAAAACAAACTGACACAGAAGTAAAAATGGGGGTAACCTGCCAGGCAAGATGGTACTTTCCTACAATAATATACTGTTATGTCTGATCAGATTATTTGCAGAACATGTAGTGCAGTATGTACATATGCATGCTTCTATGTAAGTATGCATGTTCTTGTATTTATGTAACACAAACCTAAATAAGCACTGTACAAATGTGTCAGTGGATGGAAGTAGTATAGAAGAATGGATGCATACAATGAGGAGGTTTGTCATCTTGACATGTTTCGTGCACATATTTGTTTTGAGACTAATGATATTGAAGTTTTGTGCATTTTTTATTAATTGTGCATCATTAATAATGCACAGAAGAGCAATCTACCCTCAATTTTATATTGGTATGCTGACGGGACACTTTCACCCTTGGAATGATGTTGGAATGACCTGGTGAAGTGCTCTTTCTCGGCTTAAGCTAACTAAGCCTAGTGAGGCCTCAAAGCCATCTTGTTCCAAACGGATGTCTCAATGCAACCTTAGTTGTTTCTTATTTCTGCTGTATGTATTCAAGCAAGTCATGTTCATTTATTTCTGAATTACATTGTTCTCGAAGAAGACTCTCTACCACAGGCTCATTAATGTTCCATTTCTTCAAGGTTCTTCTGCATGCATGCAATATTGCATTCATTCACAATAGTTTGCTGTTATATTTAAGGCCAGTTTGGTGTGTCATCTCTGGATGACATTAGCTCAGAGTAACCAGAATCAATATTCATGTACTGGGATAGTGTTTAGGTGGTGAGACTGTATGATGCTTAATAATTCAAATATCTTTCTTGTTGAAATTGTATTTCCTTTTGATTCCACCATGATAAATCTGCACTTTCAATGTTATTCTATAAAAAATATTTTCTATATAAACCCTGTAATTTGGAGGTGAGCCAGAATACTTACCAATGCTATTTGGATGTTGTCTGAATGCTTACTGATTTTGCTGCTCATTTGGGACATAAGGCTTCATTACGAGTTTGGTAGTCTCAGGTCATACCAACAGGCTGTCAGAGAAGACCACCAAATTATGACCTTGGCGGTATTCCCAACAGACTGCAACGGACTGCAGAAAAGATTACAAGGTTGCACACCGCCATGGTTTCTGCTGTGGTTCCATCACCACAGAAACCCAGTCGGAAACGAACAGCATAAAAGGAGACACTCACCTTCAGGAAGCAATACTCGTCCAGAGCCACCATGGAACCAAAACTACCCGTCATCCAGCTGCACCTGCTCCCACAAAGACAAAAGAATCTTCACCGCCGATGACAACAGCAACTGACCAATAGACAGCCACCTAACACACAGCACATAGTAACTGTCATATCATGCACTAAACATGCACATGCACTCTGTCAAAATACACAAAGCAACACACACAGCAACAAAACACTTATAAACACAGACACCAATCAATAGCATGACAACAAAATGTGTTGAACAGACATATGCCCATCACACAACACACACACTATCACTGTGGGACAAAAGCACAGCACAAAACCTCACATACTCCCCAAATAATACACGTAGCACGAGCACCACACACACACACAAATACTGCCACACAACCAATGTCAGCTAGGAACTACTCTATACTAGGAAAAGGAAAACATGACAAAGATGTAACCACAAACCACAGAAGGTTGGTTGTAAATCTATTACAAAATGCGCATAGGTGTCCCGCGAACTTGACTCCTGATTGCCATGTAACCTCTACACATATGGGCTTTAAGGGGGCAGGCACCTCAAATAGTGTCAGGGGGAGTGGTTGGAAGTGTTTGGGCTTAGGTCTGGGAGGGGGGCCTTTAGGAGGGGGGGTTAGGTTTATGCTTTTGGGAGGGTTTTCTGTTTTTGGAAGGTGCAGACTTCTTGGCAGGAGAAGGGGCATGGGTACTTGCGGCGGCAGGGGAGGCCTTCGAGGAGGAAGGTATGGACTAGCAGAGGGAAGCAAAATGTTTAGGGGTCTCATAGGGGAGAGTAGTAGGGAGACAGAAAACCTCAACATGCAGGCTTTTTTTGACACACAGTCATGGTCATAGCAAAAGACTTTGGATGTGGAGGGAGAAAGAGTGGTTGTAAGAGGTGCCTTTGTGGATGTCCTGGTTGTGTGTTTGTGCGAGGTATGGTTGTGAGTGCTTATTTATTTTGGAATGGGGTTGAGGTGCTGGGAGATGCTGTGGTGGGTGGGTGACTTTCTGTTGGGGTGGTAACTGCAGGTATGGTAGTTGTGCTACATGTAGGAGTATCAATGGCTGTGGTGTCTCCTGGTGTTGTGACTAGGGTGAATGTCTGAGGATCTTCTGTGGTGCAGATCATTAGAGGAAGTGGAATAAAATATTTTGGGTCATGTACCTAAAACAGTGTTGTCACCATACTAATGACAATCTGAAGATGGCATAGGTGAAAAAATATGTGCTTCATATCTACAGGGTTAATGTAACTTTCATTCACAGTGACATATATCTCCATGTAGAGTACATGCGAGGGTTTAGGGGATTTGATTGACATTAATTTGATGTATGTATGATGTTGTTGTGATTATACTTATGATTTATGGATTAAGTCTTTCACATACATTCTTGTGTTGTCCCACATAGTTACAATAAACAGGAGGGACAGGGAGATTAATGGTCCAGTGTACTGTCTCCCTTACTGAAACTCTAAACCAAATAAGTACACTGTTCCAAACAACGTGAACACAGGGAACTAGAAAGGACTGCAGTGAAATTGTTGTAGGAGTGCCCTCAAGCATCACATTAGGATGTTAAGCATCATCATTGGGCTAACCCCTCGCCAGACTGGCACTGCAATGTCTGACGGGCCTCCAGCGGAAGGATGGAGGCTCTTCAACCAAGAAGATGATAAATCAAAAGACTGCAGCCCATATTGACAGGGGGAATGAAGGAGAGACAGGAGTCTAAAATTAGCTCTAATCCTCTTAATAATTTTAATTTCAATAGGGATTAGGCCAAGATTAAAAAACACAGCTCGGAGTATACAGGAAAACAATGTTACCAATACTCCTTCAAAGGTAGAGAGGAGGCAAGTAGTTTGCTCCTAACATATGGTCGACATGTTTCGCGCCCTCACGGTCACACACGGATCCACTGGCGCTTCATCAGGACCGCTAACATTTTACTTCTCCTTGTTAAAACAAGACAATAAATGCTGGGAGGTCACTTACAGTCTGTCGATCTATTGTGTATGTCAGTCAAATGATAGGTCGCCCATCCCATGAAGGTAACGGGCATCATAGGGACGCGTAAACCTCTTACCCAAGGAGAGTATTTTGCACTTCTCCCCGAGGTCCGTCTTGAACCTGCCCGAGGTCGCGTTCCTGAAAGACATACACAATAGATCGACAGACTGTAAGTGACCTCCCAGCATTTATTGTCTTGTTTTAACAAGGAGAAGTAAAATGTTAGCGGTCCTGATGAAGCGCCAGTGGATCCGTGTGTGACCGTGAGGGCGCGAAACATGTCGACCATATGTTAGGAGCAAACTACTTGCCTCCTCTCTACCTTTGAAGGAATATTGGTAACATTGTTTTCCTGTATACTCCGAGCTGTGTTTTTTAATCTTGGCCTAATCCCTATTGAAATTAAAATTATTAAAAGGATTAGAGCTAATTTTAGACTCCTGTCTCTCCTTCATTCCCCCTGTCAATATGGGCTGCAGTCTTTTGATTAATCATCTTCTTGGTTGAAGAGCCTCCATCCTTCCGCTGGAGGCCCGTCAGACACTGCAGTGCCAGTCTGGCGAGGGGTTAGCCCAATGATGATGCTTGACATCCTAATGTGATGCTTGAGGGCACTCCTACAACAATTTCACTGCAGTCCTTTCTAGTTCCCTGTGTTCACGTTGTTTGGAACAGTGTACTTATTTGGTTTAGAGTCCCACATAGTTACCCTGGCCTGCGGAGAGCAAGACAACCTCCAGTGTACCGTCTACTAGCGGGCATGCAGAGCATGGAGGCGTAACATCTAATCTAGATATATCACCTGGATAGGCATACAATTATGGATCTCTGTAGTCAGTTGGAGCCAGGTCTGGTAGCTGTCATTCTCAATCCCAAAAGCATAATTCCCATCATTCAAGTCATGTCAGTGCTGCACTTCTTGGCCACTGGGTCATTCCAGAATACACTGGCCCTAACTGCAGGGATGTCTCAGCCCATGTTCAACTGGTTTAGAAGGCTGTACTGTCTGCATTGTTAAAACACCTTCCAGCTACATCAGCTTTCCTCAATGTGAGGATCTGGCCCATGTGAAAGCAGATTTCCATACTTTGGAATACATTCCACATGTGGTTAGAGCCATAGATGGCACCCAAGTGCAAATGAAAAGGTATATAGGAGCAGGAAAAGCTTCCACTCCATAAATGTCCAAGTGGTCTGTTTGGCTGATCTCTAGATATCACAAGTTTGTGCAAGGTATCCAGGATCAGTCTATGATTCCTTCATCATGTGGAACAGCAGTATCCCATGGCTTATGACATGACAATACACTGAGAAGGTCTGGCTAGTCTGTAAGTCATGTATGCCACGTGTGTCAGTACCTTTTTCCTGCTACCATATATGTGGATGTCTAAGATTAAAGTATGGATTGGTGTAACTATATCTCACAGGGGACTCTGGCTAACCAAACCCTCCTTGGTTATTGACACCAGTGAGGTACCCAACCACGCCAGGGGGAGTCCTCTTCTATGAGGCCCACGGAAGGACAAGGCGTGTCAGGGAGTGAACATTTGGGCTCCTGAAGGCAAGATTTTGCTCCTAGACAGATCTGGAGGAGCCCTCCTCTACTCACACTACAAGGTATGTCAAATAATTGTTGCCTGCTGCATGCTCCACAACCTTGCCCTGGAATGTCACATACCGTTCATACCAGATGAGGGGGAGCCAGCAGATCCTGTGGCTGGAAATGCAGATATGCCAAGTGAGGATGAGCATGGTGAGGATGAAGCTGGCAACATCAGGGCTGAGGTCATCAATCAGTGCTTCAACTGACACAAGGTATGTGTTCTGATGTTACAAATGAGATTCCATGGGGTATTGTTGAGGTAATGCATGTCATGTAATGTTCTTTTTACCGCCATCAGTATGGCTTTAAGTGGCTCCAAAGCTCATGACTCAGCTATGCATGCGGAATGTTCCTTCGAGTTATGTCAGAACTATTATGTATATGGTATTTTGTTCAGAAAATGAACACTAAAAGACACTTTTGTAGTTATGAATAGGCAATGTGATGTTTCTGTTCCACCCTTGCTTTTACCTTATCTTTGCCAGTCACAGATTTGCTGATTGCCTGTTTGGCTCATCCTCATTTGGCATTGTCAGACAGTATCACGGGCAGATGTGATTTGCAGACTGATTTGAGGAGTGGACATGGATTAGACCAGGTACTGTTTTGCATCACATTTGTGGTGTGTGAAGTCTATGCCCAGACTGTCAGGCAGTGGTTTGGAAGTGTCCTTTTTCACATAATAGACCTGTTTGATTTTGGAGGTGGGTCAAATGCTGGCATGTGTGTGTCCATTTCTGTATGACAACTGTGATGATGTGGTATCCAGAAACTCTACCATCATTTTGGTTTGTGTTGTATGTGATCTAACTTGTGCATAGCTATAAGGGTGTTTTCTCTTTGCAGACAAATGTGCATGTCTGAATACTGACATAGGTGAGTGGCCAGCATACAGATACCTGACCATGGTAAGTGGAAGGTTCCATGACTGGGAAGATTAGTACTGACCTCTGCATGTTTAATGGGTTACGGTGATTTGGGCTGATGAAGTATGGGTATGTGATAAGGCTTTAGCTGATGATACATTTAAAGGATCTTTCTGCCTCCTAGGATGGTGATTGACCGACATGTCCCGACCGTATGTATTTTGTGGGTTGGTAGCGAATGACACCTAAGCTAAAACACTGATAAATAAATATGTGGAGATGTACAATAAGTGTGACATGTGTCATGTGTATGCTAAAATCCCAATGCAATATGTATCCTGGTTGTTCAGTATATGTGGAATGACCATAACAGAGGTATACATTTGGAGAGGAATATTTTGGAAAAATGGTTGACATACATTACAGTTGTATATGGTAGATACATCACACTTACACAGGATCTGTGAGAAAGTGGCATTTATTTGAAAGTGAACAACAAAATGTGTGAATTGTAACAGAAATGAAAGAAAGTTCACAGTCAAGGGTTCAGTCATGGTGGATGAATTCCTCAGGCTATCAGCTACACCGTTTGGAAACACAAGTCTGGTGTACTTGCACCATATGAAAATGTAGTTGGGTATCAGAACAGTCAACAGGGTGTATCAGTCACACACAGGGGGAACCAATCAAGAGAGTTTCACTTCCTGGCTGTGGGTTTAGTCTTGGCATCTGCTCCTCCTGGATTTCTGGGTGGACGTCTATGTTTCCGGGGTAGTTCTTCTGCTACAGAGGGTGGTGTGTCTAAAGCATTCCCTTCCCCTTGCAGGGCCTCAATTCCACTAGCAGCGACAGATGTTGAGGGGCCTGATGTGTCCTGGCTAGTGGAAGAGGCCTGATGTTGGGTGCCTGGGCTGCTCAGGATAGTGTTGATATCCTAGGCACCCCAGCAATTGAAGCCAGGACGACATTTTCCTGCAGCTGTCTGTTCTTCCCCATCATGGTCAGTACCTGCCTTGGGAATTTCAATAGGCTCTCAAGACTTGGGAGATGGTCTCCTGATCAGTAGTGTCCTTTGGAGCCCCCATTCTTTGGTCCACACCATCCCTCCCATGCACCCTACCTCCACATACCTGTGCCCGTGGCACAGTGCGCCCACTCCCACTGGTGGCAGGACCATCATTGTCAGGAGTGGCATTAGGAGACTCAGGTACCTATACTGGGGAACACAATGGAGAGACAGTCCTTAGGGCACAGGATGGGGGGGGGGGTGAATGGTTGCTTGTGATATAGTTGCAACAGGACTGGGAGGAGTCGCTGTGGGCAGGGTGAGGCTGAAAGTTGTTCACTGACCAGATGTCACTGATGGGCCAGCTTCATCCTCAGACATCCAGGGCTGTTTTCCTCACGGGGTCTTCATTCAGAGGGGTACTGTCTGTCTCTGGTATCATCTCCTTGTTGGGGGTGGCAAGGTTACCTGTAAGAGAAGGGAACACACAGTTGGTGTAAGTGATGCAACTAGTGATGTATAAATTAGATAGCTAAACCTAGTATGTGAGATGCACACACTGCCTTTGCATGATCCCCTGTCAATGACAGCTGCTAAGTAATCTGGGTTTGTGCAATGTGGGACACAGAGATTTGCAAGTGCATACAGCATGCACCATGCTCTTGGAGTATGCTGTTTTCTAAATGACAGCAAATACCCTCATAACTTGTCTGACTGAAGACATTACAACGTGCATTTCTCTCTGCATAAAATGTATGGTATCTTTGAGTCAGCTAAAAGCTGAACAATGCTCAATGGTGCCAGAGCTGGCACACAACGTTGGTGTTACGATTTGTCCCGACCCTCTGTCTGGATGTACTGCAAGTGTGTCCAGTTTGCATTTAGGTGTTCCCCCAGACCTCCTCCAGATGATTACATGACATTATTAGGAATATTTTCTCTGAGTTCAGTTTAGTATGGGACACAGCTGTAGCTGTTAAAATCTTGTAATGGTAGTGGTAGTGGGCCATTGCATAGCTGTCAATGCCATGGACTGTTACATGGTGGACTGTTCAGTTTGGTTTACTTAGATTGTTTGTTTCACATGCAAGGCATTTCAACTTTAGTGCACAGTTCTGGTTTTGTTAATGTTAAAACAGTTCCTTCTGGGATCTTTAGTGCTGACAGTTCACAGTAATTCACATGCCCTTCACAAACACTGTGGCCCAAGGTGAGTTTATGTGACAAGTGGTATGGCAGTGAGGGGTATTTGTAGATTTGGACATGGGGTAGTCGGTGGTTTGGTCTTTGGGGTGGGGAAAGGTGATAAGTGAGCATGCAAGACATAACTGTTTGGTGACATCAATGTTGTTGTGACTTACCCGACTCCACTTCTCCAGGTATTCCTGTCAGGCCCTCAGGATGCAGGATGTCCAAGACCTTCTCCTCCCATGATGTGAACTGTGGGGGAGGAGGAGGTGGGGTCCCACTGCCAGCTGGTGCCTGGATGCCATGGAACGTACCTTCTCCCTGAAGTCATGCCATCTCTTCCTGATGGCTTCTCTTGTGCATGGGTCACTATCTACTGCATTCACCCTGTCGACTATTCTTTGCCATAACTCAATATTCCTGGCTATTGATTTTTGCTGGACTTGTGCTCCAAATTGAGATGGCTCTACCCTGACAATTTCATCCACCATGACTCTCAATTAATCATCAGTGAAACATGAGTGCTTTTGCGGGGCCATGGTAGTGGTGGTAAAGATGGTGAGGTAGTGCTTAAAATGATTTTAAAAGGTTGTGATGAGGTGTGGGTGCTGTGATGTGAGTGGGTGACGGTTGCTGTGTATTGTGTGGTTTTATAAATTGTGTGCTGGGTATGGTGTGCTAATATGGGGTGTGCGCTGTAGGAGGCTGGCCTGGTTTGTAATCGGTACCTTGGGTACTTACACCTTATACCAGGTCCAGTTATCCCTTATTAGTGAAATGTAGTAGTGTTCTAGCAGCTTAGGCTGATAGATGTAGCTATAGCAGAGCAGCGTAGGCTGAACTAGGAGACATTCAAAGCTCCTGCAATACCACTTATAGTTACACAGTACTAATACACAAGTGAAGACAATACTCAGTGTTACCAAAAATAAAGGTAGTTTATTTGGGTGACACAAGGCCAAAAATGTCTTAGAGGCAATACTCCTTCTAGAGGAAATTAATATACACAATGTATGCACTAGACACCGAAATAAGGTAAGTAATTAGACATAGGATAGGGCAAACAAACTGAAATTGTATAGAATACAATGGGAGAAAATAGATCTAGGGGCAACACAAACCATATACTAAGAAAGTGAAATGCAAATCACAAATTCCCCCCTAGACAAGTGTAGTCTGTAGAGAATCGCTGGGAGAGTAGGAAAACAACCAAGGTGAGTAAAATACCCCACCCCAGGGCCCAGGAAAGTAGGAGTAAAGTACTGTAAGCTTCCTTAGGACACACTACAAGTTGTGATTAGAGTTATTGCAAGAACAAAGCAAGACTGCAAACAACAACTGGTGGTTTACTGGACTTGAAGACCTGCAAAGAGAGGAGACCAAGTCCAGAAGTCAGAAGAAGTTCCAGGAAGGACAGGAGCCCCTGCCAACCTAGAAGAGGATGCAAAAGAAGAGTCCCCGGTTGGATGAAGACTACAGAAATGCACCAAAAGAAGATGGCTGCAGGTTCCCGTGTGAGACAACGAATGTCCCACGAAGAGATGTTGGATGCAGGTGAGTTTCGGCATGGGATTCGTCCAACAAGCCTTGGTTCAAGCAAAGTCGCATATTGCGTTAAAGTGGCGCTGCCTGGACCCAGGAGGGACCTGGGGGTCTCAACTCAGACAGAGGAGGCAGAGGGGGCTCCCAACACTGGAGGGAACCCACAGATGACTAGGCAGCACCCACGGAGGTCACAGGACACGGGGACAAAGAAGGAGCAAATTGCGGTTGTTGCAGCACTACAAAAGAAGGTCCTGCTCCGCCGGAGAACAACTCAGCGAGTTGAGCGTCGCAGGAGTGCTGGGGACCTGGGCTGGGCCGTGCATGAAGGAGTCTTGCAAATAGTGCACAGAGGCCTCAGGAGGTGAAGATGACGTGGTGCACTGCCACTCAGAGGCCTCCAGAGTGTCCCCTCACCTTGGAAAACAAAATGGCTGAATTCTGGGACACACTGGATGAGCTCTGGGCACCACCCCTGGGGTGGTGATGGACAGGGGAGTGGTCACTCTCCTTTCCTTTTTTCCAGTTTCACACCAGAGCAGGGACTGGGGGTCCCTGACGCAGTGTAGACTGGCTTATGCAAGGAGGGAACCATTTGTGCCCTTCAATTTCAAGAGGCTGGGGAGGCTACCCTTTTCCAGCCTGTAACACCTATTTCCAAAGGGAGAGGGTGTAACACCTTCCAAAAGGAAATGCTTTGTTCTGCCTTCCTGGGACTGAGCTGCTCAGACCCCAGGAGAGCAGAACCCTGCCTGTGAGGTGGCAGCAGCTGTAGCTGCAGTGCAAGCCTCATAGAGCTGGTTTTGCAGTACTGGGGGTCCATGGTGGAGCCCCCAGGATGCATGGAAATGGCTCCCCAATACCAGATTTGGCATGGGGGGACAATTCCATGATCTTAGAAACCTTACATGACCATATTCGGGATTACCTTTGTGAAGTGACATATAGGTATTGACCTACACGTGTAATGGCATCCCTGCGCTCACAAAGTTCGGGGAATTGGCCCTGGACTGCGTGGGGGCCCCTTTGCTAGTGCAGGGGTGCCCTCACACTTAGTAACTTTGCACCTAGCCTTCAGTAAATGAAGGTTAGCTACATAGGTGATTTATATGTTACTTAAGTGCAGTGAAAATGGCTGTGAAATAGTGTGTGCACTATTTCACTCACGCTGCTCTGGCTGTCCTGTGAAAGGTTTGTCTGAGCTCCTAATGGGTAGCAAAAGAAATTCTGCAGCCTATAAGGGTCTCCTGGAACCCCAATGCCCTGGGTAACTAAGTACCATATACCAGGTACTTATAAGGGGGGTCCAGTGTGCCAATTTAAATTGGTAAATTAAGCTACTAGCCTGTAGTGACAAATTTAAAAGCAGAGAGAGCATAAGCACTGAGGTTCTGGTTAGCAGACCATCAGTGACACAATTAAGCACTACTGACAACACACACATTAGGCTACAAACTATGAGCACGGGGTCCCGGCTAGCAGGATCCCAGTTAGACAGGCAAAACACACTGACATATAGGCCCTCATTACAACATTGGCGGTAAAAGCCGCCTACTGCCGTGCAGAAGACCGCCAACATACCGCCGCGGCTGCGGAATTCCACCACAGCTATTATGACCCACATCTCAGAATCCGCCGAAATTCAGACACCCACACAAGTCCGCCACACCAAAGGTCAGTGATAAACTGGTGAAAACAAATTCTCCACCGTCACGCCAACAGAAACACGCCCATGCTATTACGACCCACGAATCCACGCGGCGGTCTTTCAACCGTGGTATTCCATTGGCGGTACACACCGCCGCACTCAAAATACACACACATCTCCAAAACACCGCCACATTGGACAGTTCCAAATACACACACCTGATACACATACACACACCACTCCCACACACCCATTACAATATAAAACACACACCCACAAACCCCTGCGACCAAAAATTAGAGACGAAGGCCAGTGAGAGCGAGCACAGCACTAGACAACCCCACCACACAGAGGCACACAACACCATCACCCACACAACATCCACGCACAAAACACCACACAACACTACACATCATCACACTCATCACCACATACACCACCCAATGGCACGCCAAAGACACCCAGGTTCTCTGAGGAGGAGCTCAGGGTCATGGTGGAGGAAATCGTACGGGTAGAGCCACAGCTATTTGGATCACAGGTGCAGCACACATCTATAGTTAGGAAGATGGAGCTATGGCGAAGAATAGTCGACAGGGTCAACGCAGTGGGACAGCACCCAAGAAATCGGGAGGACATCAGGAAGAGGTGGAACGACCTACAGGGGAAGGTGTGTTCTGTGGTCTCCAGGCACAACATCGCGGTTCAGCGGACTGGAGGCGGACCCCCACCTCGTCCCCCACAACTAACAACATGGGAGGAGCAAGTCTTGACCATCATGCATCCTGAGGGCCTCGGAGGAGTCGGAGGAGGAATGGACACTGGTAAGTCAAATCTTAACTATCATATCCCCCACCCTACCTGCATGCTATCACACACCCCCACCCTTGCCCCATCCCCTATCACTCCAACTCCTCACTAATGTACTAATAACACAAACCACCCATCCCAACACCAAGCACTGCATGACACAACAAAGCATGGACACCCATCACTAAAGCATGCCCACTGCACATACCCATAACACCCCCTAACCATCATCACACAAGCCCCCACACAGGAATGCTAGCACTGGGGTACACTCTCACCCACCTATTGCAGACCATGACACACAGACATGCAATAATCATGCTTTTATACCCCTGCAGGACCACTACCTAACGTCACCAGACAGGAGGGTCCAGCCATCTCCACCCCACCCACAGAAGAGGCTCACAATGATGACAGCACCTCTGTCCACCTGGATCTAGATGACCATCCTGGACCATCGTGGGCCTCGGGACAGCCGGTTCCCCTCGCACAGGCACAGCCCAACACTGACATTCCACCCTCTGGAAACACCAGTACAGCACCCACCCAGTGGGCCCATACCTCCGTACCCAGGACACGTCAATCAGCTGTGTGTCCACCACTACAGGGAACCCAGGATAACCCACCACCCCAACAACAACAGGGACCTGGGGACAGTGGTAGTAGGCGCACGGTCCAGGGGACGGAGGCACAGGAACACAGAGGAACTGGGAGGGCTGCTGTGTGACAGGGGGCGGACAGGTTAAGGGAACCCACTCTCCACAAGGCCCTCTCCTCCATCATGGGAGCATACCACCACTCCCAGGAGATGATGGCTACGGTCCTGGCCAAGTTTCAGGAGACCCAGTGCATGCAGGAGGAACAGTATTTGGGCTTCAGGGAGGAACTCAGAACCATCAGCTCCGCCCTGGGCACCATCGTAAGGGTGCTGAAGGACATACAGAACACCATGAGGGACACCGTGGCACTCCAAGGGGCCCCTGACACTAGCCTGGACGATGAACTGCCCACCACCTCCGCCGGCGCTAGTGGACAGGACGCCCCACTACAGGACCACCACACCAGCACCCCACCCCCTGCAGATGGAGAACCACCCCGCATGCGGTCCCTGAGATCCAGGAACAGGACAGAGCACGATGGCAAGACCCCCACCAAGAAATGAGACCACCCTGATTGTCATCCCACTGTCCCACTTTGTAACCCTGTCCAGATTGGAACTGTCCCAGCTCCACTTCCTATGCCCATATGGGCAGTGCACCTGTGAGACTAATAGACTGGACTCTGCCATGGACATTCCTCCACCATCACCCATCACCATTTTACCACCCCTCCAATATTTAGCACTTCAATAAACACCCTTGAACCACAAAACAATCTGGAGTCAGTCTGTGATTTCAAAAATGTGTATTAGCTATAACAATGATAAAATCCGTTCACAATAGTAATGTCAACAAACCTATGTCACACATCACAAGTCCATGAAAGATGCAAGCTGATGACACACGTTGGTAACCACACCTGTGAAACTGTAAGGGAAATGTACAACTCAGTTACCAAATACTGGTTGAAATTGACAGACAGGATAGAGGTAGAAGTGTGAAAGTAAAAGTATTAGTACAGAAAGTGTTCTCACCTGTGTGTCACTGAAAAAATTGCTTGTTGACTGAGTCCCTGTTGTCAATGTCTTCTTCCTCTGCTTCCTCCTCATCACTGTCCACATGCTCCACAGCTGCCACAACACTGTCATCTGGACCATCCTCCTGCAGAAAAGGCACCTGGCGTCGCAAAGCAAGATTGTGAAGCATAGAGCAGGCGATGATGAGCTGGCACACCTTCCTTGGTGAGTAGAATAGGGAACCACCTGTCATATGGAGGCACCTGAACCTGGCCTTCAGGAGGCCGAAGGTGCGTTCCATCACCCTCCTAGTCCACCCATGGGCCTCATTGTAGCGTTCCTCTGCCCTGGTCCTGGGATTCCTCACTGGGGTCAGTAGCCATGACAGGTTGGGGTAACCAGAGTCCCCTAATAGCCACACCCGGTGCCTCTGGAGTTGACCCCTCACATAAGGGATGCTGCTATTCCGCAGGATGTAGGCGTCATTCACTGAGCCAGGGAACATAGCATTTACCTGGGAGATGTACTGGTCTGCCAAACATACCATCTGTACATTCATCGAATGATAACTCTTCCGGTTCCTGTACACCTGTTCACTCCTGTGAGGGGGACCAGAGCTACATGGGTCCCATCAATGGCACCAATGATGTTGGGGATATGTCCAAGGGCATAGAAATCACCCTTCACTGTAGCCAAATCGCCCACCTCAGGGAAAACAATGTAGCTCCGCATGTATTTCATCAGGGCAGACAACACTCTGGACAAAACCTTAGAAAACATAGGCTGAGACATCCCTGATGATATGGCCACTGTTGTTTGGAATGAGCCACTTGCCAAAAAATGGAGTACTGACAGAACCTGCACCAGAGGGGGAATCCCTGTGGGTTGGCGAATGGGGGACATCAGGTCTGGCTCCAGCTGGGCACACAGTTCCTGTATAGTGGCTCGGTCAAGTCTGTATGTCAGTATGACATGTCGTTCTTCCATTGTCGACAGGTCCACCAGCGGTCTGTACACAGGAGGATTCCTCCATCTCCTCGCAAGTCCCAGCGGACGGTGCCTAGGAAGGACAACATGGAGCACAGAGTCAAGCAACCCACAGGTACGTAACTACAGCTTGCACATAACACGATTCGCTATGCATTGAATGGCTTGTATGAGTGGCAATGCAAGGCCTAGGCCTGTGTGACGCAGTAGAAATTAAGCCATGTGGGCCCTTGAAATGGCAGCTGCCTGACCTGTGAAGTGTGACAATGGGATGTGAGGTCAATGCGCTGGCGTGGCACACCGTGGCGGTAGGCGGTCGAAGACCGTGGCGCAAAGCAGCATTGGTTAACATTGAACCCTATGGGTATCAGGAGCCAATGACAATGTGCGCCGGCGGTCGCGGTACGCACCGTCGCGGTACGCAACGCCGCGGGCGTGACCGCCATATTCTAACTGCTTAATCACTCGAGACCTGATCATCCACAGGAGAGGACCTATACTGCAAGTGCTGCTGTGACCTCGGTCTGGGAGATACAATGGCTGCTGCGACTGGGGAAAGGGCCCCTGCCTTCACATCTGAGGAATTGGAGAAACTTGTGGATGGGGTCCTCCCCCAGTATGCGCTACTCTACGGTCCTCCAGACCAACAGGTAAGTACACAGGGAGCACGTAGTATGGGCTATGCCTGTGTTGAGTGGGGTGCGTGTAAGATGGTGTGGAGGGGTGCGAATGGGGAGTGCAACGCACAACAGATGAGAGCATGTGCCACATGGCAAGGTTGGGGAGGGGGGGCCACTCACATCGACCATGCAGGAAAGTGATGATATTTCTTGTTCCATCCTGTCCATGTCACATAGGTCAGCGCCCATCAGAAGATCGACATTTGGCGTGCCATCGCCAAGGACGTCCGGGCCCTGGGGGTCCACAACAGACGGGGCACCCACTGCCGCAAGAGGTGGGAGGACATCCGCCGCGGGAGCAGAAAAACCGCCGAGGCTCTGCTGGGGATGGCCTCCCAACCTAGGAGGGGTGCCACACGGCAATTGACCCCCCCTGATGTCCCGGATCCTGGCGGTGGCCTACCCCGATTTGGATTGGCGCGTGAGGACATCACAGCAGACACAAGGGGGTGAGTATCAGCACATTCTGCTATATTAGCGCACAGTGGAGGTGTCTGGGTGGGGGAGGAGGGCTGTGGCTATCTCTAGGCCAGGGCGGTTTCTGTAGGCTATGCCCCTCCGTTAGGCACGGCCCTGTGCCCCCGCCCCCCACCTCTGTAGGGTGCTAAGTACAGATATCCATGGTTGGGCCTCACCTATGTGTGCATTTGTCGTCCATTGACTTGTAGGCCAAGTCACAATAATTGAGTAGTGTACCCCGAGTGCGCGGCGTAGTGCAGGGGGCTTCTGTGTCTGTCCTCTCCGCCAACGGTGCCGCCAATGCATGCACTCAACATGTCTTTCTTTCTTCTCCCCCCCTTTTTTTGGTTTTCCTGTTCATGTGTGCATTAGCATCATCAGGCGGAGGAGAAGTGGCATCGGCGCACGAGGGAGCTGCATCTCACATGGCCCCGGAGGGCCATGCAACCGACTCAGAGTACACCAGTGAGACGGAGGGCGAGGGGGGCTCCACAACGGAGACCCGTGGAGACGTCAGCGACACTGACACGTCCTCGGAAGGGAGCTCCCTTGTGGTGGCGGCATCACCCGTGCCCACCGCAACAACAGGTACAGCCGCCACCCAGCGCACCAGCCCCGCCACCCCAGCAGCCCCTCAGCGTTCGCCCTGTGGCCGCTCGGCCAGGAAGCCGGGCATCTCCTTCGCCCCTGGCACCTCAGGTCCTGCCCCAGTTACCCCTGCTGCCCTCAGTGCGGAGATCATTGACCTCCTCCAGACGCTCATTGTTGGGCAGTCTACCCTTTTGAATGCCATCCAGGGGGTAGAAAGGGAGGTGCATCGGAGCAATGCATACCTGGAGGGCATTCATTCGGGTCAGGCTGCCCATCAGCGATCGTTCAACGCTCTGGCCTCAGCACTGACGGCAGCAATTGTCCCTGTGTCTAGCCTCCCCCCTCCAACTTCCTCAACCCAGTCCCACTCCCCTGTTCCTCTGCCTATCCCAGACACACCTACTGACCAGCCTGCACACACCTCAACACCCAAGGGCAGCTTATCCAGACATAAGCACCACAGATCACACAAGCATTCACCCAAGCAACATCCACATGCAGACATGCCAACAGCCACTGCCTCCTCTGTGTCCCCCTCCTCCTTGTCTCCCTCCTCCCTCCCTGTGACGTCTCCACTCACACCTGCATGCACACCACCATCAGCCAGTACGTCCATCACCACCACCCCCACAAGAACAGTCCGCACACGTGCAGTCACCACCCCCACTGCCATTTACACGTCCCCTGTGTCCTCTCCCAGTGTGTCTGTCACCCCCTCTTCCAAACCACACAAACGCAGGCAGTCACCCACCCAACAGCCATCCACCTCACGACAGCCTCCAGCACAAGCACCTGCACCCAAAGACAGCACACTTGACTCTCCTACAACCACATCCTCTCCCTCCACTCCCATACCCACTGCACCTACCCTTCCCATTGCTCCTAAAAAGTTGTTCCTCTCCAAAATTAACCTCTTTGCATCACCTGACCCACCCCCTCCATCTCGTAAGAGTCCAAACAGCACCTCAGCCACCACAAGCCCTGCACCTACTAGGACCATCGTTCAGGGCTATTGGAGTCCACCAGCTCCTAGGGCAGGAACATCGGCCAGCAGCAAGGGGACAGCCAGCCCACCCCCTGGAAAAAAAAACAAAAAAGGGAAGGGCCGGCGCGACAGGCCTGAGACGGCTGGCCCCAAGGACACCACCCTTGCACAGTCACCTGGCCCATCCACAAAGGGAGGCAAGGGCGCCAGAGATTCCGCCAAGGGGGGCAAGGGCAGCAGGGTGGACAAGTCCAGCAGCAGGCGAGCTGCCCAGGAGGGCCCCACCAGCCCCATTTGGGGTGTGACGGAGGACACCCAGGGGCCCAGGAGTCCTGCAGAGGAGGGCCCCGCAAGCGATAGGTCGGATGGCGACTGAGCGGGAATGTTTGTCCAGATCTGGTTCCCTAGGAACACAAGACAAGCACCGCTGAACAGGGCCCCGCCGTGAGAAGCACCGCTGAACAGGGCCCCGCCGTGAGAAGCACCGCTGAACAGGGCTCCGCCGTGAGATGCACCGCTGAACAGGGCCCCGCCGTGAGAAGCACCGCTGAACAGGGCCCCGCCGTCTCTGCACCGCTCCGCTAAGCCCTTCCTCTCAAGCACCGCTCCGCTGGGCCCTTCATCTCAAGCACCGCTCCGCTGGGCCCTTCATCTCAAGCACCGCTCCGCTGGGCCCTTCATCTCAAGCACCGCTCCGCTGGGCCCTTCATCTCAAGCACCGCTCCGCTGGGCCCTTCCTCTCAAGCACCGCTCCGCTGGGCCCTTCATCTCAAGCACCGCTCCACTGGGCCCTTCCTCTCAAGCACCGCTCCGCTGGGCCCCGCCGTCTCTGCACCGCTCCGCTGGGCCCTTCATCTCAAGCACCGCTCCGCTGGGCCCTTCCTCTCAAGCACCGCTCCGCTGGGCCCTTCATCTCAAGCACCGCTCCTCTGGGCCCTTCATCTCAAGCACCGCTCCGCTGGGCCCTTCCTCTCAAGCACCGCTCCGCTGGGCCCCGCCGTCTCTGCACCGCTCCGCTGGGCCCTTCCTCTCAAGCACCGCTCCGCTGGGCCCTTCATCTCAAACACCGCTCCGCTGGGCCCTTCATCTCAAGCACCGCTCCGCTGGGCCCTTCCTCTCAAGCACCGCTCCGCTGGGCCCTTCATCTCAAGCACCGCTCCGCTGGGCCCTTCCTCTCAAGCACCGCTCCGCTGGGCCCTTCCTCTCAAGCACCGCTCCGCTGGGCCCTTCATCTCAAGCACCGCTCCGCTGGGCCCTTCCTCTCAAGCACCGCTCCGCTGGGCCCGCCGTCTCTGCACCGCTCCGCTGGGCCCTTCATCTCAAGCACCGCTCCGCTGGGCCCTTCCTCTCAAGCACCGCTCCGCTGGGCCCTTCCTCTCAAGCACCGCTCCACTGGGCCCCGCCGTCTCTGCACCGCTCTGCTGGGCCCTTCCTCTCAAGCACCGCTCCGCTGGGCCCCGCCGTCTCTGCACCGCTCCGCTGGGACCTTCATCTCAAGCACCGCTCCACTGGGCCCTTCCTCTCAAGCACCGCTCCGCTGGGCCCTTCATATCAAGCACCGCTCTGCAGGGCCCTTCCTCTCAAGCACCGCTGGCACATTGGCAGGGCCGGATCTGTGTCGGGCAGGGCTTCACGAAGCACTCTGGGCACCATGCCTCCTCCATAACCAGTGGAGTCTGTAATCCACCAGATGGACTGTGGCTTTACACTCCCCAGGATGGTACAGTGGACAACCCACCCACTGTAGAGACTTGAGAAACTCTGGCTTTGCACTCCCCAGGATGGTACAGTGGGCAAGCCACCCACTGTAGAGACTTGAGAGACTGTGGCTTTGCACTCCCCAGGATGGTACAGTGGGCAACCCACCCACTGTAGAGACTTGAGAGACTGTGGCTTTGCACTCCCCAGGATGGTACAGTGGGCATGGAGGCCCCTCGTGGATCTGGCGTCGTGGACTCATGTGGCTGAGGTGCCCCCCCTTCCCTTCCCCCTGAGATGCCTGTGGTTTTATTATCTGATGCCCCAGGAGTGTTCTCTCCAATGGAATCGGGTCTCGTGTGTGGGCTTTGGCCATGTGTTAATGCACATTGGCCCACGAACAATGGCATGTAGCCAATATGTACCGGACTTTTGGACTATGTATACATTGTTCATGTTGTGATTTATTTATTTTAAATATCTCATATTTCACTTCAGTTCAAATATGCTTTAATATACTTCTATTTTAATGATCATTTTCTTGTGTCTTTAAATTATTCTGCGGGGTTTGGGGGGTGTAAATCTGAGTTGTTGCTCTGCTTTGGTGTGTGGGGATTTGGGGGGGGGGGTGGGTGTGTCGCGTATGTGTGTGCTTGTTACCTTTTCTCTTCCCCCCTCCCCTGTGTCGTAGGTGCAGTACTCACCGTTGTCTCCTGCGGCGGCGTTCGTGCTCCTGGTAGAGGAGCAGGTAGACAATCGCTGGTAGGATGTTTAATTCGGGTTCCATGCTGTCCAGATTGCTCGTGGAGTGTATAAAGGTGAGTGTTTTCCCGTTCGTGGTCTGTTTCTGCCGTGTTTTTATCGGCGGGGCTCCCGCCCCGGAAAAGGTGGCGGATTGGTGGGTCGTGATAGGGTGGGCGGTACATTGTCTGCCGCCTGTCTGTTGGCGGTGACCGCCGCGCTGTTTGTTTGCCCCGCCGTGGCGGTCGGAGTGTTAAAGTGGCGGGCTGTGTTGGCGGTTCCCGCCAGGGTCTGAATTCCATTTTTTTTACCGCCTGCCTGTTGGCAGGTTGGCCGCCGCTTTAACACCGACCGCCAGGGTCAGACTGACCCCCTAAGTGTACTAATGCCTATTGTTTGTTTTGCTAGTTCTTTAATTTTGGCTAGTTTCTGGCTGTGAGTGATGTTCTGGTTGCAAACTATTGTGATCTGTGCAAGGGTGTGCTTTATAGTGCAGTGTGTAGGTGTGTCGGAAGTGTGAATGTGTGTCATGTGTGGGATATTTAAACTGTCCAATGTGGTGTACTGTTTTGACTAATGTGAATTCAGACCACTGCGGTTCTCACCATCAATGTTTTTCTGCCATAGAAGAACCACTGTCATGATTTGTGGATAATTGGATCAGTTGTTTTTTGTCAGGTTGGCGGTGCTCGTGGTTGGACTGCCTTTTTTCCGTCTTCCAGTGTCCTGGTGGTTTCCGGATTTTGTCTGTTTTTGACAGGCTGAGCTGTGTAACTCTTGAAACGGCTGTAGGATGACCACACACATGGCTGTATTTTGGGGGTTGCAACCACGGTGGTCTTACTATCAGACCACCAAACTCATAATGAGGCCCATAGTTTGTTTTTGATTTTGCCGACATTGTGTATGAACTATTACTAAGAGCCCAAATGACAATGGCTTTATGCTTTTGCACTTTACAAAGTCTGCATTGTACCTTTTAAATTTTTGAAAAAAATCTTTATAAGTTTCCTAATTCTGCCTTATAACTCGTTGAGTTTGTTCTTCGTATTTGAATGCATGTTTGATATGATGGTCAACACCTTGTGTCTGGGACAAATTGCAGCATGAAATGGAGATTTAACACTGTCTCCAAGTAAAACAAATTAATATTGGTCATTAACAGTTTGGATCTACTTTTCCCTTCTCCTGATGCAAGCCTTTAATTTGTAGTGACTGGAATGCTTGTGTCACTGATGTTTGGCTTCCTGATGCCTCAGGTTGTTCGATAACTGGAGGTAGGAGGGTATAGTTTGGTGGTCTGTTCATGTCTGTTCATGCTTACCTGAATGAAAAGACTCTGTACTGTCCCTTCGTAATATGACGCTAAACAATGTTCCCTCTATATTGAATACTCCTTTGCTTCCATACTGATGTGTAATCTGCCCCTCGAAATAATGTTAATAAATGCTTGTTCACAAAAAACACCACCCTGATGCAACCACCCATGGGCGTGCTATTAAGGTGTCTTTTGAAGTGTATGATGAATGGGTACCCTGCACCCACAATGAGAATGATGCAGCAAGTGTTACAAAGCCCACCTGAGATTTTGTCCTTATTAGGAGATACCACCATTACTCAGGTCCTTACTCAGATAGAGGGTTGGGACACTCTTATCGATTTGAAAAAAACACAGGTGAAAACTATCCTTCATGGAGCAATCCTCACAGAATATCTAAGAGTGAATGCAGCTCCTAAAGGACTTTGGGTGATTAATGAACCCCTCATTTTTTTAGAGGACCCCCGGTTCAGACGGGATTGGTCACTCATAGCATGGAAATGTACTAGAGACTGGTTGATTTTGATTATCAACACAGCAAAAAAGATCTTGGATACATTACTCATACAAATCTAAGTGAGTGAACAATCATTTAAAATTCAAATTACAAGTTTTAAAAAGAAACTAGACAATACGAATAAGGAAGTGGCTGAATATAAAGAATTTCTTATGCAATCCAAAATCAACAAATTGCAGAAAGATCTTAAGAAATTTTCGAAGGAAAAAGTATACCCTTACATTACCGATGAGTACGTCAAACAAAAAGATTTGAAGAGTAGAACAGGTTCGAAACAACATGATAGAAAGGATGACTTTTCCAGCTCTGGGAGTGAGGACAGTGACTGGAGTTTTAGACCTCGACAGAGAGGTAGGGGAAAGGCCAGATTCCTACAAAGAGGACATATACACCCATGGAAACTTCCCACCACAACAACTACAAACCCCGGGACCTAACCAGAATTTCGGTTGGCCACCTTTCTTTTCAGTGGGTCATAGTTTCCCGCCATACCAATTCCAGCAAAGCAACCCTCCTTTTTTAGGTCGGGGCAGGTTCAGAGGCAGGAACAGACAAAAAAAACAGGCCCAAGAGTACACTGGGACGATATCAACCAGTGGGTAACAAGAAGTATGTCCTGGGAGTTCCCACCTGGAACCAGCAGGGAACAGATCTGATTATGAATCTATCTAAGACCACCCTCACAGAAGATCAACAGATAGTCTTGAATAATGGACTGGGGTATGTGCCGACCAATAAGATGGACAATTTTAAAATAAGACAGGAGCTATCCGAATTTTTCAGATGTATCCGTCTCAAAGTCTTTTTTGAAGGTAGCATAGAGACCTCCCAATGACCCCTAAATCGACCTTTACTCAAAATTTAGTTCAACTACCACAGGAGGTCGCGGTTTTTGAACGGGCAGTAACAAAAGAAATTGAAACCTTGGGTCAAAATGACCAACACGCATTTATGAATCTCACGAGGTTGGAGTAAAAAGCCTTAGAAGAGTTAAATTGTAACCCAACCATCATTATAAAACCAGCAGACAAAGGTGGGGCAATAGTGATTCTTGATAATGAGGTTTATCATCAGGAATGTCTCCAACTCCTTTCTGATAATTGTAACTACAACATTTTAAAAACTGATCCAACTCAGGATATTCAAAAGGAAATACAAATATTGGTAGAGGAGGCAATCAATAATGGGTGGATCACTGAGAAAGAAGGTAACTTTTTACACAACAAAAGACCTGTGACCCCCTATTTTTACATACTCCCAAAAGTGCATAAACCCAATAGGCCACCTCCAGGTCGTCCAATAGTATCTGGTATTGGGCCAATACTAGAACCGCTTTCACAATTTTGTGATTTCTTTTTGAAACCTATAGTTTGGAAGAGTCCCTCATATGTGAAAGATACACAAGATATTTTGAATCTCATTAACAGCCTGGATTTTCATGAGAACAGGATTTTCTGTTGGGTCTGGATATAGAATCTCTGTACACTAACATTCCCCAGTTAGAGACATTAAGGGTGATTGAGGAGATTCTATATCAACAGACCTGGCACTTTAATACACCAAGGGCATTCATTTTAGATCTGGCAGGCTTAGCCCTCACAAAAAACTTTTTTGAATATGAGGGTACTTTTTATTTACAGACCCATGGAACATCAATGGGAAGTACATTTGCCCCAAGTTTAGTGTGCCTATATGTATCGGATTTTGAACAGAATTTTTTTTTTCAAAGTAACCATCCATGGCAGGAACATATCAGATTATGGCACCGGTTTATTGATGATGTCCTCCTCGTATGGAGAGGGGACAGACAATCTATTGATAGTTTCATTCAATGGTTGAATGAACGTGATCCATTGTTGTTGTTCACTGCAACAATCACCAAAGAGAGATTACCCTTCTTCGAGATAGTACCTGAGGAAGGTGGATTAAATACAAGGGTCTACCACAAACCTACGGACAGGAACAGTCTACTTTCTTTCAAAAGTTTTCACCCCAAGACACTATGGGGGTTATTACAACTTTGGAGGAGGTGTTAATCCGTCCCAAAAGTGACGGTAAAGTGACGGATATACCACTAGCCGTATTACGAGTCCATTATATCCTATGGAACTCTTAATACGTCTGGTGGTATATCCGTCACTTTACCGTCACTTTTGGGACGGATTAACACCTCCTCCAAAGTTGTAATAACCCCCTATGTGAGAACTTGCTGTATGGACAATTTCTCTGGATTCGGAGAAAATGTTCTGATATTAAAGATTATAAGAATGAATCAGACATCCTGACAGAAAAACTTATACAACGAGACTACCTATTAAGCTTCATTCAACAACCACAAAAAAGAGCCAGAAATTGTAACAGAGGAGTTCTTTTGGAAGAAAGGAAAAGAGCTCCTAGTCAACGACTAATTTGTATTACCACTTTCAACACACTTTCGAATCAAGTAAAAGGGATTATCAATAAGAACTAGCGAATTCCGAATATTGATGGTCTGGAGATTGATAGACCAATGTTTTCCTTCAAAAAGAGTGCAAATCTCCGCAACCTTCTCATACATACTTGACCAACACAGAGAATTACTAACAACTCACGCACACAAGGTAATCTCTTACCTGTGGTGGAACACACTAAATGTGGATCTTGAGGTGTTTGTCACCTCACTAAAAATACTAAGTCGATTGATGTGGGTCTGGAGAGACCGTGGGTTCAGACAAAACACACAAACTGCAATTCGGAGAACATTATTTATGGAATATGGTGCCCCTGTCGAGTCCTCTACATAGGAATGACCACTCGAAAAGTAAAGATTAGAATTATGGAACACAGAAGTAACATCAGGTGTAAAAAAAACAAACACAAAGATGACAGCACATTATTTTGAAAAACTTCATGGTCCAGATGATATGGTATGGAATATATTAGACAAACCAACTCCGAAAAATAATGGCACTAATACAGGAGATTATTTTTTCCTCATGAATTACGCTGGATTTATCGCACCAAGAGCAATTGCCAGGGACTGAATGATGACGTACAATGGCTGCAATTGCTCAATCAATAATGGTGCTTATATGAGAATCTCCTGACTAGATAATATAAAGAGAGACTGTTTATATCTATGTCAGAATTAGCTAACAACTGTATAGGTCTGCCTGTATTTTTCTAACTAGTCATTGAAATGTTTTGGCCCCTACTATCCCCTCTTTTCTTCCATTCCTTGTTTTGTTTCTCTCATCTCATTTACTATTTTTCTTTATGTCCTGAAGAAGTGAATGGTAATTTTTCAATTTGAAAATTTCCATTAATTTAATGGCCATTGATTTTTCTGGTCAGTAGCTTGACTATTCCCTGGGATTTATCCTGTAGGTAGTTATTTATTACTTTTTGTTCTCCTCCTTCTCCCCCCCACTCCCCTTCTTTTCCCACTTTTATAGGCTCCTTTTCCTTAATTTTTGTTTTACTTCATGAAAGCCCAAGTTCCGGAGCGTTCTGCAGGCTGGGGCGGGTGCGATAATCTCGAACACACCCAAGATGGCCGCCGTTTAAATAGGAGGTGCGGGTCTAGTCTACCGGTTGGGCATGGATACCTGAAATGGTCTTTTATCGCTAACTGGCTCCGCGTCTCTGTCTCACCATGGAACCGGGCAGAGGCATAGTGGCGGCAGCACTGGACCCTTGAAGAAGTAAGGCTGGGTGAGGGGGCCTGGGTTACTTTATTTTTAAGTTTTCAGTACATTTACCATGCCGCTACCATTATGGCACGCAGGTCGACACGTCAAGATCATAGCTACATAGACCAGCTTTACGGGTATGTCTATACTCTTTGTTTAGTTCATCAGAACTACAATAAACATTTTGACAGTCACATTTCAAGGGCTGGTGGGCGGATTAAAAGTTTATTAGACTTTGACACTAACTATACGGCACTAGACAGAATTTGAACATATTATATGACCCAATTTTTTATTCAAAAACAGGCCGGCGGGCGGAATCACAACATGAGAATAATTACTGGTCAAGGGCCGCCAGGCTTAACCAATGTTTGCAGGATTCGAATACCGATAGACATGAGAGAACAGAGATACACGTTCCAGCACACATGGAAACAGGAACGGGCCGGCGGGTGGAAACATATTTTGATATAATATTAATTATTGGATATACCGTTTTCCTTGATAATAAGACCACTTATATATCCTGCATTTCTGTTTTGACAGAACTGAAGGGATATTATATATTTTTTCAGAGTGTATACACCCACTTCCTTGTCTAAATTCACAATGACTTATCTCTACACAGTGTGTGACTACAGGGTGGTGCTCCCACCCGGCTCCGATGAAGATAGGTATTTATGAAACTCGATAAGTGGACCAACCCTGCTTTCTTGTTTTGGATCTGGGCATATCACTTGGGTGTGCATGTATTAATATGAGTTAATTAAATTCAGTTAATGTACACAGGTGCTATCTGTCCCACGTTGGTATGCACTAGACTTAGGGAATTGCTTAAGCACAATTTTAATTACCTTTTTCTCACACACTTAAGGTGAAAAGTTGGGGATTGTCATATGATATTGGATTCCACTTGTTCATGGATTTCAATTCGGAAATTGTCTCTCCCCAGAGAATACTGAGTGTGTTGATGAATTAAAGAGCAACTAGCAGCACGATTTAACTAGCCTCCTGATCAGAGGACAGGTAGGGTTATCCTTACAATACGGGGACAGGGCGAAGTTCCTGATGAAGGCCGTATGACCCTTATAGGCATTAAAAATAGGCAGAAACATGTTGATCCTTCTCAGAGATTGGGGTGTACAGGTGATTCTTTCCTAAAACACCACCAACAATATCTTAATCCTGTTCAGGCTGCACCAGAATAAATTAGTGAAGTGTTAAGCCTGAGTCAGTTTTCAGATAGTTTTTCTGTTGTTCGTCTCTGGTACCTGTACCATAATTGTTGGTCTTGTCTTTTGTCCTTATATCTTCCCCCAGCCTTACTGCTCCACTCCAAAGGGGATTTATTTGTGTTAGCAGGGCCCTATGATGAAGCATGCCACAATTTGTGGGTGAGGGCCGTTTTTTCAAAATATTATGGATTTTTTAATTAGTCGGGTCTGGAATTTGACCATAGTCCTTGTCCTTTTTGTGTGATGACTTATTGGTTTAGGGAGGTCGGACAGGGAATTCCTAGATTGCACAAGTAGCCACTATTCTACATGTTGTCTCTGGGCTGTACTATAGTGCCCATCCACTTTTGTGGAGGCACCGGAAGTGACTCTTCAGCAGGCCAAAGGTGCGCTCCACCACATTGTGGGTCGCCCTGTGTGCTGCATTGTATCTCCGTTCAACAGGTGTAGTTGGATTTAGCAAGGGCGTCATCATGTACGTGCACACTGCGTAGGCACTGTCTCCTGCAATGAACAGAGGGTATAATGAGTAACTGAGCTATCTGACGTCACACTGCCATCAATGCACCAGTGTACAGAGGGACACTACCTAGTAGATATCCTTCACCAAACTCCCCAGCTAGCAGTCTTGTGGGAATGCCGCTGTGATGAAAGATGTATGAATCATGGGTGCTCCCTGGGTACCTGGCCACAAGATCAGTTATGATATAGGAGGCATTGCATATCACCTGGTCATGGAATGTTGGTATTTATGGTTGCGGTACACATACTCTGTGGCTGATGGTGGACAGATTGCTACATGTGTCCCATTTATGCCACCTAGGACATGGAGGAACTGTGCTATCTGGTAGAAATCTATTTTTGTCTGCTGTATTTCCTGTGGGGGAATCTGATGTACTGGTGTATTCTGCTCAGCATGGCGTTGATAAATGCATTGAAAAATCTAGAGAGGGTACTCTTTGATACCCCTCCAGCTGCTGTTATGACACCTTGATAGCTCCCTGAGGCGAGTAGGTGGAGGTAGCATAATACCTGCACATGAGTGGGGATGCTATGAGTCCTATGTTTGTGCGCTGCCGTATGGGTTGTAGCTCAGCTATCAGGCCGAGTATCACGGCAGAGCTCAACCTGAACCTTTCAAATATTTCCTCCTCTATCTGCTCTAAAAGTGTAATGCGCACTCTGAAAATGCGCTCCTGTCTCCTCCTCCCTCTCCTCAAACCTGCCAAGATCATCATCCTCCTCACCATGATGTAGAGTGCAGCCATTGTGGAAAAGAGTCTGAGGCATTCTGGGCCTCATTATATAGGTTGCACCTGGTTCCCACCTGCTTTCACTTAGTGGTATTTTGCATGTGCAAAATGCCAATCTGCGAAAAATTGCAATTTGCGATTTTATGATGCATCAAATTGCGGCTTGCTTTTGCGAGTCGCATTTTGCGCCTCGCAATTTCCTACTCGGAATACAGAATCGCAAAATGCGACTGGCAAATCCACGTCGCAAGGCAAAAAATCGCAATTTTTGCGATTTCTTATTTTTGGTCTGCGAATGCCTTTCATGCATCGCAGACCACGTTTTTGCATTCGCAAACGGCCAAATTTTGTGATTCGCACCGTTTGCAAATGCAAATTCTTTTGATACATCTGGCCCTTTGACACTGCTGACCAGTGCTAAAGTGCATGCGCTCTTTCCCTAAGACATAATAACATTGACTTAAACACAATTACCATATCTTATTTACTTATAAGTGCCTAGTTAAGTGCACTACATGTGCAGGGGTCTGTAAAGTAAATGCTACTAGTAGGCTTGCAGCACTGATTGCACCACCCACTGCAGTAGCCCTTTCAACTTAGCTCAGGTTTGCCATTAGAGAGCCTGTGTGCAGTTTTAAACTGCCATGTCGACCTGGCAAGTTAACCCTCTTGCCGAGTACGAACCCTCCTTTTAAATACATATATGTCACCCTCAAGAATGGGGTGAAGTGTATTTATAAAAGTTTGACATGCACCTTTTAGTTTACATATCCAGGTAGGGAAAAACACTTACATTCATTTTTCAGTACTGCAAAGCATATCGCTCCCATAGGTTAACATTGCAACTACCTTATTACATTTAGTAAGTGTAATTTTCATTGGGAAGAGATGGGCACCCAAGTTTGGTGTCTCTGGAATCACAATTTAAAATCACAACTGAGATTGAAGTTGGATTTTAAATTGTAATTCTGAAAATGCTGCATTTAGAAAATTGACATGTTCTTACCTTAAATTATCTACTGACTCTGCCTCTCTACGAATATATTTCTGGAGTGGGTGACAGCTCAGTTTTGTGCATTCCCTCTCGACAGTCACACACCAAGAGAGCTTTGTTGTTCCTGATGGGCCATCCACATCCTGATGGGCCCTTACCATTCTGATGGGTCATCCTGGCCAGGATGAGAGGGAGAAGCTGACACACCTGAATGGTCAGTGCCTGCCCCCACATGCAGAGCTCTGCATAACATCCTGTAGTGAGTCAGGCACCAGGAAGGGCAGGGGCTTTAGTAATTACAAAGGCCTCTCCTAGAAGTCTCTCCCACTTAAATGACACAACTGGGCATAAGTAATGGACCTCGGACACCACTATTTTAGTACTCTTCTGGACAGGAAGAAGGACTGCTGTGCTACTGAAGGGCTGTCACTCTGCTGAACTGTGCTGGACTCTTGCTCTCCTGTGCCTACCCTGCTACCTGAGGTCCGCCTTGCCTGGGAGTGGGAAGGACTGGAGCTTCATCTCTATATCGCCAGAACCATAGTGACTCCAAGTGCTTGCTGGCTTGTCTCCTGTCCTGAAGTTTCAGGAACATCAAAGACTCTACTTCATCTTGCACCAGCACCTGGACAAGTTTTGCCCTGCCAAGGGGTGGCAATCCAGTCATGGGCCCTTGCTGCAACTGTAAAATCCATGCATTGCCATCGCTGTGCCAGTTGGAACTAATGAATCTCCCCTTGATGCATTGCTGCTACCACAGAGGACAAAGAGGGCATCACTGGCTGCGAGGCTCGATGACAACATAATGCCTTCATTGCGAAGGGGTTCACCGACACAATCCTGTTCGAGGCCATAGCATCAACGGCTGTGTGGCTTGATGTGGACACATCTCCGACTGCAGGGATCAGAACTGACTTACCACCTGCATCCGAAGGGATCAACGCATCGGCTTTTCTGCTTCTCGCATTGGGTCTTTGACGTTGACGCATCCATCCATCCATCCATCCAAGGAACTTTTTCAGCAGGACCAGGTTGGGCCCTGTATCTGACCTGTGCAACATCGTGATCGACCTGACTTTACAGATTACACCCGGTCTAGCGCGAACAGATAACCCCAGTTGGCGCTTTATGCTTTTAAGTACTATGGCCCTGATTTATACTTTTTGGTGTAAAACTGCACTAACACAGTTTTACACCAAAAAGTTTAGCACCAGCTTGCACCATTTCTGTGCATCAGCCGGGCACCATATTTATGGAATGGTGCAAGCCGGTGCAAAGGGTAGGCTAGCGTAAAAAAAATGACATTAATCGGGTGGGGCTGGCAGTATAGAAGAAGCAGGTTTTGCACCAAAAAAATGGCGTTAGGCAGGTTAGAGTAAAAAAATAAAAATTACTCTAACCTGCCTAGAGCCATTTTCTGATGCAAAACCATCCATACCACATGACTCATGTCTTAGAAAAGACGGGAGTCATGCCCACCACCCCAATGGCCAGCACAGGGGACTAGGGTCTCCTGGGCATGGCCAATGCACCCAGTGCCATATAGGGGGGGGGGCATTTCAGGGTCCCCAATGGTACTTACTTGTACTTACCTACACTTACCTAGGATGGGTTCCCCATCCTCTGCTATCCCTCTGGTGTTGGTGGGGTGTCCCTGGGGACTGGGGAGGGCAACTCTGGGCTTATTCCATTGTGTTCCACCATGGCAATAGGCCCACAGGTCCCCTAATGCCTGCCCTGACCCAGGCATTGAAAAATGGTGCAAAGCAAGCTTTGCACCATTTTGTGACCCCTCCTCCCTCCTGTGCATGATTTTAGCATGGGGGATAAATATGGCGCTATGGCCACAGAGTCATTTTTTGCACAGGAATGCTAGTTTGCATCTCATTGACACAAAGTAGGTTTCCACGTCCACAAAATGACTTTAACTCCATAAATTTGACGCTATACGGGTCTAGCGTCAAAGTGTAAATATAGAATTCGTTTTGCGCCGAAATTGCTTCAAAGAATGACGCAAATTTGGCGCAAAACAAGTATAAATATGCCCCTATATTTGCAGATATTCTTTAAAAATTCCGATCTCAACTTTTACTTATTGGATTTTTGTCATTTTGGTCTTGTTTTGTTCAATAAATTAAGCTCTATTTTCCTAACCTGGTGTTGCATCAATTTGTGTGGTGTTGTCACTATTTTACTATTTTAAGTTTTGCACAAATACTTTCCACTTTGCCCCCTAAGGTAAGCCTGCCTGCTCAGTGCAAAGCTACCAGAGGGTGTGCACAGCTTAATTTGTGGTGTTTGGCTAACTTATCATAACAAGGATTGTGGTCCCTACTTGACAGAGTTCATACCTCTACCAATTAGAGACCCAATTCCTAACACCATTGATCTCTGTTTTATGTAAACTAAATAGGAATTTCTGAAAGCAGTTTCCGGAGCCAAGCTATGTATTACTGGCTCTATTCCAAATGTCTCCATGATTGTTTAATGCTTAGATCTTTTTTTTACAGACTTAGGTCCTGACATATGCCTCAACAGATGGTACTCTGTCTATAAGGATGGAGGAGGACATTACCTCTACCATCCTGACAGACTACTGGCTGTCAAATTTAGTCACATCACTGGCCCAGAGGTCAACTAGATACCTTAAAAAGAACTTCATCATGGCAGTTCTTTTCAAGGTGCAAACCATTTGGTGCCCAGCTGCCATTGGTCTTGATTGCCAGCCCCAAACTTTTAACAATTTTTATTTTTTCCAAAAACAAACTCCCAAAGAAGGGTTTGTTTTTCAAAACAAAACAAAAAATCAATGATCCCGTGTCCCACACACCCTGGGAGCTTTCTCTTTGACGGTGAGAGGAGTCATTATTTTCTTCTCTCCAACAGCACCCAATGTTTCCTGCTTGTGATTGACAGGAAAACACAAGATAACACAGTCCACTCTAAATAGGATATGGGGGTATAATGTCCACTATCAATATAAATTATCGATGTAAATTACACACTTGAATTCAGAATACTGCTTGGGCAGGGCAGATAAGAAAGCGACTTGCAGGAAGCATTTCCAGACCGCCTGAAATACGCTTAAATGCCATTCCAAGGAAACAAGGAGATGCGCTCTTGCTGATCCATTAAGGAGTAGAGGGGTTGTTGACCTATCCAAGAGTATGTACTTTTGTTGGGAAAAGTTGAATTACTGGGTGCAATAGGGTACACACACCCACAATTTTCTGTAGGTACATATTGGCAGGTGAATCGTGCTCATGTCTACCAGAGGAAAACTCTGACTAAATAACAGAAAGTGCATTTTAGCATTCACACAGTGTGCTCATTTTGAAGGGCTAATCTCATAACATACGATAATTTTAAAACTTGATTAATTCCACTGAGTATTATCCATGAATGGTAAATTCTGGTATGTTAGTGCAAGCTTTACCTGCGCTGTGAGAGATATAAGAGGATGTCATAATTCAGAACCACAATATTTTGCAGTTGGCCTATGTTAACATTTGAGTTGACAATATTTGCTTGGTTCTATGAGAAAAGGAAAAATCATTAAAGACAAAGAAAACAAGCCCTGATTTATACATTTTGCCAAAAAACTTTGCTAACTCAGTTTTGTGGCAAAAAGTTTAATGCCGGCTTGCATCATTTTACAACACCAGCCGGATGACGTATTTACAGAATGGCACAAGCCGGCACAAAGTTTGGGCTAGCATTTTAAAAAGACGTTAGCCGGATGGGGGTGCCGGTAGGGGTGAAGGGGGTTTTGCATCTACAAATTATACTAGGCTGGTTAGAGGCAAAAAAGATCCCACTAACCAGCCTTGTGTCATTTCCATGATGCACAACCATCCAAAAACACGACTCCTGTCTTAGCAAAGACAGGAGTCATGGCCACCACCCCAATGGCCTGTATAAGGGACCAGTGTTCCCTGTGCATGGACATCGCACCTAGTACCATGCAGTGGGCCCCCAACTGCACTTAAAAAAAATCCCCAAATACTTAACCATACTTACCCTACTTACCTGGGATGGGGTCCCCCATCCCCTGGTGTCCCTCTGGTTTGGTTAAGGGTGTTCCTGGGGCTTGGGTTGAGCACCATTTGGGCCCATTCCATGGTGTTTGACCATGTAAACGGTCCTCAGGTACCCTAACGCCTGGTCTGACCCAGGCATTAAATAATGGCGCTAAGCAAGCTTAGCGCCATTATTTAAGGGTGCATCCCACCCATGAGTCATGTTAGCATGGGGAGATAAATATGGCACAATGGGGATAGCGTCATTTTTTGGATGGGAACGCCTATCTTGCATCTCATTGATGCAAGTTAAGTTCACGCATCCAAAAAATTGTGCAAACTCCAGTATTTTGACACTAGATGTGTCTAGCATCAAAATATAAATATGGAGTTAAGTTTGTGCCAAATTTGCGTCAAAAAATGGTGCAAAATTGTCGCAAACAGAGGATAAACATGCCCTTTAGTTTATGAAAGGGTGCAAACTTAGAAATAAATTTGATGAATTTCTAAATGTAATACTGGTTAGTAAGGTGCCATAATATTTCATATTATGTCATGCAAACATTTGTTACATTTTCAAGTACTAGATCATTTAAAGGGAAAGGCAAAACTGTGGCAAAAAATGCATGATTTATAAAGAAATCATTTAAAATGCTCTAGGTCTTTTGCATCAGTCATGATTCTGTTTAGCAATATATCTCTTTGCACACAGATCCACAACATTGCTACTAGACACAGATATAAAGAAAGACAACCCTGGCGATCCTTGTATTGAACTCCATTAAATGAACATCATTTTCACATCCTGTTGAGAGATTCCAGCTAGAATCAATTAAGTGATGTTTATGCCAGCTAATTAATATTTTCCTGAGCACTTACAGAATATTTCAGAACCACTACACATCCCACAGACTAAGGGCATGATTTAGAGTTTGTGGACGGGTTACTCCATCACAAACGTGATATGTATCCCGTGGCAGTATTACACTTTCCATGGGATATAATGGAATCATAATACGGTGAACAGGATACTTAGTAACCTCATCTGCCAAACTCTAAAGCAGTTCTAAAATGCAATTGTTCAACCCAAACTACATTTTTTCCAAGGTTTTTAATTTATCCGAACCAGGACAAAATGTTGATCAAATATAATTAATAGGATCAGTTAGTGAATGCTGACATGGCTTTTTCCAGGAGCTTAGACAATGAAAATACTGCATAAAGTATTTTTAAAAATAAGAGTGAAACAGTTGCACTAAAATCTCTCGGCCGAATTTAATAAAAGTGGACCTGCATCAAATGCAGTGCCACTTTTCTTGTGCCCCCCCTAACAACACCATGTGTGCGCCAAATTTATGATACGGCACACAAAGGCTGTATGGGAAACAATAGCGTTTTGCTCCACTAGTGTAAAAAACTTTGACTTTGCTAGTGAAGCAAAGTGCAAGGAGGCCCCTTTATTACAATGGGTGTGTCCTTTTAATGCCTGCATTCAGCAGAATGGCGCAATGAAATCTTGTAATTTTAATTGAGCCATTTTTTAGGGCCTCCTTGTAATGGAATGCCCCATTTGCATACATTATGCATGGTGCAGGCTTAATGTGGCGCGAAGGGTGGCAAAGTGGTGCAATTCATGCATTGAGCCACTTTGTAGATATGGAGCATCAATTTTGCAAGCCTAACACCACATTAGCATAAAAAATGTCCCTAATATGGTGCTAGGCCTCCTTAAATTTGGGTCTCTGTGTTTAGTATCCTGTACATTACATCATTTCGCTACAAATTGGCTAAACAGATCGTTTGTGAACTGGTTCATTAAAAAATGTGACAATATTATGTAATGGCTTGATTATTTACTGGTAATATTCATTACGTCTGGGACCACCATGTTTTCACCAGCAGAGCATCTGGTGGCTCCACTACTGGAAGCCATTTATAAGGATTGTCTATGAAGCCTTTGGTAAAACTGCCACAGACTGCCTGCCCTATTTTGGGCAGAAGCTTCAACATAATTTGTCCTGTTTGGGACCCCCCAGAGAAAGCCAGGCTGTAAGAACAGGAAAACAAGCAAAGGACCCTCAAACTCTGGCTTACAACCCTTAGCATCTCAGACGTTTGCTTTTGAAAAAACATAAAAATGTTGCTCTGTGGGTGCATCGAATATGACACCTGCACGCAAAACTTCAGTGCCCTCAGCAGAGCTACAGTGGAGGTGACTCCTTTAAAACTGACAAAATCTATGCCTGCCTTGCAGACATAGCTAAATATGGTAAACTGTGCTCCACAAGAGTAGCAGAGTAGATTTCAGTGCTGCTCTGGTGGAATGGAGTACAGTCCGCCTGTCTCTAAATGGGGACCAAAGGGTCATAATCCAACAGGACTAAGTGAAGTAGAAAGACACTTATTTAAGTGCACTGTTTAAACCGTAGAGGGCGCCTATGAGCATAAGGAGTTTATAGAATGCCCCATCGCGGTTTTTGTGGTCATTGGTGATTGAGATGATGAGGCATGCCAACCACATGATGTAATACAATTGAATATAAAGGTTTCAGGAATAGGGAAAGATTGTGAGCGCTTATTCCTTTAAGGGACAGTGTAGTGTAGTGCAGTGTAGTGGGAGGCTGCACTTGCCACTGCTCTTGGACGAGTGTAGTGGGAGTTCACTCCTTATGTTATCGAAATGTGAAAAACGTTCTTATTCAGACTAACAAACGGTTGTCCAGAGTGGAATGAAATGGGGAGTAAGGGGCGAAAGAAAAGAGTGGTGGCCGAGAGTCATCTCTGTAATTGTTGAAACAATAATAATCAGTTAACTCATATTGTGAGCTGTATTGTGGATAAAGATTAGGTGGTCATAGGTGTGAATTATCATCCAGACTGAAGCACCAACTGGATTGTGGCAGACCACTCCTACAAAATATTGTCTCCAGGGCTTAACTTGTTAAAGAATGAATGCCGGTGCCAAGATCTCTACTTAGATGCCTGAAGCTAGTGTAATTAAATGTAGGAATACCCAACAGCAAGGTTGGGTAGACCTAAATCTTCTTCATGCATCTTTAATCCATTACCAGGCACTCCCTGGCTCTCCCCTTTACAGTATTTCACTCTTGCTGGTTACTGCTTTCTTCCTTTATGATGGTGTCTCCTTCTTTGTATTCCTCCATCTTTCCACCTGGATTTTCCCTCACTAGCTCTCAGTAAATGCGTGATGCCAGTTCCCAAAAATGAGACCAGGTGGCAAATTAAGCGCTGACTCTCCCTCAGTAGAAATAGCTGTACATGTGCTACATCCTGTCTTCAGGGTGACCAACAAATGCCTCCCTCAGACACAGGGAACCGAGTTTGTTAGATCTTCTATTTACAAGACATTCTTACAAAAGATATGTGATACTTATCGGATGACCATAAAATATGATCCAGTATCGCCTTTGAAGGATGCTGGTTACATCATAAACCGTGCTATAGAAGGGCGAATGATAAATGGCATTCTTCATCTACTTTTATTTTTTATGCTTGTTTTATAGCGATTAGCACGAAATGTTTGCTTTTTTCACCCAGGAAAATGTTTATTGGAACATTTGGTTAAATACTGGATTGGTTGTCTGCATTTAAAGAAGAACATATATGTAATTATGTAGTTAAGATTCTAAGGCAAAAATAACGCTTACTGGACCTGATAAAGTATGTGATTTCACAAATGCAAAGCCTATTATTTGCAGTAACAAGCTTACCGGCTGCAAAACTATTGATCTCAATGTTCAAAAGTAATTTTGAAAGTCGGAAATGTCTCTCTGACTTACAAAATGGATTTTGCAAACTATTCTGATTCACAAATAAAAGGCATGAACAAGGCGCTCCTCTTCTACTTGTGAGGCGACTTACAATGGAAAGCATGAACTTTATTTTTAAAGCGAACCACATTCTTTAAGGAGCATAGGCTGCCTTAAAACAATTCACCTGTAAGGAATACAAATATAGGAACTGAGGGCCAGATGTAGCAAGTCGGCAATTTGCGTCTTGCAAATTGCGAGTCCCTGCGACTCGCAATTTGCAAGTCGCAAATTGCTATGCAGTACGGTGTCTCAGACACCGACTGCGACTCGCAATGGGGTCGCAATGACCCACCTCATGAATATTCATGAGGTGGGTCGCAAATTGCGGCCCCATTGCGAGTATAGGCACTCGCTAACATGGAGGCCTGCTGTCGTCAGCAGACCTCCATGTTCGCGACCTGCTTTTCAATAAAGCATTTTTTTTTTTTTGAAGTGTAGCCCGTTTTCCTAAGAGGAAAACGAGCTGCACTTCAAAAAAACCGAAACCTTTAGTTTCGTTTTTTTTTCAGGGCAGGGAGTGGTCCCTTGGACCACTCCCTGCCCTGAAAAAATAATTTGGGGTCCAGTCACAAACTGGAAGGGGTCCCATGGGGACCCCTTCCAATTTGCGAGTGGGTTACCATCCACTTGAAGTGGATGGTAACTGCGACTCCATTTGCGACCGCGTACGCGGTCGCAAATGGAATTGCATCCCACTGCGAGTCGCAAATAGGAAGGGAACACCCCTTCCTATTTGCGAGTCGGAAATGCATTTTGTGAGTCGGAACCGACTCGCAAAATGCATTTCTGAATGGCAAAGTGGCTTTTGCGCCTCGCAAACGGCGATTTTCGCCGTTTGCGAGGCGCAAACACTTTGCTACATCTGGCCCAAAATGTTTTACAGAAAGGTGTCTCAGACACCTTCTGCGATTCGCTATGGTGTCGCAAAGACCCACCTCATGAATATTTATGAGGTGGGTCGCAGTTTGCGAGCCCATAGCGAGTCTAGGCACTCACAGGGATGGTGGCCTGCTGGAGACAGCAGACCACCATGTCCGTGACTGCTTTCTTAATAAAGCAGTTTTTTTTCCTTAAAGGAAAACGAGCTGCAAACAGAAAAAATACCGAAACCATTAGTTTTGTTTTTTTCAGAGTAGGCAGTGGTCCATAGGACCGCTGCCTGCTCTGAAAAAATATTTTTGTTTGCATTCACAAAGGGGAAGGGGTCCCATGGGGACCCCTTCCCGTTTGCGAATGAGTTACCATCCACTTCAAGTGGATGGTAAGTGCGAGTTGATTTGAGACCGCATTCGCGGTCACAGATCAACTCTACATCGCGATGCGGTCGCAAATAGGAAGGGCACACCCCTTCCTATTTGCGAGTCAGAAACACATTTTGCGAGTCGGTTCCGACTCGCAAAACGTGTTTCTGCATCGCGTGAGGCCTTTTGCGCCTCGCAAACGGCATTTCTCGCCGTTTGCGGGGCAAAAAAGGCTACCTACATCTGGCCCTGAGTCCGCAGTTCCTCATAGACTTCATGCTTGTGTTTGCATCCATTCATTGGGGATTACTAATGTCTGCCATCTCAACATTATGCTTTGAGATATCCTATGAATGTATATTATTATGCCTAATTATTAACTCAATCATCAGAATTATCAGATTATCAATCAAAATGAAAACTAAGTTGCAAACCAGTCAGTGTACAAAAACACACCGGGGTCTAGTTTATTAAGCCATCCATGTATAGATGTCAGGGATGTTTGTTTCTGGTGCGGTCAAGGTAATACTAACAATGGGCCATGATTGCAATTAGAATGTTCGGTTCTGGATTACCCTCCATGAAGTCGAGATTTATCAAACAAAGGGGGAAATTAAAGCTTTGCAAAGTTCTTTTGGGGTTTTATCGTCCAACTGCACTGTCATACTCAGAGGTTGATTGTCTTGTGACAAGTAAGCTTGATTGAGACTAGGATTGAAATTTAACAAAATACTCATAGCCAAAGAATAATGTATTTTTCGTCAAATATGGCCAACATTTCACGGCTATGACATCATCACAAAGGATTTTGGAACTGTTGTTTTTTGTGCAGCCAAACGTGTAACTTGAGCCATAATGTTCTATTCTCATTGGCAAACTAGGGATGCATAATTCGCTCACCAACTGGTTTGCAAATAGGAATGAAATTTGCAATGTGACTTATTTATTAATACGATGTATATCAAATTGTGCACATGTAGGGTTGTCTCATGAATGTTGCTTATGCTCGTTGCAGTTTTGTAACCCCTGTGACTGGCTAGAAGTGCAGGGATGTGGACCAGCAAGGGATATTCACCCCTGCTTTTGCATTTCCCAAGGTGAAACATTTTTTTGAGTCACCCGTTGTAAATAAAGGGACAAGAGTTGCTTTTGAAAAAGAAGAAAAAAAGTTTTAAATATGGGAAAACAGAAGGAACAGCAATCAATTGTCCACTTGACCACTGGCTGTTCCCTCAAAGGCCCTCATCTCAATTCTCAATGGGAAAGATATTCCACAGAGACAGCATTTTTTTTTGCAAATTAGATACCACCCCTTTTGAGATTCCAGTATCTGATGAATGTTTTGGGGTCGCAATTTAGGTGGCAAACTGTGAGAAAACTGAGTGCCAATCAGGTTATCTGGTCACAGACTTTGATCTGGTCTAGTGCCACCAGATTCTACACTCTAAAAAACATTAATTTTTTACAAATTCATATCTCTCGTTCCCCTTATCTGATTTGAATTGTTTTGGTGTCATTTTAAAGATAAAATTATAATCTATTACTTAAAGTGGTATTGATTTTTATTGTGTTTTGTGTTTTACTTATTCACTGTTTAGTGATTTTTAAATATTTACACACATGTCTCCTAAGATCAGCCTTGTCGCTCATTGCCAAGGTATCAAGCGTTGAGTTGGAATTAATTTATTGAGACCTACCTGGACCTAATGGAGGTTAGTGGTCAATGGGTACGTGTAGATACTTACCTGCCCTTATCAATGATCCACTTTCCAAAACAAACCATTGATACATTTGTCACTGAACTATAAATGTGCTGTACACCTCAATGACACTCTTCCTATTGGTGATGTGAACAGAATCCCTAAAGCCCTTTGATGAGTCAGAAATACTGTTCTCACATGTATGAGGGCTCTTATGAACAAGAAAAAAAATATTTTTGCAGTTGCAAAACCTTGTGAAGCGCTGACTTTACAACCACACCATACCTTTGAACATCAGGACCATAGTCCTTTAAAAGAAGATATTGGATTCTTCTGAAAATTAGTTGAGATGCTATATTTTAAGACACGAAAAAGCTGCTTATTTAAAGCACAGCTACGAAGTAGCATGTTGGTAAAAGCACACTGAGAAGGTAGTCTCACAGCTGAAATATATACGTGACAAAATGGTAGATCAAACAGTTATACAAAACCAACTGAGACATTAAAGAGAGCAGCAGGCCCTCTACTTTGAAAGTACTGTAAAATAGAATTATAAAGTACCATATCCAAGATTGCACTAAATGTCACATCACATAGAATCAATGTTCTGAAAACGTCAGGTCTGCTGCTGGATTGATGTAAATTGATGTGCTCTATTGCAAGTGATTAAATCTTAAAAAAATAAGTGCAGATGCACAACATATTTATTAGAAGGTAGCCCCCAATCTCCCCTCTTATGATGCCGACATCTGTGTGGCTGCTGCTCACTTCTAGTACTTTCAGTGCCCAAAGCTGGATGCCCAAAGCTGGATAGCCGGAAGCAACGTGAGCAAAGCCGCCTTCCTCGGTGAAATTAAATTGTCCATTTTACAGACCAATCTTAACGTTTCTAAAAAAACATAGACTGTTTAATGACACAGGAAAATTTTCACTATTTTTGTGGTCCAGTTTAGGTGAGGACTGGGGTATGTAAATAGGTGTTTTGTCCTTGTTCCACTACTTAAATAAAAGTTTGCTTTATATTCCTAGAAGCGAATGAAAATATGGCTTCTTTCGGGAAAGACCACATGTAGTTGGGCGCTGACTCAGTGGAGGGAAAATGCAAGTGACGTGTATTAGGAGTAGAGTTGTCTGACTGAAAACTCTATGCTCTCTCACTTAGTCATATACAATAACATCAGTGTAATTGCCTGCCTCTTATTCCTTTTTTCTGTCCATGTATGCATTATCATTCCTATCAGAAACTGCATATGTTAAAACATTTAAAATCATGGCAGAACTGCCATGTTAAAAATGTTGATGCAGTTTCCCTAAACTCCTTGTAAAAGCTCCTGGCTTTTGCAAAAGCTAAAAGCATTGATATGACAGTTGGAGATTTTTCTATGAAAAAGGTGGCTACCCTAAAAATTGAAAACTAGAGGTGGGTGAGCCACTAAGGGCTCTAGCCAGGCTTGAGCCAAATGCCTTGCTCCCACTCCAAGCCAAAAATAAGCAGATACCTCAGGGAGGTTTTACACCTCGCCCAGCTCTTATGTCTTTCTAAGGTCCCTCTGGTGCGGTCATTACAAAGCAATAGCTTTACAATGCATCCATTATCACTTACATGCCTTTACCATGCATGTCTTTAACACACAAATTTTTAGCACGCATATAACTTTACCACGCATGCTGTTACAACAAAAATGCACTCATTTCACAGGGAAATGTGTGTGTGCGTGTATGTGTATATATATATATATATATATATATATATATATATATATATATATATATATATATATATATTTTTTTTTAGGATAAGGTTTTCAGAGTATTTGTGGAAAGAGTAATTTTAGTTTAGGGCTTAGGGTGGGTAAGGGAATTTGGGTGGTAACGGCATTTTAAGGGTTTAAGGGTTTTGGGTTAGTGAGGATATTTGGGTGGTAAATGTGTTTTTAGTGATTAGGGTGGGTAAGGGTATTTGGGTGGCAAGGGTAATTTTAGGGTTTAGGTTGGGTAGAGGTATTTGGGTGACAAGGGTATTTTTAGGGTGGGTAAGAGTATGTGGGTGGTAGGATTCATTTTAGGGTGGGTAGGGGTATTTGGGTGGCAAATATATATGTACACAAAGTAGATGAATGTCAGTGCTGCACTTCGGTCTTTAGTTATTAAAGCACTTATTTTCTATGGCCAAATACCAATGCATTTCAACTCTAATGAGTCTTGGTCATGGTTAGTGAGTCCTTCTTTTGTTACAATATTTATACTTAACTACCCACCCTCCCAATTAGGTGGCATTCTGGGACATGTAGTGAAGTTAAAACTAACACAAAAACACAAAAAATCTCATCATTGTGTGAGGCCAATTTTTGTTACAAGTGATATTTGAAAACATTTCAATACCTTCAAATGATTGTGCAGAGTGATCCTTTGTATTATTGCCTGATTAGGGACGCTCCCCCTATTACTGTCAAATTCCCTAGGATAATCCCATCATGTCTCTTCCCACCCACCTGTGCCAGACCAGAGACCTCCTTACCTTCAGGAAACTTCTCAAGACCTGGCTGTTCGAGCAGTAGCAGCACCCCCTCCCCTACTCCCCCATCCTCAGCACCTTGAGACCTTCACAGGTTTGTAGAGCGCTTTACAAATTCCTGATTGATTGTCCACTTGTATTAGTGCCACCTAAATACCAGGCTAAGTGGCCATAAGTATGCCTGTCATAAAGGCCTGTGTCTCTAAAAATGTATTCAAGAATTGCTTTTTGATTTGGAAGGAGTGACTAACTGTCCAAAATACCCACGTTGTGCACTATCTCGAATGTCGCCCACTCATCTATCAAGCATGTCTATCAGGATGACGTCTCCACTAACACTGATTTGGATCTTCATATCTTCTTCCTTTGAGCAATTCCATTTGGTGTGGATGAGTTCACCATACAGGATGCTTTAAATGAGGGTATTCAGATGGAAGCTTGTGCCATGTAATACCCTATTGGTGGCTGCGGGTGTGCTATACAATGTTGTTTCTAGTTAGTTGTCCTGAACGTACACTCTGATATCCAAAAAGTCAATTTTTTCATGACTCAAATTGTAGGTGAATTCCAGCCCATACTGATTCTTATTCAATTCTTGAAAGTATTGTACAAACTGTTGTTCTGTTCCATTTCCGACTAAAAAAATAGATCATCAAATAGAATCACTCTTGCCATATGTTGTTCATACTTCCCAACCCAAGCACCCTCCCTCTCCAACCAGTCCATTGTGAGATTTGCATAGCTGAGTGAGAAAGACATTCCCATTGCTGTACTGCACATTTGTTGAAATAATTGACAATTGAAGAGAAAAATGTTGTTACATAGGCACTTTTCAATAATCTCCAAGAGCAAAGCAGAATGTTTCTTCTGTTTGTTATTTAATCCACTGCATGCAACCCTACATCGTGCTTAATGGAGGTGTATAATCATACCACATCGATGGTTCTTAGTAGAATGTTGTGTTACCATTCCATCTCTGATACCCTTCACATGAAATCACCGGAGTCCTGGATATATGATGGAAGTGTTTTAAGCAGAGGTGCAATATAGTAGTCAATATATTGGGACATGTAGATCCACTTCCAGATACAATTGGTTTTGCAGATGGATTGACAAGAGTTTTGTGGATTTGCAGTAAAACATATATGGGTGGTATTGTTGGATTAAATGTTCTCAGGAATTTGTAATCATTGTCATTTAATAATTGTGCATCATACCATCCTTTCAGTTTCTTGTTGTAGTTCAGTGTGTGCCTACTTCAGCATGAGTCAGTAAGGTGCACACCTGTGATGGCACTGTTTTATTTTCACATTTCACCAGTCTAATTTCCATTTCTGTGTGTTCCTACTTCAGCGTAAGTCGGTGATGCACACACTCACACCTGTTATGGTACAGTTTTTATTTTCAAGGTTCTACAGGTGTAAGGATATTACAATGATGATGTCTATCTCTTTTTGGTGACATTCCCTGTTATGGGAAATGTAGGGTGTTTTTGGGAACACATTTGGATTTCTACCACAATGCTACAGATAGTAGTTAATGGATTATGATATACAACTGTATAGCTTTAGTTGTATTCTGTCCAACATGGTTATATATTATTAAGTTCTTATAGAGAGTACATACAATGGTTTTATAGGTATCTTAACCATTTATACAATTTTAAACTCCCCGCCTCCGTTTCTAAAATCACTTGGTAATCCAGCTATGCCATGGTTTGATTGATACATTTGAAATGTATCTTGGAGCAATAGGTGCATCGTGTTTCAGAGCAGAAAGAAAAACCCTTTTACTTCTCCACTCTTTGGTGTTTTAAGGTAGAGAAGTCTTTAAACATCTTTCCAAACTGGTTTTAGCTGGGGGCAAAGTGTTAGATGAATACCCAGAGGTCATAAAAAATTAGAAGGGAGGTTTGACATTCAACCCAGTTTGATAGTTTTGCGTGATAAGTTTTCTAAAAGATCACAAAAGCAGACTGAAAATATGTTGATACTCATATCAGCGTCCTAAGGTAATTATATTCACAATGTCAGTTTGGGGAATTCACTGACTGATCAGTTCATTGGCCACTGCTTGGATAGATAGATAGATAGATAGATAGATAGATAGATAGATAGATAGATAGATAGATAGATAGATAGATAGATAGATAGATAGATAGATAGATAGATAGAACAAAAGCCTCCCACAATGGGCAATACATCTTCAGAAGAGGTAATTTAATTGGCTAAGAGAGCTGAGTTAGCACAACTTTCTCTACAAGAGCTGACTGTTTCACCGGCTGTAAAAAAAACAGTTAATTCTGGGCCAAGATGCACATAAGGATGCCAAGAATTTTGAGAAATATGTATTTAAGCGCACAAACATATGCTGTAGGTGTGGCAATGTCCTATATAGCAGAGAATGAAAAGGATGACCGGCCAAGAATGTTTCTTGTCATACGCGTGGTAAAGTAGGCCACTTTGCAAAGGTTTGCTAGGCCAGCCAATCGAAGACGTCAAAATGAACAGTGTTGTTGAGGATGTTAAGGTTAAGGAACTTGATATTGCAAGGGAATTTTAGCCCATGATTGTAGTTGTAACTGATGACATGTTTGTCAGGGGGGATTCAAATGAGTGTGTATACCCATAAGTTGAAGTTGTGGTTGGGCACAAGAGTTTAAATCTATTGCTTGATTCGGGAGCATGGATTCCTATGAGTAAGAGTCCTTATTTCTCAAAACATGGGAGGATAGGGAGTTGTAACCTCCTGATAGAGCTCTTGTGTCATATGAAGGCAGAAAAATGTAATTGGAAAGTTTAATTGAGGATGTACTGGAGTTTAAAGGGCACAACATCCAATGCAAGATTTATATGACACTTAGGCGTCTTAATATCTTGGGCTAGTTTCACAGGGGCCTTTTGGGATGATACTCAAACCGGAAGCTATAAAGGAGGACCTGGCCATCAAATACGTGCCTTCTTCTGATCCTACTTAGGGAGCATTTCCAAGGGTCTTTTTCAAAAAATGGGAAGAACTTCAGGTTTCAAACATAAGATAAAAGTTAAACAGGGAGTCATTCCAGTCAAGCACAAGATCAGATCAGTACTTTATGTCTTAAAAAGGTTCTCAAAAAGGAGCTGGATGTGCTACAAAAGAGTTGTGTGATTGAGCCCATTAAATCTAGTCTGTGGTTATTACCCTTAGTCATGGCCAGCAAACGTGATGGGGACATGCAGATATCCATTGATCTGAGGAGACATAATGAGGAGATCTGGGTGGAGTCTCACCCATTGCTGAGGATTGGAAATTTATTAAAAGAACTGAGAGTTGCAGAATGGTTCTCTAAGTAGACCTGGCAGTGGTGTATAATCAGGTGGTGCTGGATGAAACATCTCACTGTTTCACTGCTTTCAACTAACCTTCCAGTTTTATAGGATGCCTTTGGGCTGGTGTGCGCCGCTTCCATTTTTCAGTGAATTATGCAACAGTTGTTAGAGAATATTGAAGTTGTCCTTGTCTTCGAGGATGATTTCCTGATTTCTGCCAAACACTTGGAAGATCATGATAAGGTACTAAGTTCGGAGCTCCAGGTTTTTGAGGAAAAAGTTTGATTATTAAGAAGGAGAAATGGGAGTTCTGCAAAAGAGACACAGAGTTTGTTCGGCATAATATATATAAAAAAGGCATTTGTCCAAGGTCTCGATTGATTGAAGCTCTGGTCGTGTGACCCAGTCTCAGGAACAAGGAGGAATGAAGGACATTTTTTGGCCTCTGTGAATTCTATGCCAGGTTTATTCCTGGATATGTTATGAAATTAAATCTCTTTAACATGTTGAAAAACAGTGTCTATTTTGTGTAGGATGAAAATCACCACAAAACGTTTGCCATGGTCAAAACAGAAATAACAAATGCAAAGGTGTTGAGTGAGTATGACTCTAGCATACCTTGTACAATCATTCTGGATGCTAGTACATATGGTTTGACTCAAAGCACCACTGATGGAGAGGTTACCATTAGCTATGCATCTAGAGTGCATCATGCACCTGAATTTAACTTTGTGTAGAGTTTTACAACTCAGTACTCTCTACACGACGTGCAGAGTTTTACAACTCAGTGCACTCTACACTTATGTGTGCAGAGTTCTCCACCCCAGTTGCGAAGCCTCTGGGTGCACAGAACTTCACACATATTAGTATAGGGAGCGCAAACTTATTACCAGGTGTAAGTTTAACTTTGTGAATTAGGCCCTTTGGCTTCTGACAACCTTTGTACTAGGAGACATTCTTGTTAAACAGTATCTTTGCAGCAGTGCTTTATACTGTAAGCTGAGATGATCCACACTTACACAACTAGTTGTAGGTATGATTTAACACTAGATTGTGTAAGTCTAGCAACTAAGAGAAAGTAAACAGTGGCGAATTTATTAGTGGAAAAAGTCAGAAGATCAGCATATATATATAAAAACCAAGCCTGCATTAACATTTTGTTAGAAATTGGGTTTTTGGTTGGTAGAGGTATGCACCCTGTCCAAGCAGGAACCACAATCCTGGTCAGGGTGAGTCAGATACACAGCATAAATTAACCCGTGCTCGCCCTCTGGTAACTTGGCAAAGAGCAGGCAGGCTTAACTTGGGCAATGTGTAAAGTATTTGTGCAAAACTTCAAACAATAAAACTGTGAAAACACCACACAAAATGATCAAAATAACAAAGATTCAATAAGTAGAAGTTCATATATAACATTTTAAATAATATCAGCAAATATAGTGCTTAGAAATATAAAGCATCAACCAGGGCTATTTGGGCGTACATGACTAGGTCAAATCTGAAAGTTCAGGCCAACCGCGATGGAGCATGGGTAAGATACAGGGACCAACCTTGTCCTGCTGAAAAGTACCTCTGGATGGAGGATACATTGATGTTGAAGATCAAATGTGGGTAGTGAATGAGGCAATGAGTTAGCATTGAACCCTTTGGGTGCAGATGATGTGTTGGCTCCAATCTGAACATATGTGGATGTGTCATCAGCAAACCTTTTGCGAGGAAATGGATGTGTGATCATTGAGTTGTGCAGCCAGTGATGTGAACTCCTTGAGAACCGATGCACCAGTATCAAGGGAGAGGTGTTGGTTCAAACATCGTGTAACAGCAGCGATTCATGGATTTGGGCAGTTGCAGCACTTCATACCCACTTCCAAGGTCCCATGAATCGATCGCACCACTTGGCAAGGCAAGACTCGCAGCAAGCAAAGTCCAAGTGCTGTGGGTGATGATGATGGGTCAAAGTCTTTTGGGTCCTTGAGATTTCATAAGAACAGGAGGTAAGCCTGCAAGCACTTGGAGTCACCCTGGGTCCAAGTGAAATGGGTCCAGGCCTTCCTCAGCAGGGCAGAGGGCAGCAGAAAACCAGTTCTTCCAGAGCAGCAGTTCAGAGTGGCAGTCCTTGTAGAAGCACAGCAGTCCTTCTTCCTAGCAGAGTTCCTCACAGGTCCAGAAGTGTACTGATTTGGTAGGGTCAGGTATGCAGTTCTTATACCCATGTGTGCCTTTGAAGTAGGGGTGACTACAAAGAAAGGTCTTAGAAATGCACAGAGGTCCTCCCTTCCAGCCCTGTCTCTAGGCTCACTAGAGCGGGCTAAGCAGTCCTTTGTGTGGGAGCAGGACACTGCCTATTCAGGTGTGTCACCTCTGCCCTCCCATCCTGCCATGGATGGCCCATCAACATGCAGATGGCCACTCAGTCACACCTACCCTTCCATTCTGTGAGGCTGTCTAGAGGGAATGCAGGAAAGCAGCTGTCACCCCAGCCCGGATGTGTATTAGAGACAAGCTGCAGGCACACAGGACTAAGAGCAGAAAATGCCATTGTTCAAGAATGGCATTTTACAAAATTGTAATAGTAAAACTAACTTTATCATTAAAGAGGAGTTATCATCACAAATTCCTAGGTACTAAACATGACAGGTCTACTCCTTCTCAATCAGAAATTACACTATATTCAATGTAATAAGTAATCCCCAATGTTGTCCTATGAGAGGGGTAGGCTTCACAGTAGTGGCAACACATTTGAGAGTTTTTCACTACCAGGACATGGAGCCTTTGTCAAATGTGTGAATATTGCCAAAAACGTGACAACCCTGAGTTCACAGTGGCAAACATAGATGAGACAATTTCCCTCACAATACAGAGCTGGCACATCTAGGGCCAGATGTATCAATATTAGGAATAGCTATTTTCTGTGAATTACAATTAGGAAATCGCTATTCCTATTGTATGACACTCATACAGTTTCATTTAGTAATTCTGAGTGAGTCGCAAATTGACTTACCTCATAAATATTAATAAGGTAGGTAAGTAATAAGTTAGGTTGCAATTTGCGACAAATTAGGAATTGCAACCATTACAGGGATGATGGCCTGCTAGGCTCAGCAGGCCACCATGCCGTACTTTCTTTTATAATAAAGCAATCTTTTTTTTAATGCAACCATTTTACTAAAAGGAAACCTGGATGTGTTTAAAAAATAAAAATGAAAAGTTTTCTTTTCAATTTTTAAGAGTAGACGGTGGTCCGTGGGACCACTGCCTGCTCTTAAAATTGGTTTCTACAAATATTCACCAAGGGGACTGTTGAGAACCCTTTCCCATTTGCGAATGGGTTACCACCTACTTGAAGTAGGTGCTAAAATGAGAATGTTTTGTGACTGAATTTTGGTTGCAAAACATTCTTGCATACCACTTCGATTTGGTATTAAGAAGGAAGGCCCTAAATCTGCCACTTTCTAAAACCGGTTCATTAAGTATTCACAATTCCAAACTGTTATTCGGTAACAAGGTACCAAATTGCAACTTGGAATTAATGCATATCAAAATGCCTTTTTCCAGGCTCAGATGACCCGATTCTGCGAAAACCTAAAAGTCAATGACCTGTCTTTTAATAACATAGTACTCTGCCCTATGGTATAACTAAAACCTAACATAGAGGTGACTTATGTGTAACAAAGGGGGAGTCAAAATCTTGGCAAGGGGTTTGAAATGCTAAGACGATATGGCAGTCAATCTGCACACACAGCTCTGCAGTGGCAGGCCTGAGACATGTTTAAAGGGCTTCTTAAGTGGGTGGCACAATCAGTGCTGCAGGCCCACTAGACCCTGGGCAAACATAGTGCACTTTACTAGGGACTTTTAAGTAAATTAAATATGCTATTTGTGGATGTACCAATGTTACCATGCTTTAGGGGAGTGTGCACATGTACTTTAGCACTGGTTAGCAGTGGTAAAGTGCCCAGAGTCCTAAGGCCAACAGGAACACATGAGCAAAAGTGAGGTAAAGCAGGAAAAAAGTTTGGGGGAAGGCTGACAGGTCAAACACACTTGTTTTGATTGCACCTGGCTTGATGCCCCAAATAGAGTTCAGGTTCCTGGGTGCAGGTGTCAGCCCCTGTTCATCCAGTCAGGATACCTGAATGAAATAGTTCATATTACCAAACATGCCAACCTGCTCCAAGGGGTTCTATTTACTGGAGACATTCAAAAGCCTGCAGTACCCCTAACTCTCGTCTCAGTACTAAGATCTGGGTTGGTTCCCATGCTGATTCCGTCTTCCTCAGACAGGCCACTTAGGTCAGCTAACAGAATCTTGTTGCAGCAATGTGCCTTTAATGGGGGAGAGATAGAATGAGGTTTGGAACTAAATTGAGAGGTAGGTGCCAGGTCTGCTTCCTTCCAAGTGGGACGGTAACTTTTTGCATTCTAATTTAATTTTATTTACTTATAGCTTTGAAAGAGCAATTTACAACAGCTCTACCCATGCTGTTCGAGAGCTGTGAGGTGACATTATGATGCCACTGAACCACATTGGATTGATAGGGACGTTCCATTATCAAATATAGTCTTCATCTCATCACTTTCACATGGAGGCCTTCTCAGATTAGCAGATTCCTTCACAAGCCAAAGCTTCCAGTTGGGTGGGAAAATAACTAGTCTCATTTCAATTACTTCTTGTGTTTTTATCCTTTTAAAGCAAAAGTTAAAAAGCAGTTTATGCACATGCTTGTTTACTGCTGCACGGGGACCTTCAGAAGTACACATTGGTGCTATGAGGCATGTAAGATACATCTGTTGTTGGTGAACATTTTTAGATTGTGAAGTAAATCCATTAACACATGAATACTTGTTTATTGACGAATAATCAAAACGTTTGAAATTCAACAAATGTATATGAAAAGGATAACATCAAAGTCATGGAGCGAGCACAAATAAATGTTACAAAGTGACAGTGCTGTTGCGCTGTAATACTTAAACAGAAGCTGTTTTAAGACAAATACTGGTAAATCATATGTCTTAAACAGTTCACTTTTTTGTAGACAGTTGCACTTTAACTTCGCTCTTGAGTGAATATTGACAAAAAACTTGACAAGCCTCACGTTCAAGAATAGATTTTGTGGATTCATAGAGGCTGTACTGGCTTGTCTGCACGTCCAAGAGGTGGAACTGCTGACGAAGTAACCGTCGACGTTGATCCACAAATACTGGACATGGACATATGATATGGAGCAAATTCTTCTTCTCCTTTGTTTGCTACTTGATCATGTTTTTTCGTGGCAAACATAGATGAAGCGATTCCACTCACAATTCAAAGCTGGCACATCTCGGGCCATATATATGGATGTTAGGAACTGCGATTACCTAGTTACGATTACCTGCAAATTGCAATTACGAAATCGCTATTCCTAATGTATGAAACTTATAGAGCTTCAATTAGCAATTACCGGGACGAACCACGAAGTCAGGCCGGGTCGCGGTTGAGGCAAGCCGGCTAGAATTTCCGCGGCGGGTCGGTCCCTCTCTGGAGCTTTTTTCCAAAAATTCTCAAATCTTTTCCAAACTTCTGGGGCTTCACCCAGATGTTCTTTTAAGGTTCTTTTGGGGTCCACAGCTCACCCCAAGGGTCCAGAAGTTCTGTGATGGTCCTTGGGAAGTGCGGACCTCAACTCCCAGAATACACCTGGCGCAAACTCCTTTTTGGCCACTGGACAGTGGTCAGCTGGTCACTTTTTCAGGAGTTGGTGCAGGGGACTCTGGATAGCAATTTTTCACCTGTAGCAAACAGGGAGTCCCTCCTTGAACCAGTGGAAGCCAGGCAAAGTCCTTCTTGTGGTGAAGCCCAAGTGTGCAGCTGGTGCAGTCTTTCTGAGTGCAGGGTCCAGGTGCAGGCCAGGGGTCCAGCAGGGCAGTCCTTCTTCTTTAGTTCCTTTCTTGTTGAATTCTGGAGGGGATCTGAGGTGTGGGTGCAGGTCTGCCAGTTTTATCCTTGCTCCTGGGTGAAAAGCAGGGGGGCCCTGGTTCTCCAATCAGGGACAGGGTCGTCCCCCTGTGATGACCACTTCCTGGGAAGTGTGGCAAAAATCCATCCCAGAAGGCAACAGTCTCTAAAAATCCAAAATGGATGAATCTGATTTTTGGAGGAGAGATCTGGCTGAGCCCACCCACTGGTGTGGCTAAAAATCATAAACACACCCCTCTCCTGCCCTCTCCTAATCTAATCAAGGGGGCACCTAGCTGTCTGGGGTTGCAGGATGTGGGGGTGTTGTTGGGTGCTCCAGATGTCCTTCTCTGCCTTTGAAGACCAGTTTGGCAGCCCTCCCCCTTCCTGCCTCACCATCTGCTGAGGGGAGATTCTCTCCCCCAAGCACATTCCTTTGTGTGAAGCCAGGCCACTTCACACCTCATTAAAGTAGCCTGGCAGAAGCTGCTGCAGGCTGGCCAATCAGAGCACAGCAGCAAAAACAATGCAGAGCTGAAATTGGCAACTTTTTAGGTAAAGTCTAAACTTTTTACCTGAACTAGTTATATTAAATCCAACAACTGGAAGTTGTGGGATTTATTATAACAATCAATTTGATACCAAATTCTTGGTATGTAACATTTAAGGAGACTTTAAAATTTAAAATAAAGTCTGCCCATTCTAGCCTATGAAGGCCATTTACTTCAATGAGGGAAAAACGAATTTGGCTGTTTTTACCTCACCAGGGCTTATAAATCTATTTTTATAAAGTCCCTGCTTATAGTTACATGGCACCCAGCCCTAGGGGCACATAGGGCACACCTTAGGGGTGACTTATATGTAAAAATAAGGTAGTTTAAGACTTTGGAAATACCTTTAATTCCAAAGTCGAATTTGCATATAACTTTAATTTAAAAGCAGCCAGCAAGGCAGGCTTGCTTTTAAAATGACACTGGGCACCTCAGCAATGCACCTAGGTGTGCACCACCTATGCTGTGGTCCCTAAACCTACATGCCCTACCATATACTAGGGACTTATAGGTAGGTTAACTTAGCCAATTATAATTAGCCTAATTTGCATATCCATTTTACACAGAGCACAGGCCCTGGGACTGGTTAGCAGTACCCAGGGCACCATCAGAGTCAGGAAAACACCAGCATAAAGTGGAAAATGGGGGCAAAAAGTTATGGGGTCTCTGCAATCAGCCCTAGTTTCTCACAGGTAGGTTGCAATTTGAGACCTATTAGGAATCACTGCCATCACCGGGATGGTGGTCTGCTGGGCTCAGCAGACCACCATGTCTGAGATTGAATTTTAATAAAGCAATCTTTTGTTTTAAAAAATGCAGCAAGTTTTCCTTATCCGGGATGTGTTAAAAAAAGAAAAATTAAAAGTTTTCCCAACATTTTTTAAAAGTAGCCACTGGTCCCTGGGACCACTGCCTGCTCTTGAAAAAAGGTTTTTACAAACCTTCACAAAAGGAAAGGATCCCATAGGGGCCCATTCCATTTGTGAATGGGTTACCACCTTCTTGAAGTAGGTGGTAAAATGAGAATGTTTTGAAACCACATTTTAGTTTCAAAAAAACATTCCGACATACTAGTGCATATTTGGTTTTAGGAAGGGACGCCACAAACACTACACTTCCTAATACTGAATCGGTTTGTATCTGCAATTCCAAGCTGCAATTTGGTAACATATTACCGAATCACAACATTAAATTATAAATACCATCCTGTGAATTAGGACGTTCACGGACACTGCTGCAATGGCACATGCATACCTGGGGGTACAAAGGTATGAAGCACTGGGGACCAGTTGGGAACAGCAGGATGGTTCTTGTCGAGCAGTTGATTGGAACCATTTATGATAACAATGTTTCTTTTCTTTGGTGCATCAACATTTCATTTTTCATGGACTGCTTTGGGAGCACATGATTGGTGGATTAATGTTGAGAGATTTTAAAAGTGCATTCAGCAAAGGAGCAGACTCAAAGCCCCCTACTCTAATGTACCGCTAATCACCATTTTGTATAACTGGGTGACCTCTGGTAGACAGCTAAGCAGACCCTCTCCATGCCTAAAATGAATGATAACAGTAAATTAGACATTGTGGGCCATATGTACGAACACATTTTCCCATAGACACAGAATGGGTAAAACCTTTTGTACATCTGGCCTATGTTATTTGCCAAGGGCACATTCTTCATCTTTCAGGCATAAAAGATTATCTAAATGTATCTCACAATCAGAGAATCGCTGCAGACATCCATTGTTGTACTAGAATACAGAACGGTTTATAGGAAACCCAGATGGGAAATTCCTTGGAAAACATATAAAATCAGTCATGAGACAGAAAAGAAACAAATACAGATGCTGAACCAATGATGTTTAGATTTTTATTTGAAACTGCAGCCTACTAAGTAGGGATAAACGAAATAATTGGAAAATATTCCACCGGACATAAAATAAAACACTCTGTAATCAAAACAGTCTTGCAGGATGCCCATAAGTAGATGATTAAAGGTTGTGTATTCTTTTGTACAAAAAGTTCTCAATGGAGAACTTGATGCTTCCACTTCATTTTCATATAGAACAAACATTTTCAATGGCCCTCTGCATAAGTAAATAATTTGTTTTTGTTTTACTGAGAATTTTCACTAAGGAAATTCTGATATTTTGTTACACTTCTTCTTAGAGTTAGGGTTTGAGCATTTATTTTTCATATGGAATATGTTATGTCCCTAAAAGCATAAAAATCTGAAAATCCAGAGTCGGAAAGTGGGTCACTGGTTGAGGAGTGTGAAACCCCACTGTAGCAGAAACTACGATTCTTGTCAAGTTGCATTCACTAATAAACCCTAAATTAACCTGTATTTAGCCCTCTGATAGTTTGGCACAGAGCAATCAGGCTTAACTTAGAGGCAATGTGTAACGTATTTGAGCCATTCTTCAATCAGCAATAATGGGAGAACGTCACACGGGAAGAATCCCACTACAGATGAAAAAAATAGAGTGAGGTTTAATAAATACAGCAAAACAACAAATATCCAATGAGTAAAACCAGAGATAGGAAGTTCATAGATTTCACTGAAAATAGTGCCAAAAAGCGCAAAGTGCCAAATGTGGTTATCTGCTCACACCGGATCTGGGGCAAAGTCACAAGTTCAAGCTGACCATGATGGAGCAGGGAACAGCAACAGGGACTCAGTTAGGCCAAATGAGCAGGAGTACCTTATGTCCTGGTTGCAGAGCAGTGAGTGGACCCACAATGAGGATGTGTCAAGCAGCCATACGATGTGAGGTCTGAGTCAGAGATGCGCTTCACAGAGTTGCTTTCTAGGAACTGTTAGGCTGAAATGCACAGTTCAACATTGCATTCAAGGAGACAGTCGACAAGGGGACCTCCGATGCAAAGCCCTGCGTCAAAGGTGCATCACACATCGGCTGGATCCAAAGAAGCTCAGGGTCTTGCTATGCGGAGTCCTGCATCATTGTCAAGACTGCTGTTGATGAGGGGCCTGTGATATAGGGGCGCAAGAAGGTTGTATCGCACAGTGGTGGTTCTAATGAGGCTGTGGGCTGCAAGATGATGAGGTCCTGGTGCCAAGAAAGACCACTCAGTAGAGGGGATGCATTGGTTCTGCATTCATCCCACAGATGGGTTGTCAGGGCACATTCAGACCCACTTCAAAGAGTCAAAGACTGGTGTAGCACCACTTAGCAGGGTAGGAATCACAGTTTCAGAGTCCCGGTGCTGTTTATTAGAGATTTGCCGTGGAGTCCCTCTGGTGGTCCTGGGTCCAGGTTGCAGGTTCCAATCCTTTTCACCAAGGCAAGAAGGCAGCAGGGCAGCAGTTCTTCCGAGTAGCGGTTTAGCAGAGTGGCGGTTCTTTCAGAAGCACAGCAATCCTCCTTCCTGGCAGAATCTTACACAGATCCAGAAGTGTACTGAAGAGTGTTACTGAGGTCCAGTATCTATATCTGGCACCTTTTATGAAGTTTCTAAAGGATTCTCTTTGAAGAGTTCAAGTTTCCTGTCTCCACTGCACTGGCTCCAGACTGACTACAGGGAGTATGAATTCCTTTGTGTGAAGGCAGGACACAGCCAATTCAGGTGTAAGTAGGCGTGTGCCCACCTCCACCCTGCTTTCTTGCCAGTGAAGGAACATTCAGGAACACCCAATCTCCGTATTCCGTGTGGCTGCAGGGGGAATACATAAAGAACAACTGTCAACTACACCTAGTCATGTGACCCCGCGACAGGCTGCTGGCACTAAAGACTAAGGCAGGGAAACTTCAACTTTCTAAAAGAGGTGCTTTCAAAATTGTAATTCAACCTTCGATTTTACCATGAAGTAGGAGTTTGTATTACAGTTCTAAAAACACTAAAAATGTTATTAGATATCATCATTAATTATATTATGTGATCTGTTCCCTCCTTCTTCTGGTTCCAATGTACAAAACGTGTCACTTTAGAGACTCATTTTATGCTAAGGGATTTTAATGATGAATCACCTCTCTTCAGTACTGTTGCCCAAGCTGAAATGGCAAAGTTTGTGTATGTTGCATTATTTTAGAGAGTCGTAGCATGTGTGAATATGCTTCATGGATTGATGTTTTGATGTCACTGCACCAGCACATTGTTAGGCATGTGCACTAGATAATGGGCAAAACATTTGATTGCAAGCATCCACCCACATACTATTCCAAATATCCTCCCATGTTAGATGCTAATGTCAAAGGGACTTTTTAAAGCATGGAGGATGTAGGTTACCAGTTAGGCCTTCCAATGTACAACTGGGTTTATTGTTAACTTACTTGCACACAGTAAAAGGGACCTGTCTCTCAGTCTGTATTGTTCACACCAACCTCTTCTAGATTGACCAGCAAATATTGATCATCATGGCTAACCTATCTGCTACTCATTCCTTAATGCTGCGGGTCAAATCTGACCCCTTCAACCTGCATAGGGACTATTAAAAACCATTCCATCTAAAAAAACATTAGTGCATACCCACTAAAATGTTATTGTTGGCATACGGAAGAAGAGGTCACCACATAACACTGATGGAACCAGTCCAAGGGCCTTGTTTAGAACTTGATAGAATACTCCCTCACAAATGTGACTTATGTCCTGTTCGCTGTATGACGATCTCCATAGAATATAATGGGATCATAATGCGGCAGACTAGATATCACGTTTGTGACAGAGTATTACCCTCTGCCAAGCTCTAAATTTAATGTGAGAAACCCAACAAATGGGTCCCTTGATAAAAAACTATTTAGACAACAATTTCAACATTGAGCTATGGGTGGCTAGCAGCATCTCCACACAACAACAAAGATCAAATCCACAGTGGGCTGAATAAATCCCATTCTAGAGAATATGAAAGTAATCAAAAGAAATAATGCAATAGTCCTATCTACAAAAGCAATTGGACTCTACGATAGTGATTGTGTGCAAATTGTAAAGACATATCTTACCAGGGTTGCCAAAAAATTATAAGTGGTACCCATCTGCAATAAACAGAATGTTAAAACTATTCATATTGAATTTTCACTATACAGATGGCTGCCAAAGCCAAAAACAATGAAAACTTGAACGTTGCTTAAATGGCCAGGAAAATTCAACTATTCCAATTGTAAATGAGCTATATTCTCAAATCATGCATCAAGTTAGATAAATAAGATGTCTAGAGAAGCTAATCATTTCAACCCCTAAAAGGTCTAGGGTCTACAACTGAACAAACAATTCAAATGGTACTCAGCAGCGAATCATCCAGGCACATGTAAGAATCATAGCTGTTTTCATATGGAAAGAGTTAATTATAGAAGACTTCTACAATAGCCCAATCCAAGCTTCAAGGTTATTCCATGTTTTTAGAAAAAGTGCCTCTTATGTTTACTCGGTATATTCAACATCTACCAATGGCAAAGGTGCACAGTTTCTTTTATTACATGGGAAGATATTCGTGATATGATTATCTCATCAAAAATGAGTGTCATCTGGGACCCATCTGGGTCTTTCCGGGCTTTCTTGAATGAATCTGAATCATTCTGCTGTCAGGTAGTGAATGACACATCCTCCTGAAACTATGATGCTAATCCCATCAATGCAATCTTCTGGTCAGGCTTGAAAGCACCGTAACTAAAAATGTGTTCCTGAAAAACTGTCCACATAATGGCACAAACTACACTATAACATATAAAATGTACAGACTTTTTAAAAAAATTTATAAAATAAATTAATTAAATTAATTTTTTCTCAAGTATAAGTAGACATTTGCAGTTACATAGCGGCAGTGTGTACATTGATGATATGCTCAGCAGGTAGGCTGATAACAGAGCTGCTGCATCATACCTAGTATACGTACATTGTCTATTCCGAGATGAAAAAAACAGCAATTAACTACTGATTTTCAAAGGTGGGATGCAAAGTTGTATGTGGTTGCATCAGTGTAAGTAATAAAAGCCTCTCTTCAGTATAAAACAGGCAATCAGAACATGTTAATGTAGTGGGGAGTGGAGTCTCCCATAGGGCATCAATCTGTATCAAGTGGAGGGCAAGTGGTGAATTTGTTATTTCAGCCCAGGGATGACATGTACTGTACCCTGAGGTATAGTATCTGAGAAAAACGGAAATCATAACGAAGAGACAAGTGAATTGCTGTAGGGGTCACATGGCTTGCATAGGTAGCCTGTGGTGAGTGTGTAGTGGCTGCCAGTAGAGAGGAGTATAAGATGTCTTTGGGTCGAGAAGTCGGGGGTTGTAGAGAGGCATATATTTCGCTTGTAGTTTCACTGTATGTCAAACTTGTGACCCAGTTAGACACTAGTGGAGGGGAATGCCCCCCCCCAGTATAATGCAATCTCTCGTTTGACCAGTAGTAATGCCATTGACAAGAATCGTCTTGCACCCTGAAGAAAGTGGAGAGTATACCCCAGTAGTACAGTGAAAAGATCAGGGGGATGTCAATTTCGAGCATTTGGGAAAGTTTTTGAAAGAGGTCAGCCCAATAAGTATGCAGATTTGGACAGCTCCAGGCCATATGAATGAAGTCTGCCCTGTCTGCGCGGCATTTGGGACATTATGAGGCTCGGGTTGAGTCATATTTATGCTGATCTAGTGGAGTAGTATAGGCCCAGTGTAAACATTTGAAATGGAGTAGCTTATGATGGTGTGTTGGGAGACCATTCTCGTCTGTGTACAGCATACTGCCCACATTATGTCAGTTATCGCGCGTCCTACATCATCCTCCCACTGTGATCTGAGTTTAATGTGCTGTCCTGAAAGCATCTCCAAGCTGGCTGCTTAATGTGTTCCACTTAATGCACGATCTACAACCTGCCCAGACGAGTTCTATGATCAAAACCCGGAGCTTGATGAAAAAAGCGTTGGTGAGAGGAATCGGTATATTAGTAAACAAATAAAGGAATCTGGGAAGGACTACCATCTTCAGGATTGCTATCCTGCCAGCCATGGAAAGCAGCAGCTTAATCCATCTTTCAATTTGCATCTATAAATCATCCATAAATGGACCATAATTTTATTGCAAAACTTTGTCTTTATCCTTATATGTTTGGATACCTAAGTATTTCAAAGTCTTCGCACCAGCTCAGGGAGTAATCACTTTGAACATTTTGGGTACTGGGGGTTAAGGGCAATAGCTCATGTATTGGACCAATTTATCTGGAGCCAAGGCAGGATGGGGGGGTGAGGTTTTCTTCTGCTCTTCAGATGAACAATGATATATGGTCTACATAAGGGGAAACAAGTAGGAGGCCTGATTTAAAATAGAGACCACGATGCAGAAGGCAAAGAGTAAATCAGACCAAGGGATCTAGGGCTATGATGAAAAGGAGAGGAGATAGAGGACAACCTTGTTGAGTGCCTCTCAATATAGGAAAGGGGTCTGCGATGGTGCCATTTACTCCGATGCATGTCACTGGGTGGGTGTATAATAGATTTATTAAAGAGGAGAATCTTTGAGGAATACCTAATTTATGAATTACGTCACCTAAGAAGTGCCATTCTAGAGTCAAATGACCTTTCTGCGTCTAGGAGAGCAATAGCGCTGGAGTTATTCTATTGAGCAAAGAGAACACAGCACGTAGATTCAGTACGTTGGAGTGGTGTTGAAGAAAGCCCAACTGGATCAGCGATATAATTTGATCCATTATTAATGTGAGCTGGGTGGCCAGTCAAAGTTTAATAATGATAATGGTCGATGGGTGCCACATAGTGTTTTTTTCACCGGGTTTGGGAAGGAGTGTTGTCACTGCCTCGCCCATAGTTGGGGGAAGTGCTCCCTTTTTTTAGGTATTCCTAATAAACCAGCAGCAGTTGTAGGGCTAAAAGGTGTTTGAATCATTTATAAAACTCACCGGTGTATCTATCGAACTAAGGGGCTTTGGAGCCATTCAGTGAGTCTCTGGTCTGGATGACTTAATAGCAGTTGATGGGTTCATTTAGAAATTGCTGTTGTGGAGTGGTGAGTCAGACCATTGCAATCTCATCCAAGTAGCCCGATATGGTGCATGGATTGTCTCCGACTTGCAGAGTGTACAACTTAGTATTATATTGTAGGATGGCTTTAGCTATGAATGCATTGAATGTAATATATCTATTATCAGTGGTTTGGAGTTCTGGAATGGTGCCCCTTGGTGCCCAAAGCAGTCGGGCTAGGGTCTGACCTGGCCTCTCCCCATTTCCATATCTAATTTGCCCAGGAATAGAACTTCCCTCTTTGCTACGTATTCAGTTGATAGTGCTTCTCTATCCAAAGTGGGTCGTCGGTTACTGTCTGATGATGTCTGGGCATCTAGGGAGACTGTGAGCCTCTACAGTATGAGGGTTCTTGCGGATGTCTTGTAGGACCCCTGATTGTTTGGCAATGCAAATGTCCCTTACATAAGCTTGAAATGTCTCCTATAAAGTGGTATGTGTATCCATCATCCCGTTGGTCAGCCGGAAATGTTCCAGTATAGCGGAGCATATTTCAGTGCAAAACAGTTCATCTTGCGTTGACCAATTTGGGGAATCACCAGTGTTGTTCATGGGTACCAGCCAAAGGGGTGTCTAGTGTAATCAATAGTGGGGAATGATCTGAGAGGGTATGGGATAGGTGTAGTGCAGCAGTCAGCCAAGGACAGAGTGTTGAGGATAGAAAGATATAGTCATCTGTGTCCATGTATTATGTGGGGCCGAGTAATGTGTATAGCGCAACTCGTATGATGTTGTCAAAATTCAGACACCGAACTAGGGTGAATAGGGTTAGGGAAAAGTCTGGGGAGTCGACGTTAGGTGCGTGGATGTTGGCCAGTAATATTGAATGGCCTGCCAGTGAGCCTGTCACCAAGACATATCTTCCCTCTGTGTCAGTAACCATGCTAGTGTAACCATGCTAGTGCACATATATGGGACATTTTTGTATATTATGTTACATATCCCCCTGGCTTAAGAATTATAGTTCGCCCAGTAGTGATGTGTTCCACAAGTTAAAGCAAATGTATATAGTTCCCAAGGGGGTGGATGGGCCTCTTGAAGAAACGCAATCTGCACGCCTTACAGAGTAATATACTGTAGAACTTGTCATCTTTTGCGACAGTCATGCTTCATGATACAATTTTAAGGAAGATACCACCTGTGTGCCTAATATGGGGTTGGACCATGAATGGTGATGTTAAATCTAATAGGCGAAGAATATTTAGTGCCTGTGCGGTTAGAAATAAGATAGAAACGTACAGTAATCAGTAATGAAACTAAAAATAACAACAAACTGTTGTGTTTTAAAATTCTATCTAAATGTGTATTATGTCTTTATGGAATGTATCAAGCTGGAATTCCGATGACCTCACAGATTCTGAGCTGGGCAGTTGCGAAGCTGCTTTTGACTCGGTGGCTGTGAGGACGTTGGTGTTGACAGAGGAATAAATCTTCTTGTTCCAGACAAAGAAGCTTCTTGGAGTTTCCCTTATTTCATGTGGAGGATACAACATCTTTTGGCGACGAGCTGGTCAACACTATTTGAACCCACGTGACCTCACCTACTTCTTTGTGTCCTTACAGCCTGTCTTTCGGTTACTTCTGTAATCAGTATTCTTGCTGCCGGCATCCTTTTTAGGGAGATGTTCCCTGGATGACTGCGGTAACATTTCTAAAGCGCTGTTTTTCTTTGTTTTTTCACTTACGTGCAACATTACTTTGTTGGCAGGTAACGGACGCCACGCGGAAGGGCGAGGCAATCTGTTATCTAGTTTCGGATCCACAAGGGATTACGGCGTCTGGACGCGTGCATTCCTGGCTCGCTACAATTTTGGTTGCTAAGTAACAGACTCCACGTTTACACGTTCTCTATTTTTCGAAGGCTGGATGTTTGCGATAAGTTGTTACTGTTGACAGAGTAGTAAACTTTCTGGCGGTATTGATCCTCATCGAGTCTTTTGGAATCGCACGGCTCAGTATCTGTCTCAAGTTTGGTTGCGGAGACACGATACTCACCTAGTTTTCACTTTCATCACGAGTTTTGCACACGCCCTGTGCAAATTACGTGCAGCAAAGGAGTTTATTTCTAACTGGCGCTTCACACGCTCGCACCCAGCTGTCTTTTGTTTCATTTTACTTTCAGTATGCAAACAGCTAACTTACCTTTATCTTTTCTTCCTGAACCTGGCATCCCTGTGATAAGATGGCAGCATTGGTTTAAATCCTTTGAGAGCTATTTAGTTGCTATTGATGGGGTTAACTTTTCTGCTGCTCGCAAGAAGGCGATTTTGTACAATTGTCTTGGCACAGAAGGGCAAAGAATTTTCGACCATCAACCCCAGGCGCAACCTTTTGCCACTGGTGATTGGGACGTGTTCACCGAAGCCGTGAGAAGATTAGAAAACCACTTCAAGGATGACCTCAGCATCATTGTTGAGAGACACAAATTTTTCACACGGAAACAACTTCAGCATGAATCAGTTGACAGTTTTGTAGCTGAACTTAGAATTTTAGCGTCTACTTGTGAATTTGTAGGTCCTTTGGATCAGTATCTCAGAGATCAACTGGTTGTTAATTGTTATGATGCTAAAATTCAAGAAAAGATCTTATGTTGTAGAGACCCAACGTTGAATGAAATGTTGGAAATTGCTAGAGGAATTGAACGTTCTATGTTAGCCTCTAAAGAATTGGGTAAAGTGAGAGGGTTTCCAGTTGAAGATGTTTGTTTGGTATCACAGAAATCTAAAACTGTTATGTCCACTACCCCTGATTTGAAAAAGAGCAACACCAAAAAGGTTTTCTGTTTCAGGTGTGGCTCTAATTCACACTTGGCCAATTCCCCTATTTGTCCAGCTTTAGGAAAAACATGTATGAAGTGTAAGAAGACTGGTCATTTCGCTCGAGTGTGTAAACAAGATCAAAAGGTGATGTTGGTTGAACAGCAACAATTTGTTGAGAGGCAAGTGGGCGAGTGTGGTGATTTGCATCTTTCCAAAAAGTGTGTTCTTATGGTTAATGATGCATCCAATTGTAAGTCTGGTCTTAAGTGTTCCAAAGATATAGGTATGTGAAGTTATGATTGGTGAAGTTAAATTGAAAGTTACGGTGGATTCAGGTTCACCAATAACGATTGTTTCTGATGCAAATTATCATTCCTTTTGGAGTGACTCTCCTTTATCTGCTCCTGATATAAAAACCATAGCGTTTGATGGCCAAGAGATTGATATGTTGGGGTACTTTATTGGAAAAGTTGTATACCAGCACAAGAACATCGACACTAAAGTATATGTTGCCAAGAGAGGGTACAACATTTTGGGGTGGAAGGATCAGGGGCAGTTTGGTATGGTGCTTAGGCCAGGCACCGATCAACCCATCACATTGGTGGGGAAAGTGGAGGTTAAACTAGATTCCATCCAGGATGTTCTTATTAAACACTCAAAGGTTTTCAGCAATAAGCTTGGTTTGGTGAGGGGGTATGAACATAGGATTATTCTCAAACCTGATGCTGTTCCTGTTGTACATAGGGTACGTAATGTGCCTTTGAGTGTCAGGGGAAAATTGAAAGAGCATCTGTGTGAGTTATCCAGTGATGGGGTTATTGAACCAGTTGACTCTTCACAATGGGTGTCTCCAATTGTAGTCGCGGTTAAGAAGACTGGAGAGTTAAGACTGTGCATAGACTTGAGATCGTTAAACAAAAATATTTTGGTTGATTGCTTTCCTTTGCCCAAAATTCAAGAGTTATTGGCTCGTTTGGGGGGAATGAAGGTTTTCTCTACAATTGACCTTAGGTCTGCCTACCTTCAGGTGGAGTTGAGTAAGGAATCCCGTTCACTCACCACGTTTATTACCCCGTTTGGGGCTTTTAGATTTTTGCGAATGCTTTTTGGCTTAGCCTCCGCGGCATCTGTATTCCAGAAACTTATGTTTCAGTTATTTGGTGACATTCAGGGTGTTTTAGCTTACCAGGATGACATTTTAATTGGTTCGGAATCTTTTCAAGATCATGTACTCATGTTGGACAGAGTTTTGGGAATTCTGAATGACCATGGGATTACGGTTAGAAAAGACAAGTGTAAGTTTATGGTAGATTCAGTTGATTATCTAGGTCATCAAATTTCTGCACAAGGTATTCTTCCCAAAAGAGATTTATTATTGGCTATTGAGAATTCCCCTGCTCCAAATAATAAAGATCAGGTGAGATCCTTTTTAGGTCTTTGTGAGTACTACTCACGCTTTGTGCAAAATTTAGCTTATTTGTCGGAGCCATTAAGGAGGATTCTGAGGAAGGGGGAAACATTTGTATGGCTGGAGGAGCAGGAGCAAGCTTTTTCCACGCTTAAGTCTCTCATTGTACAGGCTCTTGCTCTTCATCCATTTGACGAGGATCTACCTTCAGTAATTACCGTGGATGCAAGTTGTGTTGGTTTGGGAGCCATTCTTAGTCAGATGGAGAAAGTGAAGGAGCATACAATCGCATTTGCATCTAGACGTCTATTGGATGCTGAAATGAATTATAGCACGATCGAGAGGGAGGCGTTGGCTTGTGTATGGGGAGTTAATCATTTCTCAACATATGTTTGGGGAAGGGAGTTCACGCTTGTCACAGATCACAAGCCATTGGTCTATCTTTGGAACGATAAAGTTTTTAATAAAACCAGTCCTAGGCTGACCAGATTGTTAGCCAGGTTGTATGAATTTAATATGAAGGTGAAGCACATTTCAGGGACAAATAACTGCAGGGCAGATTTCCTGTCTAGGTGTCCTGTCAATAACACTAGAATTGAGAGACTGTCAGTCGAGGAAGACGTTGTGGTGGGCATGATTGATGGTGTGGTTGCAGCTGGTGAAGTCATCTCTAGGCCAGTTTGGAAAGAGGCGGTGAGCAAGGATACGTTTTTACTACTCCTTAAGAAGTATATTCGTGGAGGTTGGCATACGGGTGGGGGATTGTCGGATGTAATGAAATCTTAATAAGATCAAGGAGGAGTTAAATGGGAAAGACGATTTAGTTTTGAGGGGAGAACGTTTGATTTCTCCCAGTGAGCTAAGGCTCAGATTAATAAAGTTGGCCCATCACGGGCATGTTGGTATTACTGGTACGAGAAGATGTTTACGTCTATATTATTGGTGGCCAGGTATGGATTCTGAAGTAGAAGTAGTAATTAGGAATTGTGGTAGTTGTAGAGTAGCAGATAAAAGTTTGCACACCAGGGAGGTGCCTTTGTGTTCTGTACCCTTCCCTGACAAGCCGTGGCAGAAGTTGGGTCTAGATTTTATGGGCCCGTCAAGAGTTTGCAATGATGGGAAGAAATATGTATTGGTTGCAGTGGATTATTTTTCTAAGTGGGTTTCATATAAATTTTTAAGAGAACCGAATGCCACCAGCGTGATTGATTTCTTGAAGGAGATTTTTCATTGGGAGGGAATTCCGGAGTTTTTAGTCTCTGACAATGGTGTACAATTTATCTCACATCAGATGGTGAACTTTTTAAGGAAATGTAATATAAAGCATCTTACTACTGCTTTATATAGCCCGCAAGGGAATGGTTTAGAAGAAAGGGTGAACAGGATGATCAAGGAGACCATTCAATTGGCTGTCAGTTTGGGGGTTAATGTGCAAGAAGCGGTTTCAGAAAGGATCTGGAGTTATCACAACACGCCACATTCTGCTACAGGTGTTGCTCCTTTTGTGCTTTTGAAGGGTAGGCACTCTGGTAATGAACTCTCTCCTGAGTGGGTGGTGCAAGAAACTTTGGGGAGTCATGCAAACGTTGATCTCAGTCAAGTAAAAGAAAAGGTAGAGAGACATCAAAGTAGGAGTAAGAGGAGATATGACAATCTCAAAAGAGTTAAGGCGTTTCCATTTGCTGTCGGTGATGCAGTTAGAGTGAAGAAACCTCAAGGGAAAAGGATGGGAGTTTCTAGTTTTTTTCCTATCACTAAGGTTATTAGGGTGTCTAAACATTCTGTTATGGTGGAAGGAGGCAAATGGTGGAGCATGAGAAATGTGGTGAAGGTTGCTGTTCCGGTTCCAGAGCCAAATAAAGGGTCGTCTGACATTTGGTTTGATGGTGGTTATGATGTTAATGTGGGTGGTGGTGGTACCTTGGAGAGGGGAGTGTGCGAGGAAGTGAGTCAAGGCGGAGACCTTCAGGGAGGAGGTTCTGGACTGCTCTTAGGGAGTTCAGAAGGCAACTTTCGGGGTGATGGAGCATTGGATGTTGGTAGTGGTACTCACACTATTTGCGTTCTGGACCAATCTGAGAGGTCCAAGGAAGGTGTGATTCAGGTGGATACGAGGGAAGTGTTGGATAGACCTAGAAGGAACGTGTCTAAATCTAAGTATCTTAATCAATATGTTATGTATTGAGGGTGACCAATTTTTAATGGTGGTTTGGTGGGTTGTTTATTTTTGTTTTAGTTTTTATATTTTTTTGGGGTCATTTTGTTTGAAAGGGGGAAGATGTGTTGTGTTTTAAAATTCTATCTAAATGTGTATTATGTCTTTATGGAATGTATCAGCTGGAATTCCGATGACCTCACAGATTCTGAGCTGGGCAGTTGCGGAGCTGCTTTTGACTCTGTGGCTGTGAGGACGTTGGTGTTGACAGAGGAATAAATCTTCTTGTTCCAGACAAAGAAGCTTCTTGGAGTTTCCCTTATTTCATGTGGAGGATACAACACAAACCCCCGTCCCTCCCTAAATTCCAAACCGGGTTAGCCCAAGCCAAGTATATCTCAACTCAAAAAACCCTCCCAGACCAATAGAACAACATGTTAAACATAAGTGTATATACCACTGTGAAGGTGGCAACGCCAGGACGGGCGCCCTGTGTAGCAAGGAACTGGTGTATTTTGTTGCTGTAGGTCAATCATGTTCAAAATAAAGGAGTGAATGTATCAACAAGCAGCAGTCAGCCATTCAGAGTTACGGAGCAGACTCAGCAAGCAGTTCGAGTATATCAGTGAAATGGGAGTATCCCCATTATCTGGCAGAAAATAGGTCACTGGTGGCACTGGATTGGATGTCCTGAGAGTTTCTATCTTGTGAAGCAGCACAAGTGGTGCTACATTCCTTCTGGTGTCGCTTACAGAAGTCCTGTGCCTCTTGCGGTGTGTCGAAAATGTACACTTCTCCGTTGATATCAATACGAAGGCAGGCTGAATACAGCATCCCATAAAGGAGGCCTAGTTTCTTGAGTATGGTCTTAACCTCCAAGAATTTGTGACAAGCCTCTTGGACCATTGCTGTGAAATGTGGGTGTGAGGAGACAGTGGATCCCTGCCACGTCAGTGGACCTTTTTCCCTGGGCACACATAAAGCTGTGTCCTTATATCTGAAATTCAGGACTTGAGTTATAATGGTTTCAGGTGGACATCCCAGATTGGGTCTCTGGCCAAGCAATCAGTGGGCTTGTTCAACTACAAAGGAGGGGGTGAAGTGATGTGCGCTGAGTAGTTCAGTCAGTAGTTTTTCAACAAAGAGATCGAGCTGGTCAGTATTTGGTGGATTCTGGGATTCGCATAATGCAGAGATTATTATGCCGGCCCTGTACTTCCAAGTCTTCATTGCCATTGTCGCGTAGGCTCTCACTATTCTAATGAGACTACTGTATTTTGAGCAGCAAGATCGTCCACGGTGTGGGAGACTGAGTCTGATCCACTGTGGGTGACACCTGCCGCCCTAAATCTGGGTTTTGCTCAGGCTAAATAGTAGTGCTTCATCTCTACCAGAAGATAGGGATGATTGGGCAGCCGAGCTGTTAGAAATGGGGTGTTTGGTTGACAGTCATGTTACCCCCTGTTCAAGCAAGGACCCTCACACTAGTCAGGGTAAAAGAAAATCACCCTCAGCTCACCCCTGCTTACCCCCTTGTAAGCTTGGCAGAGCAGTAGGTTAAACTTCAGAGTGCCACGTGTAAACTATTTGTACCAACACACACAGTAACTTAATGAAAACACTACAAAATGACACAACACCAGTTTAGAAAACTAGGAAATATTTATCTAAACAAAACAAGACCAAAACGACAAAAATCCGACATACACAAGTCAAGTTATGAATTTTTAAAGTTTAAACTCAAAATTAGCGTTTAGAAACAAAAAATGCTTCGATGAGGTGTTAACACGGCATTGTGATGGAGTTGTTCCCAACATGCCGACACTAGCGGCGCCGGACATGGAGTCGCGTAGACCCCCAAATACAGTACCTTTGGTGAAGAGTGAAGTCTTTGCTGTCCCTGAGACTTCAAACAACAGGAGGCAAGCTCTAAATCAAGCCCTTGGAGCTTTCTTCACAAGATGGAAGGCACACAGAGTCCAGTCTTTGCCCTCTTACTCTGGCAGAAGCAAAAGCAGCAACTGCAGGATAGCTCCACAAAGCACAGTCACAGGCAGGGCAGCACTTCTCCTCAGCTCTTCAGCTCTTCTCCAGGCAGAGGTTCCTCTTGATGTCCAGAAGGGATCTAAAGTCTGTGCTTTTGGATGCCCTTCTTATACCCAATTTCTCCTTTGAAGTAGGACTACTTGAAAGTAAAGTCTCTTCTGAATGTGAAATCCTGCCTTGCCCAGGCCAGGCCCCAGACACTCACCAGGGGGTCGGAGCCTGCATTGTGTGAGGACAGGCACAGCCCTTTCAGGTGTAAGTGACCGCTCCTTCCCTCCCACCTAGCACAGATGCAGGAAATGCAGACTACACCCCAGCTCCTTTTGTGTCACTGTCTAGTGTGAGGTGCAACCAGCCCAACTGTCAAACTGACCCAGACAGGGAATCCACAAACAGGCATAGTCACAGAAATGGTATAAGCAAGAAAATGCTCACTTTCTAAAAGTGGCATTTTCAAACGCACAATCTTAAAATCAACTTTACTAAAAGATGTATTTTTAAATTGTGAGCTCAGAGACCCCAAACTCCACATGTCCATCCGCTCCCAAAGGAAATCTACACTTTAATCAGATTTAAAGGTAGCCCCCATCTTAACCTATAATAGGGACAGGCCTTGCACAGTGAAAAACGAATTTAGCAATATTTCACTGTTAGGACATATAAAACACATTACTATGGGGGTCATTACGACTCTGGCGGCCGGCGGTAAGGTGGCGGTAACACCGCCAACAGGCTGGCGGTGTTCCGCCAGCAATTATGACCGTGGCGCTATAGCCACGGCCATACCGCCGGCCCCTCCAACATACCGCCAGGCTTCTGCCTGGCGGTCATAATCCCCAGGGCAGCGGTGCAAGCACCGCTGCCCTGGGTATTATGAGTCCCCGACCGCCAGCCTGTCCGTGGCAGTAAACACCGCCATGGAACGGCTGGCAGTAAGGGGACTTGGGGTGCCCCTGGGGGCCCCTGCACTGCCCATGCACTTGGCATGGGCAGTGCAGGGGCCCCAGGCATAGCCCTGTCGCGCATTTCACTGCCCGAATTTCGGGCTACTGCACCCGCTGCACATCAGCATTGCCGCCGGCTCTATTACGAGCCGGCAGCAATGTTGAGGTGACATTTCCGCTGGGCCAGCGGACGGCAACACTGTTACCGTCCGCTAGCCCAGTGGAAATGTCATAATAGGGAGCCAGGAATACCGCCGGCTATGGCGGTATTCTGCCTTCCGCAGCCTTGGCGGTCTTTTTCCAAGACCGCCGAGGTTGTAATGACCCCCTATATGTCCTTCCTTAAACATACACTGCACCTTGCCCTTGGGCTACCTAAGGCATACCTTAGGGGTGCCTGCCATGTAAGAAAAGGGAAGGTTTAGGCCTGGCAAGTGGGTACACTTGCCAAGTCGAATTTGCAGTTAAAACTGCACACACAGACACTGCAGCCTGAGACATGATTACAGAGCTACTTATGTGGGTGTCACAACCAGTGCTGCAGGCCCACTAGCAGCATTTGATTGACAGGCCCTGGCACCAGTAGTGAACTTTACTAGGGACTTACTAGTAAATCAAATATGCCAATCATGGATAAACCAATTACATACAATTTAAACAGAGAGCATATGCACTTTAGCACTGGTTAGCAGTGGTAAAGTGCTCAGAGTTCAAAAGCCAACAGCAGCAGGTCAGAAAAAATAGGAGACAGGAGGCAAAAAGACTGGGGATGACCCTGCAGAAAGGGCCATTTCCAACACAAGCGCATGACATATTAGGCTTCTCAGGGAAGTCGTGGTTACTCAGACGCATCCAGTTCTCTCATTCGCACTTCGGTCTCATATATAAATGACAATAAGAAGCAGTATAAGTTTTAATGACTGGTTTAATAAAACGATTGCAGTTTAGATAGGAAAGCGTGAGCTTCAATAACCAGGACAACACAACATGACAATATTAAAATGGTGACGAGGAGAGTGAAGCACTAGAATAACGTTATAGTATTGTCACTAGGATTTATGGACTATTTCCTATCTAAGTCATAATCTGAGCACAGCATGTTAAGCTCTAATTCTGCCTTTCAGGTTCCCCCGGAAAGGCATCAACCCTCATACCTGAGCAAAGGCCTGTAGTCTGCGTTAGCATCTGCAGCAAAGCATTCAGCAATCAGCAGACAGTCGTGGTTCCCTGGCTTGAATCTCCCTCTTAACGTGTAATAGGACTAGAAAGTGTTTTTATAATAACACAGCTGATGTTCTAAGACAATGTCCCTACGTAAGGATGTGTATTTTCTACAAATGTTGGAGACTTAACTTCTACCACGTTCACCGGCAATGTACCAAACTGTAGCCTTGACTGAAGCACAAAGTGATCAAGAATGTTTTGTTTGAGAACACAGTGCTAGGCTAAGCAACAACAGTTAGATAGATAAAAATAAAACAAGACCGTAAAACTGGTTATTGTAAAAATAATAATGCAAAGCCGAATAAAATATATCTAGGTCAAAGTGCACAGTGGCCTAGGGTATTAAACTAAAGTGCATGGAGCAATAACTAAAATGACTACACAACACCATGGTTTTCAGCTCTTACTCCACAGAGTCTAATCGATGCACCGACTAGGCAGCACTATATTCTAAATCATAGATCCTACTTTCGGCAGTGGTCAGCCGAGTGTCCGAGTGGCTTAGCTGTTAAGTCATAGAATCAAGTCTCTGAGCTAGAGCATCGAAACGGCCCTCCATGGTTCTAAATCCAGCTCTGGGCTCCGCCTTGATCATTTCTATGTTTCTCACCGACATGGCCTCTGCGCTGTGTAGGTCCTGGCCCTTGGCCATCAATTAGGTTTCTGCAGGGCCCTCAGTTTTGTTTCTTAAACTTGAGGTGTCTCTGCTTAGGGTCTCCTAGGATCATAGCCACAGAGAAGTTACATTGCAGTGGTCTTTGGTCTGTGATTGTATTTCGGAAATGGCAGGGGACACTGGGCGCCTAACTGTCATAGTTCTGTAACTTTATAAACGGGTCAAGTCATGAGTGTCTGGTTATGTCCCCACAACAGGGGGGACATTTATTGTTTGAGTGACTGTACTGTGACTGTACTGTGAGCACCTCAGTGGCAAAGCCCAGGTGGACAGCAAAGGTTCCAGTAGTGTCCCAGGCCGTCCACACAGTCAGAATCTGCTGTAGTTCATATTGGGCAGGGACACAGTAGCAGTGCTGGGAAACGAGGTGACCCCATCCTTCAGATCTCGAGGTTGAGAGAGTGATGTTAAGTAGAGCCACTGATGTCAATTGGCCCCAGCTGGTGCACCTCAGAGCTGCAGCATTGTATCTGGAATTCTCTCTCTCACCGTGTTTTGCAAGGGCCTTTCCAGTCGAGCCTCATCTGTCCAGGCTGCGGTCACCTACGAGCTGGTGTAATCAGCAGAGGCCAGCCTCTGGGGGAGTGTGAGCTCTGCGGGTGGAGAAGGGATGTCAGCAATCCTGTCTAGTCTTCCAGGTGCTATCCTAAGAGGCCACACTGACCGGGGTCAGAATCAACTATCAGGCCAAAGTGTCTCAGAAGGCCCAGTCTGCTGCTGTGGCTTGATACGTCACTGTGGGGAGCCTCTGAGTGTTCCAATGGTGTCTCTCTTGTCTGACAGGATTACGGATGCACTGTGGTGTAGGTAGATTGGGATCTGTCCGCAGCTTTTACATGTTTTAAGGGAGTTCTGACAGAGCTTCAATGCAGCGTGGCTCTTTCGGTCGGATGCTTGGCCACAGCCCCCTAAAATGTACAAACTTCAATAAAGTTGCAGTACACATCTGACTTGAAACTGTGCCTTTGTCTTTTCACTGAACCCACGTGTTTTGATTGTTTCCACTATTTCTAAGCCACTATTGAATAAATTCACATGGGGGAAGATATAGACCTTCTACAAACGTCAGCCACAAAATGTCCTAGACATATTCTATTTGCCAGCATGAATGGTATTATCCAACCATGGAAATGAACTATACAATGCTAAAATCTTTGCAGAACATAAGAGGTGAGGAGTTCCTGGAGCTGACCTGAATGACTAGCTAGACCATGCCCTTAAATCTTTTGAGATATAGGCCCTCATTACAACATTGGCGGTGAAAGCCGCTTACTGCCGTGCAGAAGACCACCAACACACCGCCGTGGCGGCGGAATTCCGCCATAGCTATTATGACCCACATTTCGGCATCCGCAAAAATTCAGACACCCACACAAGTTCGCCACACCAGTCAGTGATAAACTGGTGAAAACAAAACCTCCACCATCACGCCAACAGAAAAACGCCCACACTATCACGACACACGAATCCACGCGGTGGTCTTTCAACCGCGGTATTCCATTGGCGGTACACACCGCAGCGCACAAAATACGAACACTTTAACAAAACACAGCCACATTTGACAATTTGAAATACACACACCTGATACACATACACACACCACTCCCACACACCCATTACAATATAAAACACACACCCACATCACCCACAAACCCCTACTACCCAAAATTCTGAAAGAAGGCCAGAGAGAGACAGCACCAACAAGAACAACAGCATCCACAGGCACACAACACCATCACCCACAGAACTTCCACGCACCTCACACAACACCCCACTACATATCAGCACACATATCACCACACACTCCACCCCACACATCACCTACCCCACCCCATGGCACAGCAAAGACACCCCAGGTTCTCAGAGGAGGAGCTCAGGGTCATGGTGGAGGAAATCGTCCGGGTAGAGCCACAGCTATTCGGATCACAGGTGCAGCACACCTCAATTGCAAGGATGATGGAGCTATGGCGAAGAATAGTGGACAGGGTCAACACAGTGGGACAGCACCCAAGAAATCGGGAGGACATCAGTAAGAGGTGGAACGACCTACGGGGGAAGATGCGTTCTGTGGTCTCAAGACACCACCTGGCGGTTCAGCAGACTGGTGGCGGACCCCCACCTCCTCACCCACAACTAACAACATGGGAGGAGCAGGTCTTGGCGATTCTGCATCCTGAGGGCCTCGCAGGAGTAGGTGGAGGAATGGACTCTGGTAAGACAAATCTTAACTATTACATCCCCCACCCTACCTGCATGCCATCACATACCCCCACCCTCACCCTCACCCCCAGCACTCCAACTCCTCACATATGTCCCAACATCACAAACCACCCATCCCAACACCAAGCCCTGCATGTAACAACAAAGCATGGACACCCATCACTAAAGCATGTCCACTGCACATACCCATACAACCCCCCTAAACCATCATCACACAAGGTCCCACACAGGAATGCAAGCACTAGGGTACACGGTCACCCACCCATTGCACACCATGACAAACAAAGATGTAATAACCATCCTTTTATACCCCTGCAGGACCCCTACCCAACGTCACCGGACAGGAGGGTCCACACATGTCCACACCACCAACAGAAGAGGCCCACAGTGATGACAGCAGCTCTGTCCAACTGGATCTAGACGACCAGCCCGGCCCATCGGGGACCTCGGGACAGTCGGTTCCCCTCACCCAGTCACAGGCCACCACAGACCTTCCCACCTCTGGAAACACCAGCACAGCACCCACCCAGCAGGCCCATACCTCCGTCCCCAGGACACGTCAATCAGCTGTGTGTCCACCACTACAGGGATCCCAGGATAACCCACCACCCCAACAACAACAGGGACCTGGGGGCAGTGGCAGTGGGCACACGGTCCAGGGGACGGAGGCCCAGGAACACAGGGGGACTGGGAGGGCTGCTGTGCGACAGGGGGCGGACAGGCCAAGGGAACACACTCTCCACGAGGCCCTCTCCTCCATCATGGGAGCCTACCACCACTCCCAGGAGATGATGGCAACGGTACTGGCCAAGTTTCAGGAGACCCAGCACCTGCAGGAGGAACAGTATATGGGCTTCAGGGAGGAACTCAGAACCATCAGCTCCACCCGGGGCACCATCATAGGGGTGCTGAAGGAACTTGTGAACACCAGGAGGGACACTGTGACAGCACTACAAGGGGCCCCTGACACTAGCATGGACGATGAACTGCCCACCACCTCGCCGGCACTAGTGGACTGGACGCCCCACCACAGGACCACCACACCAGCCCCCCACCCCTTGCAGAGGAAGAACCACCCCGCAAACGGTCCCTGAGATCCAGGAACAAGACAGAGCACGATGCCAAGACCCCCGCCAAGAAATTAGACCACTCTGATTGTCATCCTACTGTCCCACTTTGTCACCCTGTCCATACTTAAACTGCCCCAGCTCCACTTCCTGTGCCCATATGGGCAATGCACCTGTGAGACTAATAGACTGGACTCTGCCATGGACATTCCTCCGCCATAACCCCTCACCATTTCACTACCCCTCCAATATTGAGCCCTTAAATAAACACACTTAAAGCACAAAACAATCTGGAGTCTGTCTGTGATTTCGAAATAGTGTATTAGCAATTACAGTGACAAAAAGCTCTTTCAATTGTAATGTCAACATACCTATGTCACACAGCTCTAGTCCATGAGGAATCTAAGCAGGTGTCACACAGTGGGACCCACATCTGTGAAATCGTAAGGGAAAGTGACAACTCAGTGACCATACACTGGGTGATAGCGACAGACAGTAGAGAGGTAGTAGTGTTAAAGTACATGTGGTAGGCAGGTCTGTACTCTTACCTGTGTCTCACTGGAAATATTGCTGGATCACTGAGTCCCTGTTGTTCATATCTTCTTCCTCTGCTTCCTCGTCTTCACTCTCCACAGGCTCCACAGCTGCCACAACACCGCCATCTGGACCATCCTCCTGCAGAAAAGGCACCTGTCATCGCAAAGCCAAGTTGTGAAGCATACAGCAGGCCACAATGATCTGGCACATCTTCTTTGGTGAGTAGAATAGGGATCCACCTGTCATATGGAGGCACCAGAACCTCGCCTTCAGGAGGACGAAGGTCCGCTCCATCACCCTCCTAGTTCGCCATGGGCCTCATTGTAGCTTTCCTCTGCCCTTGTCCTGGGATTCCTCACTGGGGTCAGTAGCCATGACAGGTTGGGGTAACCAGAGTCACCTGCAAATGGCGAGGGACAACTGTTAGGCACGCACTAACCTGGAGGGATATCCCCAGACCCAGACAACCATTCCCACTGTCTTGCTTCCAGGTGCTCACCTAATAGCCACACACAGTGCCTCTGGAGTTGACCCATCACATAAGGGATCCTGCTATTCCGCAGGATGTAGGCGTCATGCACTGAGCCAGGGAACATGGCATTCACATGGGAGATGTACTGGTCTGCCAAACATACCATCTGTACATTCATCGAATGATAACTCTTCCGGTTTCTGTACACCTGTTCACTCCTGTGGGGGGGGACCAAAGCCACATGGGTCCCATCAATGGCACCTATGATGTTGGGGATGTGTCCCAGGGCATAGAAATCACCTTTCACTGTAAGCAAATCCACAACCTGAGGAAAAACGATGTAGCTCCGCATGTGTTTCAGAAGGGCAGACAACACTCTGGACAATACGTTGGAAAACATAGGCTGGGACATACCTGATGCTATGGCCACTGTTGTTTGAAAAGGCCCACTTGCAAGGAAATGGAGCACTGACAGCACCTGCACTTGAGGGGGGATTCTTGTGGGATGGCGGATTGCTGACATCAGGTCAGGCTCCAACTGGGTACACAGTTCATGGATTGTGGCACGGTCAAGCCTGTATGTGATAATCACATGTCACTCCTCCATTGTCGACAGGTCCACCAACGGTCGGTACACCGGAGGATGCCGCCATCTCCTCACATGTCCCAGCGGACGGTGCCTATGAAGGACAACAGCGAACAAAGAGTCAAACAACTCAGAGGTACGTACCCACAGTTTACACAGAACACCATTCATACATAAAAGGTGGCCTGTATGTGTGTTGAGTCTAGGCCTAGGTATGTGTGACGCAGATGAAAATTAAGCCATGTGGGCCCCTGAAATTGCAGCTGCCGGACCTCTAAAGTGGGACAATGGGATGTGAGGTAACTGCGCTGGCGTTGTACACCATCGAGGTAGGTGGTCGAAGACCGCAGCGCAATGCTGCATTGGTTAACATTGGACCTTATGGGTCCCAGGAGCCAATGACGATGTACGCCGGCGGTGACGGTATGCACAGCTGCGGACGTGACTGCCATTTTCTATCTGTTCAATCACTCTATATCTGATCTTCGACAGGAGAGGACATACACTGCAAGTACTGCTGTGACTTCGGGCTGGAAGAGAAAATGGCTCGAGTGTCTGGGGAAAGGGCCCCTGCCTTCACATCGGAGGAGTTGGAGAAACACGTTGATGGGGTCCTCCCCTAGTACACGCTACTCTACGGTACTCCAGACAAACAGGTAAGTACACAGGGAGCATGTTGTATGGGCCATGCCTGTGTGGAGAGAGCTGGATGTAAGAAGGAAGAGGGAGAGTGCTGCGGGCATGAAAAACGGTGAATGCATGTGCCACATGGCAAGGGTAGGGATGGGGGCCAATCAGTTTGACGGTGCAGTTGGTAGTAACTTCTCTTTTTCCCCTGTACATTTCATGTAGGTCAGCGCCCACCAGAAAAAACATATTTGGCGTGCCATCGCCAAGGACGTCCGGACCCTGGGGGTCTACCACAGACACAGCACCCACTGCTGGAAAAGATGGGAGGTCATTCACCGCTGGAGCAAGAAGACGGCGGAGGCTCAGCTGGGGATGGCCTACCAACGTGGGAGGGGGGGCCCGTCGCACCATGACCCCCCTGATGTTCAGGATCCTGGCGGTGGCCTACCCGGAGTTGGATGGCCACTTAAGGGCATCACAGCAGCCACAAGGGGATGAGTACACTCTCATTCTGCTGACTTTGCGCACAGTGGAGGTGTCTGGGTGGGAGAGGTGGGCTGTGGTTTCCCTAGGCCAGGGCGAGTTCCGTATGCAAGGCCCCTCCTTAAGGCAGGCCACGTGGCACCCCACCCCACCTCTGTAGAGTGACAACTACACCTAGTCATGCCCCTGTGTCATCTATGTGTGCAGATGTCGTCCATAGCCTTGCAGGCCATTTCCCAGGAATTGAACAGTGTAGCACAAGAGAGCGACATAGTGCAGGGGGCTTCTGTGTCTGTCGTGTCCGCCAACGGTAGCAGTAATGCATGCACTCAACATGTCTTTCTTCTGTCGTCCCCCCCCTTTTTGTGGTCTCTCTGTTCTTGTGTGCATTAGCATCATCAGGCAGAGGAGCAGTGGCACCGGAGCACCAGGGGGCTGCATCCCACATGGCCATGGAGGGCCAGACTACGGACTCGGACTTCACCAGTGGGACGGAGGGCGATGGGAGCTCCACGGTGGGGACAGGAGCTGAGACCAGTGACACCGACTCGTCCTCTGATGGGAGCTCCCTTGTGGCGGCCACAACATCTGTGCCACCCCCATCTACAGGTACAGCCGCCACCCCTCCTTCAAGCACCGCCCTCCCAGCAGCCCCTCAGCCTTCGCCACTTGCCCGCTCACCCGGGAGGGGGGGCATCACCTTCGCCCCAGGCACCTCAGGCCCTGCCCAGTCACCCCTGCTGCCCTCAGTGAGGAGGCCATTGACCTCCTCAAGTCTCTCACTGTTGGGTAGTCTACCATTTTGAATGCCATCCAGGGTGTAGAAAGGCAGTTGCAACAAACAAATGCATTCCTGGAGGGCATTCATTCTGGTCAGGCGGTCCTTCAGCGAGCTTTTCAGACTCTGGCCTCAGCACTGATGGCAGCCATTGTCCCTGTCTCTATCCTCCCCCCTCCAACTTCCTCCACCCCGACCCAATCCCCTGTCCCTCAGCCTATCCCAAGCACACCTACAGACCAGCATGCATACACGTCAACACATAAGGGAAGCTCAGGCAAACATAAGCACCACACATCCCACAGGCACTCACACAAGCATCACACACATGCAGACACACCAACATCCATTTCCTCCACTGTGTCCCCCTCCTCCTCGTCTCCCTCCTCCCTCCCAGTCTCGTCTACACTCACACCTGCATGCACTACCTCTACAGCCACTACGTCCCTCTCCAGCACACCCACCACCACACCCCGCTCACGTACAGTGACCACCCCCACTACCATTCACACGTCCCCTGTGTCCTCTCCCAGTGTGTCTGTGACGCCCCCTCCCAAGATACACAAACGCAGGCACACACCCACCCAACAGCCATCCACCTCACAACAGCCTACAGTGCATGCACCTTCACCCAAAGTCAGCAAACGTACACCTCCTACAACCACCACCTCTTCCTCCACTCCCAAACCCCCTCCAGCTACCCGTCCCAGTGTGTCCAAAAAACTTTTCCTGTCCAACCTTGACCTCTTTCCCACACCTCCCCGAACCCATCCGTCTCCTAGGTCCCGAACTAGCACCTCAGCCACAACATCTCCGGGACCAGTGGTGCCTGTTGTCACCGGAATCTGGAGTGCACCGGCCAGCAGGGCAGCCAGTGTGGCACGGAGCCACAGCACAGACAGTCCCCCACCTGTGAAGCATCAGAAGTTGGCCATTACCCGACGGGAGAGGGGAAAGACTCCAGCCACCAAAGCCGCTCCCAGGGGTCCCAGTGGGAGTGTGGAGTCAGCTGTGACACCTTCCAAGGTGGGGAAGGGCCACAAGAAACCCGGCAAGTCTGGGAAGAGCAGCACGGCGGAGAAGACCACTTCCAGCACAAGCCCACCTGCCCAGGACAGGCCCGCCAGCACAAGCCCAGCTGCCCAGGACAGGACCGCCAGCACAAGCCCAGCTGCCCAGGACAGGACCGCCAGCACAAGCCCAGCTGCCCAGGACAGGCCCGCCAGCAAAAGCCCAGCTGCCCAGGACAGGACCGCCAGCACAAGCCCAGCTGCCCAGGACAGGACTGCCAGCACAAGCCCAGCTGCCCAGGACAGGACCGCCAGCACAAACCCAGCTGCCCAGGGCAGGACCGCCAGCACAAGCCCAGCTGCCCAGGACAGGACCACCAGCTCAAGCCCAGCTGCCCAGGACAGGTCCACCAGCACAAACCCAGCTGCCCAGGACAGGACTGCCAGCACAAGCCCACATGCCCAGGAGGGGCCTGCCAGCACCAGCCCACCTGCCCAGGAGGCCACCGCCAGCACAAGCCCCGCTGGGCCATGAAGGACCGCTAGCAAAAGCCCTGCTGGGCCATGAAGGACCGCCAGCAAAAGCCCCACTGGGCCATGAAGGACCACCAGCAAAAGCCCCGCTGGGCCATGAAGGACCGCCAGCAGCTGAGTCCCTGCAATGGAGACCGCCGCCTCAAGCACCACTGAACAGGGCACCGCCGTCTCAAGCACCACTGCACAGGGCACTGCCATCTCAAGCACTGCTGAACAGGGCACCACCATCTCAAGCACCGCTAAACAGGGCACCGCTGCACAGGGCACCGCCATCTCAAGCACCGCTGAACAGGGCACCGCCGTCTCAAGCACCGCTGCACAGGGCACCGTCATCTCAAGCACTCTACGGAGGGCACCGCCATCTCAAGCACCGCTGCACAGGGCACTGCCGTCTCAAGCACCGCTGAACAGGGCATCGCCATCTCAAACACCGCTGATCAGGACACCGCTGTCTTAGGCACCGCTGGCCCATGAGCGGCAAGGGCACAGACGCAACTGAGTCCGTCACGGGGTGAATGATGCACTCTGGGCACAGAGCCCCCTCCAGAACCAGTGGAGACTGTCATCCACTACCTCTGTCCTTAGCAGGATAAAGCACTCTGGGCACCATGCCCCCTCCAGAACCAGTGGAGACTGTCATCCACTGCCTCTGTCGTTAGCAGGATGAAGCGCTCTGGACACCATGCCCCCCTCCAGAACCAGTGGAGACTGTCATCCACAACCTCTGTCCTTAGCAGGATGAAGCACTCTGGGCACCATGCCCCCTCCAGAACCAGTGGAGACTGCCATCCACTACCTCTGTCCTTAGCAGGATGAAGCACTCTGGGCACCATGCCCCCTCCAGATCCAGTGGAGAGATCCATCCACTACCTCTGTCCTTAGCAGGATGAAGCACTCTGGGCACAAAGCCCCCTCCAGAACCAGTGGAGAGATCCATCCACTACCTCTGCCCTTAGCAGGATGAAGCACTCTGGGCACCATGCCCCCTCCTGAACCAGTGGAGACTGTCACCCACTACTTCTGTCCTTAGCAGGATGAAGCACTCTGGGCACCATGCCCCCTCCAGAACCAGTGGAGACTGTCATCCACAACCTCTGTCCTTAGCAGGATGAAGCACTCTGGGCACCATGCCCCCTCCAGAACCAGTGGAGACTGTCATCCACTACCTCTGTCCTTAGCAGGATGAAGCACTCTGGGCACCATGCCCCCTCCAGAACCAATGGAGAGATCCATCCACTACCTCTGTCCTTAGCAGGATGAAGCACTCTGGGCACCAAGCCCCCTGCAGAACCAGTGGAGACTGTTATCCACTTGAGAGACTGTGGCTTTGCACTCCCCAGGATATGGCAGTGGGCAAACCACCCACTGTAGCGACTTGAGAGACTGTGGCTTTGCACTCCCCAGGATATGGCAGTGGGCAAACCATCCACTGTAGAGACTTGTGAGACTGTGGCTTTGCACTCCCCAGGATTGAACAGTGGGCAAACCACCCACTGTAGAGACTTGAGAGACTGTGGCTTTGCACTCCCCAGGATGGAACAGTGGGCAAACCACCCACTGTAGAGACTTGAGAGACTGTGTCTTTGCACTCCCCAGGATTGAACAGTGGGCAACCCACCCACTGTAGAGACTTGAGAGACTGTGGTTTTGCACTCCCCAGGATTGAACAGTGGACAAACCACCCACTGTAGAGACTTGAGAGACTGTGGCTTTGGACTCCCCAGGATGGAACAGTGGGCATGTGGCCCCCTTGTGGATTTGGCGTTGTGCACTCAACCGGCTGAGGTGCCCCCCCCTTTCCCTCCCCCTGAGGTGCCTGTTTAGTTGCTCTCTGATGCCCCTGCAGTGTTCTCTCCGTCATGGTCGGGGATCTTGTGTGGGCCTCACCCATACTGTGTGGTCCCAGTGTTCCACGGACTTTCTCAGAGCACTACCTGGACTACTATGCTTGGTATATATTTTGTACATGGTGTATATATATATATATTTGTGCCTACTTGCTTTTAATATATTACAATGGTTACACTTATTTTCTATTGTCTTTGCATTCTCCCGGGGGGTTTGGGGGGTGTAACTGTGATGTATTGATATACATTGGTGTATGTGTTGTAGTGGGTGAGGGTTTGGGTGTTGCGTGTGTATGTGCCTGTTTTTCCCCTCCCCCCTCCCCTGTGTCATAGGGGCAGTACTCACTGTGGTCCTCACTGCCGGCATTTGTGCTCCTGGTAGAGGAGCAGGAAGACTATTGCAGGTAGAATTTGGAGTTCCGGATCCATTGCGTCCTTGTTCGTCGTGGGGTGTGTAGAGGTGAGCGTTTTTCCTTAGGGATTCCTGTTTCCGCCGTATTTTTATCCGCGGTGAATCCGCCCCAGAAAAGGTGGTGGATTGGCCTGTCATAATAGTGTGGGCGGTACATTGTCTCCCGGCTGTCTGTTGGCGGTGACCACTGCGCTTTTTGTTTGTATCGCCCTAGCGGTCGGAGTGTTAAAGTGGCTGTCTTTGTTGGCGGTTTTTGCCACGGTCGTAATTGCAATTTTTTACCCTGGCCTGTTGGCGGTCTTACAGCTGCTTTAACACCAACCGCCAGGGTTGTAATGACCACCATAGTAACCAGCATGGTTCCCCTCAGGAGTTCTCGCAGTAAGCACACCTAAATGAGTTGAACATCTTACATCCCCCTTTATGAAATGTAACTAAGCCAAGCCAATGAAACTTGCCTTTGATACCATGTTTATCTTGAAACACAACATCACCATATCTTTATGATTCACCCTACATTGATCCTCGAACACTACTGTGACACAATGGCTTCATCTTGATTTAATAGGATTTTCCTTTGTACTCAGCCCAGAGCCTTACATTCAATCATGTACTGCTTGTCATAATCAGTTAAGATACATTCTACCAGTTCAATGCCCCCCAATCATGACCAACTATGCTTTCATAGTGTATCTTTGCATGAGTATGTTAAAATAAAGGAAGCCCTCTCTTAAGCATTAGAGGTTTATCTTAACTAACCTGTATGTATCATTGTTTAATCAACTAAACATCTAGACATTACTACATTTGGTGAGTCCAAAGAAAGCGGCATTAAGGCACATTTAAAATGTCTTTGTCTAATTTGACTCAGATAGGTCCATTGGTTGAATCACAACGTATGGTGCCTTTGTTCTCCTTCTTATGTCACAGAATTTACTGCTGAGCACTCAAGTGAGACTTGGAAAATGTGTACTTCTACAGGAATTCAACACCCTTCCATGTAGTTTGGGAGCTCAAATTTCCAAAGATTTTTCAAAAAAAGGCCTCCATTTCTGCATCTAAAAAAGTTAAATTTGTATTAAATGTTACCTATCCAGTTATTTTAAAACTACTCTTCTAATATGAGTCATTATGTGAAGGTGAATCTTTCAATTGATCCAAGCTTTATTTCTCCAGTGTTATGAGCTTACTTGCTAAGGGAGAATTAATGACCACCTTGACATGTAAATTGATGGAATTGCTTGTGCTCTGCTATTGAACTTCAGTTTTCAGAAATTTAATTTTACAATTGTTCAACATGCCTGCTTCAATGCTATTGCCTGGTTCACTTAATCCCATTTTTTAGGAGTTTTGTAAAAAGCTATATGTCACCTAGGCCACTTCAAAGTGCTGGAAAAGCAAGAAAATATACAGAGAGAGAGATTAGAAGACATGAGCACCCAGCCAGATATAAAGATCTGGCATTCTTCAAATGAATTTAAGATGATGTTAATCTTAATTGAAAGCATATTTGGTCATTTCGCTTTTAAGGAGTCTCCTGAATTGAAGGTGAACTGCGGATCAGCTAAGACTAGGAAAATTGCACATTCCTATCTTCAGAGTAGTGAACTGCCAGCATTTAGAGATAAGCATGACCAATGGCTCAGTATACCCCGAAGAGTTACCAGGAGCTAGAGGTTTTCCCAATGGATGGAGAGTTGGAAAGGAGTTCCCTGGAACTCTGTGTCAATTGGCAAGGAGAAACAGAGGTTGAAATCAAACATTATCTTATAATATGTGACTTGCTGGCATGAGAGTGGAACCCATAGTGGAATACCAGTTCAAAGGGAGAGGGTCTGTTCACTTGCCTCCTTCAATCAAAGCTTTCATTTTTTAAACATTCAAACATAGGTAAATGTCCTTTAGGATTAGAAACGGACTAGTCGTTCCACAGTTCTCAGGTGCATGTCTGAGGATTTTTACCTGTTGGTGGTGAAGGACATGCTTGAAATGTAGCGTTTGTATCCTGAAGAGATGCAGGAGGTGAAAGGATCCATATGGAACATCTCATTGTATCATGAGCATTTATCTTGGAATACAATAGTTTGGAAACAAAGACAGAACGATGACAGACATTCTTTGAAAGAAATATTGGAGAAAGGAATTGCATTTCATTTTGTAAATAATCTAGGCAACCTGGAATATGCTTGATTTGTCCAATCAACAAGCCAAAAAGTTGCTTTAAAATGTTGAATATTTCACCCTATTTGAAGCTCCAGGCTTTCAGGTTCTGCACCACATTTTGTTTCTAATTATTCCAAAGGTACAGACTGCATCATTCAGTTGCTATCAATGAGTTATTGCAACAAAATGGAGGATATATCAGTTGCATTGAACATACCTCCAAACCCATGTTTTAATTATAAACAAATGCAACAAGCCAAAGGGCAGGTTAGCTTCCACAGCCCTGACAGAGTACTGTGACCTGTATTGTTTCTGCTTCTCATCTCATAGTGATGCTTATTTCCATATCAAATATCCTTCCTTGAGCCATGTACCAATTTTACAATCTGAATTGTCACTGGTTTGGTTTTATTAGCAAGACAAATGTACCTCCCTGCAGGATAGCTGAGACATATTTCTTTAAAATTCCTTTTTTTAAATATGGTAAATGTCTATAAATTATTTTTAGGGTGCTTGAATTCATAAAATGAAATACATTATTGTCATCCTAGAATTAGGTTACCAATACACAACAAGAAAATACAAAAATCGGGCAACACAATAATTCTGCATTTAGAAGAGATTGGATTTTTCCAGTGGCAGTGGAAGGACTTGCCATTCAGGAGGAGTTTAATACAGTGAGGGTAGACACAGAAAACTAGGACATGATATTGATACTGACTGTTTTGGAGCATCCTATGACTAGGTAGTTATAGTTAGGGTGATTTTTCCATATACATAGTTTTTTTGACTTTCCAATATCTTTGGCACCTTTTATCAAATCTTCACAAAAGTTTCCAAAAAACATGTGCCTAGGGCTTTAAAAGGGCCAGGTCAAGCAGATACCAAGATGGGTCTCTATAGGGCCCTTCATTTTTGCCCTCTCCGCCAGTATGAAAAAAATAGTAGTACCCCCATGCACTGCCTTTGATGTTACAAAGAATTTGTTATAGTTATTTCACACGCGCATCATTTCAAAGCAGAAGCATTTTCAAAATTGTATACAAGAAAGCCATTGTTGTGGCTTATTTAATGTATTAAATTAACAACCATTGACAAAGGCAATAGTCCTGATTTGTTGTAGGGGTAACGTTATTTGTTGTATGATATATCTGGAAGTAATTCCAGAAAGAAAAAGCTAACTATCAGTCGGGTGGCACACTATGCCAAAGATTTTTATCTTATATGTTTTTATCCCATGCCCTTAATTAGATCAGCCCCTTAGAGAGTCCCCCCAGTTTTGATTCTTGTTGCTACTGCAGATGGGAAGTGTTGCGGTAATCTGTCAAGCAGGGGCTGAGCAAAATAGGGGGGGGGGGGGAAGTCTGTTTCCCATGTTTAATTCAATAAAGGTTTTGAACACACCTACAGCCGACACTGCTGGATGAAATCACATAAAATTTGGCAGAATGCTAGATTTCGTTCCACAGATTGTGCTTTTGATTATTTGATGTAAATTTGTTCAGTAGTTTTTTAGATATTAAAGGGAAAATAACTTTATATATCCGGCTGTTGATCATCCCCGATGACTTTGCGAATAAGAAGAGCTTGTGCATTCAGCTGCAGAGCTCTGAATGGCTGTCAACACTTTAACAAAGAAGTGTTGCCAGCCATCTTGAGATTCTGGTTCAACTGAGTCCCAGAACAAAAGAGAAAAAAAGAAAAGGGTCCAGGGTAGGGGCACCCTGACCCCTTAGCTCTGGTGCTGGGGTCCCAAAGGGACCTCGCAAGGGCAAAAATGCACTTAAAAAAAAGTTTAAAAAACAAACACTGTCTTTCAGCGCCTGTTTTTATGAAGCCCCGGCTAAGCCAGGTCCTGAGGACATTTTGAAATAAAGGGGGGCACATGAGCCCCCCTTCTTAGGGCATTTTAATGCCCTGGGGACCACTATTTCCCTGGGGCTTTAGTTATAATGTTATAGTTAGGCTCACATTTGAAATGCACAAGACATACAAAACCATAGAAATTCACCTTTTATAGTTTGAGTTATCTCAAGTAAACATAAATTGCGTCCTCGCCAAGTATTTTATCAGTAGCAGACCTTCAGTTCTTTAAAGTTGAGTGTTTGTGACTGTTGAACCAATTTTTTATATGTAGCAAACCCTTTTAAGGATTCAGGAAATGTTCCCTGAATTGTTAAATTTGTTTTTTAAACATTAGGGAATAGCTATTTGGATGGGAGTGTTAATAGAATGTAACAGTATTTTGTAACCAAAATCCATTTGGAAAGAAATACTATTTTACCACCTACTCAAAATAAGTGGTACCCCATTCAGGCGCTGCCCATCCCCCTTTTTTTAAGCAGAGGCCAGTGGACCGATGAGACACTGCCTAACCTTAAAAAGAGGTTTTGTACATTTTCTTCATTTTAATGCATCCTGTTTCCTTCTACGAAAATGTGCTGCATTTTAAAAAAATGGTTGTCTGCTGACCCCAGCAGGCCAAAATTCTAGTGACCCCAGCCAATCATGTAGTGAGCGGGTTGAAATATGCAACATACCTTTAGCATTTTAATGAACTAGGTCAAATTGCGACCCACTACGATTCCATTTCATTTTGTGATTCTCAAATTGTGATTTGTTGTGACTCACTATTAGAGACTCACAAAATGAAATATACTAATGTGTCCCTGACACTTTTAGTGATTCCCAAGGGGGTCACAAATGACCCACCTCTTCAATATTCATGAGATAAGTTACAATTTGCGTGCCATTGAGAATGGCCAGCACTCACAGCATGGTGGCCTGCTGGGGATAGCAGACCATGTGCTTTTTCAATAAAACATTTGTTTTTTAATGCAATCTGTTAGAAATGGGGTCTTTGGTTGGCAGTCAGGTTATCCCCTGTCCAAGCAAGAACCCTCTCTCTAGTCAGGGTAAGTAACACACTTTCCAAATTATCCTGGGCCCACCCTCTGGTAGCTTGGCACAGAGCATTGAGGCTTAACTTAGAAGGCGATGTGTAAATAATTTGTGCAATAAATCATGCAATAATAGTATAAACACCACAAAAATACACCTTACAGGTTTAGACAGATATAGAATATTTATCTGGTCAAAATAAGGTCAAAACGATCAAGATTTGCAATAAGTACAAGTTGAAATATGACTTTCAAGAGCTGTAAAGTAGTCTTTAGATAAGAAATAAACAGTTAATGCTTGGTTTGTCAAAGTATCTGGTGTGCGTCAAAAATTACACACGGGGATTGCAGAGGAGGAGGTTGCGTGGAAAAAGAGAGGGTGTGCGTCAAATTTTCCGGCGCCCACAGACGATGTGTTGTTTCTTTTCCCACAGCACAGGACTTGAGTTGTTTCTTCGACGTGCAGTCAGGGTTCCTCACTGCAGTGCGGGGATCATCGTTGCACCAAGAGATGATGCGTGGAAATCCTGGGCTTGCGGGGCAAAGTCACAGGCTTGCGCCCTTCCAGTAGCACGTTGCTTCAGATTTTCTGTTGCAAGGCAGGCGCTGCATCAATTCTCTTCCCGAGAAGTCATACTGCATCGTTCCGGCTCGGCTGTGCGTCGATCAAGTAGCCTGTGTGCCGAATTTCCGGTTGCTACGCAGGTGCTGCATCGATCTTCACTCGGGAAGTCGGGCTGCGTCATTCCAGGTCGGCTGTGCAGCGATTTTCTCATATCGGTGCAAGCTGTGTGTCGTTTCCAGCAGGCTGTGCATTGAATTTTCAGTGCACAAGGATTTCTTTGCAAAAAGAGACGTTTTTTTGGCCCTGAGACTTCAGCAACAGAAGACAAGCTCTATCCAAGCCCTTGGAGAGCACTCAGCAGAGCCAGAGACAAGCAAGGGAGCAGTCCTTTACAGCGAAGCAGTACAGTGAGTCCTTTGGGCAGCCAGGCAGCTTCTCTTGGCAGGCTGCAGGTTCTGGTTCAGAGTTTGTTTTCCCAGGAGGTATCTTGTCAAGAAGTGTCTGAGTTGGTAAGGTCAGAGAGCAGTTTAAATACTCAAATGTGCCTTTGAAGTGGGGGAGACTTCAAAGAGTGGCTTAGAAGTGCACAAGGTCCCCTTTCAGTTCCATCTTGTCTGCCAAGGTCCCAGTATGGGGTTTGGCAGTCCATTGTGTGAGGGCAGGCCACTGTCCTTTGACATATAAGTGTCAGGCCCTCCACCCTCCCAGCCCAGGAAGACCCATTCAGTATACAGATGTGTGCAGTTGTGACTGAGCATCCTGTGTTTGGGGTTGTCTGAGTGAGATGCACAAGGGAGCTGTCAACTAACCCAGCCAGACGTGGATTGTAAGGCACAGAAGGATTTATGTGCAGAGAAATACTCACTTTCTAAAAGTGGCATTTCTAAAATAGTAATATTAAATCCAACATCACCAGTCAGCAGGATTTTGTATTGCCATTCTGGCCATACTAAATATGCCCCTGTTACTCCTTTCAGATCAGAATCTACCACTCAAACAGTATATGAGGGTAGCCCTAGCCTATGAACAGAGGAGGCCTCACAGCAGTGAAAAACAAATTTAGGAGTTTTATATTACCAGGACATATAAACTACACAGGTATATGTCCTGCCTTTTATCTACATAGCACCCTGTTCTAGGGCCTACATTAGGGTGACTTATATGTAGAAAAAGGGTAGTTTAAGGCTTGGCAAGTACTTTTAAATGAAATGTCCAATTGACAGTGAAACTGCCCACACAGGCCTTGGAATGGCAAAAACATTTTCCCTACCATTCACAAAGGGGAAGAGGTCCCGAGAGGACCCCTTCCTGAATGCAAATGGTTTAATACCAACTTGAAATTGGTTTTAATTGTGACTGTTTCACAACCAAATTCACGGTCACAAAACAATCATACATACCATTCAGATTTGGTATTAGGAAGTGACTCCTTGAACACAGCCCTTCCCAATACCAAATCGCAAAACCCAAATTGTGATTCAGTAGCAAGTTACTGAATTGCAATTTGGGTTTTGCACATCCCAAAAAGCATTTTTCTAGTCACATATGGGCTGATTCTGTGAATCAGCCCATTTGCAACTAGAAAAATGCTTTATACTGTACATGTGGCCCAGTATTCTGTGCACCAACCTATTTATACATGGCTTGCTATGCAAACTACCAATGCATTTAGGATTGTGGGTGTGTAAGTTGTGATCACTGCTACTGAATACATTTGAGTACATTCCAAATAATAACTTTGCAAATTGTGAGTCATTATTATTCACAATTCTTGTCTCCTTATTTGAAATATTAGTATAGAAGACCCTTGATTCAGAAAATGATCAGATGCAGGAAAGATGAGATTATTAAATGAGAAACCTACTGCAAAGTAACAGAACTAAAATGTTTGTAATGCAATGCTTCATAACAAGCTTTGATACATGTATTTTGTTGGCCCAGCTAAGTCAGCCTTCAACTATATCCAAAAGAAATGGGGATAGCTGGCTCATATCATAAACCCGACCCCCTGCTCTGTACTTAATTTGTAAAAGAATATGTGCCAGGGACCAGAGTTTTACCAAGAAGCCTGTGGCTAGCCCAGTGGAATGTTGAGGTGCTGAATACCTTATGCCTCTCCTTTACCCATCACCATTCTCCCTGTCTCTTTGTCTCACTCTTCAACGCACTTTCACATCCTGCTTCCTCCCTTTGTCACTGTTTTTCTATCTTTTTCTTCCCCTTTCCTTGCTCCTTTTGTATTCTTCTTTCTCTTGCTCTGGATCAAAGTCTGTTGTTAGATGATATCTGTTAGAAATGGGGTTTCTGGTTGGCTAGGGTATGTACCTCAGCCAGGCAGAACTTACCCACTCTAGTCAGGGCAAGGGAGTTACACGTCCAAGATAACCCCTGCTCACCCCCTTGGTAGCTTGGCACGAGCAGTCAGGCTTAACCCGGAGGCAATGCGTAAAGCGTTTGCACAACACACACATACATGTGACGCAACATCCCCACCACAAAGGAAACACAACACCAGATTATATAAAAATACACTGTATTGTACACAACGTAATTATTAGACCAACATCACATAACAGTACTATCCTGCTACCTTAGCAGTTGTCAGAACGTTACACATTAGTTACTCTGCAAACTAGCAGTAGTCACACATAACACACAGGTTACTCAGTATTCTGCAACATAAGCAGTAGTCAGGAAACACGTTATCACATTAGCACACTTGTCATAAGAATATCATAAAACGCCCATACTAGGAACATTAGAAAATCTATGGCAAGTTAAGCAAACATATTAGCAAGTCATGCCCATAAAAGGAACATGTGCACACATATGTCAACACATCAAAGAACAGGTAGGCAATATAACAGAATGAATAAAGTCTGTAGAAAGAACTTTAAATTATCAGCATATTGGTTTCTTTGAACAGTACCTGTTTTGATGAGGAGGCACTTCCGTGCCTGAAACGAATAAATGGGGCCCCCGGCGCTCTTCTGCGCAAAACGGGGGCCTCCCTAACTTGGCAACTAGAGAGGGGCGGCACGCACCCTCTCTGATTCCTTGCCGGGCCCCTTCTGGGACCCGGGATCACTGGGGGGCCCCCCGGGCCTCCACCGGCCCTCTCCAGGGGGGCCAAGGTTACCCAATACTGCAAAGGGGGAGGGGGGCGCCTCGCGCTCCCTCCTCGCTGAAACGCAGGCCCCTCCGGGGACCCGCTAACTCCTGGGGTCTCCCTGGACCTCCGTGGCCCTGCCACTACGGGAGACCCCTAGAGAAAATACTCCTGGCCCGCGAGGGGGCCAACAATAGAGCCGGGGGCCAGGGCGAGCCTCCGGTGAGGCTGCCGCCCGGCCCGGAATGGCAGGAGAGTCCTCCGGGACTCCTGCACGCGAGGGAGAGGCGTCCTCCTCTCCCTCTGCGTCCAGATGACGTCGCGGCCCAAGGTGGGGCCTGTTGGTGCCCCGGGGGCGCTCCTCGGAGCGATCCCTACCCCGGGGGCACCGCTAGGAGCGCGCTGGCTCCTAAAAACACAAAGAAGGTTGTCTTCGTGCCCTGGGGGCACTGGTAAACGCGCAATGCTCGCGTTATACCAATTAACTTCTCTGGGCTGCGGCGGTGATCCGAACGGAGCGCTTTTCACAGCGCTAGAAAGATTATGCAGCCTGGGCTGCGGCGGTGATCTCAACGAAGCGCTTTTCACAGCGCTAGGAAGATTATGCAGCCTGGGCTGCGGCGGTGATCTTAACGAAGCGCTTTTCACAGCGCTAGGAAGATTATGTAGCCTGGGCTGCGGCGGTGATCTTCTGCAGCATTTCCACAAGAGCGCTTTTCCCCTAAGCGCTAAGGCAATATTATAGAAGATCGGTGCAGGGGCCAGGGGCCACAGCACCCTGCCCCTGGGAACAATAATCAAGGAAAAGGTACAGGGCTGGTGGGCCCAGCTACAGGCCAGCACAAGGGGTGCAGATGGTGGCAGTTCCTCCTAGTGACCAGGCAGGTCACAGGTCAGCACAGCAGCAGCAGTCCATGGCGGTTTCCTGGTGAGTCCATTCATCAGCGTTCTGTGTCCAGTTTCAAGTTCCAAGAATGTTCAAATTGTGGGGAAAATTCCCCTGTACTTATAGTCAGTTCTTACAGTGTTTTACAGTGGTAGGGAGAGGAGGTTCCAGCCAGTTACAACTGGTTCTGGGAGTGCCCCCTCTCTCCTTTCAGCACAGGCTCCAAACATCAGTGGGGGGTTAACGACCCTATTGTGTGAGGCCAGGGCACAGCCTTTACAAATGTAGGTGTGCCCCGCCTCTCCCTTCTCTCAGCCCAGGAAGACTATTCAGTATGTAGATGCACCTCAGTGACACCTCCACCCTCCCTGTGTACAGGCTGTCTGAAAAGTATGCACAAAGCCCAACTGTCACTCTGCCCAGACGTGGATTGGAGTCAAGCTGCAAAACACCAGAATCATAAGCACAGATAAATGCGCACTTTCTAGAAGTGGCATTTCTGTGATAGTAATAAAAAATACACCCACACCAGTAAGCAGTATTTATTATCACCATCACAACCATACCAAACACGCCTACGCTAGCCCTCATAAATCAGACAATACCCCTACACATAAGGCAGGGCATTTCTAATGCAATCCTATGAAAAGGCAGCACTCACAGCAGTGAGACACCAAGTTAGGCTGTTTGTCACTACCAGGACAGGCCATGCAATATGGCACATGTCCTGCCTTTCTACATACATGGCACCCTGCCCACAGGGCGTACTTTAGGGGTGACTTACATGTAGTAAAAGGGGAGTCCTGGGCCTGGCAAGTAAATTTAGATGCCAGGTCCCTGTGGCAGAAAACTGCGCACACAGGCCCTGCGCTAGCAGGCCTGAGACAGGTTTGAAAGTCTACTTCAGTGGGTGGCGCAAGCAGCGCTGCAGGCCCACTAGTAGTATTTAATTTACAGGCCCTGGGTATAGAGATACCACTGTACAAGGGACTTATAGGTAAATTAAATATGCCAATCAGGTATAAGCCAATCATACCAACTTTAGATGGGAGAGCACCTGCACTTTAACACTGGTCAGCAGTGATAAAGTGCTCAGAGTCCTAGAGCCAACAGCGAAAGGTCAGAAAAACCAGGAGGAAGGAGGCAAAAAGACTAGGGATGACCATGCGTATGGCCAAAAGTCCAACAATATCAATAAGAGTGGGACCACAGATATGTTAATATGCGTTGATGTGGAGGCATTGTACACCAACATACCGCAATATGCCACTCTGGAAGCAGTCAAAGACATCCTTAGCAAAATGGACTGGCCCTACAAAACTCCAGTTTCATTTATTTTACAGTGTGCAAATCTAGCCCTAAAAGAAAATGTATTTCAGTTTGAAAGTCAACTATACCATCAAATTCAAGGGGCCTCAATGGGCAGCACATTTGCTCTGAGTCTGGCCTGTCTATATATGTATACTTTTTAATCAAAATATATTCTACCATCCACTCAACCTTTTTCCTCTAATATCCGACTATGGCGTTGATAGATAGACAACATACTAATAGTCTGGAAAGGTAACTGTGACCAAGCGAAAGCATTTATTGAGTGGGTTAACACCCTGGACAGCTCTTCACGTTTTAGTGTTAATTTTTCCTTAGACTAAGTTTCTTTTCTGGATTTACGTATCATCCTAACTAATGGATTGTTACACTCTTCCATTTTTCATAAACCCACAGATAGGAATAGTTTACTGCTATTTGACAGCCACCACCCCAAATCTCTGCCACAGAATTTACCTTTTGGTCAATTCCTGAGGTTAAGACGTAACTGCACAGAGGTTTCTGATTATAATAACCAGGCTGAGATTCTGAGCCACAAGCTAGTACACCGTAAAAATCCACTACGAATTATCAGTCAGGCCAGAAAAAGAGCTCGAAATATCCCAAGAGATGTCCTTCTTAACACAAATTCACGTGAACAGCAATCAAGACTGACTTGTGTTACCACCTTCACCCCTTTGAGTAACCAGGTTAGGAAGATTATTAGAAAACACTGGTCCATTCTGAACATTTCCGGTGAGGCTTTAGCGCAACCCCTTTTTGCATTCAAATGCACACAAAACATTCGAGACTTAGTAGTACACACTAGACCACTACCACAACAAAATCGTGACAACACACAATCTAGATCATGGCTAGGGGTTATAGGACATTATCCTTGTGGTAACTGCAATGTATGTCCCTTCTCAATGCATACACAGGATGTGGACTTGGGTGAGAGGACACCATGGCAATTAGCGACACATACTAACTGCCGCACAATGAACTGCATCTACATGATCACCTGTCCATGCAATTTCTGATACATCCGGATGACCACTAGAATGGTCAAAACACGTATCAATGAGCATCGGAGCACTGTACGATGTCAACGAGCCGCAACGAAATTGACTAAACATTTCATTGAATTCCAACATACACCTGACGACCTGAGATGGGTTGTATTGGAACGCATTACAAAACCCAGAGACTGTACCAAGAGACTCTTTAAGAGAGAACAATGCTGGGTGTTTAGGTTAGGAACACATTCGACTGGACTAGATGATGATATACCCTGGTTGGAATTTACTAATCGATAGTCACAGGGTTCGATCTTTTCACTATGGAGATATCACAATCAATATATAGTTTTTTAAATTTTTTTATGGCAGCCTCCATTTTGCTTGGATTCTACGAAAATACAACCATTTCTGAGGTTCGACATCATTTTATGATCGTGTTACCACAACTGATTCTATTATGACTCCCTCTGTCGTCAATGGCTGCATAGTGCACCCTCCTACACTGTTTATGCCCCCTTGATGGAAACTTTAATTTCAGTAAGATTGGGATATTTTCTATGTTCTATTATCTTTCTACATACAGTCCTTTGGGATTACCATTTTGGGGGTACAGCTATTGGTTGCCACCCTTGTTTGACTACAGGTCCCCCTCTGTATTGGTATTCCAATACAATATGGCTGCCATTTTTTTGTTACAAAAACATCTCTACAATATAGCCGCCACTATTTCCTATTCCGAGCCCCATTACAAAATGGCCGCCACTCTTTTACTGTTAGGGAATTCCTTCAAGGTGGCCACCACTATTTCCTATTCCTAACCCCATTACAAAATGGCCGCCACTCTTTTACTGTTAGGGAATTCCTTCAAGATGGGCGCCGCTTTTCTCCAGTCCTCTTTCTAGCTTGATGCCCCACTATCATTTATAAACTCCTCTCTGGCTATGTCTCACTTTTTCTGGGACACGGAGCAGGGGTAGGTTATACACCCGGTGGCCACACGAGCGGGGTAAGTCCTATGTTACCTTTCTTTAAGGAGCAGAAGAGTAACTATCTATATTGCAGACCACTTTCTTTGCCCCTTCTTGATCCTTGGTGGGAGCTGTCATTTAACATTGGACTGTATTATTACCCTGTGCCCTTATTATTAATACTATAGGTGTACATTATTGGACTGGCGATTTTCTACCCTATACACATTTTTTCGACATGTTTGACTCGTGATTTAAGATTATTTTGACAAATTGAATTGACTAACAATTTTCCACATAGGTATGGTGATTACCTGTGTCCTCATACTTAGGACTTTCTGTTATTGGACATGTTTGAGCCATGATTTAAGTTTGTCCTGAATAGTTTGAATGGATTTCTAATCCTTGAGATATTTATATTTGTTATGTATGACATGTCATCTATATCTATACTTAGTTGACTATACAAGCCTGGACCACTGATGCTTATCGCTATCCTGATGGGGCCCATCCGTTAATACAAGGAGGGTAAGGATTCAGCCTCTGAATTGGGAGGAGTTTGTTTGATTTGTATTTCACTGTGGGATACACTGCACATTAGGGTTTCTCAACGGAATGAGCTCACTGTGCACATGGTTGTATTTGAAGTCAGTTTTTTTGCTCTTTGTAGGTTTTTGATGAACGAAGAAATCCCGTATTGGGTTATAACATGTGGATTAGGTAGGTTTTTTGGTCCTGACGAATCGCACAGATCTTAACAGACATTTTTTGCGAGCAACATGTTGACCCCGATGATAAAAGTATAGTTAGTTCTGTACTCTAACTCTCCACATTCCCCCAATTCAGGGACTGACAGTTTTTTTGTTTCTGAGGGTGGACTAGACATTACTTCTAATCCTTACCCACACTCTGTTTTTAATCATGAAATGGGTCTGGGTTCGATTAAATACGATATTTCCAGACCTCTAGCCATTTTTATTTTCACATACCCATATACCAATCCCACATACTGGCACTCAGCTACCGGCATTCTTTACACTCAAAAGATCTCTGGCAAAGAGCCCCCACGAGGGGCCCGTCAGGCATTGCAGTGCCGGTCTGACGAGTAACAAAAGCCTGATAATGAAGCATGTCACCATTTGGCGAGTGAGGGCTCTTTTTCTAATAAGAGCAGACTCATAGACTCTATTACTTACTGTATACATTTGAACTAGTCTATTGGCTGGAACTGTGTACTTTTAGATTTTTGGTATTATGATGGGAGTACTGTACAAAAGGCCAACTTTTCTCTAAACACTCCCGACATATTAGCCCTTCTTTGTTTGTATTCGGGGAAAAATATTGCCAGTTCCCAAAAATGGGCCCAAATTGCATTGCCAGCTCAAATTAAGCACTTCCTGTTTTATAAACCTACAGTTGTTTAAATCTCTTCATGTTGTTACAGTCCCTTCTACACCACAGCATGTGATGACCATCTTCCTTTAATACTGCAATTTACTTACCAGTGTTTCCTATTACATTATGTGCATAGTAGGGTGAAGATCGTCTCAGGGACAGGCACTCCTGCCACTAACTGTAAGTTCCTGCTAATTCTGGATTGCTTTTACAAAAGCTAAGACATTCGGTCTGCATTTTTCAGTCTTTGGCTGAAGTGGAAGTCCTCTGCCATCACTTTTACCACCGGTTCACTTGAAGGCAATATTGGTATGCATGGAGTACATACAGTTTTCTTAGTACATTTGCCTTATGAGTGTTCCCATTTTATATACAGATGCATAATACCCACTTACCTCTTTATATGGATAGTATGTGGATTTCTCCAGGCAGTCATCAGAATGTTGTTTTTATTATTTGAAGAGGAGTGTACCTGTCTCAATAAGGATTCATACATCTAATGCAGCATTTATCATTGTGGAGGGAATGCACATTTGTCTCCGTCACGACTGCAACAGTCAGTGTCTCTAGTGATGGCTGATGAGTATATCAATTACATTTTAAAAAACGAATGCCCAATGTAGGCTGACAAACTGAGGGGCATATTTATACTATTTGATGCAAAACTGCACTAATGCAGTTTTGCATCAAAAAGATTAGTACCGGCTTGCACCATTCCTGAGCACCAGCCGGGCCCCATATTTATGGAATGGTGCAGAGAAAAAAAATGACGTTAGACAGGTGGGGGTGGCGGTATGGGAGATGGGGGTTTTGCACCAAAAAATGACGTTAGGCTGGTTAGAGGCAAAGAAAATGCCTCTAACCAGCCGAGCATCATTTTCTGACACAAAAACATCCGTACCACAAAACTCCTGTCTTAGAAAAGACAGGAGTCATGCCCACCCCATCATGGAAAGCACAGGGTACCAGTGTCCTCTGGGCCTGGCCATTGCACCCTGTGCCCTGCACGGCACCCCAATGTGGGCCCCCGATGGCACTTTAATTTAAAATAATAAATACTTACCTAACTTACCTGTGATGAGGTCCCCCATCCTCCTCTGTCGCTCTGGTGTGAGTGAAAGTGTTCCTGGGGCTTGAGGAGGGCACCTGTGGACCCATTCTATGGTGTTTAGCCATGGAAATGGGTCCACAGGTCCCCTAACACCTGGTCTGACCCAGACATTAAATATTGGTGCAAAGCCCCTCCTCCCACCCATGCGTCATTTTAGCATGGGGGGATATCTATGGGCTATGGGGTTAGCACAATTTGTTTTGATGGGAAGGCCTACCTTGCATCTCATTGATGCAAGGTAGGTTCACGCATCTAAAAAATGGTGTAAGCTCCAATATTTTGACATTAGAAGGGTCTAACATCAAAATATAAATATGGAGTTAGTTTTGCGCCAAATTTGCATTAAAAAAATGCAAATTCGGCGCAAATGGGGTATAAATATGCCCTGGACTCGTTCTCTCTCGACAATAATGCTACATATCTTATGATACTGGTAAAGCCATCTATCGATAAGCGTAACAAGAATAAAGGCCACAGATAAGACCATCACCACCATGTACTCTATCCACTGAACTGGAGGTTTGTAGGACTGGAGTGAGAAAATTTAAAAAAGAAGTTCACAAATGTATGCACTTTTTCCAGTGTTGACTGACTAGAGTCAGTGTAGTAAATTGCCCCCCACCCCAAAACACTTTTCACAATGTTTGATAAGCTGGATTTAAAGTAATGCATATGACCCTCCAAAATCTATGTACTTTCACCAATCTTTGTGAGGTAGGTGTTAGAAAAACTTCCCCTCCAACATAAGCACCTTGCCTGACGTTGGTGGCTTTGGAGGTAGAAAAGCAAGTTAACCACCCATATATAAGTTGGCCCCTTACACACATTAATGTGCACCTTTCCCATTGTTTGTGGGATTTCAGTTTGTGGGAGCCTTCAACCCTCTGAAACATATGCAGTTCCCCAGTGCTGCTCAGAATGGAATTAGAAAAGAAAATCTGACAGCCTTCTCAGTGGTTGTGGGCTGGAAATAAAAAAGTACAGCTGACTCTTTTGAATATATGCACTTTCACGAATATATAAGAGGGACTGGCATTATAATAGCATGCCTGCCACTCCGCCAAAACACACACCTTCCCTAACATTGGTAGGATTGGCATTAGAAATACAAATTTAAATGCCCAATCTTTGTATGCACTTTTCTGTGTGTTGGTGGAAATGGAGTTAGAAGTGTAAATTTTATACTATCCAAATATGTGCACATTCCCCAGTGCTTGTGGGGTTGGAAATAGTAAATTTGACCCTCATAATGTGATGATTTGTGACAGCTGTGAAACATAAACTAACTACAACTTGAAATCCAAGCCTTCAGCAAAAAACAAACCTTGGCCCAGTCCTTTCTGGATATGCTCCTTAAAAATAGAATCTGATTTCCCCAGAAATTTAGAAGCTGTCCTCCCTAACAGTGTTTCAAAGAAAAATCAAAGACTTCTTCCTCCGTAGGTTGCTACCTAACCACACCTGACCACAATCAGACCAGTAAGTGTATGAATTAATGCTCACATTATAGTCTTCTCTTATATCACACTGGAGCCACATACTTAAATTGCCCCCTGGTCCCCTAGTACAACTGCACGTCATTCGACCTTGGACATCCTTAGGGGTCATGGAATGTTCTGAAGTTACCCCTCCCCTCTTCTAGGACATTGGAAAAAATGTATTAATATCAATTATATGCTTGCATATATTTTGCTCATTTGCATGCTTCCTAATATACATGATATTGCATTTGTGCACAGTTAGTGGGACTCTTGGCACCTCTGCTCTTGGAACGTGAAAGGCCTCCTCGTCAAAACCTCAGATCAGGATTTTATCCAGTATATGAGCACCTTTGACATTATACTGATGCAGGAAACGTGGCTAGATGAACCTTTTCAACTACAGGGCTACATGAGCTTCTTCCCGCCAGCAACCAGGAAGGCGAGGTATGGCAACCGGCAGGGCAGCCTTGCCACCTATGTCTTTTTAGCACTGTCAGTCAGAGGCACCTCTCTTGACTCCACCCTCTCATTCAATAACACTGTGATGATCACCACCCCTGAGGATGTGGTTACAGCAGATATAGTCATTGTAAATACTTACCTTTATCCGAAGCTCAGACCCAAAGATGCTACCAAGCTGGTTGAGCAGCTCGAGAACTACATAAGCAGTGGAGAAATAGCTGAAACTGCTGATATCATCGTCTCAGGTGACTTAAACCTGCACCTACTTGGAGCTTCCACAGGCAAAGCCGTAATTGCTCTTTCCAGTGCTTGGGGTCTTCCAACTCAGGGGACCAACAAACAAGGGTGAACCAGGACAACAAGCAGGACACTAAGCAAATGCCTGGAAAAACTACAATTAAGAGCCTTGAATGGAAAATTCCGGGAAGACTCACCACCAGCAGTGACATATTTTTCAACAAACGTTTCTACAGCAATCAACTACTCCTTTGCCTCTTTGCCACTGCTTGAACAAGTAGCCACCTACCACTCAGGGGACAGGAGCGAAATTGAGCATTGCCCACAGAGCTAGCCCTCACTCTGATGATCTCCAAAATGGACAGAACAAGAATCAAGAATCAAGAAACAAGAATCCAACTTATTACTTCTTACACCATAAATCACAACCAGGTTAAATGTGCACAATCAAACATAGAGCTTGGTTCCAATGCATCTATGGACCTGGCAGTCAATTAGAAGAGACTGGAATTAGTGAGGTGGTGAAGTTGGAACTTCTAACCAATAGGTTATGTAATACTTTTGTGGAACCTATCATCGCCCTTCGACTAACAGCCTCTTTAGCAACAACACGCTTGTTGCAGGACCACAGAGTTAAACTACAGGAAGTCAAAAGGAAAATCAACTCCACCATAAGGCATCTCTGAAGCTGGCCCAGGAATCTAGATCTGCTTGAAGCCCTACGGCACCAGAAACAGACACTAAGGGCCATATTTATACTTTTCGACGCACAACTGCGCCAACGGAGTTGTGCGTCAAAAAATTTAACGCCGGCTAACGCCATTCTGAAGCGCCATGCATGCGCCGTATTTATTCAATGACGTTAGCCGGCGTTAGCCGGTGTTAGCCGGCGCTGCGGAGTGGTGTGCGTCAAAAAAAATGACACACACCAGGCAGCGCCGGCGTAGGGGAAAATGGAGCTTGGGCGTCAAAAAATGGGGCAAGTCAGGCTGAGGCAAAATTATCGCCTCAACCCGATTTGCGCCATTTTTTTTTTACGCCCAGACGCCATTAACATGTCTCCTGTCTTAGCAAAGACAGGAGTCATGCCCCCTTGCCCAATGGCCATGCCCAGGGTACTTTTGTCCCCTGGGCATGGTCATTGGGCATAGTGGCATGTAGGGGGGCACAAATCAGGCCGCCCTATGCCACAAAAAAAAAACAAAAAAAAAACTTACCAGCACTTACCTTAATGTCCCTGGGATGGGTCCCTCCATCATTGGGTGTCCTCCTGGGGTGGGCAAGGGTGGCAGGGGGTGTCCCTGGGGGCATGGGAGGGCACCTCTGGGCTCCTTCTGAGCCCACAAGTCCCTTAACGCCTGCCCTGAGCAGGCGTTAAAAAATGACGCTAACGCAGCTAGACGTCATTTTTTTTTACCCGCCCACTCCCGTGCGTCATTTTTGCACGGGAGTGTAAATAAGGCGCACAGGCCTGGGAGTCATTTTTTAGACGGGAACGCCTACCTTGCATATCATTAACGCAAGGTAGGTGTCCACGCAAAAAAATTACGCAAACTCCATGAACTTTGGCGCTAGACGCCTCTAACGCCAAAGTATAAATATGGAGTTTGTTTTGCGTCGAATTTGCGTTAAAAAAAAACGACGCAAATACGGCGCAAACAGAGTATAAATATGGCCCTAAATGAGCTGAAGTGGTCAATCAATAGGGCTCACAGTGAAGACCTATGGGCCAAGCTATACTCGGATGCAAAGAGAAATAACAGTGTGCACTTTTGGCACACAATATGAAATCTTACACACCCCTCACATTGTGGAATCACACTGTATATACCTGAAGATTTCTGGGTGCAATATCTTGGAGACCATTTCAACTGCCAGCATTCAACCCAGGCAACACTCAATTTACTTACGTGAAGCCTGTCAAGTGCAGGAACTCCTCTTCTACACAAGTGCTCACAGGAGCCTCCATTCACAATTATTACTGAATCTGTCATGGTAAAGGATCTGATAGCCAAAGGCAGGAGCAAAGGAGCCCCAGGCCCAAATGGCCTTCTCCCTGCAGTTTTTAAGCACAATAGGTCTTTCTGGGGATCGATTCTAGAACCTCTTTACCTGGAAATTGGCCTTACTGGCACTATTCTACAGTCCTGGAAAGGGTCCATAATCTCACCCATTTTCAAAAATGGGAACAGATCGCTCCAAAATAACTATTGCTTAATTGCCCTAATAGATAATGAAGCAAAGTATTTTGCAGGACTGCTGCTGGAACACCTGTCTGCATGGATTGCTGAAAAGGGAAACATTCCCAAGATCCAAACAGGTTTCTCTAAACTAACCAGCACCAACAACTGTTATGGCCATCACACTCCTTATCAACAAAGCTAAGACACAGAAATGGCAACTCCATCTATTTTCTTTTTCGATTTTGAGTCCGCTTTTGACCACATGGATAGGAAACTGCTTTGAGAGAAGTTATCAAACTGGGGTCTTCCCCACCCACTTCTGGATCTGATAATAGCCCTTCTCATGGACACATGGGTCCAGATTAAACTGGAACAGGCACTCACCTCTTGAGGAGGATAAAGGCAACCAAAGGATTGAAACAGGGCTGTGTCCTGCCCCCCCCCCCCCACTTTTTAACATACTTAGCAGACCTGGCAGGGTCTCTCACTCTTACATACCAACATGCCCCAAAAATTGGGGACCTCAAACTGACGTGCCTCATGCATGCGGACGACCATGTGCTGATCAGCCACACCAAAATACAGCTCCAGAAACTGATTAATGCCACCCAACAATATTAGGACACAAACATCCTGACCTCAAATTTTGAAAAAACACGCACAATGTAAGTTTGAGCCAAGGTGCCCTCTATTGTGTGGTAATGGGGCAAGACACAGCTCCTTCAAACACAAAAGTGTAAATACCTCAGTGTCACCATTGATAAATCAGAGAATTTTGTGCATCAAAGAGGGTGCATTATTGGAAAATGCTTACCCATAGCACTATCTTTAAAAAGACTAAAATACTAAAAGCAGACACTCACCCCCTCTTACGGGTATTGAAAGCCAAACTTCTGCCTACAATAACCTATGGGAGTAAAGTACAAAGATGTAGAGACTCAGAAATTGTAAATCACACAGTGAGCAAAGCTTCCCGGATCATTTTCAACCTTTTGAAATTCACCTCCCCCGCTCAACTCAGACTGGAATTTGGCCTATTGGACCAGTCCTTGGAAACACATGGTGCACACATAAACTTCTGAAGTAAAGTCAAAGGAGCCCCCTCAGATTCCCTTAACCACCATCTATGGCAGGAGCTCGAACGCAAGAATGCCTCACCGTCCAGAGTTTATCTAGAGGACTTACTTAGGAGGACTAGGCTCACTGACCTATGGAGGACCCCAGCTTCACATAGCGCCTTTAAAAAAGTTGTCTGGAGATCAATTAGGCTTCAATCCTTGTTGGAGAATAAAGCAGCATTTTCAACGATGACATTGAACACCTATATGACCTTGGCCCCACAAGCATATCTTGGTCATGGCTTCTCAAGTTGCACTAAAAAGCAATTCTCAATGCATCGATTCGGGCTTCTACCATGCACTCTAAATGCAACCCCTTGGCTGAAAGATTCAACAAATACTATATATCGTTTGTGCGGTGTGGGAACTGAAGATCTCCTACATGTGCTCTGCTCATGTAAAAATATTGCACCTGAAAGGAAAGCTCTATTAAAAAACAAGTTTAATTAAAGAGGCCTATGAACAAGGAGGCAAGCAGTGCTGGTGTGTTTCGCACCAGGCAACCTGAAACTAGTAGGGGCCACGTGATAACACATTGAGGCAACCTGCTTTATGCACCATTTCTCTCCAACCTTTAACATCGTCCTATTAGCACAAGTTGCTTGCCGCCATGTCAAATAAGGTACTCAGTCGACCTACGTGCCTAAACCAACCAAGCAGCAAAAGATAACGCGTACTATGACTATTTAGATCCAAAACAGACTCCCTTTAAAAAACATTTTTTTTAACAATTGTGACTATTGATTTCAATGCAATGGTTTTAAGAAACTATACAAATAATGTACCTATCTATCTATCCATCTATCCTGCCACCAGAGACAATGTGTATATACTGTACTATTTTATCTTCGCTCTGTGCCTTACCTCCGAACACTGTCCTGTGTACTTACAATTTTTGTTGCTGTATTATGTATAGTGCTCTTCTGCCCTAGGGCCTAGTAAATGCAACATAAAAACATTAACTAATTAAATATGCACTTTCCTTAGTGTTTGTCGGTTTTGAGCTAGAATAGCAAATCTGACATCCCCCAAACATAGGCACTCCAATCCGACCTCCTGGAACTCTTCTCCAGACACACGTCGTGGGAGCCCTTGGTGGAGAATTTTACCTTCGGACGTAGTTGTTTTTTCGAGGTGAAAATCCTTTGACCGGGGTAAACCTGGATCTTGATACGACGTCCTTGGAGCCCTCCTCGGATAAGCTGGCTGAGAGGTCCCGGTCAACTTTCTACGTTCGGACTTAGGGGGTCATTCTGACCCTGGCGGCCGGTGGCCGCCAGGGCCACCGACCACGGGAGCACCGCCAACAGGCTGGCGGTGCTCCAACGAGCATTCTGACCGCGGCGGTTCAGCCGCGGTCAGAAGCGGAAAGTCAGCGGTCTCCCGCTGACTTTCCGCTGCTCGTTTGAATCCTCCATGGCTGCGGAGCGCGCTCCGCAGCCATGAGGATTCTGACCCCCCCTACCGCCATCCTGTTCATGGCGGGAAAGCCGCCATGAACAGGATGGCGGTAGGGGGGGTCGCGGGGCCCCTGGGGGCCCCTGCCGTGCCCATGCCAATGGCATGGGCACGGCAGGGGCCCCCGTAAGAGGGCCCCGCAAAGTATTTCAGTGTCTGCCTTGCAGACACTGAAATACGCGATGGGTGCCACTGCACCCGTCGCACCTTCCCACTCCGCCGGCTCGATTACGAGCCGGCATCCTCGTGGGAAGGGAGTTTTTCCCTGGGCTGGCGGGCGGTCTTTTGGAGACCGCCCGCCAGCCCAGGGAAAAACTCATAATACCCTCCGCGGTCTTCTGACCGCGGAGCGGTATAATGGGGGCGGAATTCTGGCGGGCGGCCTCCGCCGCCCGCCAGAATCAGAATCACCCCCTTAGTCTCTTTTTTGGAGATTTTCTTCACCGGGACGAGCCTGAAAATCAGGCCGGGTCACGGTTGAGGCAAGCCGGCTAGAGTTGCTGTGGCGGGTCGGTCCCTCTATGGAGCTTTTTTTCAAATGTTCTCCAAACTTCTGGATCGTCTCCTAGATGTTCCTTTAACCCCTTCGCTGCCAGGCCTTTTCCCCCTCCTGTGCCGAGCCTTTTTTTGGCTATTTGGAGCAGTTCGCGCTTAGGCCCTCATAACTTTTTGTTCACGTAAGCTACCCACGCCAAATTTGCGTCCTTTTTTTCCAACATCCTAGGGATTCTAGAGGTACCCAGACTTTGTGGGTTCCCCAGAAGGAGGCCAAGAAATTAGCCAAAAAACAGTGAAAATTTTGTTTTTTTAAAACAAATTGGAAAAATGGGCTGCAGAAGAAGGCTTGTGGTTTTTTCCCTGAAAAGGGCATCAACAAAGGGTTTGCGGTGATAAAATCACCAGCTTCCCAGCTTTCAGGAACAGGCAGACTTGAATCAGAAAACCCAATTTTTCAACACAATTTTGGCATTTTACTGGGACATACCCCATTTTTACGATTTTTTGTGCTTTCAGCCTCCTTCCAGTCAGTGACAGAAATGGGCATGAAACCAATGCTGGATCCCAGAAACCGCAACATTTCTGAAAAGGAGACAAAATTCTGAATTCAGCAAGGGGTAATTTGTGTAGATCCTACAAGGGTTTCCTACAGAAAATAACAACTGAAAAAGAAAAATATTGAAATTGAGGTGAAAAAAACATAAATTTTTCTCTAAGTTTTACTCTGTAATTTTTTCCTGCAATGTCAGATTTTCGAAAGCAATATACTGTTACGTCTGCTGGACTCTTCTGGTTGCGGGGATATATAGGGCTTGTAGGTTCATCAAGAACTCTAGGTACCCAGAGCCAATAAATGACCTGCACCCTGCAGTGGGTTTTCATTCTATGCCGGGTATACAGCAATTCATTTGCTGAAATATAAAGAGTAAAAAATAGCTATCAAGAAAACCTTTGTATTTCCAAAATGGGCACAAGATAAGGTGTTGAGAAGCAGTGGTTATTTGCACATCTCTGAATTCCAGGGTGCCCATACCAGCATGTGAATTACAGGGCATTTCTCAAATAGATGTCTTTTTTACACACTGTCTTACATTTAGAAGGGAAAAATGTAGAGAAAGACAAGGGGCAATAACACTTGTTTTGCTATTCTATGTTCCCCCAAGTCTCCCGATAAAAATGATACCTCACTTGTGTGGGTAGGCCTAGCGCCCGCGACAGGATACGCCCCAAAACACAAAGTGGACACATCGCAGAAAACAGACCTGTTTTTAGCAAAGTGCCTACCTGTAGATTTTGGCCTGTAGCTCAGCCGCCACCTAGGGAAACCTACCAAACCTGTGCATTTCTGAAAACTAGAGACCTAGGAGAATCCAAGATGGGGTGACTTGTGTGGCTGGGACCAGGTTCTGTTACCCAGAATCCTTTGCAAACCTCAAAATTTGGCTAAAAAAACACATGTTCCTCACATTTCTGTGGCAGAAAGTTCTGGAATCTGAGAGGAGCCACACATTTCCTTCCACCCAGCGTTTCCCCACGTCTCCCGATAAAAATGATACCTCACTTGTGTGGGTAGGCCTAGCGCCCGCGACAGTAAACGCCCCAAAGCGCAACGTGGACACATCACAGAAAACAGACCTGTTTTTAGCAAAGTGCCTACCTGTAGATTTTGGCCTGTAGCTCAGCCGCCACCTAGGGAAACCTACCAAACCTGTGCATTTCTGAAAACTAGAGACCTAGGGGAATCCAAGATGGGGTGACTTGTGTGGCTGGGACCAGGTTCTGTTACCCAGAATCCTTTGCAAACCTCAAAATCTGGCTAAAAAAAACACATGTTCCTCACATTTCTGTGGCAGAAAGTTCTGGAATCTGAGAGGAGCCACAAATTTCCTTCCACCCAGCGTTCCCCCACGTCTCCCGATAAAAATGATACCTCACTTGTGTGGGTAGGCCTAGCGCCCACGACAGGAAACGCCCCAAAGCGCAACGTGGACACAACCACATTTTTGAAGGAAAACAGAGGTGTTTTTTGCAAAGTGCCTACCTGTAGATTTTGGCCTGTAGCTCAGCCGCCACCTAGGGAAACCTACCAAACCTGTGCATTTCTGAAAACTAGAGACCTGGGGGAATCCAAGATGGGGTGACTTGTGTGTCTGGGACCAGGTTCTGTTACCCAGAATCCTTTGCAAACCTCAAAATGTGGCTAAAAAAACACATGTTCCTCATATTTCTGTGGCAGAAAGTTCTGGAATCTGAGAGGAGCCACAAATTTCCTTCCACCCAGCGTTCCCCCACGTCTCCCGATAAAAATAATACCTCACTTGTGTGGGTAGGCCTAGCGCCCGCGACAGGAAACGCCCCAAAGCGCAACGTGGACACATCACAGAAAATAGACCTGTTTTTAGCAAAGTGCCTACCTGTGGATTTTGGCCTGTAGCTCAGCCGCCACCTAGGGAAACCTACCAAACCTGTGCATTTCTGAAAACTAGAGACCTAGCGGAATCCAAGATGGGGTGACTTGTGTGGATGGGACCAGGTTCTGTTACCCAGAATCCTTTGCAAACCTCACAATTTGGCTAAAAAAACACATGTTCCTCACATTTCTGTGGCAGAAAGTTCTGGAATCTGAGAGGAGCCACAAATTTCCTTCCACCCAGCGTTCCCCCACGTCTCCCGATAAAAATGATACCTCACTTGTGTGGGTAGGCCTAGCGCCCACGACAGGAAACGCCCCAAAGCGCAACGTGGACACAACCAAATTTTTGAAGGAAAACAGAGGTGTTTTTTGCAAAGTGCCTACCTGTAGATTTTGGCCTGTAGCTCAGCCGCCACCTAGGGAAACCTACCAAACCTGTGCATTTCTGAAAACTAGAGACCTGGGGGAATCCAAGATGGGGTGACTTGTGTGTCTGGGACCAGGTTCTGTTACCCAGAATCCTTTGCAAACCTCAAAATGTGGCTAAAAAAACACATGTTCCTCACATTTCTGTGGCAGAAAGTTCTGGAATCTGAGAGGAGCCACAAATTTCCTTCCACCCAGCGTTCCCCCACGTCTCCCGATAAAAATGATACCTCACTTGTGTGGGTAGGCCTAGCGCCCGTGACAGGAAATGCCCCAAAGCGCAACGTGGACACATCACTGAAAATAGACCTGTTTTTAGCAAAGTGCCTACCTGTGGATTTTGGCCTGTAGCTCAGCCGCCACCTAGGGAAACCTACCAAACCTGTGCATTTCTGAAAACTAGAGACCTAGGGGAATCCAAGATGGGGTGACTTGTGTGGCTGGGACCAGGTTCTGTTACCCAGAATCCTTTGCAAACCTCAAAATTTGGCTAAAAAAACACATGTTCCTCACATTTCTGTGGCAGAAAGTTCTGGAATCTGAGAGGAGCCACAAATTTCCTTCCACCCAGCGTTCCCCCACGTCTCCCAATAAAAATGATACCTCACTTGTGTGGGTAGGCCTAGCGCCCACGACAGGAAACGCCCCAAAGCGCAACGTGGACACAACCACATTTTTGAAGGAAAACAGAAGTATTTTTTGCAAAGTGCCTACCTGTAGATTTTGGCCTGTAGCTCAGCCGCCACCTAGGGAAACCTACCAAACCTGTGCATTTCTGAAAACTAGAGACCTAGGGGAATCCAAGATGGGGTGACTTGTGTGGCTGGGACCAGGTTCTGTTACCCAGAATCCTTTGCAAACCTCAAAATGTGGCTAAAAAAACACATGTTCCTCACATTTCTGTGGCAGAAAGTTCTGGAATCTGAGAGGAGCCACAAATTTCCTTCCACCCAGCGTTCCCCCACGTCTCCCAATAAAAATGATACCTCACTTGTGTGGGTAGGCCTAGCGCCCGCGACAGGAAACGCCCCAAAGCGCAACGTGGACACATCCCAGAAAACAGACCTGTTTTTAGCTAAGTGCCTACCTGTGGATTTTGGCCTGTAGCTCAGCCGCCACCTAGGGAAACCTACCAAACCTGTGCATTTCTGAAAACTAGAGACCTAGGGGAATCCAGGATGGGGTGACTTGTGTGGCTGGGACCAGGTTATGTTACCCAGAATCCTTTGCAAACCTCAAAATGTGGCTAAAAAAAACACATGTTCCTCACATTTCTGTGGCAGAAAGTTCTGGAATCTGAGAGGAGCCACAAATTTCCTTCCACCCAGCATTCCCCCACGTCTCCCGATAAAAATGATACCTCACTTGTGTGGGAAGGCCTAGCGCCCACGACAGGAAACGCCCCAAAGCGCAACGTGGACACAACCAAATTTTTGAAGGAAAACAGAGGTGTTTTTTGCAAAGTGCCTACCTGTAGATTTTGGCCTGTAGCTCAGCCGCCACCTAGGGAAACCTACCAAACCTGTGCATTTCTGAAAACTAGAGACCTAGGGGAATCCAGGATGGGGTGACTTGTGTGGCTGGGACCAGGTTCTGTTACCCAGAATCCTTTGCAAACCTCAAAATGTGGCTAAAAAAACACATGTTCCTCACATTTCTGTGGCAGAAAGTTCTGGAATCTGAGAGGAGCCACAAATTTCCTTCCACCCAGCATTCCCCCACGTCTCCCGATAAAAATAATACCTCACTTGTGTGGGTGGCCTAGCGCCCGCGACAGGAAACGCCCCAAAGCGCAACGTGGACACAACCAAATTTTTGAAGGAAAACAGAGGTGTTTTTTGCAAAGTGCCTACCTGTAGATTTTGGCCTGTAGCTCAGCCGCCACCTAGGGAAACCTACCAAACCTGTGCATTTCTGAAAACTAGAGACCTAGGGGAATCCAGGATGGGGTGACTTGTGTGGCTGGGACCAGGTTCTGTTACCCAGAATCCTTTGCAAACCTCAAAATGTGGCTAAAAAAACACATGTTCCTCACATTTCTGTGGCAGAAAGTTCTGGAATCTGAGAGGAGCCACAAATTTCCTTCCACCCAGCGTTCCCCCACGTCTCCCGATAAAAATGATACCTCACTTGTGTGGGTAGGCCTAGCGCTCGCGACAGGAAATGGCCCAAAACACAACGTGGACACATCACATTTTTTCATAGAAAACAGTGCCTACGTGTGGATTTTGGCCTCTAGCTCAGCCGGCACCTGGGGAAACCTAGCAAACCAGCGCATTTTTGAAAACTAGAGACCTAGGGGAATCCAAGATGGGGTGATTTGCGGGGCTCTGACCAGGTTCTGTTACCCAGAATCCTTTGCAAACATCAAAATCTGGCCAAAAAACACTTTTTCCTCTCATTTCGGTGACAGAAAGTTCTGGAATCTGAGAGGAGCCACAAATTTCCTTCCACCCAGCATTCCCCTAAGTCTCTCCATAAAAATGGTACCTCACTTGTGTGGGTAGGCCTAGCGCCCACGAAAGGAAATGGCCCAAAACACAACGTGGACACAACATATTTTTTCACAGAAAACAGAGGTGTTTTTTGCAAAGTGCCTACATGTGGATTTTGGCCTCTAGCTCAGCCGGCCCCAGGGGGGTGGGGAAATGCCCTAAAATAAATTTGACCCCCCACCCCCCAAACCCCCCCTGCCCAGGTGCGACCCTTGCCTACGGGGTCGCTACCCCTGCGTGACATTGGCGCCAAAAAACAAATTCCCGGTGCCTAGTGGTTTCTGCCCCCTTGGGGGCAGATTGACCTAAAATCGACCAATCTGCCCCCAAAGGGGGCAGAAATGCTCTAAATACAGTTTGCCCCCCAGGGAAGCGACCCTTGTCTGATGGGTCGCTCCCCATCTCTAAAAAAACAAACAAACAAAAAACAAAAAAAAACAAAAAAACATTTGCCCTGGCGCCTAGAGGTTTCTGCCCCCAGGGGGGGGGGCAGAAATGGCCTAAAATAAATTTGCCCCCCCAAACCACCCCCACCCCCCCCACCTCGGAGCGACCCTTGCCTACTGGGTCGCTCCCCCTGCGTGACATTGGCGCCAAAAAAACGAATCCCCGGTGCCTAGTGGTTGCAGATTGACCTAAAATCGACCAATCTGCCCCCAAGGGGGGCAGAAATGGTCTAAACACAGTTTGCCCCCCAGGGGAGCGACCCTTGTCTAATGGGTCGCACCCCAACTCTAAAAAAAAAAAAAAACTAAAAAAAAAACACTAACAAAAAATTTGCCCTGGCAACAAGAGGTTTCTGCCCCCCCTGGGGGCAGATCGGCCTAATAATAGGCCGATCTGCCCCCAGGGGGGGCAGAAATGGCCTAAAATAAATTTGCCCCCTGAACACCCCCCCCGTCCCCCCCTTCCCCGGAGCGACCCTTGCCTACGGGGTCGCTCCCCCTGCGTGACATTGGCGCCAAAAAACAAATCCCCGGTGCCTAGTGGTTTCTGCCCCCTTGGGGCAGATTGACCTAAAATCGACCAATCTGCCCCCAAGGGGGGCAGAAATGGTCTAACCACAATTTTCCCCCCAGGGGAGCGACCCTTGCCTGAAGGGTCGCTCCCCATCTCTAAAAAAAACCAAACAAACAAAAAAAAAAACACAAAAAAAAAATGTGCTCTGGCAACAAGAGGTTTCTGCCCGCCCTGGGGGCAGATCGGCCTAATAATAGGCCGATCTGCCCCCAGGGGGGGCAGAAACGGCCTAAAATAAATTTGCCCCCTGAACCCCCCCCCCCCCCCCGGAGCGACCATTGCCTACGGGGTCGCTCCCCCTGCGTGACATTGGCACCAAAAAACAAATCCCGGTGCCTAGTGGTTTCTGCCCCCTTGGGGCAGATTGACCTAAAATCGACCAATCTGCCCCCAAGGGGGGCAGAAATGGTCTAAACACAGTTTGCCCCCCAGGGGAGCGACCCTTGCCTGATGGGTCGCTCCCCATCTCTAAAAAAACCAAACAAACAAAAAAAAAACACACAAAAAAAATTTGCTCTGGCAACAAGAGGTTTCTGCCCGCCCTGGGGGCAGATCGGCCTAATAATAGGCCGATCTGCCCCCAGGGGGGGGCAGAAATGGCCTAAAATAAATTTGCCCCCGAACACCCACCCCCTCCCCCCCCCCGGAGCGACCCTTGCCTACGGGGTCGCTCCCCTTGCGTGACATTGGCGCCAAAAAACAAATCCCCGGTGCCTAGTGGTTTCTGCCCCCTTGGGGCAGATTGACCTAAAATCGACCAATCTGCCCCCAAGGGGGGCAGAAATGGTCTAAATACAATTTGCCCCCCAGGGGAGCGACCCTTGCCTGATGGGTCGCTGCCCATCTCTAAAAAAAAAAAAAAACCCAAAAAAAAAACACAAAAAAAAAATTTGCCCTGGCGCCTAGAGGGGCAGAGATGGCCTAAAATAATTTGGCCCCCCCACCCCCCCGGGGAGCGACCCTTGACTACAAGGTCGCTCCCCTTGTGTGACGGCGCAAAAAAAAGATCCCTGGTGCCTAGTGGTTTCTGCCCCCCTTGGGGGCAGATTGACCTAAAATCGCCCGATCTGCCCCCAAAGCGGGCAGAAATGGCCTAAATACATTTTGCCCCTCCAGGGGAGCGACCCTTGTCCAAGGGGGTCGCTCCCCATCTGTAAAACAGAAAAACAAAAAAAATCCCTGGTGCCTAGTGGTTTCTGCCCCCCTTGGGGGCAGATCAGCCGAATCAAAATAGGCTGATCTACCCCCCCCAGGGGGGCAGAAATGGCCTAAAATAATCCCCCCCTCCAGGGAGCGACCCTTGCCTAAGGGGTCGCTCCCCTTGCGTGAAATTAACGCAAAAAAAAACCTCCCTGGTGTCTAATGGTTTCTGCCCCCCTTGGGGGCAGATTGGCCTCATCAAAATAGGCCAATCTGCCCCCAAGGGGGGCAGAAATGGCCTAAATATAATTTGCCCCCTAGGGGAGCGACCCTTGCCTAAGGGGTCGCTCCCCACCTAAAAAAAAAAGAAAACATAACAAAAAGAAAAAAAAAAAAAAAGATCCCTGGTGCCTAGAGGTTTCTGATAATAATAATAATAGGCCGATCTATCCCCAGGGGGGGCAGAAAAGGCCTTCCCAAAAAAATGCCCCCCCTGGGAGCGACCCTTGCCAAAGGGGTCGCTCCTGTTGCGTGAAATTCGCGCGCAAAAACAAACTCCCTGGTGTCTAATGGTTTCTGCCCCCCTTGGGGGCAGATTGGCCTCATCAAAATAGGCCAATCTGCCCCCAAGGGGGGCAGAAATGGCCTAAATATATATTGCCCCGTAGGGGAGCGACCCTTGCCTAAGGGATCGCTCCCCACCTAAAAAAAAAAGAAATCATCACAAAAAAAAAAGGTCCCTGGTGCCTAGAGGTTTCTGCCCCCCCCGGGGCCTAATAATAGGCCAATCTGCCCCCAGGGGGGGCAGAAAAGGCCTTCCTAAAAAAATGCCCCCCCGGGAGCGACCCTTGCCCAAGGGGTCGCTCCCTATTGCCAATTTCACTGAAAAAAAAAAATCCCTGGTGTCTAGTGGGGTTTCAAAAGCCGGATTGCAAGCAATACGGCTTTTGAAACCTGTGAGAGACTTCAAAGGGAAGGAAATACATTTCCTTCCCTTTGAAGCCTCTCGGGGCCTCCCCCATGGGATTGAAAAAGAAATGCAAAAGCATTTCTTTTTCAATCGCGCTGGAAGCTCTGCTTCCAGCGCGATGGGGGAGACCCTGTGACTAATCAGCGCGCGCTCGCGCGCTGACGTCACAGGGGGGATTCGGGGGGTCGGGGTGGGAGGGGAAGGGCTTCCCCTTCCATCCCTGACTTGGGGGGGTGGGGGGGAACCCCACAGAGGGAGCGAGAGCGCTCCCTCTGGGCTCTGTGCACAGGACGTAATGGTTACGTCCTGGGCACAGCAGCACTGTGCCTCAGGACGTAACCATTACGTCCTGGGCACAGAAGGGGTTAAGGTTCTTTTGGGGTCCACAGCTCACCCCAAGGTTCCAGAAGCTCTGAGATGATCCTTGGGGGGTGTGGACTACAAATCCCAGAATGCACCTGGCACAAACTTTTTTTTGGCCACGGGACAGTGGTCAGCTGGTTGATTTCTTCAGGAGTTGGTGCAGGGGTCTCTGGTTAGCAATTTTTCACCTGTAGCAAACAGGGAGTCCCTCCTTGAACCAGTTGAAGCCAGGCAAAGTCCTTCTTGTGGTGAAGCCCAAGTGTGCAGCTGGTGCTGTCCTTCAGAGTGCAGGTTCCAGGTGCAGGCCAGGGGTCCACAGGGCAGTCCTTCTTCTTCTGTAGTTCTTCCTGGTAGGAATGTGGTAGGGAACTGAGGTGTGGGTGCAGGTCTGCCAGTTTTATCCTTGCTCCTGGGTGAAAAACAGGGGGGTCCTGATTCTCCAATCAGGTGCAGGGTCCTTCCCCTGTGATGACCACTTCCTGGGAAGTGTGGCAAAAATCAATCCCAGGAGGCAACATTCTTCAAAAATCCATCATGGCTGAAAATTATTTTTGGAGGTTACATCTGGCTGAGCCCACCCACTGGTGTGGCTAAAAAACATCAACACACCCCTCTCCTGCCCTCTCCTGATCTAATCAAGGGGGCTCCTAGTTGTCTGGGGTTGCAGGATATTGGGGTGTTGCTGGGTTGCACCAAATGGCCTTCTCTGCCTTTGAAGACCAGTTTGGCAGCCCTCCCCCTTCCTGCCTCACAATCTGCTGAGGGGAGATTCCCTCCCATAGGCACATCTCTTTGTGTGAAGCCAGGCCACTTCACACCTCATCCAGGCAGCCTGGCCAGGCTGCCAGAGGCTGGCCAATCAGAGCACAGCAGCAAAAACAATGCAGGGCTGAAATTGGCAACTTTCCAGGTAAAGTTTAAAACTCTTTACCTGAACAAGTTATATTAAATCCAACCACTGGAAGTTGTGGGATTTGTTATAACAATTATTTTGATACCAAACTCATTCACTACAATGAGGGAAAAACGAATTTTGCTGTTTTTACCTCACCAGGGCTTATAAAACTACTTTTATAAGGTCCCTGCTTATAGTTACATGGCACCCAGCCCTAGGGACACATAAGGGCACACCTTAGGGGTGACTTATATGTAAAAATAAGGTAGTTTAAGACTTTGGAACTACTTTTAATTCCAAAGTCGAATTTGCATATAACTTTAAGTTAAAAGCAGCCAGCAAGGCAGGCCTGCCTTTAAAATGACACTGGGCACCTCAGCAGTGCACTCATGGGTGCACTACCTATGCTGGGGTCCCTAAACCTACATGCCCTACCATATACACAGGCCCTGGGACTGGTTAGCAGGACCCAGGGCACCATCAGAGTCAGGAAAACACCAGCAAAAAGTGCAAAATGGGGGTAAAAAGTTAGGAGGCCTCTGCAATCAGCCCTGTTTTCTCACAAACAGACACCCACAAACATATACAATTTTACCATTGTTGGTGGGACACGAGTTAGAGTGGTTAATCTAAGCACTTCCACACAGAAATAGGCAGTTCCCCTATGGTTGTGAAGCTGGAGTTACAATATTGAATCTAACCCTCCTAAATATTTACACTTTCCTGAATGTGTGTGGGATTGGAGTTAGATTAGTAAATACAACCGTGCCCCCCCACTATACATGTACTTTTCTCAATGTTGTGTGAGTGGAGTTAGAATAGAACATTTGACTCCCTCCCTCTGCCTCTCTAACATGAACATGTTCCCCAGTGTTGATGGGACAGGAGTTGGGATAGTAAATCTTCCACCATCTCAAATATTTGTCCCAAGGTTTGTTACCTTAGAGTTCTTAGTAAATATTTTCCATCCATAACAAATTGTACTTTCTGATGTTTGTGGAAATTTATTTATACAATTTTATTTAATGTTATAATGATTTTTATTGTTGTTTTTTGATATTTTTAATTTTTTGTATTTAGGTTATCTATTAAATATATGTTGAGTGTAAGTTTTTGAGATAAATGTGCATTTTATATTTTTATCCCTATTATTATTTAAATAGTTCTACATTGTTGTTTTTTTTCGTATAACTTAATTTAGTATGTACTTCTCAGAATCCAATTTAATTTATAATGTCAGAGCAAATATATATGTATTACAAATCAGTGGCTTTTTGAAATGTGTTTTTACAAAATCTGAACCCTTTATATTAATTTGTAAATATTTGTAGATATTGCAAACATACTATGTTTATTTTGGTTTAAAAGGTATTTCTAATTACTGTGTGTATATTTTATAATTAAAATTATATAATTTAAAATTATATAACTATAATTTTGTTTTCGAGTAGATGATAATTTGTAGAATATTACACAGTTTTAAAATATTTTATATTTATTTTGAAACTTCGTTTTGTTTTATAAATTTATTTTCCATACTTTTCTTTTTCTTTTTTTATATTTTGATAGTAGATTTGTCTGTAGTGGATATTTTTGCCATTTACAGAAAATCAACATTTTGGTCATAAATTTTTTGACTTTAATGTTTTTTTTACAATGATATTCTGGTAGTGTATTTAGGACTACATCCCATGTGCATTGGTATTTAGGGTTGTCTCAGTACTTCGAGAGCACCCTAAGCATGAGTAGGGGCCTGATATAGATATTGGTGGATGGGTTACTCCATCAAAATGGTGACGGATATCCTGTCCCCAAAATCTAAATCCCATAGGAAATAATGGGATTTAGATTTCAGCCGATGGGACATCCGTCAGCGTTGTGACAGAGTAACCTATCTGCTAATATCTAAATCAGGCCTTAAGTTATGTCAATTTTCCTGTGCATTGCCTATGAATAAGTGAAGTTGGAATTTTCTAGCTCAGCCTTTGTCAGGGCTTAAAGACCTGATTTAAAGTTTGGCGGCTAGAATAACACAATGTGGAAGCTTGTCCACCTCATTTAGGGATGGGTAAACCCTAAGGTTTCTGTCGATAGAGCCCCTGCTTGGTGAATTTGTTTTTGGAACCCAAAAAAGGAGTTTAAAAGTTTGGTGGCTGACTGCCAAGGCTGATGGTAGCCATAGACCAAAGTTTTTGCACCTTGAAGGAAACTGCCCTGATGGCGGTTCCTTTCAGGCACACAAATTATTTCTTGGCCAGCTCTCACCTCTATATTTGAGGGATGGAATACAAAAAGGATGTAGAAGTAATGTCCGGACAATATTCTATTAGTCAGACTCTAAATCAGGCTCAGAGTGTCATAGCTCTCACTCTTTATTGCTAGGCTATATTTTAAGGCTTAGGGAACTAACATAGCACAACTACAACTAAAGTATGCCATTGAAATAATTACCATATAAACTCAATCAGACACACACTCTGCCAAACAAGCACACCCACAGAAAACCATGCCATCCATCTACAAATGTGATTTAGAACCTCGTCAGTTGCATCAAACAATATTTAAGTGATACCTTAGTACAATGACAATATGGATACTTTGAGAATTACATCTTTTTGTTGATCACAGCATTTGTTATGAAGTGATACTGATGATTTTTGAACTGTACATTCTGGGGTATTGCTATTCATGTCACAGTGTATGTGGTGTGGCCACTATAACATGGCAGAATTGCTTAACTCCTAATTAGTATATTTACTTTTCCAGTAAGGTGATATTATATGATGCAAGAAGATGTGTTAACGGCATGGGACGCTAAAGGTCACATTGGGACTGCAGCATGTGTTGTGCAATCCAATAGAATCACAAAGACAAGTCGGGTTACGGCCTACCTGTGTGGCCTGACTGCTGCAGCTTTTAAACCCAGTAGAGAACCTGTCTTTGAACATACCCTTAAGGAGGAATTGTCATTCTCTTGGAGTTGAGGTCCAAAATAACACTGCTTCTATATATGCACAATATATTACAGTCCATAGTCAGAATTGAAGAAGGTATCTCATAGTCACTGTAGAACCTGGAATTACAGTTGTAGCTTAGAGCTTGGTGGTCTTGTTGCAGAGTTTAAGCCTCATTATGAGTTTAGCAGATGGGATGACCCATCTGCTGAACTTCTGATGGGGAGGTTGCCCCCATACTGGCTACCTCCCTGCCGGGCCCATTACGACTTTCCAACTGGGTTGACAGAAGGAAGCCAAGGGTTTTGCCCATCAGCCCAGTGGGAAAGTGTCTGCAGCATTGTCACTGGCATTTAATCAAGCCGGTGGCAATGCTGCTGCCCGCAGGGGGTACCAGCACCCTCACAATGCTCACTGTCTGTACAGCAGACAGTAATCATTGCATGGGAGATGGGCAGGGGACCCAATCACTGCACATGCTAAGTGCATGGGCAATGCGGCAACCCTCTGTGGCCCCCTGCACCTGTTCCCCCTCAGCCTTTTCATGGTGGTGAAACCGCAATGAAAAGGCTGGCAGAGAACCAGGTCATAAACAGCAGAGGGATGCTATGTTCAGCGCTGCCATGGCTGTACAGCAGTGGTAGTCCTGACCGCCATTACGAGTCTGGCGGTCGAGGGACTTCCAGAGTCATCATGAGGGCATTAAGATTAAATTACATTTTGGACTGTGATGATGATTTAACTTTGATGTTTGCTCAGGACGACTTGAAGTGCCTTAAGTAAGGGAACTGGATGGTACAGTTTCTTCATGTTCACTGGATTTGGGCATGTTACTGTTATTATCATATCCTTTGGAAGATCCTTAAAGTACCCCTTTCAGGGTTCACTTGCATTTCCAAAGCTCTCTTGTGCATTTCTGTACTCTGGAGAAAGAGATAGACATGGGGCCTTTGCATAGTCCGTATGGGCCAAGTATTTCACCTTCTGTTCAGAAATATTCTTGGTGTCGAGTGCTTTGAGGTTTCTCAGCAAATACCGGAACACATGCCTCATGTATAATAATCTATGAACTTTGGCAGGCAGCTGGTTACTGCCCCCAAAGTGGAAGGGTGCCGAAAGCTAACGACACCTAGAAAGGATGGTAGTCAGTATGAAACAAGGGTTTGTGTAAGAACGTACTCTCTAACTTAGGCCCTGTGCTTCCTGGTAAATGAAGTATACAGTAGAAGTGACATCTGCAAGGATAAACAACAAAGCTTTAGTGTCCCATAATTTTCTTTTTTTTTAAAGCTTGGAAAGTACTTTTTGGAACAAATAAATGATTGGGTACGTAAACATTTTTGTGTCCATGCCTACTCCTTCTTGCAATCTCTTCTTCTCCATGGTATGTGGTTCAAAGTGACGCTGTGCTATTGATCACCCTACTAACACCATTGTGTAGATGAGCCCCAGAGAAGGATGAATTCCAGAAGAAAGGGCAAGTAATTTCCAGTTTAGGGATCGTAGCCCCTGATGGAGGTCCTGCTTCTGCACATAAATAGGTGCATGGCATTTATGGTAAATTATAGCATTATTAGAGGTGTCACAGAAAGGCTCACAGACATATTTGAAGCAGAGGAAAGTCCCTCGAAGGTGTGGGACTCATTACCTCCTTCACATAATTTACATTCAAGAATGCAAATCTCTTCTAAATTCAGATGAGAGTGTAACATACACCTTAGCTTGGGGTTATGCCCATTGACATATAAAGAATCAAGGTGTTCTTTTGATTTTGTAGCTGCCATTAGACTTCCTGTACTGAGACTGTTGATATCTCCTGCCTCGTCTTACATCAGAATGAATAGCTTAATGAAGGATCCATGTGTGTTGATCTGTGAAAGGGTCCCTTGTGAGAAACTGGGTTGCTGAGTGAGGGGGCTTTGAGCCCTGTCAGGCAACAGTCACAAACCTTGTCAGGGTGAAACACAAAAATCACTAAATTCACCTGTGCTTAACCCTCTGGTACCTTAGCACAAAACTAGTCAGGCTTAACGTAGATGCAATGTGTAAAGTATTAATGCAGGACACAAACTGTAAAGAAATGAAAATACAAAGGAAAATTACTCAACAACTTAGAAAAATATAATACAATATACTACAGTATTTGAAACCAAAACTACAAAAATACAATTGCCAGAACCAGAGCTATGCAATTTTAAAGGCTTAAGGTAATAATAGCACCAAAAAGTACAAAGCAGCACTCTCTGTTATGTGGTTGCGTAAGACTAGGTGAAAGTTACAACTTAATTTTGACCACAATGGAGTGCAGGCCTGATACAGGCTAGTCCAGCTTAAAAAGGTTCCCTTTAGAGTCTAGCAAGGAAGAATGACTTTTTTCAGTGGAGGAGACCGAGAAGAGCAGGAGAAGCCTTGGGATGGCCATCGCTGTAGCGGGAGGACGAGGCCAGGCATCACAGACAAGGTGTCACTGTAGCATGATGATCCTATAAGGCATCCCTGATGATCACTGCTTGAGATTCGCATTGGTGGTTGTCACAGGATGTTGCTGCTGTAGCATAATGTGCATAGCTCGCATTGCTGGTAGTCGCTGGAGGTCACTGAAATGCGAAGAGTCCGATTCCCTGGAGCTTCGCCTTGACACTCGGTGTGGGCATCAAGATCTTGGCACAAGCATAAGATCTTGGTATGAGCGGGCCGTTCAAGGTTGTAAAGGACCCAACAATTTAGGACTTCTTTTCTTTTAGGAGGAGCTCAACTGATGCCACACCAATAATCCAAGACCTGAGAGGTACATCTTGGGAATAAGGAACTCACTCCAGCAGGGGCCAGTAGGGCTCAGGCAGGTTCAGCTGTAGGTCCAGGCAGGTCCAGTACAGCAGGTCAGCTTGACAGTTGCAGGGAGGCTTCAGAACAGAAGGTCAATCAGCTGACCCTTGGAATCTCTTCAGCCTGGGATGAAAGGTACAGGTGCAGTCTTCTGTCTCAGACAGCAGGGCAGGCAGGCCTCAAGCAGCAGGTTAGTCTTCTGGCAGCAGGGCTGTCCTTCTGTAGTATTAATAGGTCTGTATCGTACTGAAGAGTGAGTCTGAAAGTCCCCTTTTTATGTGTGGTGCCCACTTTAAGTAGGAGAAACTTTGAGATACCTCCACAACAGAAGTGTCTGTAATTCCTTGCCTCCATGTCATGGTCCCAGTCTGACATCAGGCAAAATAGGCCAGTGTGCTCTCCTTTGTGTGTAAGTTGAGGCAGTGTGTCTGAAGTGCAAGTGTGTCAGATGATAGCATGGCCCCTTATCCAGTCAGGATTGCCCTTCCTGCCTACACCCAGACTCTCTATTGTGTGACCTTGTCTGGGAGGAATACACAAAGTATAACTGTCAACTAAACTTAGTCATGTGACTCAAGACCAGGTTGCAGGCACTAAATAGTAAGGGCAAGAAAATGTCAACTTTCCAAAAGTGGCATTTTTAGAATTGTGACTTAAAATCTGACTTCACCATTAAAGAGGGGTTTACAATTGCAATTTCAGAGACATTAAATAAGATATTCCAAACAAAAGTTAGATTTTTTATAAAATTTAATAAGGTAACCCAATGTTATTTTATGGGAGAGGTATGCTGTGTCATAGTGAAATACGAATTTAGGAGTTTTTCGCTATAAGGACATATAAAATATAAAAATACAAGTCCAACTTTTCAAATAAAATGCAACCTTCACAGTGAGCTGTTTATGGCCTACCCTGGGGGTCACTTATATGTATTAAAAAGGAAGATTTAGGCCTGGCTAAAGGATTATTTGCCCTGTCAAAATAGTAGTGTAAAACAGTCTGAAATGGCAGGCCTGAGACATGTTTTCAAGGGCTACTGTGGCAGGCACAATAAGTGCGGCAGGCCTGCTAGTGCCGTCCGGCCAGAATGGTACGTGACAAAGGTAGGTAACGAGGGAGCCCGTGATCAGTTAGCTGGGCTCCAGAAGGTTATTTGGAACTTTTAGGAGTGGACCTATCGGTAGTGTGCCTTGGTAAGGAAATGGACACGTAAGAAAGAGCAGTAGTGGTAGGCCTTGATAAGCCTGTGGTCAAAAACCTGAAAGCTGGAGGATTTCCAGTAAGTCGACTTCTTGGTGCCACAATCCTCCAGCTTTCAGGTTTTTTGATGGAAAAAAAAGGCCCAGCCTTGATGAAGTCACTTGTGTGACGAAACACGTGTTGGCTGTATCTCGTTGATGACACAATGGTCTCTAGCTTCTACAAATAAAGACAACATCTGCAAAACAAGACCTGGGACTCCAGTCTACTTTTCACTTCAACAATATACTATCAGGGATACTTATCCCTGTCACACTTTTGGACTATACAGTATATTCTGTGTGCTGTGGCCATCTTTGTCTTTGGGTACTGTGATACCCTTCTTTGTGCCTACCGGGTAGTAAGGCACTGGGCCAGGTTGCACAAGACCCTGCTTTCACTTTGATACCTTTCTAAATACTATTGTTTTACTGTTCAGATGTGCGGCGCCTTTCACCCTTACTACCCTTTTGTGTATCCTTGCACCATTATTTACTTGTGGGAAAGTGTGCCTTCCAGCACATAAACAATCACTAATGGTGATTTGGCACTTGCAGCACACCCAGAAGTGCCAATGCATCATCTTGAAATGATTGTTTATGTGCAGAAAGGTACACCTTCCTGCACATAAACAATCATGTCTGGCATTTTGCTGTTTCTATGCATGCTGCAGAATGCAGCACACATATAAAAAGCAAAAAACGAGGAGAAATAAGAGTATACCTTCTCGTTGCGCCTTACTGGGGTGGCGTTAGATTTTGGCGCTGCCTCAAGTTTACGAAAACTCATGAATCTGAGGCAGCATTAAAATGCAATGGGTGCTGCTGTGGCACACCCACAGCAACACCCAATGCACGCCCCTTCCACGCAAAAGGCTACATGTGAAGGGGCTGTATTTACAAGGTGGTGTTAAGCCACAAAAAGTGGATTAACGCAACCTTGAAAATATGGTCCCGGGCATCATGAAAAGTTACGCTCCAGGGGTGAAGGGGCTCATAAATATGCCCCTAAGTCTGTCAACCGGGTCTAAGTGAGGTTTACAATGTTTAAAGTAGAAACCACTAGCACTTTAGTACTGGTTAGCCATAGTAAAATGTGCAGAGTCCTATAGCCCAAAAAAACAAATCCAGGAAAACAGGATGGCTGAAGGCAGAATGTTTGGTGGTGACCCTGCAGAGAGGACCAGGTCCTACATGACCCTGCACCAGTCTAAAGCCAGAGTAGACTAATCAGGAACTTGATGGGCTACCCTGCTTGGGGAGGTAGAACAGGGACAATTGCCCTCTACTGCAGAGGCACTTGTCAGGTCTACACCCACTGAACTCAGCTGGATCCTTCTGTCTTCACTTTCCTGAGCCACTGGACTCACCCATGGGGAACACTTCTCACTAGTGGAACCCATCTGTGATGCTCCTAATCTTACATTCTTCACAGATGCATCCTAGTAGGCAGACAGTACCACCATGGTCAACAAAGCAATGTGGCCCTTTGGATTAGACTTCTGTCCACAACCCAAAAAAACAAAAAAAACTCTGACCATAAGGACAGCAGCCGACAGATGCTTCTGACAGTCAGTTTCAAGAGCCAAGGCCATTCATGGTTCTCTGAGCTCTGAGGATTCTTAGAGTGAGGAGGTGCAAAAGCCCCAAGTGTTAGGCACCCTTTTGCACTTTTAATTTCCATGAGTCCTGGAGTGGTAACCTGAGACTGGCCACTCTGCCCGGTCTTTACCCTGAGGCTGAACAGGGGTCACAGGTAAGCCTTTCCTCTGCTTGACCTTCCATCTGGGCCTTTGCACCCTCCATTTGAGAGTTGAACCCCCAGAAACCCAAGCTTATACGATGCACTAGGAGGCCAACCCTTACAGTTCTACCACTGGCCCCTGGGGACTACTTTCCACTAAGATCAGATTAGCCACCCCAGTAGAGTTCCCAGCAGTGGGTGGCTTCTTAAGATGGCCAGAGTACCCTAGTTTGTGCCCTAACTGGGAAAACTCAAAGCAGCAGGGTTGAAAATGGGCACCCTGGCCCGCAACCTACCAGAACCTCTTCAGTGTTTCTCAGAAGGGGCATGGGAACCATTTCCCCTACTTTACTTTGAGACCTGTGTGTGTCTCCAGGGACCTTCCCTTCACTACAGTTAGGAGAATCTTAACCATCCTTCTTTGTGTCACTCCCAGTTGCTGTCTTATTGACCCTGGTGCTCAGCCAAGTGTCTGCCTTCTTAGCAAGCTCCCTTGGGACAGTGAGCTTACCTTCTACTAGGTGTTGGAGAAGCTCTGTAAAACAATTGCTCAACATGTGCTCCCTGGCAACTAAATTGTGCAGCCCTTGGTAATCCCATAGATCACTGCCCTTCACCCAAGCCCTGTCCCACAGACAACAGAATTCTCAGAAACTTATTTTAGGTCACCTGAATGCTATCAAGAGTTGCGTAAACCCAGATCTTGCTACCTCATGTGGCCAAAGGAACCCATTTTAAGGGCCTCCTCCCAAGACAGCTCACTAAATCAATCAGGATGAAATAGCCCTTTTTAAAGTCTCAAAGTTTTTCTTGATAGGTGGTTGCCATCTAAGGGCGGAGTTTAATCAAATCCCCCATATGAAAAATAATCAACCCTGCTTAAAGGCTGACCCTGGACTATAAAACTAGATGTTTTAGTATTCTTAGGCCAACCACCATTTTTTTGTAGTAGCAGTACTCACAATGTTAGCCAATCAGATCCAAAACTGTTAAACCGGACCCTCTCCATTCAAGTAACAGGCTTGACAAAATGATGTGAGTTTGGAACTGACAACAACAATCAAGATGGTGTTTCACACACCTTCCATCTATTAATGAGGTCTGCCAAGGGAATGGCTAAAGTTGCTCATTGCTTTTTAGTTGGTGAGGTAGTATTAGAAAATCCCCCATTTTGTGAGATCATCTCATTTTTTTCTGAAGGTATTGCTGATATTTGAACTCTGCACACTGAGATACTTTTGACCTGTCCACAGTGTATATGCTTTTACTCCTAAAACATGGTAAAGTTGTCTGATTCCCAACTGGCATATTTAATTTTCAAGTAAAGCTATGATATGTGGTACAGGAAAATACACCAATGGCATAGAATGCTAGTTGTCAGAAAAGGACTGCAGTACTTGTGTGATCCACTAGAATGACAAAAAATGGATTTGGCATTTACACCTGCAGCCTGCCTGTCACTATAAGCCATTTGACAGGAAAGAAGCCTGTCTTTAAATATCAAATAAGGCCCAACTAAGTAGAATACAGGATAGAGTGCCAATTTAAAAGTGGTGCATGCAAGAATTTAATGTTCTCAAAATATATTTTCATTGTACAGGGTTGTAGGTGCATCTTTGATGAAGCCTAAAGATAATATAAAATACTAATTCTGTTTTCTTTGATTTGGAAAATGTTACAACAGTGACTCTATTTTTAAATGTATCTTAAATATTCAGAAAAGTAATATTTTGTTTGCCTGAAGTTCCTGTATGTTAAATAACATTGGGCTAGAGCATCTAGCCCATGTCAGTGCTTCCATTTAATGAGGTGAGAAAACTTCTGAGAGTTCTTAAATAAATGACTCGGGGATAATCGCAGGGTATTAACGTGTTAGAAATGGGGTCTTTGGTTGGCAGTCAGGTTACCCCCTGTCCAAGCAAGGACCCTCACTCCAGTCGGGGCACCAGAGAAATAACTGGTTACCCCCACTCACCCCCTTGGTAGCTTGGCATGAGTAGAGAGGCTTAACCCAGAAGCGATGTGGAAAGTATTTGTACCAACACACACAGTAATACAAAACACTACAAAAGGGACACCACACCAGTTTAGAAAAATAGGAAATATTTATCTAAATCAGACAAGAGCAAATGACAAAAATCCAAAACACAAGTCAAGGTATGTATTTTCAAAAGAATAGGAGTCTTACTCCATTTAAAACAATGGAAACGTTGATTTTACACAAAGTACCTGGTTTGCATCAAAAATAAAGCCACACAGGCGAGCGTGCTTTGGAAAAGTCGGTGATGCGTTAATTCCTTACCTGCAAATGAGGCCGTGTGTAATTTCTTCTGCGGTCGGGTTGGCGATGTGTCAGTTTTCTTTCCCGCAAGAGAGCGGTACGTCAATTTCCAGACAGGGCACCTTGGATCCACGCAATTTCACGATGACTTTGACGCCCAGCAAGGATGCTTGTGTAATCCGGTCGCACGGTGTTGGGAAAACACACTGAGCGGGGTTTGCATCATTGTCAGCAGCTACAAGCGGGTGTTGTGTTGTTTCTCCAGCCGCAATGTGTTGATCTCCAAGCTGTGATGCAGGTGGAACATTGATCTCAGCTGGGAAGCGGGTGGCGCATTGTTTATCAGCAGCGTTGCAGATGGTTATGTCTTTAACATACACTGCACCCTGCTACCCAGGGCTTACGCTGTGAGGAGCACAACCAGTGCTGCAGGTCCACTAGTAGCATTTGATTTAAAGGCCCTGGGCAACTCTAGTGCACTTTACTAGGGATTTACAAGTAAATCAAATATGCCAATCATGGAAAAACCAAATACACATAGAGTTTACACAGGAGCACTTGCACTTTAGCACAGGTCAGAAGTGGTAAAGGGGCATATTTATACTCTCTTTGCACCGAATGTGCGACAAAATATTTGACGCACAATCGGCGCAAACACTGCCCCATATTTATACTTTGACGTCCGACCCCGCGGGCGTCAAAGTTCCACCATGTGCGTCATTTTTTAGAAGGGGGAACCAGCCTTGCGTTAATTATATGCAAGGTAGGCGTTCCCTTCCAAAAAATGACTTTAAGGCCTGTGCGCCTTATTTATACTGTGACGTCATTTTGACGCACAGGAGGGGGCAGGTCTTAAAAAACGGCGCCCAGCCTGATGGGCGCTGTTTTTTAACACCTGGGTCAGGGCAGGCTTTAAGGGACCTGTGGGCTCACAAGGAGCCCAGAGGTGCCCTCCCATGCCCCCAGGGACACCCCCTGCCACCCTTGCCCACCCCAGGAGGACACCCAAGGATGGAGGGACCCATCCCAGGTAAGTTGAGGTAAGTTCAGGTAAGTATTTTTTTCGTATTTTGTTTGTGGCATAGGGGGGCCTGATTTGTGCCCCCCTACATGCCACTATGCCCAATGACCATGCCCAGGGGACATAAGTCCCCTGGGCATGGCCATTGGGCAAGGGGGCATGACTCCTGTCTTTGCTAAGACAGGAGTCATTTCAATGGAGGTTGGGCGTAAAAAAAAATGGCGCAAATCGGGTTGAGGCCAAAATTTTGCCTCAGACCTGACTTGCCCCATTTTTTGATGCCCAAGCTCCATTTTCCCCTACGCCGGCGCTGCCTGGTGTGAGTCATTTGTTTTGACGCACACCAGTCCGCAGCGCCGGCTAACGTCATTCAATAAATAAGGAGCCCGCATGGCGCTTTGTAATGGCGTTAGCCGGCGTTAAAATTTTTGACACACAACTGCATTGGCGCTGTTGTGCGTCAAAAAGTATAAATATGGGCTAAAGTGTCCAGACCACCAAAAACAGCAAAAACAGAGTACAGCACTCAGTCTAAACATAGGAAGCAGAGGAAAAAAAGATGGGGGAGACCACACCAAGGATGCCAGGTCTAACATATTACAATATTAAAAATATCTGGAGATAACCCCTGGAATGTTCCTGTAATAGTGGGTATACCAGGTATGCTTGAAATTTGAAAAAGTTTACGTACTGGATGAAATTTAATGTTTCAACCACCCATGTCACTGCCTTCATCAGGACTATTCAGTTTCCTACTTGAATACAAATTCATGCCATGCAGACCTAATTAGGCCTAATGCTCTCACCTTTCTGAACCTCTGAAATGAGATGTAAACCCTACAATATTGGCTAGTGGTAATACTTTGGCCGTATCACAGAGGCACTCCCCTGTAGTCACACCTTCCTCAAAGGGATGTGCCTGTGTCCGCACATAAATACTTCCGGTCTGACAGTAGCCGAGCATTGGGCCTCATTATATCTGCATGGCATGAATGCGTAGCGAGGCAGGGACCAGATTAGGTCCGATGAAGGCTAGAGATTCCAATGGTCTTTTCAAATGGCTGAAACAAGGTGTCACGGTGATATGGGTGGTTGAAATATTAATGTTCATACTATACTCAAAGTTTTTCAGATTTTAATCATATCTAGGATTCAGATAATTAAAGGAAAGTTCCAGGGTATATCTTATGATATATTTAAGATAGTGTTTATCTAACAATCATTTTTTTAAGCACTCCTAGTAATGGTTGAGTTCACCATGTGGTATTCACCTACCTTCATGATGAAACATGCCATGAAACATCATAAGTAAGAAGATTTCTCTGAATTCTTTAAGTCTCCTGTACGGCTATCCTGAATGCTAATAATAAACATTTTTTGGTGGCTGGAACTCTTTGTGATTATGTTGTGACATACTCTATGTCCGGGTGTGTTCTCCTTTTCTCTCCAGTTGTATACATATTTGTGAAAACTGCTCCCAGACTAAAATAATGGTTTAGTGATTTTGGCAGGTATGTGTCACATCTCAGCACAGGAAGAGCAGCTTGAGAGGGTTCTGGAACTTCATAAACTTGGAAGGGAAAGGGTGAGACCTGCATAATCACAGTTTGATGCAAAGAGGAACCTCTGGAATAGAACCATGTGTTTCCTGTAGCCAGATTGACACCTGGTCAGTAGAAGGGGAGCCGGTCCAAGAACCTGGTTGGTGTAGTTAAGGAGTAGAGGACTTCTACATTTTGTAAACAAACACCTGACCTGCACACCAGGAAACTCCAAAGCCAGAACTGTCCTGCTATACTGGATATTCCTCAGAATAGTGCATCATGAAATAGTTAGCAGTAAGGCAAACATGATGTGCTGCAATAGTGCAAAGGGTAACTCTGGGAAACATATGTTAGGGAATGTCTAAGAGTCATCCCCACTCACTGACAAATAAATCATACAAATGTGGAACCTCACCCACAACCCATCAGTACAGTTTCTGGACCTGTGAAAGCACAGAAGAGGACTGGATATTCTATCCATGACCTGAGTGGAGACCTGCAGCTTGCTTCTGTTTTTACTTAGAACTAAGAATTGGACTACAGGGGTCAACTGGCCAGTCTCCTATGTGGCTACAGGGACACAATGAGCTGAAAGAGGCTTCAGATCCTTAGTTAGAAAGCAAAATCAAATCTTTGACCAGGGTGACTTGTTTGTGCTATTTGACCGCCACTCCATCAAATTTAACCAGCTATCAGGCCTTTGTGTGGCAAACAGTCACTTCTGATTGGTACTTTACTTTTTCTTGCTTTCTGCCATAAACATTTAAAAATTCATATTTCCCGATCCCCTTATTGGATTGTAGTATTTGGTGTGTAATTGTTTAACTACATTTTCCCCTATTTTTGGAAATTGGTTGTGGGATTTTTATTCTAAATTCTGTGGGATTTTTCTAATTCTAAATCTGCTCCTGAAGATCAACAACGTCCACATTTTTGTGTAATTTTATTATAGCCACAAAGTGTAAAACAAACACAGCATCATCAATTCCTGTGATATCCTGTTATCCACTAACCTAATAAAAACCATCCTGAAATAACACAAACCCAGATGGCAAACGGTAAAACCTTAATCAGTGACAAATCTCATAATCTCAGACTCGGCTTTATTAAATCTGACCCACTCAGTTTTTAATGATGAGATTCTTTCCAAGACAGATACATTCCATTTTTTCTCCTTAGCCTCAAGAACACACAAAAAACATTGATTACCTGTTGCACCTGACGCTTTCTGCAAGGTCACCTCCCCCTCACTGGATTTTTTACGTCCTTTGCTTTTCCTTGCTGTACCTGTTTTTGTTGCCTATTAGGACTCCCTGCACTTTTCCCTGATAACCAGGGGTAAAGTGTTTGTGCTCTCATTTGAAAATGTGGTACAATGGGCTGACACCTGATTGACACATTTATTTTCTTGTAAGTCCCTAGTGTATGGTACTTAATCTACCCGGGGCCAGTAAATTAAATGTTACTAGTCGTCTGCAGCACTCACTGTGCTACCCACTAAGATAACCTTTCAAAACATGGCTCGGGCCTACAAACATTTGTTTGTAATACTTATATGTCACCCCAAGGCAGGCCTAATCACTCCTAGAGCATGCTGCATTGTACTTAAAGAGTAGGACTTGCTTTTTACATCTCATATATCCTTCCAGGGGAATGCTCCTAAAGATGTTTTTCACTGCTATAAGGCCATCTCTCCCAAAAACTAACACTGGGTTTCCTCATTGAACTCAAAAGTGATAACTTCAGTTTAGAACCAGATAGAGAAATGCAACTTCCACTGATATAAATTGTGATGTAAAACCATCTATAATGGTAAAGTCAGATTTTACATTACTGTACTGAAAATGCTGCTTTCAGAAAACTGGCATTTTTCTGCCCTAAACCAAGTGTGCCTTTCTGCCAGTGTCGAAGGTCACATGACTGTGAATGGCTCTCCTGTGGTATTTTTGTATTGTTTCAAGGCATATGGATGAAAGAGGCCTATATGTGGAGGGAGAGAGTCTTCCTGACAGGATGTCCATGGAGGATTTGTGCCTAGATGTGATTACATTTTAAACTGGTCAATTCTTCCCTTTCTCCTGGGTTCGGCTCCAAACTGTCTAGGATGACAAACACACGGGAAATCCTGGTGCCAAGCTCCTTTGTGTAAGCTACATGCATGGTAGCTTGAAATGTAATCATGGCTGAACACTGTTCCTCTCTGGTCATCCTGTCAGGAAGACCCGCACTCCATTGCAGGCTGCCTGAACTTGTGACTTTCTCCTGGTCCAGTGCGATCAGATAACCGCGAGTGGTGCTTGGTGCTTTTTGGCACCATTTTCACCTTCAACTTTAAAAACGAATTTCTCTGTTTCTTCTGATTGGATTTTTGTTGTTTTGTTGCTATTTTATTCATTCTAATATATTCTTTTTTCTAAATTGGTTTGGAATCTCCTATTGTTGTGTTTTCACTTTATACTGTTTGAGTACTTGATAAATACTCTACACAGTGCCTTTAAGTTACGCCTGCCTGCACTTGTGCCAAGCTATCAGAGTGTCAAGCAGAGGATTATTTTGTGACTTATGTGGTTCATCTTGACAAGGATTGTGTTCGATACTTGAGTGAGGCTTCCACCCTTCTCCTCTAATAACCCAATTTCCTATATTATCCACAACCTAAAACATGAGCAATGCATCACCTTGTACAAAAAGAGGAAGGTCATGTTTTAATCCTTGGATATCCTCCTCCATATATTTATTAATTGTTTGCCACCTGGACCACTCTTAAAGCTTCTACCACGGCTAGGAAAATTAATATTACTAATACTGTATCAAACTCCTTGTCGATTACAATACCACAAGCTCTACCTCCACTCCCCATGTTCCTTTTATTCCCCACTGACTCCTGAGTGAATGAGGGTATTTTAAACCTGGAAAGTTCATCTCTTATACTGACGGAAATGGTGCCAGTATCCAGTTTCACAGGCCTCTCTGTAGTTAGCAATCACCAGCCCTACTGCATTCCTGATCTAATCCTTATAGATCAAAACAATAGCACACCAGCTAACTCTTGGCAGAATGCCACCGCCACCGCCACCTTAATGCCTAATTCACATGAGATGTGTGATTGCTTGCCTCATACTTCATCCCAGCTGACTAACTAGATCACAAATCTGTTATCTATTTCCAAAAATAAACTGTGAGACATTAAACAGAATTTGGATTACCTTTATGAAATAATACAAAGTCTGCTAACTGAACTTTCTATATCTCTGCCACAAACAATCTCACTATAGGGTCTTTGCTCCACAAATAAACCCTCTCATTAACACATCACTCAAAACACATGCTCCTAATAAGCCCAGCATGCACACTAACTCAATGTTTCAAAGCTTTCCTCGATGCACACTACTTCACAGATATTGAAGAAACAGAAAGAGGTGCACAAAGACACAGGATGGACAAACATATTACCTGAATAGTTTGTGCATACTTGTGCATGTGTGTGCATTTCAATTTACCAATGTATGTACTGCACTAAAATATTGGAGGATGGTGTGCTGTCCCAATGATATATTGGAATATTGTCAACATAAACAATGTATAACATAAATATTATGCACTAAATATTGTTTAACTCATTGTTACATTGGGTGTAGGTTGTCTATTTTCACTCTTTTGTTGGCTTTTGGACTCTGGACACTTTACCACTGCTAATCAGTATTGAAGTGCATGTGACATCTCCCCTAAAATATGGGATAGCTGGCTTACACCTATTTGGATTATTTAATTTACCTGTAGGCCCCTTGTAAAGTGATATACCATGTTCCCAGGTCCTGCAAATGAAATGATACTAGTGGGCATTCAGTGCAGATTGCCCCACCCACAGAAGTAGCCTTTTAAACCTGTCTCAGGCCTTCTACTGCAGGGCCTATGCGCGTAGTTTCATGCCACATTGACTTTGCAAGTCAAACTACTTGCCAAGGCACAAACTCCCATTTTGCTACACCTAAGTCGCCCCTAAAGTAGGCCCTAGATAACCCCATGGGTGGGATGCTGTGTATGTCAAGAGTAAGACATATATTTTTATGTGTTACATGTCCTAGGAGTGACAAACAGTCTATTTTCTTTTTCACTATTGTGAGTGCTGTTTCTCTCATAGGTTGCATTGAGAATTCCATTGTATATGTCTAGGTGGTATTTTCTGATCTGTGAGGATTAATGTAGGCATGTTTGGTATATTCGGAATGCTAGTGCGAAATCCTGCTCATTGGCATTTTTGGGTTTTACATGACTTTTTTAGAAATGACACTTTTAGAAAGTGGGTATTTCTCTGTGCGTAGAATTTTGGTGCTCAGCAGCTTACTCTAATCCACGTCTAGGGCAGAGTGACAGCTACACTTTGGGCATACTCTCTAGACTGCCTTCCATCAGGAAGGGTGAGGTGTGACAGGGTTACATCTGCATTCCGCTACATATTGATGGTCTTCCTGGGCTGGGGAAGAGGGAGGGTCATTCACACCTTATATGTGAATAGGCTGTGTCCTGCCCTCACACAAAGGACTTGTTTACCTGCTACTGGTGTCATGAGCCAGAGTAAGGCAGAAGGAGAAATTCTTGGAACTGGTCAGAATTGGCAGGAATCCTCTCCCATCTTCTAGAAGCTGGTCAGCTGGAGTATAAGTACAGGGGCTTTCGCACCATTAATTTTTTATCTGGGACAAATTCTCTGCCAGAGGCACTGCTGCACTCAAGAACTCATCTGGATTACTCTATCGTGGTTGCCCTGGTGTCTGTGAAGTGGCACAAAGGTCTCTCTGTGCTGCATTTCTGCCTGATCACCCTGCTGCCAGCTGCCCCCGATTTTGATTCTATAAGGTACTAAGAGGCATATTTACAAAGTACTAGAGCAGTGCCAAAATGGGCAGCACTGCGCTTTGTTAAAATGGGCGGCGCTGTGGTGCGTCTGTTCTGAAATGCAGGGATAGGCCGGGATTTACAAAAATATGGTGCATCCCTGTGTTCCCCCTGCACAGGCACTAAATTAGCAGCCTAGCGCCAACGAAGCCACCCTTGTGCCATGGTGCAAGGATGGCTGGGTTGCCGGTGAGATTTTTTTTGCGCAGTTAAGTGAAACCTTTGTGAACAAAAACATATACGAGCAAATCTCTGCCAGAGGGATTGCTGCACTTATGGACTCATCTGAACTGCTCTACCTTGGTTGCCCTGTTGTTCGGTGTCGATGGAGTGGCGCAAAGGACTCACTGGGCTGCTTGTTGCAAGAATGGCTGGGTTGCTGGAAAATTGCTTTTGTGTAGGAAGGGACACTTTGTGCACAAAAACAATATTCAATGGCGATTTGCGCCATGGAAAGGCCTAAACACAAAAAAAAAAAAAAATCCTTGGGAGGCCTTAAATTTTGGCATTGCCCCAGTTTTATGATTTCTCATAAATCTGGGCCAGAGTCAAAATGCAATGGATGTTGCTGTGAAATGCCCATAGCAACACTTGTTACACGCCCCTTCCAAGCAAAGGGCTGTATTTACAAGGTGGTATTAAGCCGCAGAGGGTGGCTTAATGCTGCCTTGTAAATACAGCGCAGTGCACAGCAGAGCATCACAAAAAGTGAAGCTCCGATGGTGCTTGGGGCTTCTAAACATGCCCCTAAGGGTGGTGCCAGGAGGAACTGCCATTACTTGTTTTGAGAGATTACTGGTGCTTATTTGGTGACCTTGGCCCTGCAAATATAGCATCTGGGTAGCACTATATTTTGTGTTTTTCTTGAAGGTAGCACTTGGAGAGCGTTGTTCGCTGCCTCCTGGGATTTCTCACCATACATGGTGAGCGCTGCCTGAGGCTCCATGTGGTTTCACGCAGAGCAGACACGACTACAGGATCCCCCAGGAGAGACTGCTAATGCCTGAACGGTCCAGCCTTCCCCCATCAATCTCCTGACCTGAGATGCCATGGGCCATAGCAGAGGCCTCCCAACACAAGCTATACAGCTCCAGGGAAACTCTGGGACCCATGAGCTCCTCCTAAGCATTCAGTGAAAGTGAAAGGTGAGTGGAACTGGGGGGGTCACCCAAGCTGCACTGGGCCTTTTGAGTGGTCCAACGGGACATCCTGCATGCAGGAACGACAGGGAGAGGTCTTTCCGCTAAGGCTGGCAGTGTGTGCATTCCCGGCAGGGTGCCCCTTGGGAAATCTACCCCATGTATCCTGGTGGGTGGAGACTCTAACGGAGCCCCCACATTGTGATACCAGAAGGGACAGTATTTTGTATAGTAGGTGTGCAGGTGCTCTTGCGTCCTACATTTCATGTTTGCATAAAAACATTGTCCCAAGGCTTCAAAGGTTTAACATAAGCTCACTATCTGGGACAAAGGGGCTTCCATGTCCACAGGGGCTCATTGCTGCTGGTGTTCTTGGTGATATTTCATAAATTCATCCTGATGATATAATGCAAAGTGTGTGTCATACCATAAATCTCACATCAGCATTACAAAACCTGAATTTGTTTGGTAGCAACTGTTCTTTAATGTGCTTCCTTATTGCATTCCAGCCCTCATACCCTGATAATATGTTGACTATGATTTTGCTCAAAAAAGGGGGGGGAGGGACCAGGAGGTTATGTGGTCCAGTTTACGTTCTCCCAAACTATAATCAAATATATAAAGTACACTGTTCCAATAAAATCTAAGGGACCACTGGTCTCAGGAGCGAGAGCCCTCAAGCATCACAATGAATGACTAGTATCATCATCGGGAAGTGCTCCACACCAGGCTGGTGCTGCAATGCCTGGTGGACACCCCACCAGAGGGCTCTAGACCATGTTGTTGTGACTGGTAAACTTTACTGTACAGTCCAAGATGCTTCAATTCAAGCACCAGTGCAAAAGAGAGGTCAAAAAACTGGTTAAAATTGGTTATTCATCTTTAATAGAAACCATCAGAATTTTAATCAGTGTAATAAAGATGAAGACCAAGATTAAAAACCAAACAATGAAAGTCGTGTATAGAGTATCATGCTCCTAAGACTTTCACAAGATACAATCTCTAAGGATTCCCCAATTTTTTTTTTTATATGGGTGCCTTTTAGAACAGGTCAACATGTTTCGCGTCTATCGGTCCATCCGGATCCATTGACGCTTCATCAGGACCAACAAAAAAATTACCTCTTCATAAGCCAAAAAAGAACAAATCAACCACCCATATTAGGGTAGAGAGACCGGTAACTTACATTAAAGTACACTGGTTACATCAGGTCACCATAGAAAACAAGACATATAAAGCAAACAGTACACCATAAATACCCAATAGTGGTTAAAGGTGATCAAACAGTTAAACAAGTGATAAATAAGTGAAGATGGGCTTACCTTCCCCAAGTAGAGAAATGGCCCCCTGGGAAACACGTTCCTAGGACTCAGATAGACACTCTATATAGATTGAATTGGGACAACAATTTATGAGCTTGCTAAATATACTGTAGAGATCTGTAAGTCTAAACTAGGAAATGGGTTCAGAAAAAATAATTATTCTCAGAAAAAAAGATTTTTGTGCATTCAATAGATACAGGGTCTCATAAATGGTGGCCCTTGCATAAATCATCCTTCTTAAAACAACCAGGTTGGATAGGCCTCGTTGTTCATCAATACGACATAATGGTTGTTAAATAGTTAAATAAATCACAAAACTCCGCGTATGCAGGATCGGAGACAGGACGATAGTACTCACAGTTTTGTCGATGGTCCAAACTATGGACCTACCCTCTGGAACGGTGTCCCGAGCAACCATCTGCTTCGGACACCGTCAGAGTTAATAAACAGACGCCGCGGCCCGGAAGAGCACCGTCTCTCCGTACGCGCGCATCTGGGAGTAATCAAAATGGAAAAGGGACTGTCAGTATGCAGTCCCTTAGCGGAGTGAAAAAATAGAAAGAGGACTCCCGGAGAAAGGAGGTTAAAGGGAGGGTTGTATGCTGTGAATGTACAACCCATGAAACAAAAAAATAGTATAAGCACCCTGTCTGAGCTCATTTAACACATTATAAAAAATCTAGACCAGTGTCTGCACAAATATGAAAGGGTGCTATGAAATTCCTGTAAAAGTTAATGGTTACAAGAATCTATGTGTGTAGAATACACTAACGGATGCCTTGTCCACTTAAGATAAAAACCCAAAATTTATATATGTTGATTGGAGCGAGGGTCATTTCTGCTTTATACAGAAAGTGAAGACCAGGGGATATCATCATTTAATCCCCGTAAGTGAGTGCCAAGTTTGAACACCCATCTTTGTTCAATCCTGAACAAAGTCCCGGGCATGTCAGACTTAACTTTGGGTGCTTCTTTTACCACCCACCAGAGATCGTTAGGGGAATGTGAAGACTCCAAAAAATGGGCACTAAGTTTAGTAGTTATTCTGTTGCATCTGATGTTACTTCTATGCTCATTGATGCGTATCTTCACAGGTCTACATGTCATCCCAATATATCGTAGACCACAGGGGCATGTGATCATATAGATACAATTCCTTGTGTTGCAATTCGTATGTTTTCTGAGGCGCCAAGAGCCTATAGGGTCCAAATCTGCTCCTGAAGATCAACAACGTCCACATTTTTGTGTAATTTTATTATAGCCACAAAGTGTAAAACAAACACAGCATCATCAATTCCTGTGATATCCTGTTATCCACTAACCTAATAAAAACCATCCTGAAATAACACAAACCCAGATGGCAAACGGTAAAACCTTAATCAGTGACAAATCTCATAATCTCAGACTCGGCTTTATTAAATCTGACCCACTCAGTTTTTAATGATGAGATTCTTTCCAAGACAGATACATTCCATTTTTTCTCCTTAGCCTCAAGAACACACAAAAAACATTGATTACCTGTTGCACCTGACGCTTTCTGCAAGGTCACCTCCCCCTCACTGGATTTTTTACGTCCTTTGCTTTTCCTTGCTGTACCTGTTTTTGTTGCCTATTAGGACTCCCTGCACTTTTCCCTGATAACCAGGGGTAAAGTGTTTGTGCTCTCATTTGAAAATGTGGTACAATGGGCTGACACCTGATTGACACATTTATTTTCTTGTAAGTCCCTAGTGTATGGTACTTAATCTACCCGGGGCCAGTAAATTAAATGTTACTAGTCGTCTGCAGCACTCACTGTGCTACCCACTAAGATAACCTTTCAAAACATGGCTCGGGCCTACAAACATTTGTTTGTAATACTTATATGTCACCCCAAGCCAGGCCTAATCACTCCTAGAGCATGCTGCATTGTACTTAAAGAGTAGGACTTGCTTTTTACATCTCATATATCCTTCCAGGGGAATGCTCCTAAAGATGTTTTTCACTGCTATAAGGCCATCTCTCCCAAAAACTAACACTGGGTTTCCTCATTGAACTCAAAAGTGATAACTTCAGTTTAGAACCAGATAGAGAAATGCAACTTCCACTGATATAAATTGTGATGTAAAACCATCTATAATGGTAAAGTCAGATTTTACATTACTGTACTGAAAATGCTGCTTTCAGAAAACTGGCATTTTTCTGCCCTAAACCAAGTGTGCCTTTCTGCCAGTGTCGAAGGTCACATGACTGTGAATGGCTCTCCTGTGGTATTTTTGTATTGTTTCAAGGCATATGGATGAAAGAGGCCTATATGTGGAGGGAGAGAGTCTTCCTGACAGGATGTCCATGGAGGATTTGTGCCTAGAAGTGATTACATTTTAAACTGGTCAATTCTTCCCTTTCTCCTGGGTTCGGCTCCAAACTGTCTAGGATGACAAACACACGGGAAATCCTGGTGCCAAGCTCCTTTGTGTAAGCTACATGCATGGTAGCTTGAAATGTAATCATGGCTGAACACTGTTCCTCTCTGGTCATCCTGTCAGGAAGACCCGCACTCCATTGCAGGCTGCCTGAACTTGTGACTTTCTCCTGGTCCAGTGCGATCAGATAACCGCATCAGATAACCGCGAGTGGTGCTTGGTGCTTTTTGGCACCATTTTCACCTTCAACTTTAAAAACGAATTTCTCTGTTTCTTCTGATTGGATTTTTGTTGTTTTGTTGCTATTTTATTCATTCTAATATATTCTTTTTTCTAAATTGGTTTGGAATCTCCTATTGTTGTGTTTTCACTTTATACTGTTTGAGTACTTGATAAATACTCTACACAGTGCCTTTAAGTTACGCCTGCCTGCACTTGTGCCAAGCTATCAGAGTGTCAAGCAGAGGATTATTTTGTGACTTATGTGGTTCATCTTGACAAGGATTGTGTTCGATACTTGAGTGAGGCTTCCACCCTTCTCCTCTAATAACCCAATTTCCTATATTATCCACAACCTAAAACATGAGCAATGCATCACCTTGTACAAAAAGAGGAAGGTCATGTTTTAATCCTTGGATATCCTCCTCCATATATTTATTAATTGTTTGCCACCTGGACCACTCTTAAAGCTTCTACCACGGCTAGGAAAATTAATATTACTAATACTGTATCAAACTCCTTGTCGATTACAATACCACAAGCTCTACCTCCACTCCCCATGTTCCTTTTATTCCCCACTGACTCCTGAGTGAATGAGGGTATTTTAAACCTGGAAAGTTCTTCTCTTATACTGACGGAAATGGTGCCAGTATCCAGTTTCACAGGCCTCTCTGTAGTTAGCAATCACCAGCCCTACTGCATTCCTGATCTAATCCTTATAGATCAAAACAATAGCACACCAGCTAACTCTTGGCAGAATGCCACCGCCACCGCCACCTTAATGCCTAATTCACATGAGATGTGTGATTGCTTGCCTCATACTTCATCCCAGCTGACTAACTAGATCACAAATCTGTTATCTATTTCCAAAAATAAACTGTGAGACATTAAACAGAATTTGGATTACCTTTATGAAATAATACAAAGTCTGCTAACTGAACTTTCTATATCTCTGCCACAAACAATCTCACTATAGGGTCTTTGCTCCACAAATAAACCCTCTCATTAACACATCACTCAAAACACATGCTCCTAATAAGCCCAGCATGCACACTAACTCAATGTTTCAAAGCTTTCCTCGATGCACACTACTTCACAGATATTGAAGAAACAGAAAGAGGTGCACAAAGACACAGGATGGACAAACATATTACCTGAATAGTTTGTGCATACTTGTGCATGTGTGTGCATTTCAATTTACCAATGTATGTACTGCACTAAAATATTGGAGGATGGTGTGCTGTCCCAATGATATATTGGAATATTGTCAACATAAACAATGTATAACATAAATATTATGCACTAAATATTGTTTAACTCATTGTTACATTGGGTGTAGGTTGTCTATTTTCACTCTTTTGTTGGCTTTTGAACTCTGGACACTTTACCACTGCTAATCAGTATTGAAGTGCATGTGACATCTCCCCTAAAATATGGGATAGCTGGCTTACACCTATTTGGATTATTTAATTTACCTGTAGGCCCCTTGTAAAGTGATATACCATGTTCCCAGGTCCTGCAAATGAAATGATACTAGTGGGCATTCAGTGCAGATTGCCCCACCCACAGAAGTAGCCTTTTAAACCTGTCTCAGGCCTTCTACTGCAGGGCCTATGCGCGTAGTTTCATGCCACATTGACTTTGCAAGTCAAACTACTTGCCAAGGCACAAACTCCCATTTTGCTACACCTAAGTCGCCCCTAAAGTAGGCCCTAGATAACCCCATGGGTGGGATGCTGTGTATGTCAAGAGTAAGACATATATTTTTATGTGTTACATGTCCTAGGAGTGACAAACAGTCTATTTTCTTTTTCACTATTGTGAGTGCTGTTTCTCTCATAGGTTGCATTGAGAATTCCATTGTATATGTCTAGGTGGTATTTTCTGATCTGTGAGGATTAATGTAGGCATGTTTGGTATATTCGGAATGCTAGTGCGAAATCCTGCTCATTGGCATTTTTGGGTTTTACATGACTTTTTTAGAAATGACACTTTTAGAAAGTGGGTATTTCTCTGTGCGTAGAATTTTGGTGCTCAGCAGCTTACTCTAATCCACGTCTAGGGCAGAGTGACAGCTACACTTTGGGCATACTCTCTAGACTGCCTTCCATCAGGAAGGGTGAGGTGTGACAGGGTTACATCTGCATTCCGCTACATATTGATGGTCTTCCTGGGCTGGGGAAGAGGGAGGGTCATTCACACCTTATATGTGAATAGGCTGTGTCCTGCCCTCACACAAAGGACTTGTTTACCTGCTACTGGTGTCATGAGCCAGAGTAAGGCAGAAGGAGAAATTCTTGGAACTGGTCAGAATTGGCAGGAATCCTCTCCCATCTTCTAGAAGCTGGTCAGCTGGAGTATAAGTACAGGGGCTTTCGCACCATTAATTTTTTATCTGGGACAAATTCTCTGCCAGAGGCACTGCTGCACTCAAGAACTCATCTGGATTACTCTATCGTGGTTGCCCTGGTGTCTGTGAAGTGGCACAAAGGTCTCTCTGTGCTGCATTTCTGCCTGATCACCCTGCTGCCAGCTGCCCCCGATTTTGATTCTATAAGGTACTAAGAGGCATATTTACAAAGTACTAGAGCAGTGCCAAAATGGGCAGCACTGCGCTTTGTTAAAATGGGCGGCGCTGTGGTGCGTCTGTTCTGAAATGCAGGGATAGGCCGGGATTTACAAAAATATGGTGCATCCCTGTGTTCCCCCTGCACAGGCACTAAATTAGCAGCCTAGCGCCAACGAAGCCACCCTTGTGCCATGGTGCAAGGATGGCTGGGTTGCCGGTGAGATTTTTTTTGCGCAGTTAAGTGAAACCTTTGTGAACAAAAACATATACGAGCAAATCTCTGCCAGAGGGATTGCTGCACTTATGGACTCATCTGAACTGCTCTACCTTGGTTGCCCTGTTGTTCGGTGTCGATGGAGTGGCGCAAAGGACTCACTGGGCTGCTTGTTGCAAGAATGGCTGGGTTGCTGGAAAATTGCTTTTGTGTAGGAAGGGACACTTTGTGCACAAAAACAATATTCAATGGCGATTTGCGCCATGGAAAGGCCTAAACACAAAAAAAAAAAAAAATCCTTGGGAGGCCTTAAATTTTGGCATTGCCCCAGTTTTATGATTTCTCATAAATCTGGGCCAGAGTCAAAATGCAATGGATGTTGCTGTGAAATGCCCATAGCAACACTTGTTACACGCCCCTTCCAAGCAAAGGGCTGTATTTACAAGGTGGTATTAAGCCGCAGAGGGTGGCTTAATGCTGCCTTGTAAATACAGCGCAGTGCACAGCAGAGCATCACAAAAAGTGAAGCTCCGATGGTGCTTGGGGCTTCTAAACATGCCCCTAAGGGTGGTGCCAGGAGGAACTGCCATTACTTGTTTTGAGAGATTACTGGTGCTTATTTGGTGACCTTGGCCCTGCAAATATAGCATCTGGGTAGCACTATATTTTGTGTTTTTCTTGAAGGTAGCACTTGGAGAGCGTTGTTCGCTGCCTCCTGGGATTTCTCACCATACATGGTGAGCGCTGCCTGAGGCTCCATGTGGTTTCACGCAGAGCAGACACGACTACAGGATCCCCCAGGAGAGACTGCTAATGCCTGAACGGTCCAGCCTTCCCCCATCAATCTCCTGACCTGAGATGCCATGGGCCATAGCAGAGGCCTCCCAACACAAGCTATACAGCTCCAGGGAAACTCTGGGACCCATGAGCTCCTCCTAAGCATTCAGTGAAAGTGAAAGGTGAGTGGAACTGGGGGGGTCACCCAAGCTGCACTGGGCCTTTTGAGTGGTCCAACGGGACATCCTGCATGCAGGAACGACAGGGAGAGGTCTTTCCGCTAAGGCTGGCAGTGTGTGCATTCCCGGCAGGGTGCCCCTTGGGAAATCTACCCCATGTATCCTGGTGGGTGGAGACTCTAACGGAGCCCCCACATTGTGATACCAGAAGGGACAGTATTTTGTATAGTAGGTGTGCAGGTGCTCTTGCGTCCTACATTTCATGTTTGCATAAAAACATTGTCCCAAGGCTTCAAAGGTTTAACATAAGCTCACTATCTGGGACAAAGGGGCTTCCATGTCCACAGGGGCTCATTGCTGCTGGTGTTCTTGGTGATATTTCATAAATTCATCCTGATGATATAATGCAAAGTGTGTGTCATACCATAAATCTCACATCAGCATTACAAAACCTGAATTTGTTTGGTAGCAACTGTTCTTTAATGTGCTTCCTTATTGCATTCCAGCCCTCATACCCTGATAATATGTTGACTATGATTTTGCTCAAAAAAGGGGGGGGAGGGACCAGGAGGTTATGTGGTCCAGTTTACGTTCTCCCAAACTATAATCAAATATATAAAGTACACTGTTCCAATAAAATCTAAGGGACCACTGGTCTCAGGAGCGAGAGCCCTCAAGCATCACAATGGATGACTAGTATCATCATCGGGAAGTGCTCCACACCAGGCTGGTGCTGCAATGCCTGGTGGACACCCCACCAGAGGGCTCTAGACCATGTTGTTGTGACTGGTAAACTTTACTGTACAGTCCAAGATGCTTCAATTCAAGCACCAGTGCAAAAGAGAGGTCAAAAAACTGGTTAAAATTGGTTATTCATCTTTAATAGAAACCATCAGAATTTTAATCAGTGTAATAAAGATGAAGACCAAGATTAAAAACCAAACAATGAAAGTCGTGTATAGAGTATCATGCTCCTAAGACTTTCACAAGATACAATCTCTAAGGATTCCCCAATTTTTTTTTTTATATGGGTGCCTTTTAGAACAGGTCAACATGTTTCGCGTCTATCGGTCCATCCGGATCCATTGACGCTTCATCAGGACCAACAAAAAAATTACCTCTTCATAAGCCAAAAAAGAACAAATCAACCACCCATATTAGGGTAGAGAGACCGGTAACTTACATTAAAGTACACTGGTTACATCAGGTCACCATAGAAAACAAGACATATAAAGCAAACAGTACACCATAAATACCCAATAGTGGTTAAAGGTGATCAAACAGTTAAACAAGTGATAAATAAGTGAAGATGGGCTTACCTTCCCCAAGTAGAGAAATGGCCCCCTGGGAAACACGTTCCTAGGACTCAGATAGACACTCTATATAGATTGAATTGGGACAACAATTTATGAGCTTGCTAAATATACTGTAGAGATCTGTAAGTCTAAACTAGGAAATGGGTTCAGAAAAAATAATTATTCTCAGAAAAAAAGATTTTTGTGCATTCAATAGATACAGGGTCTCATAAATGGTGGCCCTTGCATAAATCATCCTTCTTAAAACAACCAGGTTGGATAGGCCTCGTTGTTCATCAATACGACATAATGGTTGTTAAATAGTTAAATAAATCACAAAACTCCGCGTATGCAGGATCGGAGACAGGACGATAGTACTCACAGTTTTGTCGATGGTCCAAACTATGGACCTACCCTCTGGAACGGTGTCCCGAGCAACCATCTGCTTCGGACACCGTCAGAGTTAATAAACAGACGCCGCGGCCCGGAAGAGCACCGTCTCTCCGTACGCGCGCATCTGGGAGTAATCAAAATGGAAAAGGGACTGTCAGTATGCAGTCCCTTAGCGGAGTGAAAAAATAGAAAGAGGACTCCCGGAGAAAGGAGGTTAAAGGGAGGGTTGTATGCTGTGAATGTACAACCCATGAAACAAAAAAATAGTATAAGCACCCTGTCTGAGCTCATTTAACACATTATAAAAAATCTAGACCAGTGTCTGCACAAATATGAAAGGGTGCTATGAAATTCCTGTAAAAGTTAATGGTTACAAGAATCTATGTGTGTAGAATACACTAACGGATGCCTTGTCCACTTAAGATAAAAACCCAAAATTTATATATGTTGATTGGAGCGAGGGTCATTTCTGCTTTATACAGAAAGTGAAGACCAGGGGATATCGTCATTTAATCCCCGTAAGTGAGTGCCAAGTTTGAACACCCATCTTTGTTCAATCCTGAACAAAGTCCCGGGCATGTCAGACTTAACTTTGGGTGCTTCTATTACCACCCACCAGAGATCGTTAGGGGAATGTGAAGACTCCAAAAAATGGGCACTAAGTTTAGTAGTTATTCTGTTGCATCTGATGTTACTTCTATGCTCATTGATGCGTATCTTCACAGGTCTACATGTCATCCCAATATATCGTAGACCACAGGGGCATGTGATCATATAGATACAATTCCTTGTGTTGCAATTCGTATGTTTTCTGAGGCGCCAAGAGCCTATAGGGTCCAAATTCAGGGTCTGTAGATGTTTAGTAAGAAAACAAACGCTGCAGTTAACACAAGGATGGTGTCCTTCCACAGGGGGAAGGTTCCATAGAGTTTTTTGAGTAGACGTGTCACATTGGACTCGTGGACGTGTGTGAATCACCAAGTCCTTAATGTTGGCAGTGCGTTTGAATGCAAATAGAGGTCTTTTGATTTCATGTCCCCCACTAGAGAGGATTGACCATCTTTTAATCATCAATTTTCTAATTGCATTCGATAAAGGGGTGTAGGTGGAAACACATGTAAGTCTAGTTTGTGGTTCTTTATCAATGTTAGCCAACAAAGAGTCCCTATTGTTATTTTTTGCTCTTTTGCGAGCCTGATTGACTATTCTAGGGGGGTAATGTCGATCAAGGAGTATGTTTTGGAGGAAGATGGACTGCCTATCAAATTCATGAGATGTGCTGCAATTACGTCTCAATCGTAAAAACTGACCAACAGGTAAATTATCCCTGAGAGATTTTGGATGGTGGCTTTCATAGATGAGAAGAGAATTACGATCAGTGGGTTTTTGATATACACTGGTGTATAATTTGCCCTCATCAATGGTAATCATCAAATCTAAGAAGGATAAGTTTGTTGATGATACAGTCGCCGTGAATTTCAAAAAGGGATCCAAAGTGTTGACCCATGTTATGAAATTATCTGCCAATGTCAATGGACCCTGCCATATGATCAGAATGTCGTCAATGTAACGGCGCCATAATGTAATGTAATTATGGTAAGGTTTAGTTGATGGCAAGACATAGGTTTTTTCAAAATCATACATGTAAAGGCAGGCCAAACTGGGAGCAAAAGTGCTGCCCATCGATGTTCCTCGGATCTGAAGACGAATCTTACGGAAGAACTGTGCTAGTTCAATATGTAACCGGAAGAAATCTTCGTCGGGAGTAGGAACGAACCCTAACCTTCTATTGAGTACATTGGTCTCTTTTTTAAGGACAAACCGGTGGAACCCTTACCTTTGGATTCTGGTCTAAAAAAACCTTCAACTTTTGTTCCATCATCACTTTCAATGCAGAGTGAGGTCTTGACCTTTGAAAAAGCGGTGCTAGCTGATTTAGATAAGTTATGTCCAAAACAGGCTTATGTGAACATCCCCACAATAGAAAAGAGGGCCTTATTATCTTTATCATCAGACACCAATATAACCATTAAGCAGGCAGACAAGGGCGGCGCTATTGTGATCATGAACTCCACTGATTATAGATGTGAGTGCCTACGCCTCCTAAGTGATTCTTCCTACTATGCCAAAATAACACATGATCCTACTACTAGACTACAGACCCAAATTCGATGCCTCATTGAAGAAGCTAAAAACAATCTATAGATCTCACCAAAGGAGGCTGAATTTTTGGATACACGTAATCCGCGTATTCCGTATTTTTATAGTTTACCTAAGATCCACAAAGGTAGGACACCACCCCCGGGTCGTCCTATTGTCTCTGGACTGGGCTCTGTCTTGGAACCATTATCGATTTTTTGCGACCATTTTTTACAGCCATAGGTGAAGGGTTCCTTTTCTGAGAGATACCAAAGACGTCTTGAATCTAATTGAAACCATTAACAGTTCCAGTACTACACAAGGCATCATTACTTTGGAGGTGGAGGCACTTTATACCAACATCCCACAAGAGGCAACTCTACAAGTTGTGGAGTTGGCCCTGCAAGATGTATCAACTGATCTTTCCTCCCCTGTGGCTTTCATCATGCAATGTGCTAGACTGGCCTTGACAGAAAACTTTTTTCTTTTTGAGGATCAACTTTACCACCAGATCCGAGGAACATGGATGTCCCAATTCAATCTATACAGAGTGTCTATCTGAGTCCTAGGAACGTGTTTCCCAGGGGGCCCTTTCTCTACTTGGGGAAGGTAAGCCCATCTTCACTTATTTATCACTTGTTTAACTGTTTGATCACCTTTAACCACTATTGGGTATTTATGGTGTACTGTTTGCTTTATATGTCTTGTTTTCTATGGTGACCTGATGTAACCAGTGTGTTACCGGTCTCTCTACCCTAATATGGGTGGTTGATTTGTTCTTTTTTGGCTTATGAAGAGGTAATTTTTTTGTTGGTCCTGATGAAGCGTCAATGGATCCGGATGGACCGATAGACGCGAAACATGTTGACCTGTTCTAAAAGGCACCCATATAAAAATTTTGGGGGGGAATCCTTAGAGATTGTATCTTGTGAAAGTCTTAGGAGCATGATACTCTACACACGACTTTCATTGTTTGTTTTTAATCTTGGTCTTCATCTTTATTACACTGATTAAAATTCTGATGGTTTCTATTAAAGATGAATAACCAATTTTAACCAGTTTTTTGACCTCTCTTTTGCACTGGTGCTTGAATTGAAGCATCTTGGACTGTACAGTAAAGTTTACCAGTCACAACAACATGGTCTAGAGCCCCCCTGGTGGGGTGTCCACCAGGCATTGCAGCACCAGCCTGGTGTGGAGCACTTCCCGATGATGATACTAGTCATCCATTGTGATGCTTGAGGGCTCTCGCTCCTGAGACCAGTGGTCCCTTAGATTTTATTGGAACAGTGTACTTTATATATTTGACTATGATTTTGTCTCTTGCATTCCCAGGATACTGAGTCATAACACAGCTATGTCAATCTATGTTCAAAATGTATGATTTATGTCATGTGGATATCTGTACAGTAATTATGATCTATGATACCTTTGGCCTAATGGTGCATGATAATTCATACATTACCAATATAGCCTACCCGCTGTGCCTCATGCCCTGTGATATGACATGTTTGTTATTGTATAAACAAGGTGATGAGTACTAATTCAGGATTGCATAGTGCACACAGTATTTATAAACAATGTCATATTGGTCAATGATTTACTCACTCGATACAATATATATATAGTTTTACATATTCTTGTCTAGCCTATTTTGTGGTATATTTTATTGTCACAGGTGTGACTGTGTTGCACAAACTCTTTACACATGACCTCTGAGGATAGGCCGGATTGCTATGCACCAAGCTACCACAGGGTGAGCAAAGGTTGTCTTTGGTGTGTAACTTACTTGCCCTGACTAGAGTGGTGGATTCTGCCTGGGCTTAAGTGCATACCCTAGCCAACCAGAAACTCCATTTCTAACATTCAGCAATCATTTGCTTGTTGGACTGACTAATTTGTGAATGCAATACTCAAAATCTGGAAGTAAAGAATTTCTATAATGCAGCCCTGGCTCCAAGGTGTGATTACCTGTCTTTCACACAATCTGCATGCCATGTAAGCCATTCCCTCTAACTGAGGTAGATCATTCAGCTCTGTGGGTCTAGAACTCTGGAACTCCCCTCCATTAGCTAGCATGTGAATTCAGTGCTTTTTGTGTAAATGCCAGGCCTGCATTTTTGCTCAGAAGTATGTGAATGATGCTATTGAATATTGAAGTACTGAGTACCAATGCTACATTGTCCTGCTACAGTCTCATTGCTCTTTCATCTGCCACTAAATACTCCTTGTCTTTAAATTTCACTCATGCCGGTCCTTTTTCATCCATGTTCTCCCCTTTTGTCACTGTTTTCCATCTTTTTCTTTCTTCCTTTTCCTTTTTATGTTTTCATGTCCATTGATCTACATCAAATTCTGTTGAGGAATAATAAGTGCTGGTGCTCAAAGATGACCACAGATGGCCCCGGCTCAAATAGCAATGCATGGAGTCTGAATTATTAATTCTAGTGGCTGAATCTGTTTTTCTCAGTTCTAATTGTGTGGTGGAAATACACAGACCATGTGCCTTTTTTAGGTTGAACGCACAAGCACTTTGATCTGTTGTAAGTATTGTGGGCTTTTAACCACGTCCACCGCACGCCCATCAATTTCACTCATTTGTGGGCTTGCCTTTCAAAAACCCCTTGATGTCACTAGTAAATGGTTTTCGTTTATTATGCCTTGGGGTGTTTTTGTTACTGCCTTGCAGACTGACCCTGTTACATGGATAATTGCATTATTGCTGATATGTTTGACTGTGAGCAAACTTCTTTTTCCTTTTGTGTCTCTCCTTCGCGCTCATTCTCGTGGCGCCATGGCACTTTGAACCGGCTCCCTTAAGCCAAATAATGTTTTTCTTTTCATTTTCTGGTTCAGACAGCCCTATAAGCGTCATTTTTTTACTTTCATAGCATTCTTTTTATATAAATACCTGCAGTTCCATCCCCAGCTCACACTTAGATACGGCAGTATTCAAGCCACTCAGTCTAGTTGGCTTTGCAGCTATTAAAAGTGCACAGGTGGATTTTTTATTATTTTTCTAACCAAATCGTTTTATTTGTTATTCACCATGTTTATGTTCATATTCAGTAATCATGTTCAAATATTTTTCAGACACATTTCCTAAAACGTGTAGCATTATTTGTATCTGGATGAGTGCGGAGCAACAGTTTGTTTGAAGTTTCAGGTGCTTACTGCAGCAGCACTGTGAACTCGAGGATCAAAACACAGGCACAAACACAGAATACTTCATAAGGACACAGGTTGCATGCAGACATGGCACAAATAGACAGGGTGAATTTGTGCATGTTTGTGTTTGCATGTGTTAGTCATCTCAGTGTTTGAGAAAGAAGGCAGCAATGGTGGAGACTGGTTCATTTTTTGTCTCCACACCACCAATGCAAATTTTCATTGCAAAATCTGACATTGACTTGACCAAAACTGCAAGCCCATCTTGAGAGTGCCTGAACTCTCGTATTTTGCTGCCTATGAGCTATGACAACAGCTAAAGCTCTACCAAACAGATGTAACAAGGCTTAACATTAAAGCCAAATGGATTTTTTTAAATTGACATGCATTCAAAACGGAGTTTCAAAATTCATATGTTGTTGAATATATTTTTTGCTGTATGGCTTGAAGGATGTACTCTCTGCTACTACTAACAGCCCTCACCATATTTTCTAACTATACAAAATGGCAATTGTAGTACCTGAGTCTTTCTGCATCTCTCTGGGAACAGCTGAAGAAAGACAGCTTGCTTCCAATCTAGAAGATAAAAAAGAAAACAAAATCACTTTTTAGAAAACTACAAATGATGGAAATTTGATTTTTTTCTTTTACAGCAAACACACATATAATAATATTAACATGAAGTAATGTTCACATGCCCATGTACTGTTTAATTGCCATTTGTATCCTGGTTGTAAAAATCACATGAGTGACACTAGGCAAACATAGCCTCTTGTGTGTTGTTTGCCATGGTGCATGAAATAGTGCCTTACACCATGCCTATTCAGTATACCTAGTGATAGGTATACAGTGATGCACTGCTAGAAGTCATGCAGCAACCATAGGTTGTGCTACATTACTAACCATTAGCGTGTTTTGCTTTAAATGCATAAATGGTGCAACTTCTCGAGATGAATAATGAATGCTGCGTACTCTTCAAAAGAACTTACAATTGATGAAGCTATTATATATAGGCTATTGCTTTAAATTTTAGCACAAGGTTTAGTTACGTACAGTATACATATTTATCACCACAACAAATACAATTGTCCTTTACATGCCTTACTAACCCCAAGTAATTTGTCGAAGTATGGAGGCTTAAATATTTCAATAGACTGTTCTTAACATTGATTCTGCATGTGGTTTGCATGTGGTTTGGCTACAAAACAGAGAACTGTGTTTTTTCCTGTTTAGCATCTGTTTCCTGAAAGTCTTTTAAATGCAATGAAGGCTGCTGCTCCTATCGCATTGCTTCCTCATTCCCTAGTCAGAGTGTAGTACTTGCTAAAGTAGGGTCACCAACACCTTTCTTGTATAAAGACCTACTGAATGCTATATTCATCTTAATATGTTGATAGTGGCTTAATTCTTTCACAGTATCAGCTCCAATAGTGTTTCCTTAGTGCCAATGACCATTTCCAGCAGGATGATGATTTCATCCTCTTTGCCACAGTCTATGGTTGCCAGAGTTTGAACAATGTCCATTCACGGAGAAAAGGAAGCCTCATTGCAGCGGGGACAAAATATTGAACACCTTGAGCATCCCAACAATCAAACAGTGTTCACCGTAAAATGCCTCTATCATGCTAGTTAATAGGATTGATGAAGTAGTGTGTCCTATATGATATATTACCCTAAAGACATCCATAAAGGCACAGGTCATCTTTCTTTTTCCCAGTCCACTAAATACAAATGATTCTGCTAAATTATGAGGCTGGGGTCTTGGATCTTATATAGTTATTATCCTTTTTGGAGCCGGTGAAATGCATAATGAAGGCAGAGTAAATTATACTGATACACATTTGTAAGATTTGCAGCTAGATCCCCCAGTTTTGCCATGACGCCCGCCATAGATGCTGCTAAGAGTTCCCTCCAGTACCCCAACACTTCCTATTCGAATGGATCTAAACTTGCCTCCAATCAACCAGATCGCTGCTCTTAGGCCTCTGTTGTTTTGGATTCGCCTATGGTCACTAGATTCTCTTATTCCCTATAGATGCGGGCTAACTTACCTGACGGATACCAACACCAGCTCAAAAATTAAGTGGTGTGCTTATGTGGAACGGACCTTTGTATCACTTGGCTTGGGGACATAATGGAAGGATCCGTTATCTATTCCAAAAAATGCAACGCAGATTCTGAAGGATGAATTTTGGTTTAATGCTCAATTTACACAATTGACTGCAGTCTCATCATCATCCATGACTGGCAGTTACATGGATACATTATTTTCTCCACATGTACGTGCATTGTATATCAGATTTAGGATAGGCTCTCTTCCTTTGCGCACCCTAATTTACAAATGGTCTAATCCAAGCTGTGGCTCTAAGATGTGCCTGATGGGTTGCGCCAGGGAAGAATCCATAACCCACGTCCTCTTCCAATGTTTTGCATACCATAAACAGAGGGCTTCTTGGATTATTCCATTATGTAAAAAAATGGGTTTTAGGAATTGCCTATCGGCTCTGAGAGTTTTTAAGTCTGATCCATCTGTTTTAGTGGCTTGCTGTTTGGCAAAAATTTTTGAATCTATTTGGCATTGCAGACTGAATATGTTAAGAAAACATGAAAAAATCCAACAACAGATGATGGGAGTGGTCATTGATGAACTTACTCGTGAATTTTAATGTATGCATGCACCTATTCTCTACCGTCAAATGAATTTTTCATGTTTTATATTCTTATATGTCTTAAATGGAAACGTTTTCTATTTTTATCTTATTCATTGTTTTTAGTTAGGTATATATTTGATCTATGATATTTATCATGAAAAAACTTTGCATTTTTGCACGATTTTATGATATGGTACGAATTGTTATAGGGATAATGTTCTATATTCGAGGATTATTACATATAGTTTAATGTTTTATATTTGAGGATTTTTATACATAGCCTGTTTTCTTGTAAAATTGTGAATTTGTGGTGTGCTTTTATGGTATTTATTTTTACAGAAATAAAGCTAACTTGGAACTTGATACACATTTGATTTGTGTACATACATGATAACCATCAAGTGTGACCTCACCTTTGGAAAGTAGGAAGGATTGTAAGGCACAAGAAGAGAGTGGTTCTAAAACAGAGACAGTTTTGTTTATAACCAATAGCTAAGCATGCCAGGCACCTTAAGGGTTAATGATTCCTATATTTGGCCATTCAAATATTAAAACATCTGTAATGTGATAGCCAATGTTAAGTGAAAACTTCTGACACCTGAGATGTGGTTACAGACTTCTTGTTCACAAGTGCTGTTATTGTTATTGAAAAGTATATAAATAAATAAATGGCTAAATAAAAAAAATAGTTTTTTGTGCACAATTCTCAACCGTGTTTGGCCTTGGAATGTTCATGATTTGATCCTGAAGTTCTACACATTTGAAAGAGCCTACTAGCCATGTTTAGGTCTCACTTTTTGACCTGTTGTATGTATTCTGTGGCTTTTAACCATGCCCATCATTTTCACTCTTTTGTAGGCTTGCATTTGAAAAATCCTTGATGTCATTGGTAAATGTTTTACGTTTGTCATGCCTTGGGGTGGTTTTGTCACCACCTTGCAGACTGACCCTGTTGCATGGATTATTGCACGATTGCCGATATACTTCAGTGTGGGCAAACTATTTTTTTCTTTTGTCTCTCCCCTTCATGCTCCATGGTGGCTATGGTGCCACTGCACAGAACAGGGCAAAATCCATTGGCAGTAGTGAAGCACTGGTCACACTGTTCACACTGTTACCTAATCAGTGTAATTTCTTTTAGCTCTCTCCGTCACACTCCATAGCTTTCACAAAACCACTTGTAATTGATGAATGCTTTACAAAAGAAAAACAGAAATCCTCAAAGTGGCTCTCCAAACACAGTGGGAGAGTGGATACTACAATATTCACTGCACTCGGGAAACTAGCGACATAATGCTTTGCTACCCATTCCTATTAGAAAATATTTGTGCTCATTAATCAGGCTGTTGTTGTCCTAGGACAATGGGACCACCACTTAAACTTTTATTACAGAGTGCTCCTTCTGTTTACCTCACCTTTGGACCCCCACACTAGGTTAGTGGGAACTCCAAAATAATAGCCGATCCCACCATTGTGCCATTTTAAGTTCTCTCATATCTGAACTTTTGTTTTACAGTGGAGAGTAGTTTGTGTTTTAAGGGCTTTGTTTGTAATATCATTGCAGTACACCTGTTAGCTCAGAAAATGTGTAAGGCACTATTCTCTCTAGGGGATAAATATATGGTTACATCTCATTACTTTCTGTCATTTTCTTTTCATGAGGTTATGCCTTCTAGGGCTAACTATATGATTAAATGACAATGTTTCTTAAAATGCTGTTTTAATTGTCGTGTCCTCTAGGGGCTGTTATGAGCATTACAGTCAACATACTACAATATTCGCAGGCATGAAAACTCACCCCATAATGCTTTGCAGGTTATTACTTTTACTGGGAACCCCAAAATAATAACCCCTTCCACCATTCCGTGTCTTTTTAAGTGCTCTCATGATTGTAACTTTTGTTTTATAGCTGGGGGAAGTTTGTGCTTTAAAGGCCTTGTTTGTAATTTCATTGCAGTAGGCCTGCTAGCCCTAAAAATGTGTAATGTGCCATGCCTTCTAAGGGCTAAATATATGGTTACAGTGCAATACTTTATTACACTTTCTTTCATGTGGTTATGCTCTCTGGGGGCTAACTATATGGTTAAATGACCATGGGGGGCAGGGCCACCGACCACGGGAGCACCGCCAACAGGCTGGCGGTGCTCCCACGAGCATTCTGACCGCGGCGGTTCAGCCGCGCTCAGAAGCGGAAAGTCGGCGGTCTCCCGCCGACTTTCCGCTGCTCGGGGGAATCCTCCATGGCTGCGGAGCGCGCTCCGCAGCCATGGGGATTCTGACACCCCCTACCGCCATCCTGTTCCTGGCGGGTCTCCCGCCAGGAACAGGATGGCGGTAGGGGGTGCCGCGGGGCCCCTGGGGGCCCCTGCAGTGCCCATGCCCATGGCATGGGCACTGCAGGGGCCCCCGTAAGAGGGCCCCGCAAAGTATTTCAGTGTCTGCCATGCAGACACTGAAATACGCGACGGGTGCAAACTGCACCCGTCGCACCCCTGCAACTACGCCGGCTCAATTCTGAGCCTGCGTCCTCGTTGTAGGGGCATTTCCTCTGGGCCGGCGGGCGCTCTTTTGGAGAGCGCCCGCCGGCCCAGAGGAAATGTTAGAATGGCCGCCGCGGTCTTGTGACCGCGGTGCGGTCATTTGGCGGCGGAACCTTGGCGGACGGCCTCCGCCGTCCGCCAAGGTTAAAATTAGGCCCCATGTTTCTTACAAATGCTATTTCATTGTGGTGTATTGTAGAGGCTGTTCTGAGCATTACAGTCTAATGCCAAAAGTTTATTTCTGATAAAGGTTTTTATTAGGTTTACGCAATAATTGTATATGTTTTATTAACCTCTCCTTATTGCAAATATGACCAAGATTGCGGCCAATTTAACATCCTTATTACAATATAACTGTTTGAACAATCTTGAAATATTTGGGTGACCCTTCTAGTTTATTTCTCGTTACTCCTCCATGGCTGTCTTGTGTCTTTTCTTGGGAACTGTGTTAGCCAGCCAGCAGCTCTGATGGTGGGGTGGTGAAAGTGGTATCCATGGCAGATTAAAATTTGAATGGTAAATGGCAACATTTTCATTTTTAGTTGCAGATGGAGAAAGAAGGTAAATAGAAGTGCTTTATTCATATGTAGGGCCTCAAGAATTATATGGCAGGAAAAGTCCAAATTGTGAGGCAATTTTGACCAATTTATGTGGCAAGAAAAGTCCAGTTATGAGTTTACAATGCCAATAATTCTACCTCAAGCAAATGCGAGACCTATTGCATTCCAAATGCTTGCCATTAAAGGGGTCATCCAGTGAATAATTTCACAATTCACCTCAAAACCCCAGCTATCATCAAAGAAGCATTGTAGAAGGCTTAGTGTTGGTGATTGTTAGAGTTGCACAACTGGGCAAAAAAATCTTCCTTTACTCTGTGTGGCCCCCTTAATGTTTCTGAGTTTGGAGATTCACAAGCAAGTCGCCACTAAGTCAGAAGTGTGACACAACTACTAACAGAGAAAGCACTGTTAACCAGTCCATATATCACCTGCGATCATGTCTAACACGAGCGGTATAATTCGGCAAATTCCACCCTCATGAGGCAAAATCATGTTGACTTTCACATGTGTACAGAGGAGCATATATCTTGATGGTACCTTTTTGCGCTATAAACAAGTAGAAACGTCTTTGATGCATCTGCTTTTTGATCGATGTAGGCCACATTAAGATTGTAGATGCTCAAAAATTATTAGCTGGTATTCAAAATATAATACCACATAAACAAAATGTACAATTTCCAAGGATAAGGTAGAATTGTGCTAATGAAAACATTTTGATCTAATGCCGTACCAGGGCGAGCAAAAATAAATAAATTGTGACAAATAGGAATTTCCACAAAGTAGCAGAAAGTAAAACGTGTCACAAAGCTAGTTTGTACATGCACACTTTATGCACATTTTGTCATGATCCAGCCCTGAACCCCACTTCCTGAAATTATCTTTTCTTTGGCATTTGCACTGATAACAGTTTTGACTACTAAATGTCTACACCTGAGTGCCTAAATGCTAATGATGGTGAAGCATAGAAACCTTTCATCGTGTACTTTAAACTATAAAAAGTACTGAGAGTGCCAGGCACGAGAAACGCATTTGGTGCACCTGCGGAATTCTAAAATTGTCTGTTTTTAATGCATAATTGTTTTAGACTAACAACTTCAAATCTGAGGCTTATGTTTTGAGTTTAGAAGAATGTGCACATAATGTAATTAGCATCATATGGAAGAGAAAAAAGAGGGGAAATGTGTAATATCTACCGCTGGAGTTATTTTAGTCACACAGATGGCTTGATTCTTTTTTTTAGCTGCAAGGAAATGTGTGAGTAATGTCCTAAAAGACTTTAATCGGCACTTGACATTTAAAGTGTTGATCCACTGAAGTTGAGTGATTTCAAATTATAGCATGGATGGAGGCAGTGTATAATTTAAACCCCTGGAGGGCTTTTCCATTGAATTAACTTTTTGGGCCACATTTTCTTTGGGATTCTTTCCAGTAAAGTCTACGTTTTCCACTGCAATTTCAGGAAAATTGGCTAAAAAAGGCATAAGTGATGTAGGCATTGACCTTTCACAATAGAAAATAATTTTCGATTTCCCCAACAAGCATTCGAGTTACTTTCTGCATACATTCCCATTGTGATTGAACCAGCCTCATAAATACGTTCACATTTTGATCAACTTCTATTACGATTTTGGACCCGGTAAACTGGGATTAATCAAAAATGCAAACCAAAACACGAATCTCAATGGCGTGTCAAATAAATAAGGCATTCTTAATGTTGGGGTATGTTTGACAAATGTAAGTGCCTTGTTTTTCTAACCAAACAATAGAATTTCATTCAAGGACTATAATGGCAATGATGCCTTTCAAGGTGGCTCGAATATTTCTCTGAATTTCATTTTTTTCTCATCTGCAACGAAAGGAGTTCATAGCAGTTTTCACATAATCGACTCTCTAAGTTATCATGAGGGTTTTCTTTAGAAAAAAAAGAAACTGGCCAAATCAAAGTAGAAGAACAGTAATATAATTTGCTGGTTCTACCATAGAGTACAATTGCAAAAATATCCATTCATCTGGCTCCTGTGGCAGTGGGTGGTAGCAGGTCTGGTCAACCCTCCTTATGCCAGCACAAAGCCCTACAGGTTCCGACCCATCTCCAGGTAAAGGAAGAGAACAAGGCTAGTAAACACCAAGTCATATATGTGTAACAACTGAACCATTTCTGTTGGATTTGCAAACTGCTGCCAATGTCCCTGTGGATAGCCAATAGCTGTTGCTGATGGGTAACCTACCGCTCAACTTGTAATGGCAGACAATGTGTTGAATAAATCTAGTATGGATAGGAAATTGGACAAGAATCACATCGGAAAGTTTTCCATTCACTTGTGTTACAAAGTCAGCAGGAGCAATGCTATAGTTGTAGCGCAGTTAGTATTGTGAATTAAGGGGCATATTTAAGAGCACCTAGTGCCACTGGAGCATCACTTTTCTGGACGCTCTGGTGGCGCTATGTCCTGTGTCGTACTTACAGCGTGGCATTAAGTCAATTTTTGTGGCTTGACACCACCTTGTAAATATGGCCGCTTCACATTCAGCACTTTGCGTGGAAGGGGCGTGTGATGGGTGTTGCTGTGGGCGTGCCACAGCAACACTCATTGCATTTTGATGCTGCCTCAGAATTACAAGTTTTCGTGAACCTGAGGCAGTGCCAAAATTTAACGCCACCCCAGGGGTGGCATTAGAGTGGCACAACAAGGAGAAATGCTTCTTTCATCTCTCCTTGTTTTTTTGCTCTTTCTATGTGTTCTGCATTTTGCAGCACTCATTGAAAGAGCAAATCACCATTTAAGATTGTTTTGTTCAGGAAGGTGTTCCTTCCTGCATAGAAACAATCTCCCCCTCAACACAGCCATCCTTACACTACGGTGCAAGGGTGGCTGCTTTGGTGCACAACAGCAAATTTAGTGCCACGCAGGGGGAAACACAGGGGTGCGCCGTATTCAATTAAATACAGCACATCCCTGTGTTGTGAAAAAGACGGTGCATGATGCTGCCAAATTTGGAGCAGCACCACGCACCATAATTTTCCATTAAATCTAGCCCTACATTTTTTGTTTGCATATTACTTTGGTGTCTTTTGACACCTCCACATGTGATTAAGAACTCAATCAGTGAAACCAGATGCGTTTGGGAATGTCACATTTAAAGCACATTTGTATAGAGGAAAATGGTAATGGAGTGGCCAAAAGGAAACATTTCTATGTCAGCTTCCTTAGGAAATTATGCTCTCTGCTACAGATAAGGCAGATTGACACATTTACATCAAACTTTGCACAAAAGTATCACTTTCCACAGAATGCCTTCTTTTTGTGGTTTACTGTAAATTCATTGAGTAATATTTTTTCAAATATTGGTTTTTGATAAAGGGTTTGTGGGCTTTAAAAGATTTAAGAAATACCTTGGCCCTTAAAATTGTGGGCATGGAACCTCCCAGTTCTGCCTATCACATTTGAATCCTTCATGAAACATGGTTAACCAGTGGAAGAGATAGAATTCATCCAAACATATAACCTTGCAATTTTCTCACTATGGAAATTCTTTCATGGAGAAAAGGAGAGACATGGAGACCAAGTCTGAGTCACAAATGGAGGGATAGCCAGGTAGAAAGGATGATCAGATAATTGCTTAAAACTACAGTGGACTATACACTTTTGAAGTCCTGAATATCAAAAGCATCAGAAAATGCAATTTTTTTGACTTTGTAATTGATCAATTTCTCCAAATATAGATGTTTCAGTGAATTTACAGATTTGAAAACAAGCACTGGCAATCACAAAAGGTCTGGCTTACAAATTAAAGTGCCTTGTATCACTGATGGGTTCAGGTGCTCGAAAGGCGCTAATAAATGTACTCTGTCTCCTATCACACTCATGTACCATTCATTCTTGTGTTCACCCTCAACCACAATAAAACACACACAAATTCAACATCATGTGCACTTAAAATAAAGAGTATACAAGTAGGAAAAAAATCCTCTTGGTTTCTAAACACACCTGACAAATGCTTGCATAACAACACTCAAAATAGCAGTGGAAATCTGTATTGTAAACTGCCAGCTTTTGTTTTAAAGTTTAAGCATGTGTACCACATTTAGAACTAACGTGTTGAACATCTTGAAATTGCAAAACAATGATACACTATGGACAACAATGTTCCATAATAGCCTTCTGATTTAAAAGAAGTGGCCACAAGAGATATGGTGCACTTCCAATAAAATGACTGGCAATACAAGTGACCCGTTTGCACTGCTTGGAGAACTGTAGTATTATCTTAAGAAATATTAAAATAAAAAGAGGAGAAGCAAAGAAATGAAAAGGGAGCTATAAAATAAGAAAATGTAAAACTAAAAGATTGCCCAGTATATGGATGTATGTATCATTTAAGGACATTCATTGTTACAGGTCCTGACAGAGAACTAACAAGACATTCAACAGGAATTATTAACATACAAATCTTCTCCCCCTAGGGTTTTTCAAAGATTTTGTCAAAGATGGTAACCAACACCAAAATCCTTCCCTACAAATGTAGCATTTTTTTGCATTTGTGTTATTTGTAAAGCGCATTCAGACCAGAGGTATTGAAGCGCTAAGCATGTAAAGCGAGGCCAATGCAGATCAGAACCTATAATGAAAACAACTAAGTCTGCAGATGCTTTCGAAATAGCAGAAGTGAGATCACCCTAATTTTGACTGGGAGCAAGTTCCATAACTTGGCTGCAGCCACAGAAAAGGCCCTGCCTCCCCATTTAATTATTTTGCTCCTCCAAGTCCATGCCAGCCGAAGTCCAGCTGATTTTAGAGGGCAGTTGGTAGCGTACCAATTGATGGCTGCTTGCAAATATCCTGAACTTTGAGGATGAAGAGTCAGGCTAATTGGTTTAAAGATGATGCACTTCCTAATAGGTTGCCAGTACAGTTATTTCAAGCCTTACTTATTGGAGGTAAACTTAGGTATCCTAGCACTAGCCGTGAAGCTGCATTTTGGATCATCTGCAGTTTATTCAGGGATTATTGGTTTATATTTAAATATAAGGCATTACAGTAGTCCAATCTAGATATAATAAGGACCAGCCCCATCGTTGCCCTTATTTCTTGTGGTATAAATGGCAGATTTGTTTTTAGAATTCTAACCATCCAGAGAAAGGTGCTAATAAATGTTTACCTGTGTGTCAAAAGTTAGAGCTGGGTCACAAATAATCCCAAGATTCTTGGCTGCAGAGATAGGAGTGGGTAGGGTCCCACATGTCTTAGGCCACCAGTTGTGATTCCAAATGGAGGTGTTTGCCCCAAAGGTGATGACCTCTGTTTTGTCCCCATTCATTTTCAGCCAGTTATGTCTCATCCAATAGCTGATTTCATTCATGCAGGATTGAAACCTGTCAGTTGTAATATGCACATTGATTTGAAAGAAGACCATAATTTGGGTGTCGTCAGTGTACGATGACACCTGAAAGTTGAAGGATTTCACTATTTTAGCCAGAGGAGCCACATACAAAGTTAAAAGATTGGGACTAACAGATGATCCCTGAGGAACTCCACAGGGAAGCTGAAATGGAGCTGATCTGTAGTCTCCACAACTAACTGTCATTGTTCTGTCTTGGAGGAAAGTCTCCAGGATTATCAGAGCCAAATCCCTCAGCCCTGCCTGATGTAAGCGATGTGTCAGAATCTGGGGCGAGATGGTATCAAACGCTGCCAACAGATCCAATAGAAATATTATGGCACCACCTCCCAGGTCTACCTGTTTTCTGATTGAATCTGTGATGGGGATCAGAGTGACTCCGTACTATGATTTTTCCAGAAACCATGTTGGGAGGTGTCCAGACAGTCATGTGTCAACAGAAAGGTGTGATTTCCAGGATTTTGGCATGGAGAGGCAGGAGGGGAATAGGATATAAGTTTTTGCGTTTGCGGTCTTCTGGGTCACCTTCTGGTGTTTTATTTTTGATGGGCATGATTATGGTCTCTTTCCAGGTGGCTGGAAACACACCTGAATCCAGAACCTCTGCGAACATTGTCTCCAAGGGCATTGCAATAGATTCACTTACTAGTTATAGCACTCTGGGCGGACAAGGGTACCTAGGGGTCCCTGAATGATTCACAGATAAAATAGAGTTCATTGTGCTGGACTCTAGAGGTGCAAACTTCGCTAGAATTGTGCCGACACCCGCTCCATCCCTGATACTGGTGCCCTGTACCCCTAATCTATAGCTAGAGGTGGGAATTCTGATTCAATCTTTAAGATTTTGCCTCTACAAAACTCTGCTACTTTATTGCAGAAGAACTCTGTGTTTTCTAATTCCTGAGAGGGGGAGGGTGTGGCTAAGGCCTCTACCATTTTAGATAATTCTTTGGGGCTATTGCCTGTACTTCTAATTTTCTGGGAATAGAAGCTTGATTTAGCAACTCTAATAGTACATTTGTATGTCCTCCATAGCTACTTGCGCTTTGCTTTTTCTAGGGGTCCAGAGTCTGGTTTCCATTTTCTTTCCTGTCTTCTACATAAACTCTGAAGTGCCTTAAGATCATCAGTGTAACAAGGGGCTAATGCTCTTTCTTTCAGTCTTCTTTGTAACTTCTCTCAAAGGGGCAACTTTTTCAATTGCTTCCCTTATCCAACAATTGATCCTTGTCCCCCTTCTAGCCTCTCCTGATGCCTCTCTAAAGCAGGGACCAAGTCTTCCTTTTTATTACACCCCAATGTCAGCTATGAATGTTGGAACTGTGCCTGGGGTATTTTACAACTCCTGTATCTAATTAAAAGGGTGACAAGACTGTGATCTGACCACTCTAACTGCTGGCATTCCCTCCCTCCATCCAATACATGTCCTGCTAAGCGAGTGTTCGAGGTGACCATTTGACTCCAGCCAAAACAGGACATAAAGACAAAGAGGGATTGGGTGTCCTGTCCTCCCTGTTCTCTAGTTGGAAGTTGAAGTCCTCAAGGATTAAGCACTGATCAGTCAAAGTAAAAAGGCTCAGTGATTCGAGACCAGTCATATAGGAATAGCTTCTTAGATCCTGGTGGACTATAAACTAGAAGACATTCCAGCCATATCAAATTCCATTGCCTCAGTTTGAAGTAGCCCCCTTCACAGATGTAAATAGCAGCAGAGGCTATTTTTAAATATGATTGCCCCCCCTTCTATTTTGTCTGTCGACTCTTTCCACTCCATATCCGATGGGCATGGCTCTAAGAAAATCAGGATCACAATCCTCTCCAGCCCAAGTCTCTGTCAGAAACAGACAATCTAGCCTAAGATCCAAAATGGCTTCCTGTATTTCCAGACTATGTTTAATTAGGGAACAGGCATTTATCAGCCCACATCTGAGAGTGTCCTGTGAGTCCATCTGTCTCTTTTCAGTGGGCACCCACGTAGGAGACTCTTTTAGCCCAGCTGTGGGGTTCTTATAAGTGTATTCTCTGGTGCCTGCAGCTCCAGGTCCATCCATCTACAGGCTGAAGAGCGGCCACCTCCATGTCCCACAACAAGGTCTGGGGAAATAGCTCATGAGCTGTGCTCTTGAGCTTGTTGTCGGGAGACATGTCCAAATTTGTTGGCAGTATCTCTGGCCCCCGGACCCAGTCAGGTATGGAAGGGCGCAGACGGGCTTGCCTTGGATGTGCCAGTGGCTCACCTCCTTCCTGCATCCGTGGCCCTACTGGCTTAAATGCTGGTTGATGGCACATGAGGTGCTGGGGGTGTGGCCCCAAAAAGAAAAACTGGTCAGCATTCTCCCTTCCATACCAGTTCCTCTTACATGATCGCCTGATTTAGATACTGGGCTCTAAGAGGCCATTTACCCCCAGTGAAAGAATCAGAGAAAGCAGAGAAATGAGGAAGAAAGTCCTCCATTCACCAGCCCTCTTCCCGAGCTACCCCTCGTGTGCATGCCCCCAACAGAAGTATGTTCCACACATGTAAAATGTAAAAAGAATAGCAGCAGGCATTTTAAATGTACAAATATTCATTAATAGAAAAAGGATAATATGTAACAGTTAATTTAACAAAATACCTATCTGTAGGCTTTAATACAAAGAAATTATGATCCACACTTAAGTACCTATTGACTTTAATATATACATTTCACAATCAATATGTTAGGCCTACTGCATTACTGCATTCGTCAACACATTTAATCTCTTTGTAATAACCATATCAGATTTATGGCATTGGAAATATACGTTTCTAGTGAATTAATCAGATGTCTAATTGCTATCATTGGTTTGGCTATTCCGGGTAGGAATTTCAACCGGAAATAAGGAAGTTCTTTGTATAACTGGCTAGCGAGACAGCCCTGATGAAGTTATAGGGATACACCCTAAAACAACGAAACACCTGTTGGCTAAAGACTGGATAAAGGCTAAGAAAGAAGGCTAAAAGAAGAGGCCAATCTGGCCAAAAACATTACTGCTTACAATGGTACACTGTACTGCGTTGTGTACTGTTTATAGTGTGCCTTAAAAGGCATATGCACCACTGGCAAAGATGGACATTCACACAGGAAAGAGCAAGTGGATTGTGACACAACACACTTATAATATTTGAAATTCAATAGCATTATCAAATTCCTGTCCAGCATATTTCTTGATTCCTGTTAGTTAATGTTGATGTAGGAATAAAGAAGTAAACTTTCAAACACATTTTTCATTGACATTGCTTGTGAGGCAAAATAGTTATTAGGAGAAATTGAGGTGAACATAAATAATTGTTTTGGAGAGTTCCATGTGAAGGAGAATGAAGAAAGCACACTAAACAAATGAAGGAGAAATACAACAGATTTGCACTAAAAGTAATAGTCCTATTTACAGAGGTTAATATACAGATACAGCATAATTTGGAAAAGAATAAAGCCAAAAGATATCATCACAGCACTCTCAAGGAGAATGGCCTTTAGTGCAGCTCTGAATTCAATTAAAAATCCTGCGAGAAAAAGGATTCCATTAACGGGGAGCAAGTAAATAGAATGGATGTAAACAGGATGGTGCACAGGGGAGATAGATACTGTGAGAAGGTGGAGATTCACAGAACACATGACACATGTAGAAGTTTATCTAGGTAGTTGCAATCTAGGTCCGACCGAAAGAATACAGCGTGAATTGGTTTAAACACTGTGTTGATTTGTTAAAAAAATGAGCACTGTTACTACATGATGCCCAATCTGTCTGCTTAGTGCAAAAAGTGATAGTGAACTGGTGAAGGATAGAGAGAAGATATTTATAGGACAAAGTTGAAAAGCTTAATTATAGATGAGAATGCATACTCTGAAAGTCTTGCTACTAAGTTTTTGGAATAGTTCAGTCCCCTTATGACTAAATAGTTGATGGCTGAATGGTATTAAATTCAGCGTAGAACCTAGATCCATTTCATAAATGGTATAAGGTTACCTAAACTGTGTGATCCATGAAGATGTTAAATCATATGTGATAGTATTGGGGCACTTAATCAGATATCCCCTGGAAAGCATCATAAATCCTGCCATACACACTCATGCGACTGTATAATGAAGTACATGTACTTGGGAAGCACTATACCTGGCCTCACATATCCTCCTAAGGCTGATTGGGGGTCCAAATTTGCTCTGCTGATGAAGTCCAGAGATCACAGGCCATATTTAATAAGGAGCTGCATTATCATTGTGTCACACAAGGTAATGCAAGACAGTGCAATTCCTTAATTCATATTTACAAAGCCAGTCATGGGGCGATTTGCAGCGCTTTGTGTGACTTTGCAAAGAAATTTAAGACAGCTGCATGCTCTGCTGTACATCACTTTTCTTGCTGGGAGGTGTTCTATGGGCGCAGCATGGACGTTCCTGTGCATCCGCCATAAAAGTCAGAGTTTGTTTTTGAAAAAAATAATCAGTGGCAAAGATACCCTTAGAGTTTTATCCCGGTGAATTGTGGGGCATTAATTTACTGTTCAGCACTGCCAAGATTTCCCTGTGGTCCCAAAAAGGAAAATAAATTGCTGAAATGTGTGCCCTCGGAAGGGCAACCGGGCTGATATCCATTGGCCAATGGCCCCAAGGCCATTTGGCCATCAGCCATTTGGCCAAAGCCAAAGGTTAGAGCTAGAGATGGAGGAAAATTGCAATTGCCTCCATTTTAAACTGGGGTTCTGCGACATTAACTTGTGGAGACTTGTAGTTTCACCTTCCATTTCTAAATATGTATCTAGTCTCACAGCATGCTTTGTGTGGTTTTCTTAACAAAAGAACCGGCTCAAAGGCTCCACTTAAAATGGGATTTCTTTCAAACTATGTTCATTCAATCCAAAGTGATGTGGTTTCTAAGCCAGCTTGCATCTATTTGCTGGACACTGAGTAACATCTAATTGTACAGCTGTGTTTCTGTAAACTGTCATATTTCTTGAAAAAAACAGTTAAAAAGTTGACTGTCCACCTGTGTGTTTGGCCGATTTTTGACCAACAGAGACTCCAGCTACCTCCACAGGATCGTGTCTGTAGAAGTACCTTATGTCACAAGACAGAATTTGTGCAGCACGGAATTCAAGATATTAAAGCAATTTTCAATCATTTTAGTTAGCTGTATGGGTGCTACACTGTTAGTGTTCCCACAAACTATCATCTAATAGGCCAATATTCACTTCAGCTCCGTGGTACACTTTCATTAACGGCTAACCAAGCCCAGATCATTTACAAAACTATACAAACAATACAACAATCATTCATCCACAGTTAATCTTGTGAAATACTGCCCTTAAAAGGCTAAGCCTATCATGATCAAAAGAAGCGATCTCCAGTCTTCCAGGCTTTAGGCCTTTGCCAGAAGAGGCTGCCATTGGGGTCTGGTAGCTTGGAAGTATGGGAAGTGGTGGTGACCTTTACCAAGACCTACTTACATACCCAACACCCTTAATTGGCTGAATGACTGGAGGTCTGGAGTATAGGGGACGAGGGCATCTCTACTGGTTTTGTGCTGCAGACCTCAAAAAGGGTTAAAGCCTACCTCCATTTAAGACTAGCCACCGATGCAGAGGATGGGATTACGTGACAATGGGGCCTGGTGGTGCAGGCGTGTGATATTCTCAGTAGGTGATTGGCCTCCTGCCAGGCCCAGGCGGTGGCTGCCAAATCTGTGTTTGAGGTCACTCTCGGAGCTTTGATCAAGAGATACAGGGGCTGGGTCATGAATGCAGGCCATTCTAAGTGTTTCCAGACCCAGGGCTTGACTGGCCATAGCGGGCATCAGGCATTTTCAACATTTTCCCTGGAGGCTGGAAGGGTGGGGGCCTTTTTTTAGCAGTGGGGGCCGGTTTTGTTACTGGGGCCAGTTTTTGCTCCTGTGCTGCAATATCCCCCCTCCGGTAACAAAGGCAGCAGTACTTCGCACTTGCACCCCCACGCCCCATCTCCTGATCCGGGCACTGGTCGTACAAATTTCTCAGGGCTGCGTTGTGTTCAGTCCAGCCCAGTCCAGAACGGTGATTCCCTGCCATATTATGAATTAGTCATAACCTGGGAAAGGTGAAAGGCCAGGTGATAGGTGGCAAGGTGAGGAAGCCGGAAGCCCCAGCCATTGTGTCAGACCAGAGTTCAGAAGCTCGGGTGCGTTCCTTGTGTCCCATCCAAATTTATGTCTGGATGGCTGCCTAAATGGGTGCCTGGAGGATTTGGGGAATCCAAAGGGATAGCATGCCAAAGACATATTAAAAGTAGAGGGTTATAGTAATTTTCACTGTTTGCACTCTCCCCCATAGAAACAGATTGAGGTGACACCATTTCAGGAAATCCCATTGCCTCTGGAGTCTTTTTGTGAATTCCTGAGATGTGTAAATGAAGACATTTTAATTAAAACCCGTTTGTTTAATTCAGAAGGTTCTCTGCAAAGAGGTTCTATTGCTTCAGTTAAGGAACATAAACACAGTATTTGCACTTTCATCCAGACATCATTAACATAGATTCCATTTTCTTCCCTCTTCCCCATACCTGTATTTGTCATTCAGCAGACAAAGGAGTAAGGATTAACAGTATTAACCTATAAGTAATTATAGACCACTGATACATAACAACTCACCTGAGCCAAGCCATTAAATCTGACAGTAGTTAAAATAATCGTTTTTTTCCCAGAGTCAATCTAACAAAACAAACAAAGGTGGTCTCAGAGTGTGAGAATATTTTTTGATTTAGGATTATCAACTGCTTACTTAATCTGTATCACAAATGTTTTGCCATGATTCAGATAATATGCAGCTTCAAACAGAGTGTTGGAAATATTTAAAATACATTAAGATTAAAAAACCAGCACACACTGAATTTCGGTGACTGTTTCATCACAAAGAGGTTGAAACAGGAAAAGTTTATACATTGGTTGATTGTTGTTTTTGACTTTCCTGGTTATGATTGTCTTTTTTTAAGTTTGTGTTTGCTCTTTTTCATCAACCTATGTAGTGTTTATAAATCACCCTCATGACTTCGTTAATCGCTACTTAAAAAACTGACAATGTTGTACACAAAGTAGCACACTCAACTAAGGGACACGAAAACGCACTCCGTGTACCATAAATATGTGTTTTTTGTGCCCCAGTAAAACCAATCCCCAATAAATACATATATAAAACATAATGCAAAGGCAATCAATACTCTAGACAAATGTTGTTCCAAGTTTACCACATTTCTCCGATTAAGCATAGAGGGGTTATAAATCCGCAAATGCCTATTTATCCACGGGCACTCTCAACTCACACAGCCACTGCTAGGCAACATTAGGGACATCCATGACTTTCTACCGTATGTGCACATACAAGTAACACATACAAGCATGCATGACCTCACATGCAGCTTACAAGGAGGCATTCATGCAGTACAGAAGGGGCACATGAAGGAAGACAAATTATAAACAGGGCATGACACATAGGCAACATACACAAATGCATATGCAGCTGTCACTATAGGCACATATGTGGAGGCAGATTATAACCGTGTATGCACAAAATCCCTTTTAAGGTATTCCTTTAGGGAAACATGAAACACATTTGGATCTGGAGTGTACAGACACCTTAGCAAATACAGATTTAATAAAACTTTATGGTGGTGAGGATTCTGCCATTTGTGTGCAATTGTAGACTCTTGAAGCTTGCTGTTTTGAAAAGAAATAAGATTGGAGGCACACTTGACACTGTTAATGTTTTATATGTGTAGATCGTATCTGGATACTGGAATCGGAATAATCTTTTATCAAATGAGTAGAAAAACACCATTCAGCAGGCCTGCAATTCTTTCAACATAGCAAAAGCACGTCTTAGAAGTGAAAGAACTAACAGTTAGGAGAAGGAATGCTGTAATTTAAAAAGGAATGCATTGACACATCGATAGTGAGCTGAATTATTTTACTTCCATGCATCAGCAGCACACTGAGACTTAGCAGTTCTACAGTATGTCTGATTAAGGAGTCCCATCGCTTTTAAATGAACAGTAGTAATGTTGCCTTTGCGTTATACACACAGTGGCGGCCTGTAGGTCTAAAATATGGTGGAGCACTATGGTGCCAAACTCACCATATTTGAGGGCCCCCCCGGTGCAGCACTTCTCCCCCACAGTCCACCAGCAGGAATGGAAGAGAAATGAGAGTAGCTCCAGGATTGGTGGGAGCAGGCTAACCCAGCGCTCATTTTGAGGCTGGGAACCTGTGACATCAATCCCCCGGCAGTTTGACAGCCTGAGATTGCTGGGTCTACAGTGTGCATGTCGGGCTGGCTATAGCTGGACAGGCAGCCAACCTGACATGCGCGCTGAAAGTGGCAGAAGTCATCCTGCAATTGCAGAATTCACCCCGCGCCATGCCCTCTTGCTCGTGCTGTACACAACGTGAGCTGATGGCAAAATAAAATGACATTATTATGCCATTTTAGTTATTTGTGTTTGCCTGCTGTGCTCACAGCAGGCGGGGCAAAGCTCCTCCGCTCCTTAGGAGGAAACGCCCCTGTCTATACAGCTTTTGCTGTTTCTCACAGCTTCCATACTTCTCAGCTGTAGACTTCATGTTTGCTAATGATGTGTGCTGTCTTCTTTATTTCACTGTGTTGATCCTGTTTCAATAGTTTGCACCCTATTCTTGAACTTGTCTCATCTCTGGAGTATTTATGGTTCACCATTTTTCTTGAATGGTTGCATATATCTTTCCACAGCTAATATCAGGGAACTATTTTATATTTATTCAGCATAATTTGTGATTTAGCGCTCCAAGGGATAGCGTTCCTGCTCATTTAGTTTCCCACCCTCTCTATTTAAATATGCAGAAGGTGCTCCAAAAAGGAGGGGGTCCAAGCCACAAACTTCCTGTATGAAATGCCTTATTTGTAAGCGTGGGAGCTTAACCAGAGGACATGGACCCTAGTCCTCCAAGAGAAATGCACTAGTAAGGAAAAGGTAAGGTCCCACTAGGTGAATGAAAATAATTTATGCTTGATTGTCATAAGTTCAGTGACGTTCAAGGAAGGAACTGCAAAGAGAACCTTAGTTGCTCCAAGTCAAGTTTTATTTTGGAAGACAGGTAACTCCCGGTTGAAATGCAACAAGGTGGGTCCCACAGAAAAGCAGAAACTCAGCCAACACGTGTTTCGCCGCACAGGCACGTACGCCAGGGCTTTCTCAAGGCTGAGAGAGAGAAACAACATGCAACTAAAAAAATGATACATATTGTATTGTAAAAAGTTGTCAAAAAGGAATGCAAAACCGAAGTGGGAGTACCCAAGGTCCGTGAGGAAGACCGTGCAACGCAAAGCATAACATTTCATTCCAGAAAATACTTTTTCCCAAGTAATTGGTGATCCAAGAGAAAAGAAAATTTGAAAAATTATTAAAAATTAATTTAAAAGAAAAATGTAGCCATTGCAGGCTGAAAAAAGTGTATTGAAGTAAGTGAAAAGAGAGACGAAAAACATGCAAAAATCACCTAAAAATTGTTATTGAAAGTGCGTCCGGGAAGAAAAAGTATGTGCTGCAGGAAATGACCTTAGAACCATGTAGATATTGCTGGTGCATAAAATGAAGTAGAGATGGAAGTGTATTAGAGTTGTGCTTGTGAGTTTTTCACAGGAAAAAGAAAATATAATCAAAAGTAGGTTTGTAACAAGACAAAAAATGCAACATACCATACTGAGTAGGCAATATTCGTTTTACAGAACTAATCAGTTGTAAAAACACTATTTCATTAGATAATCTGAAAAATAAATATATATAATTGACATATAACCAATTTGATGCTAATGGAAGTACCATAAGTAGTCAACATGAAATACATTGAAAGAAAGAAACAATCAAGGTAATGGGGCCTCTTAATAAATGACTTACTGAGAAACAATATCTGGTTTAAAACGAGTACAGTGGACTTAACAAGGAACGTGAATTGGCCCAGGTATGGGTAACCTCACCCGAGAAAATATTGTGCAAATTGACAAAACTTAACATAACCATAACTGTTAGGGAAAGGTGTTATTAGCCATGACAGAAGTCAAGCAAAATCTTATAACCCTGTTAAAAATAATGCAAAAATAAAGTGCTCAAAAAATGTAAATTAGATGGCCAATACGATTGTTTTTATGGGATAAAAAGACTTGCAACCTGACGCTAATTATAGATACAATTGGCATAGCGGAAAAACACTAAAACGGAGCCCAAGTCTCACCTTATAGGGGTCGGAGCGGGTCTAATATTCAAATATTCGCGTCCGTCGCCATAAATTTAAACGGAGGCGAACGCGCCGGCTTGACATCGCGTCTTATATCCAGTTGACAAAGAGATATGTGAACTACCTCAATGTTGTTAATGAGGTGTGGACACAAAAAAGGGACTAAGAGTACAAGGCATCTTACCATGCCATATCCAGTAAGAGCGGCACCATCTTGAATTCAAAAAGGGAGGCAGTGCCATCTTGTAATGGTGTTGCCTTCATCAATAATGACGAACGACAAAATGAAGAAACAGAAAAAGAAAAAGGGAAAGTATGAGGCAGGACTAATGTAATAATAGAAGAATAATAATAATGGTGAAACTACCTCTTGAGGTAAAGTGGGATCTAAAGCAAGCCTGTTTATATAGGAGGCTGATATGCCTAGGTGGGCCATGTAAAGAGAAGATAGAATCAATAAACTCCTACTATGCTCATTGTTGTCATTGTAAAAAACCCCTACCAGTGAAAAAACGAAGAAAGGAAAACTGAATAAGGAACAGATACAATTCAATGTACAAAATATACCAATATGGTTAAAGGAAAAATAAAGGTTGGTATAAGCATTAGGCTACTAACTTAGAATCACAAAGATATTATTTATGAATGCAGAAAATAGGTGATCCTAGCTGACACTGGTAATCACCAAATAATGGTAATATATGAATGGCACTTTACATCAGCCAGTAGTCCCACTCATGATCTTTATTAAGTCCATTATGCACTGTGTCGTAATGAATTATCAGTCGGCTCTCCTCCTGGCGCAGTCGTACAAGTAAATTACCATCTCTTGGTGATGCTGTGATTCTTCGAAGACCACTGAAAGTGAACGTGCATGCATGAGGATGAAATTCAATAAAGTGTTCTACTAATGGTGCCTTCATATCCAGTTTCTGTATGTTACGGTAGTGTTCTTGAATCCTAGTTTTGAGTGGGCGAGAAGTGCTGCTGATATAAGTTTGCTGACAGGGGCACCATATAGCATAAACAACGTTGGAGCTTTCACAGTTTATAAAGTCATAGATATGACAACATTGCTCATTGATAGTGATTGTTCTAGATTTTGAACGGCCCAATTTACAGATAGAACAATTGCTGCAGTTATAAAAACCTTTTGGTTTTGAAGGTAAAAATGTGGTGGATGGCTTGGCATGGAAAAAGGATGAGCATAATTTATCCCTTAAGTTAGGAGCCCGTCTGAAGCTTATTTGTGGAAAATTAGAAATATGTTTATTAATGGAAGGGTTGTTCTGTAGTAGGTACCAGTGTTTTCGTAGATGTTTCCGGATAAAATGATGGCCATTGTGAAACTCAGTAATGAACCGAACAACAGAATTCTTACTGGCCTGCTGAGATTGATTTAACATCTTGTTATGGTTCATATCTCTCAGCTTGTCCTTCATAGTGTTGAGTGATTTTGGATTGTAGCCCCTGGCTGTGAGTCTCTCAGTCATTTGGGTAGAAATGGTTTCATAGTCCGATGTGTAGGAACAGTTCAGTCTGGCTCTCCTATTTTCACCTTGAGGAATGTTCCGAATAGTACTGGGAGGATGACAAATGGTAGCATGAAGAATTGAGTTGGCCGCTGTATGTTTCCGGAAAAACCTAGTCTGTAATTTGTTGTCTTCGATGAAAATCAGAAGATCAAGATATTCTACTGATGAGCCAGAGATTTGATATGTAATATCAATTCCCCAACTGTTGGGTACTAATGTCTGTAAAAACTGGTTAAGAAGGTCTTTCTGGCCTTGCCAGATTAACAATATGTCGTCGATATAACAACCCCAAAAAATTATATGTTGTGAAAGATGCTCAGTTTGATCATTCCAAAGCCAAGAGTTTTCAACCGCTCCCATCAGAATGCAAGCATACGGTGGTGCAAATTTTGCCCCCATCGCTGTCCCTTGAAGTTGCAGATAGAATTGACCGTCAAAGAGAAAGTAGTTGTTTTCTAGACAGAATTTCAACATTTCCAATATCATTGAGTTTCGTAGCATGTACTGCACTGATTTGGTGGAAAGACATTTTCTTACAGCTTCTATGCCATCACTATGTTTAATAGATGTATAGAGGCTGTCTACGTCAATTGTAACAAGGAAATAGTCTGGTTGCCAATCAATATTTTGTAATTTTTGGAGAATGTCTTTAGTATCACGGATAAAGTAGGGTAAATTAGTCATAAAAGGCTGTAGCTCCTTGTCAATTAGAGTTCCCAATTTGGAACAAGCTGAGTTTATGCCTGATATTATTGGTCTGCCCTTGGGTGGGTGGCCTTTTTTGTGTATTTTTGGTAGGAGATACAATGTAGGGATAGTGGCAACTGGAGATAAAGGGCATTTTTTTCGTTGCTTGAAAGCGTTTGACGAGAATGCCAATACTCCAAAAGGTCAAACAACCTTGGTTGGATTTCGGCTGCTGGGTTGTGAGAAAGTTTTTTGTAGCATGTCTTGTCCTGAAGGTGTCGATAAGCTTCCTGCAGGTAGTCATGGGTATTAAGAATAACAATATTCCCACCTTTGTCAGCCTCTTTGATAAAAATTTGACTGTTTTTTCTCAGTTGTGATAAAGCTTGTGCTTGCTGTCTGTTGGGGTTAGAAGGAAAATGTTTTTGTTTTTCACAGTAACGTATGTATTCACGGTCAAGGTCCTTTAAAACAGCAGTCGAAAATAAGTCAATGGAATTGCCTGCCGGGAGGATAAGGGTGAAAGTAGATTGAGGTTTGTTAGTCAGAGGGGCGGTATTGATTAATGTCAAGATCTAGTTCCTTTGCTATTGAAGAGAGTGGGAGATCAGGTTCCTCAGTGTTAGATAAATTACGTAAAAGACCAATATCTTCAAGGTCTTGGACTGAAAAATCATTTGAGCTTGGCGAGTGGGATGATAGAGGGGGAGAAGGGGAAAAAGTGGAAAAAAAAGATTTGAATTTGAGATGACGTATGAATTTGAAAAAAACAATTTTGGTTTGCGTGATATTCCAATGGTTGGTGGGAGAAAAAGAAAGACCTCTATTCAAAATGTGTTGATCTGTTAGAGAGAGTTCGTGGTCAGAGAGATTGACTATCAATTGCTCATCAGGTTTCATGGTCTTGTGATTTTGCTGCAAGCTCTCGTTTGTATGCCTGATGTACTTGGTACTTCCATTGAGGTATCTGGTGGTTTTGCTCGTATATCTTTTAAGGTCCCCAGGCGATAGCGCCATGCCTCTTCGGAAAAATGTACTTGGGGTCTACTTGGTCTATTTAAATATGCACTCCCACTCTCTTACTCACTCCCTTAAACCTTTTATCTCTCTCCCCACCCGCTTATGAACTCCCCAAAACGTAAACAGTTTTGTGACTCGTTGTAGCTTTCTCTCTTTCTCCTCCCACACGCCTCTCTTCCTCTTTGTTCACCACTCCCCAACTGCTCACCACTCCTTGTTGTTGACTGTGCCAGTGCTGGATTATTTAAACAAAGAACATAGTGGGAAAATGTATAGTTGGATAGCCATCTTGAAGGTGTTTTTTTTCATATTTCTAAGATGACCGCCAAATCATATGAAGCCGTGTGGAACAACTTAATGTGGCTGTCATCTTGGAAATGTACTTTTTATACTTCCATGGTGCAACCATATTAAGTGATGCAATGTGTCTGTCACCTGGAAAGTGTTTTTTTTATATTTCCAAGGTCTGACCTACGTTGCATGAAAGAACATGTTGTGATGAGTATGGAATGGTGGAACATGGTGCCCATCGTTAATGTATTCAAACTAATGCTCCGAAATGGGCAAAAGTTATTTTTACACTTTCAAGATAGCTGCCATGTTGGATCTACACAAAATGTGACTGTCACCATGAAAGAGTAGAAAGTACAATTCCAACATGGCCTGATGCTGCTATTGGCTTTTCGAAAGCTCGCTCAAGATAACACACATGAGAAAAGCAAAAAGTGTCAAATCACAATCATTTGTAAAGTGAGACCATTTGGTTTTACAGAGTTTGGTTATTAGGGAGAGGCTCCATTTTCTTCTGGGGGAGGGAACAAACAGTGAAAAAACACATATGGAGGACACATAGAGGGGGCCCTTCTGAACCCCTCTTGGTAAAAAAATTACCCAACTAGTTTTTTTTGCCCTGTCCAAAGATACACAGCAGAAAGAAATGGGGAAAAAAAACACTCATTGTATCCAAGCTCATGCTGCACACGGCCAAAGGCAGTGCATAACTTAGGTGCATACAGGAGAGTTGGCCGCTGGGCCTGGCAATAGGCTTTTGGCCGGGTGCAGTGTGGGTTTGGGTTGTTCTAGGGGTTGGCTGCAGGCCCTGTGGCTGACCCCTCCACACATGGCCTTCGGTGGTGTGCAACTTGGGGTTGAGTTGTTATTGGGATTGTCTGTAGGACAGGCCCTGCGACCAACCCCCACTATGCATGGCCAAATGCCATGCACAGCCCAAGTTTGAGTTGTTAAAGGGGTTGACCGCAGGGCCAGGCCGCAATCCAGGCCCTGCGGCCAACCACATATAGTAATGAAAATTACGTTATGTTAAAAAAAACATAGAAATTCACTGAAAAAAAGGGTTACAGGGACATTATAGTTAGGAAATAGAATTAAAAGAAACATTGAAATTCACTTAATAAGCTAAAGTTTACAGGGACTTTATAGTTAGGCTCACATTTTACGTGTAGAAAACCATAGAAATTCACCTGTTATAGTTATTTCAAGTAACTATAACTCGTGCCCTGAGGTAACTAGAACCCGTGCCCCCGCCATGCACAGTTATCTGATCAATAATTTTACCGCACATGTTCCAGTGACATTATCAATTATGTCATAAAAGATGTCATGAGTGCTGTAATTTGAGGGGTAATTAGCAGTGCATGGCGAGGGCGCAAAATAGTTACCTTACAGTGCTCGTTATAGTAACTTGAAATAACCCTAACTGTTACGTGTGAATTTCTGTAGTTTTGAATGTGGAAAATGTGGGCCTCAATATAAGGCCCATGTAACCTTTGTTTCTTTAAGTGAGTATATATATATATATATATATATATATATATATATACACACACATTGCAGATTGCCCCCTCACTTGTTGCCCCCATTCTTAACTGATACTGGTGTTTCCTGACTCTAAGTGTGTCCTGGACACTGCTAACCAGCGTAACCAGTGGTATACGCAAATTAGGTATAATTATAATTGGCTCTGACAGCCTACCTATAAGCCCCTAGTATATGGTAGGGCACGTAGGTTTAGGGACCACAATGTGGTTAGGTCACCCCTGGGTGCTGGTGGTGGGTCTGTGCATCATTCGTAGAGCCAGGCCTGGGGTTCTTCCTGAAGATGGTGAGTAATGAGCTCGGTATGAGGTGCGTGGTTTGGATGTTACAGCTCTTCGCTGCAAGGTAGACGAAAGATCTTCCTCTGGCGGTGGTTTTCCAGATGCGTGGTGTAGGAGGCTGGCCTGGCTTATAGTGGGTACCAATGGTACTTGCACTTTGTGCCACGTCCAGTTATCCCTTATTAGTAGAGTAGTATTGTTCTAGCACCTTAGGCTGATAGAGGTAGCTATAGCAGAGCAGCCAAGGCTGAATTAGGAGACCTGCAAAGCTCCTACTATGCCACTTATATCATATATGCATTAAATCATAAGAAAGACAATACTCAGAGTTACTAAAAATAAAGGTACTTTATTTTAGTGACAATGTGCCAAAAATATCTCAGAGGATATACTCCCTTAGGAGGTAAGTAAAATACACAAAATATATACACAAACCAAATCAGGTAAGTAAAACAGTCAGAAAGTAGTGCAAACACTGTAGAATACAATAGGATGCAATAGACCTCGGGCAACACAAACCATATAATAAGAAAGTGGAATGCGAACCACCAACGGACCTCTAGGCTAGTGTAGTGTGTAGTGGGTCGCTGGGAGTGTAAGAAAACACTAAGGGTGTCCAAGATACCCCACCCCAAGACCCTGGAAAGTAGAAGTAAAGTACTACTAATTCCCCAGAAATACACTAAAGTTGTGAGAAAGGATTTTGCAAAGACCACAACAGACTGCAAAGCACTGAAGATGGATTCCTGGACCTGAGGACCTGTAAAGGAAGGGGACCAAATCAAAGAGTCGCGAAAGTGTCCGGGGGGCAGGAGCCCACTAAACCCCAGTTGAAGGTGCAAAATGGCTGTCTCTAGTTGGAAGAAGATGAAGATTCTGCAACAACGAAAGGAGTTAGGAAGTTCTTCTGCATGCAGAAGATGTCCCACGGCATGCTGGAGGATGCAGAAGTGTTACCTTGGCAAAATACCACAAACAAGCATTGCTAGCTGCAAGACTCATCGCAGGGCAGGGTGCTGGGGACCTAGGCTCAGCTGTGCATGCAGGATTTCTTGGAAATGTGCACAGAAGCCCTAGTAGCTGCAGTTCACGCGGTGCACAGGAAGTTTGGTGCCTGCTGGAGCAGTAGGAAGATTCTGTCGACCTACAGGAGATTTCTTCGCGGCTTCCAGTGCAGGGTGAAGGCAAGCAGCCCCCAGAGCATGCACCACCGGGAAACAGTCAAGAAAGCCGGCAGTATTAGGTGCTACAATGTCGCTGGTAGTCTTCTGGTTACTTTGTTTCAGTTTTGCAGGTGTCCTGGAGCAGTCAGCGGTCGATCCTTGGCAGAAGTCAAAGAGAGAAGTGCAGAGGAGTCCTGCTGGATTCTTGCAAGTTGTTATCTGAGGAAAAGCCCACTGGAGAGACCCTAAATAGCCCTCTGAGCAGGATTGGCCACCTAGTCAGGTAAGCACCTATCAGGAGGGGTCTCTGGCATCACCTGCTGGCACTAGCCACTCAGAGGCCTCCAGAGTGCTCTCACACCTCTGGAAACAAGATGGCAGAGGTCTTGGACACACTGGAGGAGCTCTGGGCACCACCTCTGGGGTGGTGTTGGACAGGGGAGTGGTCACTCCTCTTTCCTTTGTCCAGTTTTGCACCAGAGCAGGGACTGGGGGTTCCCTAAATCAGTGTAGACTGGCTTATGCAAGGAGGGCACCATCTGTGCCCTTCAAAGCATTTCCAGAGGCTGGAAGAGGCTACCCCTCGCCAGCCTTTAACACCTATTTCCAAAGAGAGAGGGTGTAACACTCTGCTCTCAGAGGAAATGCTTTGTTCTGCCTTCCTGGGACTGGGCTGCCCAGACCCAGGATGGCACAACTCTGGCTGTGGGGTGGCAGCAGCGGTAGCAGCAGAGAAAACCCCAGAGAGCCGGTTTGGCAGTACCCGGGGTCCATAGTGAAGCCCCGGGAATGCATGGACTTGGCTCCCCAATACCAGATTTGGAATGGGGGGACAATTCCATGATCTTAGACATGTTACATGGCCATATTCGGAGTTACCATTGTGAAGCTACATAAAGGTATCGACCTATATGTAGTGCAGACGTGTAATGGTGTCCCCGCACTCACAAAGTCCGGGGAAATGGCCCTGAACTATGTGGGGGCAACTTTGCTAGTGCAAGGGTGCCCTCACACTTAGTAACTTTGCACCTAACCTTCAGCAAGTAAAGGTTAGACATATAGGTGACTTATAAATTACTTAAGTGCAGTGAAAATGGCTGTGAAATAACATGTGCTTTATTTCACCCAGGCTGCAATGGCAGTCCTGTGTAAAGGTTTGTCTGAGCTTCCAATGGGTGGCAAAAGAAATGCTGCAGGCCTTAGGGGTCTCCTGGAACCCCAATACCCTGGGTACCTAGGTAGCATATACTAGGGAATTATGCGGGGGATCCAGTGTGCCAATTGAAATTGGTAAAAGTGGTCACTAGCCTATAGTGACAAATTTAAAGGCAGAGAGAGCATAAGCACTGAGGTTCTGATTAGCAGAGCCTCAGTGACACAGTTAGTCACCACACAGGTATCCACATTTAGGCCACAAACTATGAGCACTGGGGTCCTGGCTTACAGGATCCCAGCACGACAGACAAAAACAAACTGACATACATGTAAAAATGGGGGTAACATGGCAGGCAAAATGGTACTTTCCTACACGTGGGATGGCGGCCAGTGCCTGCTGGGTGAAGCGGTCTGGCAAGGTTATGGAAGGAAGTGCGATGGTTCAGGTAGGCTGGTGTGATGTTATGAAGTGCCTTGTAGGTATTGGTGAGTAGTTTGAAGTTGATTCGCTTCTCTACTGGGAGCCAATGGAGGTTCCTGATTTTCTGGGAGTTTTTTTTCCTGGCAGGGAGGTTCAGGACGAGTCTGGCAGCAACGTTTTAGATGAGTTGTAGTTTTCTGATGTTCTTTGCTGTGGTGCCGGTGTAGAGTGCATTGCTGTAGTCAAGCTTGCTTGTGACTAAGGTATAGGTGACTATCTTGCAGCAGTCAACAAGGATCCATTTGAAGATTTTGCAGAGTTGTTGCAGGGTGTGCCAGCAGGAAGAAGTGACTGCATTTACCTGTCGGTTCATCATTAGGGAAGAGTCGAGGATGATTCCTAGGTTGTGGGCGTGGTCAATACAGTAGGCAGGTCCCTGAGCAATGTGGGCCACCAGGAGTCCTCCCAGGCTGAAGTGGAGTTCACCAAGATGATGTGCTCTGTCTGGTCTGAGCTGAGCTTGAGGCAACTCTCCCTCATCCAAACTGCGACAGTTTTCATTTGGGTGTGAAAGTTCCTCTTAGCTTTGCCAGGGTCTTCCGTGAGGGATATGATGAGTTGTGTGCCATCAGCGTATGGCACAATGTTAATTCCATTGCCTCTGACAATGGCTGCGAGTGGGGCCATGTAGATGTGGAGGAGTGTTGGGCTCAGGGAGGATCATTGAGGGACTTCATAGCTCACTTTTGTTGGTTTGGATATGAAGGGTGGGAGCCTGACTCTCTGTGTTCTTCCGGTGAAGAATGATTGAATCCATTGCAGGGCTTTTCTGTGGATTCCTGTGTCATAGAGTCTGGTGCATAGGGTGCTGTGGGAGACCCTATCAAAGGCTGCTAAGAGGTCGAGGAGTATGAGTGCTGCAATGTGGCCGTGTTCGAGGAGTGTTCAATGTCATCAGTGCTGCAAGAAGAGTTATTGTCCTCAATGAATTGTCACAGCTTTGAGTTTATGTTTTTTTTCCAGGACTTTGGCCAGGTAAGTTAGCAGTGAGATGGGCCAGAACTTCTTCACCTCTGATGGGTCAGCTGTGGGTTTCTTCAGGAGAGGGCGGACTTCGGCGTGTTTTCAGTCTTTGGGAAGGAGGCTGTTTCAATTGAACAGTTCAGTGTCTTGCGGAGTTCGGGGGCGATGGATGCATTGGCTCTGTGGTAGATGTGGTGAGGGCAGGGCTCTGTGGGAGCTCCGGAGTGAATGTTGTTCATGATGATTTCAGTCTCTTCTGTAGTGAGAGTGGACCAACTGTGGATGGTATGGGTGGGTTCTGGGGGGGTTGGATCGGTTGCAGGTGCCAGTGCTGGCCAGGTTCTGCAGGAGAAAGGTGTCATAGATGTCTTTAATCTTGTGGTGGAAAAAAGAGGCCAGTTTGTCACAGAGGTCTTGCAAAGGAGGGATGTTGGTTGGCTTTGGTTGATTACCGTGAAGAGTTCTCTGGTGTTGTGCGGGGAGGTGTTGGTGTGTTCACGGAGTGTGGCTTTCTTAGTGTTCTTGATGCGTCGGTGATGGGTGGTAGTGGCAGTTCTGAAGGAGGCGAGGTCTTCCCTGGTTTTGCTGTTTCTACATTTCTTATCTAGGTGCCTGGAGGTGCGTTTCGATTCTTGGAGTTTGGTGGTGAACCAGCTAGCTTTCTTTGGGATGTGCTTGACCGAAATCGTTCGGAGGGGGATAAGGAGTTGCTGCATTCGGTGATCCAGGAGGTGAAGTTGCATGCTGTTGGGTTGGCGTCCTCAGTGGGGGGCAGAAGTGATTTGGCAAGCTTCGTGGTGAGTTGCTCATCAATGATTTTATTCCATTTCCTGCGGGGGCCTGGGGATGCAGAGGTGGCTGTTGGGTGCAGTGATGGCAAAGTGTAGGCAGTGATGGTCAGTCCAGTCCGGGGTGAAGTTATTCTTGATGATGATCCTGTTGCTTGAGGTGAAAATAGGGTCAAGTGTGGTCTCTCTCAAGCCTTTCTGGCTTCTGGCTGTTTTTAAATTAAAGTTAACCCTACATTCGACTTTGGAATTAAAAGTACTTCCAAAGTCTTTACCTACCTTATATTAACATATGTCGCCCCTAAGGTCTACCCTAGTTGCACCAAGTGTTGGGTGCTGTGCAAATATAGGCAGGACTTTCTCAAATGTGTTTTATAAGTCCTGGTGAGGGAAAACAGACACATTTGTTTTCCCCTTTGTAGTACTTTTTAAAAAAATCTCTTTATTATTTTAGATACATAGGGGGTCATTCCAACCCTGGCGGTCGGTGTTAAAGCGGCGGCCAACCCGCCAACAGGCAGGCGGTAACAAAAATGGAATTCTGACCCTGGCGGGAACCGCCAACAGAGACCGCCACTTTAACACTCCGACCGCCACGGCGGGACAAACAAACAGCGCTGCGGTCACCGCCAACAGACAGGCGGGAGACAATGTACCGCCCACCCTATCACAACCCACCAATACGCCACCTTTTCCGGGGTGGTAGCCCCGCCGATAAAAACACGGCGGAAACAGACAGTACGAACGGAAAACGCTCACCTCTACACTCTCCACGAGGAATCTGGACAGCATGGAACCCGAATTACACATCCTACCAGCTATTGTCTACCTGCTCCTCTACCAGAGCACGAACGCCGCCGCAGGAGACAACGGTGAGTACTGCACCTACGACACAGGGGAGGTGCTTGAGATGAAGGGCCCAGCGGAGCGGTGCTTGAGATGAAGGGCCCAGCGGAGCGGTGCTTGAGATGAAGGGCCCAGCGGAGCGGTGCTTGAGATGCAGGGCCCAGCGGAGCGGTGCTTGAGATGAAGGGCCCAGCGGAGCGGTGCTTGAGATGAAGGGCCCAGCGGAGCGGTGCTTGAAATGAAGGGCCCTGTTCAGCGGTTCTTGACACGGCAGTGCCCTGTTCAGCGGTGCCTGTCTAGAAGGGCCCTGTTCAGCGGTTCTTGACACGGCGGTGCCCTGTTCAGCGGTGCCTGTCTTGAAGGGCCCTGTTCAGCGGTTCTTGACACTGCAGTGCCCTGTTCAGCGGTGCCGGTCTTGAAGGGCCCTGTTCAGCGGAGCTTGTCTTGAAGGGCCCTGTTCAGCGGTTCTTGACATGTGTCTCCAGGGCACCAGATACGGCCATGAGATGGAGTTCACTCGCCACCTGACATGTGGCTGCCGGGCCCTTCGTGCACATCTGTCTTTTCGCTTGCGGGGCCCTCCTGTGCTGCCGTCCCGGGCCCGTGGGTGTCCTCCTTCACACCTGGAATGGGGATGGTGGGGCCCTCCTGGGCAGCTCGCCTGCTGCCGGACTTGTCGGGCGTGCTGCCCTTGCCACCCTTCCCTGCTCCTCTGTGGCCCTTTCCTCCCTTTGTCAGTGTGACAGGTGGCACCCCACTTCCTGACGGTGCCAGGGTAGTGCCATTGGAGCCTGCTGTCTCTGGCCTCTCGTGCCGGGCCTTGCCTTTCTTAGATTTTTTACCAGGGGGTGGGCTGGCTGTCCCTTTACTGCTAGCCGAAGTAGCTGCCCTTGAAGGTGGTGGACTCCAAAATGCCTGGACTATTGTCCTTGTAGGTCCAGGGGATGTGGTGGCTGAGGTGCTGATTCGACTCTTAAGAGATGGAGGGGGTGGGTCAGGTGATGGAAAGAGGTTAATTTTAGACAGGAATTTTTTTTTAGGAGCAGTGGGAAGGGTAGGTGCAGTGGCTATGGGAGTGGAGGAAGAGGATGTGGTTGTAGGTGAGTCAGGTCTGGTGTCTTTGGGTGCAGGTGCTTGTGCTGGAGGCTGTCGTGAGGTGGATGGGTGTTGGGTGGGTGGCTGCCTGCGTTTGTGTGGTTTGGAAGAGTGGGTGACAGACACACTGGGAGAGGACACAGGGGACGTGTAAATGGCAGTGGGGGTAGTGACTGCACTTGTGCGGAGTGTCCTGGTGGGTGTGCTGGTGATGGACGTAGTGGCTGATGATGTTGTGCATGCAAGTGTGAGTGGAGACGTCACAGGGAGGGAGGAGGGAGACAAGGAGGAGGGGGACACAGAGGAGGCAGTGGCTGTTGGCATGTCTGCATGTGGATGTTGCTTGGGTGAATGCTTGTGTGATGTGTGGTGCTTCTGTCTGGATGAGCTTGCCTTGGGTGTTGAGGTGTGTGCAGGCTGGTCTGTAGGTGTGTCTGGGATAGGCAGAGGAACAGGGGAGTGGGACTGGGTTGAGGAGGTTGGAGGAGGGAGGCAGGAGACAGGGACAATGGCTGCCGTCAGTGCTGAGGCCAGAGCGTTGAACGATCGCTGATGGGCAGCCTGACCCGAATGAATGCCCTCCAGGTATGCATTACTCCGGTGCACCTCCCTTTCTACACCCTGGATGGCATTCAAAAGGGTAGACTGCCCAACAATGAGCGTCCTGAGTAGGTCAATGACCTCCTCACTGAGGGCAGCAGGGGTAACTGGGGCAGGGCCTGAGGTGCCTGGGGCGAAGGAGATGCCCACCTTCCTGGGTGAGCAGGCACGGGGCGAACGCTGAGGGGCTGCTGGGAGGGCGGAGCTGGTGCGCTGGGTGGCGGCTGTACCTGTTGTTGCGGTGGGCACGGATGTTGCCGCCACCACAAGGGAGCTCCCTTCCGAGGACGTGTCTTTGTCGCTGGTGTCACCACGTGTCCCCGCTGTGGAGCTCCCCTCGCCCTCCGTCTCACTGGTGAACTCCGAGTCGGTTGCATGGCCCTCCAGGGCCATGTGAGATGCAGCTCCCTCGTGCTCCGATGCCACTTCTCCTCCGCCTGATGATGCTAATGCACACATGAACAGGAAGACCAACAAAAAAGGGGGGGGAGAAATAAAGACATGTTGAGTGCATGCATTGGCGACACCGTTGGCGGAGAGGACAGACACAGAAGCCGCCTGCACTACACCGCGCACTTGGGGTACACTACTCAATCCGTGGGACATGGCCTACAAGCCTATGGATGACAAATCCACACATAGGTGACACAGGGCCATGATTAGCTGTACTAGGCAACCTAGGGGGGGGCGGGGGCACAGGGCCATGCCTAACGGACGGGCCTAGCCTACGGAAATTGCCCTGGCCTAGGGATAACCACAGCCCTCCTCCCCCACCCAGACACCTCCAATGTGCGCTAAATCAGCAGAATGTGCGTGTACTCACCCCCTTGTGTCTGCTGTGATGTCCTCACGCGCCCATCCAAATCGGGGAAGGCCACCGCCAGGATCCGGGACATCATGGGGGTCAATTGACGGGAGCCACCCCTCCTACGTTGGGAGGCCATCCCCAGCAGAGCCTCCGCGATCTTCCTGCTCCTGTGGCGGATGTCCTCCCACCTCTTGCGGCAGTGGGTGCCCCGTCTGTTGTGGACCCCCAGGGTCCGGACATCCTTGGCGATGGCACGCCAAATGTCGATTTTCTGATGGGCGCTGACCTATGTCACATGTACAGGGGGAGAAATAACATTGTCATAATTTTCTGCATGCTCGATGTGAGTGGCCCCCCATCCCCACCCTTGCCATGTGGCACATGCTCTCATCCGTCGTTTGATGCATGCCTCAATCGCTCCCCTCCCCACCATCTTTCATCCACCCGACTCAACACAGGCATTGCCCCCAAAGCATGCTCCCAGTGTACTTACCTGTTTGTCTGGAGGACCGTAGAGTAGCGCATACTGGGGGAGAACCCCATCCACGAGTTTCTCCAATTCTTCAGAAGTGAAGTCAGGGGCCCTTTCCCAAGTCCCAGCAGCCATTGTATCTTCCAGACCGAGGTCACAGCAGCACTTGCAGTATAGGTCCTCTCCTGTGGATGATCAGGTCTCGAGTGATTAAGCAGATAGAAAATGGCGGTCCCGTCCGCGGCGGTGCGTACCGCGACCGCCGGCGCACTTCGTCATTGGCTCCTGAAACCCATAGGGTTCAATGTTAACCAATGCGGCTTTGCCCAGCGGTCTTCGACCGCCTACCGCCACGGTGTGCCACGCCAGCGCATTGACCTCACATCCCATTGTCGCACTTCACAGGTCAGGCAGCCGCCATTTCAAGGGCCCACATGGCTTAATTTCTACTGCGTCACACATGCCTAGGCCTTGCATCGACACTCATACAAGCCATTCAATGCATAGAGAATCGTGTACTGTGCAAGCTGTGGGAACGTACCTGTGGGTTGATTGACTCTGTGCTCGCTGTTGTCCTTCCTAGGCACCGTCCACTGGGCCTTGCGAGGAGATGGAGGAATGTTCCCGTGTACAGACCGCTGGTGGACCTGTCGACAATGGAGGAACGACATGTCATTCTGACATACAGGCTTGACCGAGCCACTATACAGGAACTGTGTGCCCAGCTGGAGCCAGACCTGATGTCACCCATCCGCCAACCCACAGGGATCCCCCCTCTAGTGCAGGTGCTGTCAGTACTCCATTTTTTGGCAAGTGGGTCATTTCAAACAACAGTGGCCATTTCATCAGGGATGTATCAGCCTATGTTTTCAAAGGTGTTGTCCAGAGTGTTGTCTGCCCTGCTCAAACACATGCGGAGATACATCGTTTTCCCTGAGGTGGGGGATTTGCCTACAGTGAAGGGTGATTTCTATGCCCTTGGACATATTCCCAACATCATTGGTGCCATTGATGGGACACATGTGGCTTTGGTACCCCCCAGAGAAAGTGAACAGGTGTACAGGAACAGAAAACGTTATCATTCCATGAATATCCAGGTGGTCTGTTTGGCTGACCAGTACATCTCCCATGTAAATGCCAAGTTCCCTGGGTCAGTGCATGACGCGTACATCATGCGAAATAGCAGCATCCCTTATGTGATGGAACAACTACAGAGACACCGTGTGTGGCTAATTGGTGACTCAGGTTACCCCAACCTGTTGTGGTTACTGACCCCAGTGAGGAATCCCAGGAAAAAGGGCAGAGGAACGGTACAATGAGGTACATGGGCGTACTAGGAGGGTGATCGAGTGGACCTTCGGCCTCCTGAAGGCCAGGTTTAGGTGCCTGCATATGACAGGTGGATCCCTAATGTACTCACCAAAGAAGGTGTGCCAGATCATCGTGGCCTGCTGTATGCTTCACAACCTGGCTTTGCGATGCCAGGTGCCTTTTCTGCAGGAGGATGGTCCAGATGGTGGTGTTGTAGCAGCTGTGGAGCCTGCGTAGAGTGAAGAGGAGGAACACGAAGAGGACGACACAGACAACTGGGACACAGTGATACAGCAGTATTTTCAATAACACACAGGTAAGAATCAACACCGGCATTTTACATTTACTTACAGTCTCCTGCCTCTCTACTGTCTGTCCTTTTCACCCAGTGAATGCTAACAGAGTTGTGACTTTCTCTTCCAATTTCAGAGATGTGGGCCCCACTGCGTGACATCTGCTTTGTTTGCCCATGGACTACAGCTGTGTGACAGTGGTATGTTGTCATCACAATGTAACTGGTCATTTTGGTACGTTTATGTCTAATACATATTTTCAAAAATACAGACAGACTCCAGATTATTTGTGTGCAATAAGTGTGTTTATTAAAGTGCTCAATTTTGGGACATGGTTGAAAATCGGTGATGGGTGATAGTGGAGGAATGTCCATGGCAGAGTCCAGATTCTCAGTCTCACAGGTGCATTGTCCATATGCCTGTGGAAGGTGGAGCAGGGGCAGTTTAAGGTTGGACAGGGTGACAATGTGGGACAGTGGGATGACATCAGGGGGTATCCTTTCCTGGCGGGGGTCTTGGCATCCTACTCTGTCTTCTTCCTAGATCTCAGGCCCGCTTGTGGGGTGGTTCTTCTTCTGCAGGAGGTGGGGTTCTGGCGGCCGGTTGTTCCTGTGTCGGGGCCTCCTGTCCACTAGCGCCGGCGGAGGTGGTAGCCTGTTCCTGGTCCATGCTAGTGACAGGGGCCCTTTGTGGTGCCACATGGTCCCGCAATGTGGTGACAATCTGGTTGAGAGCCACAACGATGGTGCCCATTGCGGAACTAATGTTTCTCAGTTCTTCCCTGAACCCCATAAACTGTTCCTCCTGCAGTACCTGGATCTCCTGGAACCTGGCCAGGACCGTCGCCATCGTCTCCTGGGAGTGGTGGTATGCTCCCATGATGGAGGTGAGGGCCTCGTGGAGAGTGGGTTCCCTGTGCCTGTCCCCCCCCTGTCGCACAGCAGCCCTACCAGTTCCCCTGTTTCCCTGGGCCTCTGTCCCCTGGACCGTGTGCCCACTACCACTGCCCCCAGGTCCCTGTTGTTGTTGGGGTGGTGGGTCAACCTGGGTGCCCTGTAGTGGTGGACACACCGCTGATTGACGTGTCCTGGAGACAGAGGCATGGGCCCGCTGGGTGGGTGCTGTGCTGGTGTTCCCAGAGGGGGGTAGGTCTGCTGTGGCCTGTGGCTGTCTGAGGGGAATCGACTGTCCCGAGGTCCCCGATGGGCCGGGCTGGTCATCTGGGTCCAGGGAGACAGAGCTGCTGTCATCACTGGGGGCCTCTTCTGGGGGTGGGATGGACATTTCTGGACCCTCCTGGGCGGTGTGGTGGCGTTCGGGTCCTGCAGGGGTATAAGAGTATCAATCAATCAATCAAGAAATTTGTATAGCGCGCTACTCACACGGTAGGCGCTGGGGGAGGGGGGACCGCTAAAGCTCGAACAGCCAGGTCTTGAGTTGCTTCCTGAAGGAGAGGTGGTCTTGGGTCAGACGGAGGTGGATGGGGAGGGAGTTCCAAGTCTTGGCTGCCAGGTAGGAGAAGGATCTTCCTCCCATGGTGGCTTTTCTAATGCGTGGCACGGTGGCGAGGGCGTGGCTGGTCGATCGTAGCTGGTGGGTGGGAGTGTAGAAGGTCAGGCGGTTGTTGAGGTACCTGGGGCCCAGGTCGTGGAGGGCCTTGTGTGCGTGGGTGAGGAGGCGGAACGTGATTCTCTTGCTGACGGGGAGCCAGTGCAAGTCTCTCAGGTGTCCGGAGATGTGGCTGTGTCGGGGGATGTCAAGGATGAGGCGTGCGGAGGCGTTCTGGATGCGTTGGAGTCTTTTCTATAGTTTGCCCGTGGTTCCGTTGTAGAGGGTGTTACCGTAGTCCAGTCAGCTGGTGACGAGTGCCTGGGTGACCGTCTTCCTGGTTTCAGTGGGGATCCATCGGAAGATCTTTCAGAGCATGCGTAGGATGTTGAAGCATGATGATGAGACGGCGTTGACTCTTCTGGTCATCGAGAGGGAGGAGTCCAGGATGAAGCCCAGGTTGCGTGCGTGGTCCGTTGGTTTGGGTGCGCTGCCCAGGGCAGGGGGCCCCCAGGAGTCGTCCCAGGCAGAGGGTGATGATCCAAGGATGAGGACTTCCGTCTTGTCTGAGTTCAGTTTCAGGCGGCTGTTCATCATCCACTCGGCTACGTCTTTCATCCCTTCGTGCAGGTTGGTTCTGGCGGTGGCTGGGTCGTTGGTGAGGGAGAGGATCAGCTGGGTGTCGTCGGCGTAGGAGATGATGTTGAGGTTGTGATGGCGTGCGATGGCTGCGAGGGGGCTCATGTAGACGTTGAAGAGAGTGGGGCTGAGTGATGATCCTTGTGGTACGCCGCAGATGACTTCGATGGCCACGGATCTGAACGGGGGGAGGTGGACTCTCTGGGTTCTTCCGGCGAGGAACGAGATGATCCACTCTAGTTCCTTCTCTTGAATTCCGATGTTGCTGAGGCGCTGCACTAGGGTGCGGTGGCAGACAGTGTCGAACGCTGCGGAGAGGTCCACGAGGATGAGGGCCGCTGTTTCCCCGTTGTCGAGCAGGGCTCGGATGTCGTCAGTGGCTGCGATGAGGGCGGTCTCTGTGCTGTGGTTGGCTCGGAAGCTGGACTGTGAGTGGTCGAGGGATCCATTAGTCTCGAGGAAGGCGGCAAGCTGTCTGTTGACGGTCTTCTCGATGACTTTGGCAGGAAACGGGAGGAGCGAGATGGGGCGGTAGTTCTTGAGGTCGGTGGGGTCTACTAATGGTTTCTTCAGGAGGGTGCTGAGTTCGGCATGCTTCCAGCTCTCCGGGTAGGTGGCGGTGTTGAAGGAGCAATTGATGATGTCCCGGAGATGGGGTGCGATGACGGAGTCGGCCTTGTTGAAGACGTGGTGGGGGCATGGGTCGGTTGGTGATCCGGAATGGATGGTGTTCATCGTATGGATGGTGTCTTCGGTGCTGACCGGGGTCCAGGCGTGGAGGGTGGTGTTGGGGGGCGTCGGTTTGGTGGTTGGGTGCGTGGTCTATGCGCCTAAGCTGTTGTGTATGTCGGTGATCTTGCGGTGAAAGAACGAGGCGAGTGAGTCGCAGAGGTCTTGTGAGGGGGTGATGTCGTTGTTTCCGGCGCTGGGGTTGGAGAGCTCTTTGACGATGCTGAAGAGTTCCTTGCTGTTGTGTGCGTTGTTATCTAGTCGTTCTTTGAATGCTGTCTTCTTGGTGGTGTGGATCAGCTGGTGGTGTTTACGGGAGGCGTACTTGAGGGCGGTCATGTTGTCTGTAGTCGGGTTTTTTCGCCAGGCTTTTTCGAGGGTGCGGCAGTTCTTCTTGGAGTTCTTGAGGTCGTTGTTGAACCAGGAGGCTTTCTTGCTGTTGGGCCTGATGGGATGGGTTTTCAGAGGTGCGAGGTTGTCAGCGCAGTTGGTGATCCACTGTGTGAGGTTGTTGGCTGCTTGGTTGGGGTCCGCTGAGCTGGCGGGAGGGTTCTGGCTCAGAGATGTGCAGAGCTGGTCGGTGGTGATCTTGTTCCAGCTCCTGCGGGGAGCCTGTTGTGGGTGGTGGTGAGTCGTGGTTTTTCTGAAGCTGAAGTGGACGCAGCTGTGGTCTGTCCAGTGGAGTCCGGTGGAGTGGCTGAAGGAGATGTACTTGCTGGAGGAGAAGACTGGGTCAAGCGTGTGTCCGGCGTAGTGGGTGGGGGTGTTCACCAGTTGCTTGAGTCCGAGGTTGGCGAGGTTGTCCAGCAGGGTGGTGGTGTTGTTGTCGTTGTTGTTCTCCAGGTGGAAGTTGAGGTCCCCTAGGAGGATGTAGTCAGCGGAGGGGAGGGCGTGTGGGCTGATGAAGTCTGCGATGTCTTCGCTGAATTGTGTGCGGGGTCCTGGGGGTCTGTAGATGAGGGTGTCTCTGAGTGTGGTCTTGGGGTTGGTGTGAATCTGGAAGTGGAGATGTTCGGCAGCTGTGAGGGTGTCGTCGGAGTTGGTCGTGATGCGAATGGTGTTCTTGTGGACAATGGCGATGCCTCCTCCTGTCTGGTTGACGCGGTCCCTCCGGGTGATCTTGTATCCGTCCGGGATGGCGATGGCGATGTCGGGCGCTGAGGAGGCGTTCATCCAGGTTTCTGTGAGGAAGGCGACGTCTGGAGATGTGGTGTCGAGCAGGTTCCAGAGTTCCACGGCGTGTCTGTGGATGGAGCGGGTGTTGAGCAGGATGCACTTCAGGTGGTTGCTGCTGGTGCTTGGTTTGGCGGGCGCGGTGCGGGTCTGGATGCAGGAGAACTTGCAGGATTGGCAGGTGAAGGGTCCGTAGGTGCGTCTTGGGGCGGCACAGCAGCACCCGGGGATCTGGCCGGTGTTGAGTGCGAGGAGGGTGGCGGCGCTGTAGGTCTTGCGGGTGGGCTGGCCTCTGGGGGGGCCAGGGGGTCTGGCGCTGGACACGGGCCATTGCTTCTGTGTGTGCCATAGCGTGCAATGGGTGGGTGCCCGTGTACCCCAGTGCTGGCATTCCTTTGTGGGGGCTGTTGTGACGGCGGTTTGTGGGGGAGATGGGTATGTGCAGAGGGCATGCTTAGGTGATGGGTGTCGATGGTTTGTGGTGGCATGCAGAGTTTGGTGTTGGGATGGGTGGGTTGTGATGGTGAGACATTAGCAAGGAGGATGTGTGATGGGGGTGGGGGTATGAGTTGGCATGCTGGTGGGTGGGGGGGATGAAGTAGTTGAGATTAGACTTACCAGAGTCCATTCCTCCAGATACTCCTGCAAGGCCCTCAGGATGCAGGATGTTCAAGACCTGTTCCTCCCATGTTGTGAATTCTGGGGGTTGAGGTGGGGGTCCGCCGCCAGTCTTCTGCACTGCGATGTTGTGCCTGGATACCATGGAACGCACCTTCCCCCGTAGGTCGTTCCACCGCTTCCTGATGTCGTCCCGATTTCGTGGATGCTGTCCCAACAGCGTTGACCCTGTCCACTATTCTTTGCCATAGCTCCATCTTCCTGGCAATGGTGGTGTGCTGCACCTGTATCCCGAAGAGCTGGGGCTCTACCCGAACTATTTCCTCCACCATGACCCTGAGTTCTGCGTCTGAGAACCTGGGGTGTCTTGGGGTGCCATGGGGTGGTGTGGATGAGGTGTGGGGTGGTGTTTGCGGTGATGAGTGTGGTGAGTGTGGTGGTGTGTGGTGTTTTGTGCATGGTTGTTGTGTGGGTGATGGTGTAGTGTGCCTCTGTGTGATGGTGTTCTCTATTCTGTGCTGTCTCTCTCTGGGCTTCGTCTCTGATTTGTGGTCGTAGGGGTTTGTGGGTGATGTGGGTGTGTGTTTTATAGTTAATTGGGTGTGTGGGAGTGTTGTGTGTATGTGTCTCAGGTGTGTGTATTTCAAATTGTCCAATGTGGCTGTGTTTTGGAGCTGATTGTGTATTTTGAGCGCGGCGGTGTGTACCGCCAATGGAATACCACGGTTGAAAGACCACCGCGTGGATTCGTGGGTCGTAATGGCATGGGCGTATTTCTGTTGGCGTGACGGTGGAGGTTTGGTCTTTGCCAGTTTAACGCTGGCCGTTGGTGTGGCGGACTTTTGTGGATGTCGGGTTTTTGGCGGTTTGCCTCTTGAGGGTCAGAATGACCGTGGCGGTTTACCGCGGCGGTGTTGTGGCGGCCTTCTGACCGGCGGTAAGCGCCTTTTACCGCCGAGGTCAGAATGACAACCATAATATCACATATATAAACCAAAACAAAACATACAAAATACGAACATAAGGATGAGGGGATATGTAATCTCATGAGGGGAATCGCTGGTGGGTTGGGTGAGAGAATGAGTCAGGAAAACAGGAGACTTAAGTGAGTTGAAAAGAAAAGGGTTAGCATTTGTTACCCACTTATCCCGGGGGGTCATCTTTGCGATCAATGGCCATATGGCGGTTGATGGTTTGTGTAGGATGTGCTTAGTTCAGGTGGGAGTTTATGTCCAGCCAAACACGTTCTATGTGTTAGTATTGTGTTTGTATGTACACTCAGGCGCGTTGTAGAGGGCTGTGGTGAGTACTCATCGCTCTTTGTTTCTTTTGTATATTGATTGCCCAACTCAGATGTTAGCGGGGGTTGCAGTGCTTTATATTCCTGTTGCGGTCATTATGTTGTTCTGGATGGGTCTGTGGGCACTTAGCATGTGTGGCGCAGTGTCTCCTGTCGGGGACCATTCCTCTTATGTGTGCACATAATCATATTCTCTGCGCAGTGTATCTAACACAATAGTTGCATTTGTCTAATGCTGTTTGTGTTATCAGGGAGGTTGAATGTCATCTTTAGCCTCAATTTAGGGGACAAAAGTGTCCCACACATCCAACCCCTTAACCATCAGCACCTTTTCTCGGAGAGAGTGTAGTACCTGTGCCTCCGCTCTTGCCCATTTCAATCAATCTCGCAACCACCGCTGTATGTCTGGGGTGGACGGCGCTTTCCACTGCATCGCCAAAGGGTACTTGAACAGCATGAATGCTAAGTCAATACACTTATGTACCTGTTTATTCTTCTTAGTCTTTTGGCGGATCCCTAGCAGGCAAGATTCTGGCGTGGGGTAGATTGGAAAGTCCAGTAGTTCCACGGTTAATGTAGTTATGTTATGCCAGGCCCGGAAAACCGGTGGGCATTCCCACGTCACATGATAGAATGTGGCGTCAGAATCGCCTCATCTAGGGCATTCACGGCTATTTTGGGGAAACATACGCTGGATCCAGTGAGGGGTTAGGTATGTTTTATGAAGGTAATTGAATTGCGTGTAACGGAATCTTGGGTTGCTTGACACTGCTCAAATCATATTAAGTGCGGAGCCCCAAGCCTGCTGAGTCATGGGTGTAGGGAAGACATAGGGGGTTATTACAACTTTGGAGGTGGTGTTAATCCGTCCCAAAAGTGACTGTAAAGTGACGGATATACCACCAGCCGTATTACAAGTCCATTATATCCTATGGAACTTGTAATACGGCTGGTGGTATATCCGTCACTTTACCGTCACTTTTGGGACAGATTAACACCTCCTCCAAAGTTGTAATAACCCCCATAGTCCCACCTCGCCTTGGCCCTCATTTGGGCTATGTCCAGATTGCCAAGTAGGATGACATATATACGTGATGTACCGCAGTGGTCGCCTAAATCTGACAATAAGTCATGTAGAAGGGGGGAAATCGGTGGATCCTCGTCTCCACATTGCCATGTGCGGCGCACGAGTTGCTGTAATGCTCCATGCGAGATGAACCATCCCCGTTCAACTTTGTGTGTGTTCATGATTTCAGCATAAGTCATGATGTGTCTTTCTATGTATATGTCTCCAATTGTTTGTATACCCTTAGCTGGCCATAGAGACAGCCTGTGTTGCGCAGCTACCTCCCCATTTCCCGGGGTAGCCAGAAGCGGGAGCCTCGGCGAGAATGGAGGATTCTGAGTTTTTTCCAGTATGTAGCGACCCAGCACCAATGAGCCACTTCCATCAAGATATTTCTTTGACGTGTTGGGCTGCTGTGATCCATAAGCCACTGCAATACATTGGTGTGGCATAAATCAGAATGTATCACCTTATTTTCAGCATTTGGGGGGTCTCGGAGCCAGCACCATGTCCAGTGTATTTGTGCTGCTGCGTAGTATAACTCGCAGTTTGGAGTGCCGAGGCCCCCTTGTGCCTGGGTCCATGTCCCCAAATCAAGTCAGTTAGTAGGCTGTTTAGTGATGTGAAGAAGTTTTGGGGGATTATCAGTGGCAGAGCGGAGAAATGGTATAGCAATCTTGGGAGTATAAGCATCTTAGCGATTGCCACTCTCGCCATTGGTGACAACGGAAGTGAGCGCCAGAATGGTAAGGAGCCTCTGGTGTCTCTGAGCACCCTTCCTATGTTTCCTTCCCTGAGGTCGCCCCCTTTGTAGTACTATAGCTCCTTAGGCTAACATTGGGAGGCTTTATGTAAAATTAATAAAGTGTCATTTCCACTAGAAAATAGATACATCTACCAAGATGCCTTAATGAGGTGTGAAGTGGTGTGGGCCGCAACAAAGGAACCATCTCGTGGGAGGAGAATTGTTGTTGCAGATGGCAGAGCAGGATGGGGGGAGAGTGGTCAAACTGGTTTTCAGAGGAGAGGAGAGAAAGCCACCTGGTATAGAAACTGGACCTCCCCCATATCCTGCTCCCCCAGCCAGGTAGGAACCCCAATAATTAGGTTAGGAGAGGGGCTGAAAAGGCTGTATTAAGGAAACTTAGGTGGTCATTACAACCCTGGCGGTCGTTGTTAAAGCGGCAGTAAAACCGCCACCAGGCCGGTGGTAAACAAAAATGGAATTACGACCGTGGCGGAAACCGCCAACATAGACAGCCACTTTAACAATCTGACCGCCACGGTGGTACAAACAAACACAGCGGCGGTAACCGCCAACAGACAGGCGGAAGACAATGTACCGCCCACATTATTACAAGCCACCAATCCGCCACCTTTTCCGGGGCGGATACACCACGAACAAAAACACGGCAGAAACAGGACTTGGAAGGGAAAACGCTCACCTCTACACATCCCACGAGGAACCAGGACGCCATGGAACCAGAACTTCAGATACTTCCAGCCCTTATCTTCCTGCTCCTCTACCAGGAGCACGAACGCCGGCGGGGAAGACCACGGTGAGTACTGCACCTACGACACAGGGAAGGGGGGAGGGAAAAGCAGTGACATGCAACACGCAACATTCCCACCCCCACCCTCACCCTCACCCACGACAACACACACACTAATACATCATGATACATCACAGTTACACCCCGCAAACCCCCCTGGAAGAATGCAAGGACAAAAGGAAATTAGTTGAATGATTGTAATATATACGAGGACAGTAATCAAAAATATGTACATATATTAAGATATACACACTATAAACAAATATATACACCAAGAATATAAGTCCAAGGTATTCCACTATCATAGTCCGTGGACCACTGGGGCCGAAAGGCATGGGCGAGGCCCACACTTAATACCCGAACAAGACATGGTGGCGACCATGTCCTGGGCAGCAGTGCTGCTGGCGGCGGTGTCCTGGGCATCGGTGCTGCTGGCGGCGGTGTCCTGCTGGCGGCGGTGTCCTGGCAGCGGGGATGGTGGCGGCGGTGTCCTGGGCAGTGGTGCTGCTGGCGGCGGTGTCCTGGGCAGCGGGGATGGTGGCGGCGGTATCCTGGGCAGCGGGGATGGTGGCGGCTGTGTCCTCGGGGATGGTTGCGGCCGTGTCCTGGGCAGCGGTGCTGCTGTCGGCGGTGTCCTGGGCAGTGGTGCTGCTGGCAGCGGTGTCCTGGGCAGCAGTGCTGCTGGCGGTCTTGTCCGCCATGCAGATCTTCCCAGACTTGCTGGTTTTACTGTGCACCTTGTCGCCCTTGGATGGTGGCGCAGCTGTCTCCACACCCCCAACTGGGAGCGGCTTTGGTGGCTGATTTATTTGCAATGGTAGTGGGTGTGGTGAGTGCACGTGAGCGGGGTGTGGTGGTGGGTGTGCTGGTGATGGACGTAGTGGCTGAGAATGTAGTGCATGCAGGTGTGAGTGGAGACGAGACAGGGAGGGAGGAGGGAGACGAGGAGGAGGGGGACACAGTGGAGGCAGGGGATGTTGGTGTGTCTGCATGTGTGTGATGCTTGCGTCAGTGCCTGTGGGATGTGTAGTGCTTATGTTTGCCTGAGCTTCCCTTGTGTGTTGAGGTGTGTGCATGCTGGTCTGATGGTGTGCTTGGGATAGGCTGAGGTACAGGGGTTTGGGTCTGGGTCTGGGTGGAGGAAGTTGGAGGGGGGAGGCTAGAGACAGGGACAATGGCTGCCATCAGTGCTGAGACCAGAGTTTGAAAAGCTCGCTGATGGGCTCCCTGACCAGAGTGAATGCCCTCCAGGTATGCATTGGTTTGTTGCAACTGCCTCTCTACACCCTAGATGGCCTTCAAAATGGTAGACTGCCCAACAGTGAGAGACCTGAGGAGGTCAATGGCCTCCTCACTGAGGGCAGCAGGGGTGACAGGGGCAGGGGCTGAGGTGCCTGGGGCGTAGGTGATGCCCACCCTCCTGGGTGAGCGGGCACGGGGCACACGCTGAGGGGCTGCCGGGAGGGCGGTGCTGGTAGAGGGGGTGGCGGCTGTACCTCTAGATGCGGGGGGCACAGAGGGGCCCACCACTGCAAGGGAGCTCCCATCAGAGGAGGAGTCCGTATCGCTGGTGTCAGCTCCTGTCCCTGCCGTGGAGCTCCCCTTGCCCTCTGTCCCACTGGTAAATTCAGACTCCGTTGTGTCGCCCTCCAGGGCCATGTGGGATGCAGCTCCCTCCTGCTCCGGTGCCACTGCTCCTCCGCCTGATGATGCTAATGCACACAAGAACAGGGAGACCACAAAAAGGGGGGGGGACAGAAAAAAGACATGTTGAGTGCATGCAATACCGCTACCGTTGACGGCCACTACAGACACAGAAGCCCCCTGCACTACGCCGCGCACTTGGAGTTCCCTATTCAATCCCAGGGATATGGGTTACAAGGCTATGCCCGATTGCTGGACACATGGATGTCACAGGAGCCTGACTAGGTGTATTTGCCACTGTACACAGGTGGGGTGGGCCTGCCTTAAGAAGGGTCCTTGCCTATTAAACTCGCCCTTGCCTAGGGTAACCCACAGCCCACCTCCCCCACCCAGACACCTACAATGCGCGCTGAATCAGCAGAATGAGAGTGTACTCACCCGCTTGTGTCTGCTGTGATGCCCTCAAGTGCCCATCCAAGTCCGGATACGCCACCGGCAGGATCCTGAACATCAGGGGGGTCATGGTGCGACGGGCACCCCTCCCACATTGGGAGGCTATCCCCAGCTGGGACTCCGCCGTCCTCTTGCTCCAGCGGCGAATGTCCTCCCATCTTTTCCGGCAGTGGGTGCTCTGCCTGTGGTAGACCCCCAGGGTCCAGACTTCCTTGGCAATGGCACGCCAAATGTCCTTCTTCTGGTGGGCGCTGACCTACAGGAATAGTACAGGGAAAAAAAGATAAGTTATTACCGTCTGCACCGTCACAGTCATTGGCCTGCATCCCTACCCTTGCCATAACGTACATGCACTCACCGTCGTTTCATGCACGCCTCATTCTCACCCCCTATCTTTCATCCACACCACACCACTCCACACAGGCATTGCTCATACAGCATGCTCACAGTGTACTTACCTGTTTGTCTGGAGGACAGTAGAGTAGCGTGTACTGGGGGGGACCCCATCCACAAGTTTCTCCAACTCCTCCGTGCTGAAGGCAGGGGCCCTTTCCCCAGACACACGAGCCATTGTCTCTTCCAGCCTGAGGTCACAGCAGCACTTGCAGTGTAGATCCTCTCCTGTCGAAGATCAGGTATCAAGTGATTGAACAGAGAGAAAATGGCGGTCACGTCGGCAGCGGTGCGTACCGTCACTGCCGGCGTACATCTTCATTGGCTCCTGGGACCCATAGGGTCCAATGATAACCCATGCAGAATTGCGCTGCGGTCTTCGACCGCCTACCACAACGGTGTACAACGCCAGCGCAGTTACCTCATATCCCCTTGTCCCACATTACAGGTCAGGGAGACGCCATTTCAGGGGGCCACATGGCATTAATTTTAAATGCGTCACACATATCTAGGCCTAGCCTAAACACTCATACAGGCATATGTCGATTTGCTAATATTTCTGAGTATGCTGTGTTTACGTACCTCAGAGTTGGTTGACTCTCTGCTCGCTGTTCTCCATAGGCACCGTCCGCTGGGGCATGTGAGGAGATGGCAGCAATCTCCAGTGTACAGACCGCTGGTGGACCTGTCGACAATGGAGGAGCGACATGTGATCATCACCTACAGAAATGATCGTGCCATAATCCAGGAACTGTGTGCCCAGTTGGAGCCAGACCTGATGTCAGCTATCTGCCATCCCACAGGAATCCCCCTTCTAGTGCAGGTCCTGTCAGTACTCCATTTTCTGGCAAGTGGGTCTTTTCAAACAACAGTGGCCATAGCATCAGGGATGTCCCAGCTTATGTTTTCCAACGTGTTGTCCAGAGTGTTGTCTGCTCTGCTGAAACACATGAGGAGCTACATCGTTTTCCCTCAGGTGGAAGATTTGCCTACAGTGAAAGTTGATTTCTATGCCCTGGGACATATCCCCAACATCATAGGTGCCATTGATGGGACTCATGTGGCCTTGGTCCCCCCATGCAGGAGTGAACAGGTGTACAAAAACCGGAAGAGTTACCATTCAATGAATGTGCAGATGGTGTGTTTGGCAGACCAGTACATCTCCCATGTGAACGCCAAATTCCCAGGCTCAGTGCATGACGCTTACATTTTGAGAAATAGCAGCATCCCTTATGCGATGGGGCAACTCCAGGGGCAACGTGTGTGGCTATTAGGTGAGGACATGGACCCAATACAGTGTGAATAGGTGTCTGGGTCTGGGGTTGTCCCTAAGGGTTAGTGTGTGTCTAACAGTTGTCCCTCGACATTTGCAGGTGACTCTGGCTATCCCAACCTGTCATGGCTACTGACCCCAGTGAGGAATCCCAGGACAAGGGCAGAGGAACACTACAATGAGGCCCATGGGCGAACTAGGAGGGTTATAGAGAGGACCTTTGGCCTCCTGAAGGCCAGGTTCCAGTGCCTCCATATGACAGGTGGTTCCCTATTCTACTCACCAAAGAATGGGGTGCCAGATCATTGTGGCCTGCTGTATGCTTCACAACTTGGCTTTGCGATGACAGGTGCCTTTTCTGCAGGAGGATGGTCCAGATGGAGGTGTTGTGGCAGCTGTGGAGCCTGTGGACAGTGAAGACGAGGAAGCTGAAGAAGAGGACACAGACAACAGGAACACGGTGATCCTGCAATACTTCCAGTGAGACACAGGTAAGAAGATAACACAGCCTGCTACATCTGATTTAATTCTAATACCTCTCATCTGTCTATCATTTTCACCCAGTTTGTGGTCACTGAGTTGTCACTTTTCCTTACGATTTCACAGATGTGGGTCCCACTATGTGACATCTGCTTTGTTTCTGCATGGACTAGTGCTGTGTGACATAGGTATGTTGACCTTACATTTGATATAGCATTTTGCCACTGTTATTGCAAATACACATTTTAAAAATCACTGACTGACACCAGATTGTTTTTTGATTTAAGGGTGTTTATTTAAGTGCTCAATAGTGGAGGGGTTTGTAAAATGGTCAGGGGTGATGGTGGAGGGATGTCCATGGCAGAGTCCAGTCTATTAGTCTCAAAGGTGCATTGTCCAAAGGGGCATAGGAAGTGGAGCTGGGGCAGGGTGACAAAGTGGGACAGAAGTATGACAATCAGGGTGGTCTCATTTCTAGGCGGGGGTCTTGGCATTGTTCTCTGTCTTTGTCCTGGATCTCAGGGACCGTTTGCGGGGTGGTTCTCCATCTGCAGGGGGTGGGGTGCTGGTGTGTTGGTCCTGTGGCGGTGCCTCCTGTCCACTAGCGCAGGCAGAGGTGGTGGGCAGTTCATCGTCCAGGCTAGTGTCAGGGGCCCCTTGTTGTGCCACAGCGTCCCTCCTGGTGTTGACGAGTTCCTTCAGCACCCCTACAATGGTGCCCAGGGTGGAATTGATGGATTTGAGTTCCTCCCTAAAGCCCAAATACTGTTCCTCCTGCAGCCGCTGGGTCTCCTGAATCTTGGCCAGTACCGTTGCCATCATCTCCTGGGAATGTTGGTAGGCTCCCATGATGTTGGAGAGGGCCTTGTGGAGAGTGGGTTCCCTGGGCCTGTCCTCCCCCTGTCGCACAGCAGCCCTCCCAGTTCCCCTGTGTTCCTGGGCCTCTGTCCCCTGAACCGTGTGCCCACTACCACTGCCCCCAGGTCCCTGGTGTTGTTGGGGTGGTGGGTTAGCCTGGGTTCCCTGTAGTGGTGGACACACTGCTGATTGACGTGTCCTGGGGACAGAGGGATGGGCCCGCTGGGTGGGTGCTGTGCTGGTGTTTCCAGAGGGGGCAAGCTCTGTATTGGCATGTGCCAGCGTGAGGGGAACTGACTGTCCCGAGGTCCCAGATGGGCCGGGCTGGTCATCTAGATCCAGTTGGACAGAGCTGCTTTCATCACTGTGGGCTTCTTCTGTGGGTGGAGTGGACATATCTGGACCCTCCTGTCCGGTGACGTTGGGTAGGGGTCCTGCAGGGGTGTAAAGGCATGATTATTACATTTGTGGTGCCATGGTGTGAAATGGGTGGGTGACCGTGTACCCCAGTGCTTGCATTCCTGTGTAGGACCTTGTGTGAAAATGGTTTAGGGGGGTGTATGGGTATGTGTAGTGGACATGCATTGGTGATGGGTGTCCATGCTTTGGTGTTGCATGCAGGGCTTGGTGTTGGGATGGGTGGTTTGTGATATTGGGGCATACGTGAGGAGTTGGAGTGATGGGGGTGCGGGAGAGGGTGGGGGTATGTGATAGCATGCACGTGGGTGGGGGATGTAATAGTTAAAATTTGACTTCCCAGAGTCCATTCCTCCAGCTACTCCTGCGAGGCCCTCAGGATGCAGTATAGCCAAGACCTGCTCCTCCCATGTTGTTAGTTGCGGGGGAGGAGGTGGGGGTCCGCCGCCAGACCTCTGTAACACAATGTGGTGTCTTGAGACCGCGGAATGCACCTTCCCCCCTAGGTCGTTCCACATCTTCCTTATGTCATCCCTAGTTCTTGGGTGCTGTCCCACTACGTTGACCCTGTCCACGATTCTGCGCCATAGCTCCAACTTCCTAGCTATGGTGGTGTGCTGCACCTGTGAACCGAATAGCTGTGGTTCTACCCGGATGATTTCCTCCACCATGACCCTGAGCTCCTCCTCAGAGAACCTGGGGTGTCTTTGCTGTGCCATGAGGTGGTGTGGGTGATGTGTGGGGTGGGGTTTGTTGTGATGTGTGGGGTGATATTTAGAGGTGTGTGGTGTTTTGTGCGTGGATGTTGTGTGAGTATGGTGTTGAGTGCCTGTGGATGCTAGTTTGTAGATGGTGGTGTCTCTCCCTGGCCCTCAGTCGCAATTGCTGTCGTAAGGGTTTATGGGTGATGTGGGTGGGTGTTTTATTTTGTATTGGATGTGTGGGAGTGGTGTGTGTATGTGTATCAGGTGTGTGTATTTGGAATTGTCCAATGTGGTTGTGTTTTGTAAATGTGTGTGTATTTTGAGCGCTGCGGTGTGTACCGCCAATGGAATACCGCGGTTGAAAGACCACTGCGTGGATTCGTGTGTCGTGATAGTGTGGGCGTATTCCTGTTGGCGTGACGGTGGAGGTTTTGTTATCGCCAGTTTATCACTGCCCTTTGGTGTGGCGGACTTGTGTTGGTGTTTGGATTTTGGCGGATTCCGAGCTGTGAGTCATAATGACCGTGGCGGAATTCCGTGGCCACAGCGGTGTGTTGGTGGTCTTCTGCACGGCGGTAAGCAGCTTTTACCACCAATGTTGTAATGACCCCCTTAGTCTCCCCAGTGTGTGGTCAGAGCCAGATGTCACCTTGAAGGAGAGATTTTTTCTCCATGTTGGATTTTTAAAGAATGTTGCTTTCTGGGATTGATTCTTACCACACTTTACTGGAAGTGGTCAGCCGAGAAGACGGCACCCTGTGTCATATTGGTCTGAGGCACCTCTCTCCTTGCCAACCAAGGAGCAAGGATAAATGTAGCAGAGCTGCCCAACAATTGACATCCCTACTGGAAGAAGATAATGGAAAAGAAGAACTGTCCTGCCGAACCCCTGGTCTCCACCTGAAGGACTGCACCCATTAGGACTGCACCAACTGCACACTTTGGGCTTCACCAAGAAAAGTACTTTGCCTTGCTTCTGAAACTCCAGGAGTGGACTCCCTGTAAGCTATCTGTACAAAGGAAGAAGAAAAGCTCCAGAAAAGGTTTGAAGTGTAAACATGAAACTTTGAGGAAGGCGTCCTGCTCAGTGTATCTGAGCGGTCTCCATTGTAATCAACCTCAGTGTTTGACTTTGCCCCACTGAAATGTGATAAGATGTCCCCAGCTGGCACTATTGGCTTTTAGGCACTAGAAAGCATTTTTTCACATTTAGGGGGTCATTCCAACCCTGGCGGTCGGTGTTAAAGCGGCGGCCAACCCGCCAACAGGCAGGCGGTAAAAAAATGGAATTCTGACCCTGGCGGGAACCGCCAACACAGCCCGCCACTTTAACACTCCGACCGCCACGGCGGGACAAACAAACAGCGCAGCGGTCACCGCCAACAGACAGGCGGCAGACAATGTACCGCCCACCCTATCACGACCCACCAATCCGCCACCTTTTCCGGGGCGGGAGCCCCGCCGATAAAAACATGGCGGAAACAGAGCACGAACGGGAAAACGCTCAACTCTATACACTCCACGAGAAATCTGGACAGCATGGAACCCGAATTAAACATCCTACCAGCTATTGTCTACCTGCTCCTCTACCAGGAGCACGAACGCCGCCGCAGGAGACAACGGTGAGTACTGCACCTACGACACAGGGGAGGGGGGAGGAGAAAAGGTTACGGGCACACACATATGCGACACCCCCCCCCCCCAAATCCCTACACATCAATGCAGAGAAACAAGTCAGAGTAACACCCCCCAAACCCCCCGGAATAATGCAAAGACAAAATAAAAAGACCATTCAAATTGAAGTATATTATAGCATATTTGAAGTTAAGTGAAATATGAAATCTATAAAATAAATATATTACAAAATGAACAATATATACATAGTCCAAAAGTCCGGCACATATTGGCAACATTCCATTGTTCGTGGGCCAATGTGCATAAACACATGGGCAAAGCCCATACACGAGACCCGATTCCATTGGAGAGAACACTGCAGGGGCATCAGATAATAAAACGACAGGCACCTCAGGGGGAAGGGAAGGGGGGGCACCTCAGCCACATGAGTCCACGACGCCAGATCCACGATGGGCCTCCATGCCCACTGTACCATCCTGGGGAGTGCAAAGGCACAGTCTCTCAAGTCTCTACAGTGGGTGGATTGCCCACTGTACCATCCTGGGGAGTGCAAAGCCACAGTCCATCAGGTGGATTACAGACTCCACTGGTTATGGAGGAGGCATGTTGGCCAGAGTGCTTCGTGAAGCCCTGCCCGACACAGATCCGGCCCTGCCAATGGGCCAGCGGTGCTTGAGATGAAGGGCCAAGCGGAGCGGTGCTTGAGATGAAGGGCCCAGCGGAGCAGTGCTTGAGATGAAGGGCCCAGCGGAGCGGTGCTTGACAGGAAGGGCCCAGCGGAGCGGTGCTTGAGATGAAGGGCCCAGCGGAGCGGTGCTTGAGATGAAGGGCCCAGCGGAGCGGTGCTTGACAGGAAGGGCCCAGCGGAGCGGTGCTTGAGATGAAGGGCCCAGCGGAGCGGTGCTTGACAGGAAGGGCCCAGCGGAGCGGTGCTTGAGATGAAGGGCCCAGCGGAGCGGTGCTTGACAGGAAGGGCTCAGCGGAGCGGTGCTTGACAGGAAGGGCCCAGCAGAGCGGTGCTTGACAGGAAGGGCCCTGTTCAGCGGTGCTTGTCTTGGCGGGGCCCTGTTCAGCGGTGCTTCTCACGGCGGGGCCCTGTTCAGCGGTGCTTCTCACGGCGGAGCCCTGTTCAGCGGTGCTTGTCTTGGAGGGGCCCTGTTCAGCGGTGCTTCTCACGGCGGGGCCCTGTTCAACGGTGCTTCTCACGGCGGGGCCCTGTTCAGCGGTGCTTCTCACGGCGGGGCCCTGTTCAGCGGTGCTTGTCTTGGCGGGGCCCTGTTCAGCGGTGCTTCTCACGGCGGGGCCCTGTTCAGCGGTGCTTCTCACGTCGGGCCCTGTTCTGCGGTGCTTCTCACGGCGGGGCCCTGGTCAGCGGTGCTTGTCTTGTGTTCCTAGGGAACCAGATCTGGCCAATAATTCCCGCTCAGTCGCCATCCGACCTTTCGCTTGCGGCGCCCTCCTGTGCTGGAGTCCTGGGCCCGTGGGTGTCCTCTGTCACACCCCAAATGGGGCTGGTGGGGCCCTCCTGGGCAGCTCGCCTGCTGCCGGACTTCTTCGCCCTGTTGCCCTTGCCCTCCTTGGCAGAATCTCTGGGGCCCTTGCCTCCCTTTGGGGATGGGCCAGGTGACGGTGCAAGGCTGGTGTCCTTGGGGGCAGCTGTCTCAGGCCTGTCGCGCTGGCCCTTCCCTTTTTTGGTTCTTTTCCCAGGGGGAGGGCTGGCTGTCCCCTTGCTGCTGGCCGATGTTCCTGCCCTAGGAGCTGGTGGACTCCAATAGCCCTGAACGATGGTCCTAGTAGGTGCAGGGCTTGTGGTGGCTGAGGTGCTGTTTGGACTCTTACGAGATGGAGTGGGTGGGTCAGGTGATGCAAAGAGGTTAATTTTGGAGAGGAACAACTTTTTAGGAGCAATGGGAAGGGTAGGTGCAGTGGGTATGGGAGTGGAAGAAGAGGATGTGGTTGTAGGAGAGTCAAGTGTGCTGTCTTTGGGTGCAGGTGCTTGGGCTGGAGGCTGTCGTGAGGTGGATGGCTGTTGGGTGATTGGCTGGCTGCGTTTGTGTGGTTTGGAAGAGGGGGTGACAGACACACTGGGAGAGGACACAGGGGACGTGTAAATGGTAGTGGGGGTGGTGACTGCACGTGTGCGGACTGTTCTGGTGGGTGTGGTGGTGATGGACGGACTGGCTGATGGTGGTGTGCATGCAGGTGTGAGTGGAGACGTCACAGGGAGGGAGGAGGGAGACGAGGAGGAGGGGGACACAGAGGAGGCAGTGGCTGTTGGCATGTCTGCATCTGGATGTTGCTTGTGTGAATGCTTGTGTGATCTGTGGTGCTTATGTCTGGATGAGCTGCCCTTGGGTGTTGAGGTGTGTGCAGGCTGGTCTTTAGGTGTGGCTGGGATAGGCAGAGGAACAGGGGAATGGGACTGGGTTGAGGAAGTTGGAGGGGGGAGGCTAGACACAGGGACAATTGCTGCCGTCAGTGCTGAGGCCAGAGCGTTGAACAATCGCTGATGGGCAGCCTGACCCGAATGAATGCCCTCCAGGTATGCATTGCTCCGATGCACCTCCCTTTCTACCCCCTGGATGGCATTCAAAAGGGTAGACTGCCCAACAATGAGCGTCTGGAGGAGGTCAATGATCTCCGCACTGAGGGCAGCAGGGGTAACTGGGGCAGGACCTGAGGTGCCAGGGGCAAAGGAGATGGACGGCTTCTTGGCCGAACGGGCACGGGGCGAAAGCTGAGGGGCTGCTGGGAGGGCGGAGCTGGTGCGCTGGTTGGCGGCTGTACCTGTTGTTGCGGTGGGCACGGATGTTGCCGCCACCACAAGGGAGCTACCTTCCGAGGACGTGTCGGTGTCGCTGACGTCTCCACGGGTCCCCGTTGTGGAGCTCCCCTCGCCCTCCGTCTCACTCGTTAAGTCCGAGTCGGTTGCAGGGCCCTCCGGGGCCATGTGAGATGCAGCTCCCTCGTGCGCCGATGCCACTTCTCCTCCGCCTGATGATGCTAATGCACACATGAACAGGAAAACCAAAAAAAAGGGGGGGGAGAAGAAAGAAAGACATGTTGAGTGCATGCATTGGCGGCACCGTTGGCGGAGAGGACAGACACAGAAGCCCCCTGCACTACGCCACGCACTCGGGGTACACTACTCAATTATTGTGACTTGCCCTACAAGTCTATGGACGACAAATGCACACATAGGTGAGCCCGGACCATGGATAGCTGTACTTAGCACCCTACAGAGGTGGGGGGCGGGGGCACAGGGCCATGCCTAACGGAGAGGCCTAGCCTACAGAAACCGCCCTGGCCTAGAGATAGCCACAGCCCTCCTCCCCCACCCAGACACCTCCACTGTGCGCTAATATAGCAGAATGTGCTGATACTCACCCCCTTGTGTCTGCTGTGATGTCCTCACGCGCCCATCCAAATCGGGGTAGGCCACCGCCAGGATCCGGGACATCAGGGGGGTCAATTGACGACTGGCACCCCTCCTACGTTGGGAGGCCATCCCCAGCAGAGCCTCGGCGGTCTTTCTGCTCCCGCGGCGGATGTCCTCCCACCTCTTGTAGCAGTGGGTGCCCCGTCTGTTGTGGACCCCCAGGGCCCGGACCTCCTTGGCGATGGCACGCCAAATGTCGATCTTCTGATGGGCGCTGACCTATGTGACATGTACAGGGTGGAAAAATAAATATCATCACTTTTCTGCATGGTCGATGTGAGTGGCCCCCCCTCCCCAACCTTGCCATGTGGTACATGCTCTCATCTGTCGTGCGTTGCACTCCTAATTCGCTCCCCTCCCCACCATCTTACATCCACCCCACTCAACACAGGCATAGCCCATACTACGTGCTCCCTGTGTACTTACCTGTTGGTCTGGAGGACCGTAGAGTAGCGCATACTGGGGGAGGACCCCATCAACAAGTTTCTCCAATTCCTCAGAAGTGAAGGCAGGGGCCCTTTCCCCAGTCGCAGCAGCCATTGTATCTTCCAGACCGAGGTCAGAGCAGCACTTGCAGTATAGGTCCTCTCCTGTGGATGATCAGGTCTCGAGTGATTAAGCAGTTAGAAAATGGCGGTCACGCCCGCGGCGGTGCATACCGCGGCGGTGCGTACCGCGACCGCCGGCGCACATCGTCATTGGCTCCTGAGACCCATAGGGTTCTATGTTAACCAATGCTGCTTTGCGCCGCGGTCTTCGACCGCCTACCGCCACGGTGTGCCACGCCAGCAGATTGACCTCACATCCCATTGTCACACTTCACAGGTCAGGCAGCCGCCATTTCAAGGGCCCACATGGCTTAATTTCTACTGCGTCACACAGGCCTATGCCTTGCCACTCATACAAGCCATTCAATGCGTAGCGAATCGTGTTCTGTGCAAGCTGTGGTTACGTACCTGTGGGTTGCTTGACTCTGTGCTCCATGTTGTCCTTCCTAGGCACCGTCCGCTGGGACTTGCGAGGAGATGGAGGAATCCTCCCGTGTACAGACCGTTGGTGGACCTGTCGACAATGGAAGAAAGACATGTCATACTGACATACAGACTTGACCGAGCCACTATACAGGAACTGTGTGCCCAGCTGGAGCCAGACCTGATGTCCCCCATTCGCCAACCCACAGGGATTCCCCCCCTCTGGTGCAGGTTCTGTCAGTACTCCATTTTTTGGCAAGTGGATCATTCCAAACAACAGTGGCCATATCATCAGGGAAGTCTCAGCCTATGTTTTCTAAGGTTTTGTCCAGAGTGTTGTCTGCCCTGATGAAATACATGCGGAGCTACATTGTTTTCCCTTAGGTGGGCGATTTGGCTACAGTGAAGGGTGATTTCTATGCCCTTGGACATATTCCCAACATCATTGGTGCCATTGATGGGACCCATGTGGCTTTGGTTCCCTCCAGTGGAAGTGAGCAGGTGTACAGGAACAGAAAAAGTTATCATTCGATGAATGTCCAGGTGGTCTGTTTGGCTGACCAGTACATCTCCCATGTAAATGCCAAGTTCCCTGGGTCAGTGCATGACGCGTACATCATGCGAAATAGCAGCATCCCTTATGTGATGGAACAACTACAGAGACACCGTGTTTGGTTAATTGGTGACTCTGGTTACCCCAACCTGTCGTGGCTACTGACTTCAGTGAGGAATCCCAGGACAAGGGCAGAGGAACGGTACAATGAGGCCCATGGGCGGACTAGGAGGATTATAGAAAGAACCTTCGGCCTCCTGAAGGCCAGGTTTAGGTGCCTGCATATGACAGGTGGATCCCTAATGTACTCACCAAAGAAGGTGTGCCATATCATCATGGCCTGCGGTATGCTTCACAACCTGGCTTTGCGACGCCAGGTCCCTTTCCTGCAGGAGGATGGTCCAGATGGTGGTGTTGTAGCAGCTGTGGAGCCTGTGGAGAGTGAAGAGGAGGAAGACGATGGGGACGACACAGACAACAGGGACACAGTGATACAACAGTATTTTCAGTAGCACACAGGTACGAAACAACCACGCCATTTTACATTTACTAAAAGTCTTCTGCCTCTCTACTGTCTGAGTTCCCCCCCAGTTCCTGTTAACTGAGTTGTGACTTTCCCTTCCGTTTTCAGAGCTGTAGGCCCCACTGCATGACCTCTGCTTTGTTGCCCATGGACTACAGCTGTGTGACAGTGGTATGTTGTCATCACAATGTAACTGAACATTTCTGCACCGTTATGTCTAATACATTTGTTCAAAATACAAGCAGACTCCAGATTTTTTAAGTGCAATACGTGATTTAATTGAAGTGCTACATTTAGGAACATGATTGTAAAACGGTGATGGGTGATGGTGGAGTAATGTCCATGGCAGAGTCCAGTTCTCAGTCTCACAGGTGCATTGTCCATATGCCTGTGGAAGGATGGAGCAGGGGCAGTTCAAGGTTGGACAGGGTGACAATGTGGGACAGTGGGATGATATCAGGGGGTATCGTTTGCTGGCGGGGGTCTTGGCATCCTACTCTGTCTTCTTGTGAGATCTCAGGTTCCACTTGCGGGGTGGTTCTTCTTCTGCAGGAGGTGGGGTTCTGGTGGCCTGTCGTTGTGTGGGGGCCTCCTGTCCACTAGCGCCGGCGGAGGTGGTAGGCTGTTCCTGGTCCAGGCTAGTGACAGGGGCCCTTTGTGGTGCCACATGGTCCCGCAATGTGGTGACTATCTGGTTAAGGGCCACGACGATGGTCCCCATTGCGGAACTAATGTTCCTCAGTTCCTCTCTGAACCCCATGTACTGTTCCTCCTGCAGTACCTGGATCTCCTGGAACCTGGCCAGTACCGTAGCCATCGTCTCCTGGGAGCGGTGGTATGCTCCCATGATGGAGGAGAGGGCCTTTTGGACAGTAGGTTCCCTGGGCCTGTCCCCCCCCTGTCGCACAGCAGCCCTCCCAGTTCCCCTGTTTCCCTGGGCCTCTGTCCCCTGGACGGTGTGCCCACTACCACTGCCCCCAGGTCCCTGTTGTTGTTGGGGTGGTGGGTCAACCTGGGTGCCCTGTAGTGGTGGACACACCGCTGATTGACGTTTCCTGGAGACAGAGGCATGGGCCCGCTGGGTGGGAGCTGTGCTGGTGTTCCCAGAGGGGGTTGGGTCTGGTGTAGCCTATGGCTGTCTGTGGGGAACCGACTGTCCCGAGGTCCCCGATGGGCCGGGCTGGTCATCTGGGTCCAGGGAGACAGAGCTGCTGTCATCACTGAGGGCCTCTTCTGGGGGTGGGATGGACATCTCTGGACCCTCCGTGGCAGTGTGGTGGTGTTCGGGTCCTGCAGGGGTATAAGAGTATGGTTATTGCTTCTGTGTGTGGCATTTCATGTAATGGGTGGGTGGCCGTGTCCCCCAGTGCTGGCATTCCCTTGTGGGGGCTTTTGTGACTGTGGCTTGTGGGGGTGATGGGTGTGTGCAGTGGGCATGCTTTGGGGATGGGTGTCCATGCTTTGGGGACGCATGCAGGGCTAGGTTTTGGGATGGGTGGGATGTGATGGTGAGCCATTTGCAAGGAGTTGGTGTGATGGGGGTGAGGGTGGGGGTATGATTTGGCATGCAGGTGGGGTGGGGTGAATGAAGTAGTGGAGATTTGACTTACCAGAGTCCATTCCTCCGCCTACTCCTGCGAGGCCCTCAGGATGCAGGATGTGCAAGACTTCCTCCTCCCATGCTGTGAATTCTGGGGGAGTAGGTGGGGGTCCGCCGCCAGTCTTCTGCACCGCGATGTTGTGCCTTGATACCATGGAACGCACCTTCCCCCGTAGGTCGTTCCACCGCTTCCTGATGTCGTCCCGATTGCGTGGATGCTGTCCCACAGCATTGACCCTGTCCACTATTCTTTGCCATAGCTCCATCTTCCTGGCAATGGTGGTGTGCTGCACCTGTGCCCCGAAGAGCTGAGACTCTACACAAACTATTTCCTCCACCATGACCCTGAGTTCTTCGTCAGTGAACCTGGGGTGTCTTTGGGGTGCCATGGGGTGGTGTGGATGAGGTGAGGGGTGGTGTATGTGTTGTAGAGTGTGGTGAGTATGGTGGTGTATGGTGTTTTGTGCGTGGAAATTGTGTGGGTGATGTTGTGATTTGCCTCTGTGTGATGGTCTACTCTATGCTGTGCTCTCTCTCTCTGTCCTTCATTCGCAATTGTGGTCGTAAGGGTTTCTGGGTGATGTGGGTGTGTGTTTTATATTTAATTGGGTGTGTGGGAGTGGTGTGTGTATGTGTCTCAGGTGTGTGTATTTTGATTTGTCCAATGTGGTAGTGTTTTGTAAAGGTGTGTGTATTTTGAGCCCGGCGGTGTGTACCGCCAATGGAATACCGCAGTTGAAAGACCGCTGCAGGGATTTGTGGGTCGGAATGGTATGGGTGTATTTCTGTTGGCGTGACGGTGGAGGTTTGGTCATCGCCAGTTTCCCGCTGACCTTTGGTGTGGCGGACTTTTGTTTTTGTCATGTTTTTGGCGGTTTGCCAGTTGCGGGTCACAATGACCATGGCGGTTTACCGCGACCGCGGCGGTGTTATGGCGGTCTTCTGACCGGCGGTAAGCGCCTTTTACCGCCGAGGTCAGAATGACCCCCTTAATCTGTAAAAATTAATATCTTCGATTCCTTACATTGGTTCTTTGTTGTTTCAGTGTTGCCAACCTCCAAACAATATATATATATGGGTTTGTGTGTGTATGGGGGTGGTGTATGTATATATCTGTATATATATATGTATATAACTATATGTATGGGTATATGTGCATATATGTATATATGCATGTGTATATCTATATATATGAATATGTATGGATATGCATACATATAGCTATATATAACATATATATTCAACTAAAAATCCCAAAAGTTACATGGACGTTACATTTAGGCTCACTTTTCACATGTAGAAAACCATAGAAATTCACAAGTTATAGTTACCTAAGCTAACTATAACTTGCACCCCTGAAATGCACTGCTTATGACATCACATATTACAGTACTGATGGCATGGTCAGTGACATCACTGATTACATCACTGATGATATCACTTAGTGATGAGCCCTATGGGATTTTTACCATAAAGTAATTTTCATTACTATACGTTAATCCAAACACAACTGTGCACGGCCTTTGGGCATGTGCAGTGGAGGATGGCCACAGGGCTAGACCCTGCGGCCAACCCCTATAACAACCCAACACCACGCTGTGCTCAGCCTTTGGCAAAGCAAGGCGGTAATTGGCTGCAAGTCTGCATGCCCACCTTTCTCGACTAATTTTGGCACCAGGGATCACACAACAGGGCCAAGCCCCATGTGGCCAGACCTGGGGACCCCATCCCGTGGGGTCTGGCCTAATTATAATTTTTTGGGGGGAGGGAGCTGTGTGGCCCACCTCCCCTAGGGCCAATCTCGGCCCGCTGACCTCATCCCCAGGGCTCGGCCCTAATTATTAATCATTTTTTGGGGGAGGGGGTCACGTGACCCCCCCCGTTCCCAGGGTCAATTTCTTGGCCCCGGGTAACCCATCCCCTGTTGACTGTCCTAATAATTACTTTTTGGGGGGGAGGGTGGGCCACATGGGCCCCCTTCCCAGTGACAATCTCAGCCCCAGGAAACCTATCCCCAGAGGTCTGGCCTAATTATTAATTATTCTTTTGATGAGTGGTGTGCGTGGTCCCCAAGGACAATCTCAGCCCTGGGGAGCCCATCCCCAGGGCCAAGCCTAATTACTAATTATTGTTTCAGGAAGGGGGGGCACATGCCCCCCCCCTCCAGGGTTATCTTGGCCCTGGGGGCCCTATCACCTGGGGCCCAGCATAAGTATAAATTATTCTGGGGGAAGGGTGGCCACATGGCTCCCTCCCCAGGGCCGATCTTGGCCCGAGGACCCAACCCTGGGGCCACTCATGTGACCAGGGTGCCCCCCAGGGTACCCAGTCACAATACTGGGGACTGTGAGGGAGCTCAAGGCCACAACGGTCCCAGCCAGCTCCCCACCTTCTGTGGGAGCTGGCATTGCTGTAACAGAGAGGGAGTTGCTAAAGCAGCTCCCTCTCTGAGAGAGCAGTTTCCTTTGTTTCCCTCCCTGCATGTTGTGGGCAGGAAAACAGAGGAAACCTTTGCTGAGTAAGGGACAGCTCTCTCTTATATGGAGCTGAGTGTTTGCTATGACTTCACCAAGTCAGAGCAAACAGCAATGTCCCACGGTCAGCCACCCCATGACATAGCAGGAGCTGGCCCTGGAGACCTTCATCCCTCCACGGCCCATGGGTCTGCAACGGACCCCCTATGTCTTTTAAAATTAGCCCTGGGGAGATGGCAATCCCTGGCACTGCTGAGGGGCTTCATTATTTAAAGCCTCGGGGAGGTGGTGGTCGCCAGGGCTGTGGGGAGGGCTGGGCAGCTCCCTGCATTTCTTCAGGTAAAAGTCCTGGGGAGGTGGCTGTCCCCGGGCTACGGGAGGGATGGGTGTCCCCCCACATTTTTTTATTAAGTGCACTGGGGCGGGGTGACCCCCTTCATTCTTTATATTAAGTAACCCAGGGAGGTGGCAGTCCCCAGGGCTGCAGGGTGGGCCGCACGTCCCACCCACACATTTTGGTGAAGTACCATTGTTACATTACTATGCAGCCACATTAAAGTGGTGGTCCCCGGGGTTGCCGGGGAGGGAGGTCCACCCGCATAAAAATGTAAATGGCCCGAGACCTGGCCCGCCTTGGGGCTTGTAAAAAACAAGCACAGTAACCCACACTTGTTTTCCCTGAATTCAGAACATTCTCCCAAATTCACAGTTTTTTTTTTTAATATATAAATGTTTTTTGCTTTGGGTGTACACACAGTGCATATACGTGTATATATGAATATGTATATTTATATGACATAGTAGGGGTGGCCACTAGGTAGATATTGGTGGTGCTGGGGTCCCAGAGGGATCCCCCCAGAGGTAAAAAAACATTTTTTATATGTTTTCCATGATTTGCAGTGAATCTGTGGAGCCAGCAAATGATAGAAAAAAAAAAATAAGGATGGGCCACCTCCCCAGGGCTTAAATTCAATTCAATGCACGTCCGTCACCTCCCCAGGGCAATAATCGAAATGGATGAGGGGTGCTTTGTGGCCGCCCACAGCCCAGGGACCCCACCCACCTCCCCAGGGCTACAATCAAAATGGATGGGTCGCTGTCTGGTCCCCCCCGCATCCCCGGGGAACACCACCTCCCCTTGGTATATAATCAAAATGGGTTTTGGGGACCACCCAGCCCCCTGCAGCCCCAGGGACTGACACCTCCCTGGAGCTATATTTAAATAGAGTTTGGGGGCTGTAAGTCCCCATCGCAGCCCTGGGGGCCACCACCTCCCTGGGGCTACAATAAAAGGAATGATAGGGGCTCTTTTTCAGACCCTCGTAGCGCTGGGGAACACCACCTCCTTGGGGCTATCCTTGTACGAGGGGAGCTGTGCAGCCCTCCTCGTGGAGCCACTAATGGCCCCAGCGACTGCCAGCCCCCAGGGCCAGCTCCTGCTATGTCTTGGGTACCCCTCCTCTGAACATAGCTCCTTGCTGTGGCTTGGTGGGTGCTGTTTACAGTTTTGCTGACAGCTCCCAAGAAGCAAAAGTAAACAAAGTCTGCTTTCTGCAGAAGAAAGCTGTCAAACATGTCTCCCTTGCAGAAAGCAGAGTTTTCATCTGCCTTCCCTGCATGTAAATATGTGTGCAGGAAGAACAGATGAAAACATTGCTTCTACATGCATTGAACTGCTATTTAAAGTAATGCTGGGTCCCATAGGATGCGGGGAGCCATCTATGACTGCAAGTGCCTTGAGGCTCCCTCTGCTGTCCTGTAATTCTCTCTCTCTCTTCCATCCCATAATGGCAGTAGCTAGTCACCTGTGGCATACTACTTAAGGTCACTGACCTTCACACTGAAATCTGAGGGTTCTAGTCGAGGTGTGTCTATGGTCATTTCCCTACTTAAATTTCTTTTAAACTTTAATGGTACACTCTTCATAGTTTAAAATTTCTTTCTTTCAATTAGTCCAGAAATATATCATTCTAAGTATTTAATCTATCAAAGCCTAAAGCATCTCTCTATCTCTCCTCCTCTCACTCTATTTCTCTCCCCCTCTCAATTTCTCTTTTTTAGTCTCTTTCACCCACTCACACACCCACTCAGCCCCATACACACCAACTCACAGACCCACTCACACTCATGCACCCACTTACAAACCCACTCACACTCATACACCCACTCACAGACCCACTCAGACCCTTGTGCACCCACTAAAATAACCACTGAAAGCTTCTCGCACCCACTCACAAACCCACACAGAAAATAATTTACCCTCTAAGACACTGATGCACCCACCCTCACCCCCAGGCACATACTCTCTCACACCTATTCGCACACCCAGGGAGACAGGCCACAGTCAACTCCCGTCGTGGGGTTGGGTGATTAGGGGGAGTTCGCCACAGAGTCTGGCAGCAGGCCAGGCCCTGTGCCAACTGCCACCGTGCATGGCCAAAAGCCGTTCGCAGCAGTGGTTGAATTAACGTATAATAATGGAAATTACTTTACTTAAAAAAATTATATCAATTCACTGAAAAAAACAAAGTTTACAGGGTCGTTATACTTAGGAATTAGAATTTTTTAAAAACATGGAAATTCACTTAAAAAGCCAAAGGTTACAGGGACGTTATAGTTAAGCTCACATTTTAAGCATACCAAACCATAGAAATTCACCTGTTATACTTTAAGCTATCTAAAGTAACTATAACTTGTACACTAAGGGAACTATGGCCCTCATACAACCCTGACAGTCAGAGATAAAGTGGCGGTAATACCACCAACAGGCCGGCAGTAAAAAAAATTGAATTATGACCATGGCGGAAACCGCCAACACAGACAGATACTTTAACACACCAACCACCATGGTGGTAGCAACAAGCACCGCAGCAGTAACCGCCAACAGCCAGGCGGAAGACAAGGTTCCGCTCACTGTATTATGACACACCAATCCGCCACCTTTTCCAGGGCAGTACCAACGCCATCAAAAGCACGGCAGAAACAGTACACAGAAGGCAAAGGACTCACGTCTGGAGACTCAAGGAAGAACCACAATGCCATGGAGCCCGAGCTGCAGGTGTTCCCCCATGCTGGTCTACTTCCTCCTACACCAGGAATACCAACACCGGTGATGACAACCACGGTGAGAACTGCCACCTAGCACACAAGGGAGGGAGGAGGAAAAAGATAGTGACACACACACGTAACACGCAACACCCCCACCCCAACACCATGCACACAACAAGATGCTGTAACATTACATATACATCCCATACCCCTCAGGAATAATGCAAAGACAAAATGATTGGAAGAAAGGGAGTGTAATACAATAAAATAACATGAATAAGTGCATCAAAATACAAATGTATATACATATTTACAAATGTAGCGACACTGCCCAGTTCTCAATGTTCGTGGGCCACAGGGCCACATCAAAATGGCCAAGGCCCCACCTCACTCCTGCAACAACACGGAGAGAACACTGCAGGGGCATCAGGTAGAAAATACACAGGTACCTCAGGGGGACGGGGAAGGGGGACACCTCAGCCGGAACTGGTACAACGCAACTGGTCCTGGAGGGGGCTACATGCCCTGTGCACTGTCCTGGGGAGTTCAAGGTCACAGTCTCTCAAGTGGGTGGTTTTCCCACTGCTTGGTCCTGGGGACTGCAAGGCCACAGTCTCTCAAGTGGGTGGTTTGCCCACTGACTTGGTCCTGGGGAGTGCAAGCCACATTCTCTCAAGTGGGTGGTTTGCCCACTGCTTGGTCCTGGGGAGTGCAAAGCCACATTCTCTCAAGTAGGTGGTTTGCCCACTGCTTGGTCCTTGGGAGTGCAAGGCCACAGTCTCTCTAGTGGATGGCTTCTCCACTGGTTCTGGATGGGGCTCTGTGCCCACTGTGCTTCATCCTGGCAAGGAGGGGGTGAGTGGATGCCTTCTTCCACTGGTTCTGGAGGGGGCTCTGTGCCAGTGTGCTTCATCCTGGCAAGAAGGGGGTGAGTGGATGCCTTCTTTCACTTGTTTTGGGGGGGGCTCTGTGCACAGTGTGCTTCATCCTGGCAAGGAGGGGTGAGTGGATGCATTCTTCCACTGGTTCTGGAGGGGGCTCTTTGCCCACTGTGCTTCATCCCGGCAAGGGGGGGTGAGTGGATGCCTTCTTCCACTGGTACTGGAGGGGGCTCTGTGCCGAGTGTGCTTCATCCTGTCATCCTGGCAAGGAGGGGGTGCGTGGATGCCTTCTTCCACTGGTTCTGGAGGGGGCTTTGTGCCCTGCGATGCAGCACATGGGGACTGCAAGCTCACAGCCTCTCACCTGGGTGTCAGATCCATGAGACTTGTTGTGGGCAGGATGCATGACATGCATGGAGGCCGGACTACAGTCCATCCGCTGGCGGGGAATGGCTGTACAGTAGTGGCAGTGCCGGTACTGGTATTGGTGCTGCCAGTGGTGGGGGGAGGCTCTAGCCCTTCCCCTGCAGCCTCGGACGGCTGCCCACTGGGGCTGCTGCTGGTGCCAGTGGTGCTGGTGGCGGTGCTGGTGGCAGTGCTGGTGTCAGTGCTGCTAGTGGTGGGGGGAGGCTTCCTCCCTTCTCCTGCAGCCTCGGATGGCTGCCCTCTGGGGCTGCTGTCAGTGGTGCTGGTGGCAGTGCCGGTGGCGGTGCTGCTGGCAGTGCTGGTGGCAGTGATGGTGGCGGTGCTGGTGGCGGTGCTGTTGGCGGTGCTGGTGGCGGTGCTGGTGGCGGTGCTGCTGGCGGTGCTGCCAGTGGTTGGGGAGGTTCCAGCCCTTCCCCTTCACCCATGGACGGCTGAAGCAGCATGCTTGGTGGTGGGGGCTCAGATCCTGTCACAGCAACAAGCCTCCTGTCTCTCCTGCCTGCAGGGGCAGACCTTTTGCCCTTGGCAGCTGGTGGTGCCTCCTTGGCAGCTGATGGTGCATCCTGGTCCTTGGCAGCTGGTGGTGCCTCCTTTCCCTTGGCAGGTGGTGGTGCATCCTTGTCCTTGGCAGCTGGTGGTGCATCCTTGGCCTTGGCAGCTGGTGGTCCCTTCTTGCCCTTGGCAGCTGGTGGTTGTTCCTTGGCCTTTCCCTTGGCAGCTGGTGCAGGCACACTGCCAGTGCTGATGGGTGTCTCCTTGGAGCCGCTCACACCTGCAGTAGCTGCCAAAACTACAGTGGCCGTGGACTGGGTGGCTGAGGTGCTGGCCTGGGTTCTGTCCATCCTGGCCTGAAGTGAAGGGGGGGTAGGGAAGATGTCAAGGGTGGAGAGAAAAAGCTTCTTAGGGACAACGGGGTGAGAAGAGGGTGAAGGTTTGGGAGTGGAGGAAGAGAGAGTGGTTGTAGGAGGTGTCTGTCTGCTGCGGTTTTTGGGTTCAGGTGCATGGGCTGGATGCTGTTGTGAGGTGGATGGCTGCTGGGTGTCTGAGTGCTTGCGTTTGTGTACTTTGGGAGGAGGGGGCACAGACACAGTGTGAGAGGACACAGGGGATGTGTACATGGATGTGGGGGTGGTGACTGCAAGTGAGGGGTGTGTAGTGATAGACGTGATGGTGATGGAGGTAGTGGATGAGGATGTAGGGCATGTAGGTGTGAGTGGAGATGCTATTGGGAGGGATTTGGACGAGGAGAAGTAGGGGGACACAGTGGAGGCAGTGGATGTTGGTGTGTCTGCTTCTGGATGGTGTTTGTGTGAGTGCCTGTGGGATGATGTGTGGTGCTTGTGTTTGCCTGAGCCACTCCTGTGTGTTGACTTGGGTGCACACTGGTCTGATTGTGTGCTTGGGATAGGTTGGGGTTCAGGGGAATGGGACTGGGTAGAGGAAGTTGGAGAGGGGAGGCTAGAGACAGGGACAATGGCTGCCATCAGGGAGGAGGCCAGAGCCTGGAATGATGTATGTTGGGCCAGCACGCCAGAGTGAATGCTCTCCAGGAATGCATTTGTATGTTGCAAATGCCCTGACAGCCCCTGAATGGCATTCACTATGGTTGACTGCCCAACAGAGATAGATCGCTGGAGGTCAATTGCCTCCTCACTCAGGGCAGCAGGGCTAACTGGGGCAGGGCCTGAGGTTCCTGGGGCAAAGGAGATGCTCACCCTCCTGAGTGAGTGGGCATGTGAAACTCGCTGATGGGCTGCTGGGAGGGCAGTGCTGGTATGGGGGTGGCAGCGGTACCTGTACTTGGAGTGGCCACAGAGCTGTCCGCCACCAGCAGGGAGCTTCCATCGGAGGAGGTATCACTGTCAGAACTGTCCCCTCCTGTCTCCGCCGTGGTGCTCCCCTCACCTTCTGTCCCATTGGTACCCTCACGGTCGGTGGATTCGGCCTCCAGGGCCATGTGGGATGCCACTCCCTCCGTCGCCGGTGCCTCAGCTCCTCCGCCAGAGGATGCTAATGGACAGAAGGACAGAGTGACAAAACAAAAAGGGGGGGAAGAGACAGAGGATGCACTTAGTCAATGCCAACAACAACAGCACTGTTGCGTACACAACACACATGGGACAGCCCTACACACTAGGCGATGCACTACCACTCACAATGCTAGTCACAAGGACATGGACAGTAATACCTAATGCCAATAACAGCATACCTGAGACCCACAGATCCCTGCCCAGTGGCAGATGCCCACTAACATGTTTGGGGGTGGAGTGCATCAGTCCCTCCCCAACATGGAACCTAGCCTGCAATGTCCTGCCTGGCCTAGGGGCACACACAGGCCCACATCCCTGACCTGGAGACCACCCCACCAAGCGCAATTTACAGATTTTGAAACTGTACTCATCTCCTTGTGGCTGCTGTGATGCCCTCAAGCACCCATCCAGCTTCGGAAAGGCCACCGGCAGTATGCTGAACATCAGGAAGGTCAGGGTTCGACGGGCACCCCTTCCTCATTGGGAAGCCATCCCCAGCTGGACTTCCGCCGTCTTTATTGCCCAGCGTCTCAGGTCCTCCCACCATTTCCGACAGTGGGTGCTCCACCTGCCGTAGAACCCCAGGGTCCGCACGTCCTTTGCGATGGCATGCCATATTCCCTTTTTCTGATGGGCGCTGACCTGCACAAAAATGGAAATGGAAAATGGGATCAATCATACCGTCCGGCCTGTTACACCCATGGCCCACCATATCCCTCCTATCCCCTTACGCACAAACATTGACCACTATACATGCTGCACGCTGCCTAGGACCCCACCCCCCTTACACGAGGCCTTCACATATATCACACCATGCATTCATTCCCCATGCAATGTGCCTACAGTGTACTCACCTGTTGGTCTGAAGGCCCATAAAGCAATCGGTACTGGGGTAGGACCCCATCCACAAGGTTCTCCAACTCCGCAGCGGTGAAGGCAGGGGCGCTTTTCCCAGTGACTCGAGCCATGGTCGCTTCCAGACACAGGTCACAGCAGCACTTGCAGTGTAGGTCCTCTCCTGTTGAAGGTCAGGTAGCAAGTGAGTGAACAGATAGAAAATGGTGGTCACGTCCGCGGCAGTGCATACCATCACCGCCGGCGTACATCACCATTGCTCACTGTAACCCATAGGGCTCAATGATAGCCAACGAGGAGTTGCACAGCAGTACTCGACCGCCTCCCGCAATGGCGCACAACGTCAGCGGCATTACCTCATTTCCACCTGTCCCTCCACACAGGACAGGCATTCGCCGTTTCAGGGGGGGCAGGCCATGGCCCCTAACTGCGTCACAGCCGACATAAGCACATTTTGGGAATAAACATAAAGATACTCTTTCTATCACAACATGCAATGCATTATACATTGAGGAAATGTTAAGAACTGACCAGATGCTCATCGTTTTGCCCCCTAGAGTTCAGCCGCTGAGGATGAATAGGAGATGGAGACCTCCCCCTGTGTACAGGCCCCTGGTGGACTTGGCAACAATGGAGGACAGGCACATTAACCTCACCTACAGACTTGATAGGGCTACAATCCAAGAGATGTGTGCCCAAATGGAGCCAGACCTGATCTCAGCTATCCATCAGCCCACTGGGATCCTACCTCTTGTGCAAGTCCTATCTGTGCTCCATTTATTGGCGAGTGGCTCCTTCCAAGTGACAGTGGCCATGGCAGCTGGAATGTCCCAGCCAATGTTCTCAAATGTGCTGACGAGAGTGTTGTTTGCCCTGATGAAACACATGCATAGCTACATTCTTTTCCCCCAGGTGGAGAATTTGGACACAGTGAAAGCTGGCTTCTATGCAATGGGACATATCCCCAACATTATTGGGGCAATTGATGGTACACATATTTCCTGTGTCCCCCCGGAGAAATGAACAGGGGTTCAGAAAACGAAAGAGCTTCCACTCTATAAATGTGCAGATAGTGTGCCTGGCAGACCAGTACATCTCCCATGTGAATGCAAAGTATCCTGCGTCTGTGCATGGTGCCTATGTCCTGAGGAATAGCAGCATCCCACATGTGATGGCTCAACTCCAGGGGCACCGGGTGTGGCTAATAGGTGAGCCCATGGTCCACACCCAGTGTATGTTGGTCTATGGGTGTGGGGTTAGCCCTAAGGGTGAGTGTCTGGCTAACAGGTATCCCTCAATATTTACAGATGACTCGGGTTACACCAACCTCTCATGGCTACTGACCCCAGTGAGGAATCCCAGAACAAGGGCAGAGGAACGTTACAATGAGGCACATGGGCGAACAAGCCGAACTATAGAGCGAACCTTTGGCCTCCCAAGGGCCAGGTTTTGGTGCCTACATCTAACAGGTGGATCCCTGTGCTACTCACCCAAGAAGGTGTGCCAGATCATCGTGGCATGTTGCATGTTGCACGACCTTGCCTTGAGACGCCAGGTGCCTTTTCTGCAGGAGGATGAGACTGGAGACGGGCGTATGGCAGCGGTGGAGCCTGTGGACAGTGACGAAGAGGAGGCAGAGGATGAGGATGTGAACAGAACATCTATAATTTGACAGTACTTCCAGTGACACACAGGTAAGACACTCTAACTTCATCTTCCATTGCAGTTTTGTGTTGTAAATTGTCACTGGCTGGCTGCTGTTCCCACTACTATGGCCACTTACTGTACCCTTTGACATGTCTATTCACAGATATTAGTGCCCTTCTCTGGCTCCTGGTGTATTAACTGCAGCACAATACAGGTCATACCTATGTATACATTACTGTACAGTCTACTTGCAAAGTCTATAGATTGTAAAATGAAAACATACTAAATCATTTGACAAACTACATACTTGGATTTTTTAAGAGTGGTGTTTATTTACTTGCTGAAAATAAAATTGGGGATGTGCAAAGGGCTGGGGTGATGGTGGAGGAATGTCCAGGATAGAGTCCAGTCTATTTGTATCACAGGTGCATTTTCCAAGGGGGCATAGGAAGTGGAGCAATGGCAGTTCAAGGTGGACAGGGTGACAGAGTGGGACACAAGGGTGACAATCAGGAGAGTCTTATTTCCTGGTGGGGGTATTGGCAATGTTCTCTGGCTTCTGCCTGGACCGCACGGACCGTTTGCTGGGTGGTTCTCCTTCTGCAGGGGGAGGGGTGCTGGTGGCCTGTTTTTCCTGTGGTGGGAATTCTGTCCACTAGCGTCAGCAGAGGTGGATGGCTATTCATCGGTGTGGCTAGTGTCAGGGGCTTCTTGGTGTGGTGTGCCACTGCCTCCTCATGGTGTTGGCCATGTCTTCCAGCAGCCCTGCAATGGTGACCTGGGTGGTGTGGATGTCCCTCAGGTCCTCACTGATCCCCAGGTACTGTCCCTCCTGCAGCCGCTGTGTCTCCTGCAGCTTGGCCAGTATCTGGCCCATCGTCTCCTGGGAATGGTGGTCTTCTCCCAGGATGTTCGTGAGTGCCTCATAGAGAGTCGGTTCCCTGGGCCTGTGCTCCTCCTGTCACACAGCAGTCCTCCAAACTCCCCTGTAGTCATGTGCCTCTGTCCCCTGAACTGTGTGCCCACTACCACTGACCCCAGGTCCCTGATCGTCCTGTGTTTGTGGGGTTGCCTGGGTTCCCTTTAGTGGTGGGCACACTTCTGATTGATGTGTCCTGGGGACAGAGATATGGGCCCCCGTGGTGGGTGCTGTGCTGGTGTTTCCTGAGGGGGGAGGCTCTGTGGTGGTATAGGACTGTGGCTGGGTAACCTAGTGTCTGAAGGTCTCTTATGGGCCAGGTTGGTCATCTTGATCCAGGCATCCAGAGCTGCTGTCATCACCGTGGGCCTCTTCTGTGGGGGGACTGGATGTTGCTGGAACCTCCTCTATGTTGACGTTGGGTGTGGGACCTGTGGGGATGTAAATGCAGTGTTACTGCGTGTGACATCTTGTGCATGGGTGTGTTGCCCTGTATGGTTGTGAGTGCCCTGTGAGCTTTGCCTTGTGTGAGTAGTTATTTTTTGGGCTAGGTGACTCTCTCTAGTGTGTATGCTGCGGTGATGGGTGTCCATGCAGGTCTGGGAGTGATGTCCATGCATTGGTGGTGCATGCAGTGCTGGGTACTGGGATGGGTGGATTGTGATGGTGGGGTGTGTGGGAGGTGGTGGCGTGATGGGAATGAGGGTGAGGGTGGGGTATGTGATGGCATGCAGGGAGGGGGTGAAAGTAGTAAAGATTTGACTTTCCAGAGTCCAGTCCTCCTGCTACTCCTGCCAGGCCCTCAGGATGCAGTATTGCCAAGACTTGCTCCTCCCATGTTGTTAGTTGCGGTGGAGAAAGTGGGGGTCCACCGCCAGTTCTCTATACAGCTATCTGGTGTCTTGTAACCACGAAACGCACCTTCCCCTGTAGGTCGTTCCACCTCTTCCTGATGTCATCCCTTGTTCTTGGGTGCTGTCCCACAACGTTGATCCTCTGCCATAGCTCCATCTTCCTTGCAATGAATGTCTGCTGCACCTGTGATCCGAATAGCTGTGGCTCTACCCAGATGATTTCCTCCACCATGACCCTTAGCTCCTCCTCTGGGAACCTGGGGTGTTTTGTGGTGCCAAGGGTGTAGTGTGTGTGGTGTGTGTGAGGGTGTGTGAGGTGATGTGTTAGGGTGTGTGCTGTGAGGTGTGTGGATGGTGTATGGGTGATGGTGTTCTGTGGCTCTGGTTCTGTGGGTGCTCTTGGTTGTCTCTCTCTCAGTTGTCAATTTCTTTGAGGCGTGAAGGGATGTGGGTGGTTTGGGTGTGTTTTTTATAGTGGTGTGGGTGTGTGGATCGTGTGTGTGTATGAGTAACAGGTATGTGTAGTTTGAATTGTCCAATGTGGTGTTGTCTTGTATCTGTATGTCCGCCGTGGTGATTCGTGGGTCATAATGCTGTGGGCGTCGTTCTGTTGGTGTAACGGTGTGGGCTTTGCTACCACCAATTTATCACTGACCTTTGGGCTGTCAGACTTGTGTTTGAGTCCGTATTGTGATGGATTGCAATGTGTGGGTCATAATATGGGTAGCGGTATACCGGCGAGGTCACAGTATGTTGTCGGCAGTCGGCATGGCAGTAAGCAGGAATTACCGCCAATGTCGTAACGAGGGCCTGTAACTTACGTCCTCGCCATACACTGCTAATTACCCCAGACATTATAACAATCATGATATATGTTATAATATAAGAGCTAATATCACTGCAGGATTTTTAGTAAAATTCTAACTATAACAGATACATATCTATGGTTTGGTACGTTTAAAATGAGAACCTAACGACCACATCCCTGCATTCCAAAGTGAATATTGATATACATATATACATATATGGATATAATATTTATGTGTATATATATATATGTATATATACAGATGTATCCATGTATGTATACATATGTATATATGTATATACATACATATTCCCTAGTGGCTGTCACCACTAGGTAGTTATGGTTAGGACCTAGTTTCTATGGAAAAAGCTTTTTTGTTCTGCTAATAAATTTGCGCCGTCCCATGAATCTTCATGAAATTTACAAACAAATATAAAGCTCACGTCAGCATGTGTCTGGAAAGTTTTGGGGTGATCTGTCAGGGGCCAAGAAAAATAGGGGTCCCAAAACTTTTTTTACCCATGCATTTTTACATTGGGATTTTGAACAGGATTAGCGCCAGAACCACTGGAGGGAATTGCACCAAATTTAACAGAAAGGTAGCTCTTGGTACATAAAGGAAACTTTTTGTTATTTAGCGTAGATCTGTTCAGTAGTTTTTGAGTAACTAAAAGAAAAAACAAATGTGTATATTTAGGGATACAAAGGCTCTGCAAACTACCAATCTCGTGCTTAGATCTGATTGACTGCCAACACTTCAACAAGGAAGTGTTGGCAGCTATTTAGCGGTATACAGCCGCGGTCGTGGTATGTTGGCGGCAGTCAGCATGGCGGTAAGCGGGACTTACCGCCAATGTCATAACGAGGGCCTATAACTTATGTCCTCATCATACACTTCTAATTACCCCAAACATTATAACAATCATGATATATTTTATAATATCAGAGATAATATCACTGTAGCATTTTTAGTAAAATTCTAACTATAACAGATACATTTCTATGGTTTGCTACATTTAAAATGTGAACCTAACTACCACATCCCTGCAAGCTTTGGTTTAAGTGAATATTGATATACATATATATGTATATGGATATAATATTTATGTATATATATATATAGATATATATATATATAGATATATATATATATGAATATATATATATATATATATATATATATATATATATTTATATATATACAGATATTGCCATGTATGTATACATATGTATATATGTATATACATACATATTTCCTATATACATATATACATATATATATATACATACATACATGCATACATATATACATTTATCACCAGGTAGTTATAGTTAGGACCTAGTTTCTATGGAAAAAGGGTTTTTGTTCTGCTAATAACTTTTGCACCGTCCCATGAATCTTCATGAAATTTACAAACAAATATGAAGCTCACCTCAGCATCTGTCTGGAAAGTTTTGGGGTGATCCGTCAGGGGCCGAGAAAAATGGGAGGCCCAAAACTCTTTTTACCCATGTATTTTTTGATTGGGATTTTTAACAGGAATAGCGCCAGAACCACTGGATGGTGTTAATCTGTTCAGTAGTTTTTGAGTAATTCAAGAAAAAAAGAATTTGTATATTTAGGGACGCAAAGGCTCTGCAAACCCCACCAAACTCGTGCTTAGATCTGATTGGCTGCCAACACTTCAACAAGGAAGTGTTGGCAGCTATGTTGGGACTTGGCTTCAGCATATGCTCGGAAAAAAAGATTAAAAAAGGAAATGGTGCCAGAGACTGACCCCTTAGTTCTGGTGGTGGGGTTCCATAGGGACCCCCAAAGAGCAAAAAAGTGTAATAAAAATAAAAAATTGCAGGATATGCAGTGGATCGGCAGATCCTCCAAAAGTTTTTTAAAAAAGTGCTGTTTGAAATAAACTCCCAGGTGGGCCAGGTCCCTGGGGCATTTAAATATTTTGAATGCTGGGGCGGCCCTCCTGCTGCACCAGAGACTGCCAACTACATGGGGCTTTAAACTAAATGAATACAGACTCCCCGGGTGCTTCTTAACCTTTGAGGGGGGCTGCACGGCCCCCTCATAGAGCCGTTGATGGCCCGGGGATTGCGAACCACCAGGGCAAGCTCCTGCTATGACCAGGGGTGCCCACCCCCAGGACATAGATGTTTTCTCTTACTTTGTGGGAGCTGTGACAGCTCCCACCAAGTCGGAGCAAGCACTCCAGTTCCAACAAGTGAGAGCTGTCAAACAGCTCTCACTTGCTGGAAGAGGAGGTTTCCTCTGTTTCCCTGCCTACAGACATGAAGGCAGGGAAACAGAGGAAACTATTGCTTTCATAGAGAGAGAGCTGCATATTTAGCAGCTCCCTCCCTGTGATAGCAATGCTGGCTCTCGCAGGAGGTGGGAAACGAGCTGGGACTGCAGCGGCCTTCAGGCTACCCCGGCAGTCCCCAACCATTTTGACTGGGTGCCCTGGGGGGGCATCCAGATGATATAGCTGAGCTCTTGGAGATGGTGGTCCCTGGGGCCGAGATTGGCCTGGGGAGGGGAGGCACACTTTCCCCCTCCCCTAAAAAATAATATATGAAGGCTGGGCCCTGGGGTGTTGGGTCATGGACCGAAATCAGCCAGGGGAGGGTTGCCACATGGCCTCTCCTCCTCCCCCAAAAAATTTGGAAGGCTGGGACCTAGGGAATGGGGTACCAGTGTACAAGATCGGCCCAGGTAAGAGGGTGTCACGCGCACCCCTCCAAAAAAATGTAATATATAAATGCCAGGCCACAGAGGATGGGGTGCTGGGGGGCAAAATCAGCTAGGAAAGTGGGGCTGCATGGGCTGCCTTCTCCCAAAAAATATTTTAGAAAGCTGGGCCCTGGAAGATGGCATCCATGGGGCCACAGTTGGCCGGGGGAGGCAAGCAGACTTGTGGCCAATTCCCCCTTCACATGGCCAAAGGCCGAGTGCAGTATGCGGTTAGATGGTTAGGGATATTGGCCGCCAGGGACTGGCTGTATTCCAGGCAAACCACACTGTGCACTGCTGAAGGCCTTGTACGGTGTAAGTTAGATAGTTATATGGGGTTTGCTTCCAAAGGCTGTGCATGACGGTGTTTGGATTAAAGTGTAGTAATGAGAACTACTTTACTTTTTTTTTTTAAACATTGAAATTCACTAAAAACTAAGGTTACAGGGGCCTTTATAGTTAGGCTCACATTTTATATGTACAAAACCTTAGTAATTCAATTGTTATAGCTAGAGTTATCTCAAGTAACTACAACTTGTGCACTAAGGTAACTATAATTTGTGATCAAGAGGGTTCCACACAACTCGGTTTCTAAGTACTGTTTTGCAACTAGTGAATTTTTTCATAGACTTCAATACAATTTTTAAATGCCAACTCTGCTGTCATTTAATTTTGATTTTAAAATCTATAACTCCGTTAAACGTAATCAATTCTGTTCATTTTGGTAGCTAAATTAAGTGTTTTCTTTTAAATTTGTGTTGGAATTCTTTTGACTCATGTCAAATACTTATTGACCATGTTGGTGCTCTGAAATGCTTAACAGATGTTCCTTTAAGTAAAGCCTGACTGTTCTTGGCCACACTACCAGGACTGAGCTAAGGAATTACTAGTGTGAATCCAAGGTTCATCTTTGGGGTTTTTGAGAGTACTATACAGTGAGGACTAACCCACCACACACTATATAATACTCCACTTTCCGACAGTTTTAGACTAAAAAACACATTGAAAATCACTAGTTAACTGAAGTAAGTATAACTCACAACACCCACATGCACAGTGCTGTCATCAATGAGGTTGTTTCAGATGTTTTCAGTGATGGTATCAATTATGTCACAAGTGATGTACTATGTGAGGTCATAAGCAGTGCATTGCAAAAGTGCTACATAGTTAGTTTAGTTGGCTATAACTGGTTTATTTCAGTGTTGTTTTGAGTTTACAATCTTATGTTTTAACTGATGTTTTGACTTTTTAAATGTAAAGTAAAATAATATTACCAGGCCTAACTATAATGCTACTTTAACCTTTCTGAGTTTTTTTTATTTAATTTGAAAAAACAATATACAAATATGCTATTTTCAATAACGCATGCCTACTGGCCTTATCAAAGGGTCAGAACGCCAATCTATAAAGGGCTAGCCTATTAGATTTAGCAAGGTGTCAGCATGTCAACCTATATAATGGAAGTCACTTAGTATTGTCAAAAAGTTGCCAACATAATTTATCAATAACCCTATCCTAAAGTATTTCTTAAAAATTCATACCTAGAAGTGGGTCATAAACAATGGCAGAGAAAATGTATAATAAAACATTTTCATTTCAAACAATCATAAATGGGTGTATAAACCTTTATATTACACAACTCCACACCAGTGGTTTGTTTGCTCCAGATGAACAGGAGCCTTTTAAAAATAGTGGTAAGCTTTCATAGGCTCATACTTTTAATATCAAATTTTTAATAACCCAGGAGAATTATAGGCTCATATTGAAGAAAAATGATGCACAACTGACCTAGTGCAGTTGCGTCAAAAAACATTCCAGCGAGCTAATGCCAATCCCTAGCGCCATCTGTGCACCATATTTATAAAATGACACATGATGGTGCTAAGGAATGGTTAGCGTAAAACAAATGACGCTAACCACTGCAACACGTCTTAAGTAAAAATGGTGCTAATGCTGCAAAAGTGGCATTAGAACATTTGGTGGCATGTTTTTTTGACACAAAACAGGTTAGCGCCATATTTAACAACATTAGCATAAAAAAAAACGCGAGCAAGAAAATATTTTTTTGGAGAAGACAAGATGGAGAATACAGGCCGGGAGAGACCGCAGGGAGATCCCAATCAGCCAAGTACCAGCCAGGAGGGTCCAGCAAAGTCCCAGGAAGAGAAGAGGAAGCAGAAGTGGTGCTTTACGGAAAAGGAGAATGACATCTTGATCGGAGAGGTGATCCAGCATCAACACAGCTCTTCATCATCTCCAAATTGCCAATGGGTAGGAGAGAGGCTACATGGCAGACAATAGTAGATAAAGTCAACAACGTGGTAGAGGTGAAGAGGACTGTCACTGATTGCAAGAAGCATTGACACGATTGCAAGAGCAGAACTAAGGAGAAACTTGCCAGGAACAAAAAGGCAGTACTGCAGACTAGAGGTGGAAGTCCTGCACCACAGGAGGACCTGGATGAGCTGGAGGAGATGGTGGCAGCTGTAATCCTGGAGGAGCTGGTCACGGGAATTGCAGGACAGCGTAACTACCAAGAACTACCACATATGCAGGGTAAGTTACATGGTGGATTATCTGGAATCTCACAAATGGTAGAAGAGGGAGGCACATAGGGCACACTGAATGCATGCAAAAGGGCTGCATAGGGACACATAGGGCCAGAATCGAAAGGCCTCATCCGCACCCAAGCCTCACTTTTAGTGAAGCTCTGGTGGTGTAATGCACTCTGACATATACACAACGTGAATCCTGCAGCACACATAGAAATGCCACCTTGCTATAATAGATTGTATTTAAACAATCTATCCCCTCAATGTCTGCGTTGGTGCAGGGAGAACCAACCTGGGCAGGCGCTGGGGGAAACGCAGGGGTTTGCCCTATTCCAGAAAACACGGAGCATCCCTATGTTTTCACAAGTGGCACAGTGCGGTGCAACAATTATTGCAGTTTCACTGAGCTGCACCACTTAAAACAAATCAGGGCCTTAGTGTGCAACATGTGGAATGCAGCCCACACACGGAGGCCCAACAACAACTCTCACAAACCAAATTTGGGAATAGGCACAAAAGTGAACTCATACAACATATGAGGCATGTCTGTGATCATCATTTGTGCTGCTATACAAGCAGCTTCAATTTCACCGTGTAAATGGTTGGTGTTGTGCATAAAGGAACACCTTCATGCTTAAGAACTGGCATAAGTGGCATCAATATTGTACTACGGGCGCAATGTCATTAGCCCATAATGCAACTGTACCATCATACAAATAGTTGCATATGTGGATTCAAGGTGCCCATTCCCTTCATGTCACATTAACAAAGTCTCAAAATGCATGCATGTATTCACATTGTACATCCTTACACCAACATATGCCTGTGGCAGATATGATGTATACATGGAAATGTCCCTAATGTAGGGAGGGATGAACTAATGGGGCTGACAATCCATAATGTTGCACTGTGCCATCCAATTAGCACATGTGTGGGGCCTGCTAAAAGCAGATGACAAGGTAACACTCCTTGTTCTTTGTTGCACTAGTGCCATAATTCATGGTGCCAATGCAGTAAAGCACCACAAGAGTGATAAGACTCATTACACTACTGTGGGAATGGCCACCACGGTGCATAGGATGGTAAATGACATGCTACCATGGTGTCTGTGACTGGGGAAAGGAGCCTGCAAGGAATATGGTGGTGTGTGATCAGTGCACAAATTACCTTGAGATGTTGCCCCATGTGGGATGCACAATGCAACAACTACAACCTGTAGTCTTTAACATGTCACTGAGCCTCCAGCAGTAAGTAAATGATGGGCCATGTCAACAGACACTACAACCAAAGATTGACATTTCAATATCTTTACTATCTTATTGCAGAGGAGGGTGCCTTACCTCCTGCAGACTTGCCTGTCCTGGATTTTACAGATGACATGGATGACTAGCTGCCGACCATCAATGAAGAGACTCACCAGGATCTCTGAGGTTCCCTCCAAGCACCACATCCAGTCGCAGGGAGGACACAAAGCATTGCAGGGTCTCCACATGAACTCCCCAACTACCAACACAAAGCACCAACTAGTCTTGCCTCAGCCCTGGACTCCGAGGATCCAGACATCACCTTTCAGAGGACAGTGGTACGAGTCTAGCAGGAACTGGCTTAGCAGGTGTGGATGGGGATAGAGACCATGGCAGGCAGCCTAGAGGGAGTGCAGAGATGCCTCAGTCCAAATAAGGACAACTCAGCTGCCATCAGAGGTACCCACTCCCCACTACGTGCACTCTGGCACTCCCTGGTCGACATGGCTGCCATCATGAGGGAGAGGCTTCAACAATTGCCTGCCCAAAGTGGCAGGAGCTTGAAAGATAACAGGAAGGGGTATATACAAAAAAAATCTAGAGTCCATACAGAGGGAACTTGCCTCACTAAGAGAAAACATGGCTGCCTACCACCGAGATGTAGCTGTAATGTTGAGAAATCAGCAGTTCCTCCTTGCTGCAGTCATGCCTTATGTGTTCCCAAAAATGGCAGCTGCCGGAAACTTTGATTCCCCAGCTCTATCCCCTGATGTATATGTGGCCCCCTCAACTTCAAAAACAGAACCACGCATGGCACAGGAGGCACCACTCACATTAGAGGATGAAGATGTGGAAGGAACAACATTCACACGGAAAACCACCCCGTTGCACCAGTCTGTGCCACATGGACAGTATCTCCTGAGTTCTGTGCTTAAGATCATGCCAGTGTTGTGACAGCTGGCAATGTGCCCTCTTCACTCAACCACTGTTGACTTATTTGCTATAGACTGTCATTATCACAATTCCTACCTATAGTCAATTTAGACACATCCTCACTAATGCACACTTCTCCTATATATGTCTCATGGCATGTCTCTCACCCTTGGACTCTGAATGTACAACAAATAGCTCAGGATCTCTCATGTGGTCTGTTGAACTGGACATTGTATTGAATTGTAAAATACACTTGCACATATAAATAAATCTCTAAATTCACAGATATCATGTCAAGTTTAACTGTGAACCATCAACTCATCTAATGTATGCATTGAGTGAAGCTATGTCAATGAGAACAGAACCTAATTACATGTGTGACTTACAGTCAGACAAAAAGCCACACAATAGGGCTCTAACATGAAAAAGGTGACTGGTGGTGTTGTGGGCTACAACCAACTTACAGAACGCTAAAAGTATGTATTGAACATATAGGCATGCAAGTTAATATATGGCGTGTATGGGTCACAATCTATGCCCTCATTACGACGTTGGCGGTTTTTGGGCAAGACCGCCATGTGAAATGCTGCCACCATACCGCCAGTGGTGGCAGAACAGCGACCACTGTATTATGAGTCACAAAGAACAAACTGTCCAAATACAGCCACAAAACCAACACCGCCAGGCCGCCCAACGCTAAAATGGTGACTGACCTACTGCCAGGCCCACCATGCCAACCCCATTCCGACCGCCCTATTATGAGTCAGTTTTCAGCACAGTGGAACATACACAGCAGTAGACCAATGGAGGTCTGCACACCCCAAATACCACAAGCACCTGCACATTGCACACTTTGCACACACCACACCCACAACCCACCAGCACCCACAAAACAAATACCCCCACACCACCAATAACTCCGCACTGCACCCTACCCGCACAGCACACACCCACACAACATGTCACACCAGAAGCACTCACGCTTCACAGACAATGAGTTGCGGGTCATGGTGGACGAGATCTTCAGAATAGAGCCACAACTGATGGGAGCCAATGTCCACCAAACATCAGTGTCTAGGAAAATGGAGTTATGGCATTAAGGATCATTGACATGGTCAATTCAGTCAGCACCTATCAACGCACAGGGGAGGATATTAGGAAGAGGTGGAATGACCTCAGGGGGAAGGTTGGTTCTATGGCGTCCAGACACCAGATGGCCTTCACAAGACTGGCGGTGGCCCCCTCCTCCCCTTGACTTAACATCATGGGAGGAGGTTTCAGAAATAATGCCTCTTTGGCGACTGGCACTACACTCCCAGCAGCTCCACCCTGGACGTACTAGACTCCCCCCTCCCATGTGGCTACAACACCTCACCCAGCCCCTTTTCCCCAAACCTGTGTTCCAGGACCACACAATCAGAAGTGTGCCCCACAGTACAGAGACCAGAGTCAAGGGCACACACCACAGACATTGAAGGGGCTTGCGCTATTGGGAGAGGGTACACTGTGCCAGGGGAAGAGGCACAGGGGGCTAGGGTCAGTGGGAGGACAGCAGTGGTCCAAGGGTCGGGCAGCCACAACAACTGACTGCCCAGGAGGCCTTCACTCAAATCCTGGGTGCATACCACCAAACCCAGGACACCATGGGACAGATCCTCGCCACTGTGAAGGAGACCCAGAGGCTGCAGATTGAATACCATCAGGAGGCCATGCAGCAGTGGCAGACCCACAATGCCACCATGGCCTCCCTGGCAGGAATGCTGAAGGAACTCACCACCATCCTGTGTGAATCAGTCTCCCACCAGCAGGCCTCTTCCATTAGTTACATCCCATCTGAGCCCTCCACGTCAACGGCAGCTAATAGAATGGATGCCGTGCCACAGGACCTGCAGGACACCAGCACCCCTACCCCTTGTAGCCGACAAGCCCCCACGCAAGTGAGGACGTCCAACCAGACATCCCACCGATACTGATGCCAAGACCAAGACCACCACCAGGGAGTGACCCTCTCCCGAACACTCTCCCTTGTGTGTCACTGAGTCACCCTGTTGACTGTCCTCTGTCATCCTTCCGTTCTCCCATGGCCACCATACTGGACCTCGACTACAACAGCTGGGCCAAGTACTCTGATGATCCCACCTGCCTTGACCCCACTCATCACCCGTTGCAGTTGTACCTCCCAAATAAACACCATTGAGCAGTGACTGCCTACGCCTTTATTGTCATGAGTACGACAGATACTGCCATCACATGTGCAACAGTTAACCCAATGTCCTACAAATGTACGTGTGAGTGACAGACGGGGAGCAATATGTAGCAAGGGCAACAGTGGGGCAGGCAGTGGCTAGAGAGATGTGTCAAGAGAAGCAACAGGTGAGGCATGGACCAGAGTGCACCACAACAATGTCCTGAAAGTAGAACAAGACAGGATATCAATGACTATAGCCATCACATATGCCAAATCCACACACATGCACTGCAACTACAGGAAGCCAAGGCTGAAATGGCTAGTCAAGTCCAAAAACATATGGCCATAACAAACCCACAGTCCCAAGACATACCAAACAAATGGTCCCTCCCTCACAGCAAACAGAGCCACACGTTAGGGAGTGCAAACTGCCACGAACAGTGATGTTGCACCACCTCCCAATTTTGAATTCCAGGACAGGATGAAATACACAGGAATCCACCTAGTATAGCACACATATTGAACTGGATCGGAAAGTTCAGGGAACAATGGTCCTGCTCATAGATGTTGTATGTGCAGCAACACAACAACAAGATAAAAATAGCACTGACCTGTGCACAGTAAGAACCCAACTCATGGCCACATGTAACCCCCCCACCCAACCCACCCAGAGTCAGAGCTCCAATATCTCCTGTTATTAGAGACAGCAGGTGGTAGCATGCCACAAGGCAGACAGTGGAACAGGACACATACCATATATATGACACATACCTGTATCTCAGGGGAAGTATTGTTGTATCAGCTCTGCTGTGGAGGCAGCTGCATTCTCATCATCTTCCCCATCATCACTCCCCATGTCCCCTTCATCAGCCACTGTTTCAGCTGCCACCTCCTCTGTATCCAGCAATGTGATGTGATGTCTTAGGACCAAATTGTGTAGCAAGCAGCAATGATCTGGCACACTTACTGTCGCCTGTAGAGTAGTGCACCTCCAGAGATGTGTGTATGCCGGAATCTGGGCTTCAGCAGATGAATGGTCCACTCAACCACCCTTCTTGTCCTACTGTGGGCCACATTGTAACTGTATTCTGCTGTTGTAGTCGGATGCCTCACGGTTGTCAGTTGCCAGGGAAGGTTGGGATAGCCAGAGTCACCTGTGTGCACAGAGGTAAGACCCATGTCAAGACCAGGAGGGTGTAGTACAGGTTGTGAAGACTGTTGAGAGCAGAGGAGCATACATATGTAGGGATATATACTGATGAGGCATGCCAGGTCCCACTGTAGTGGTGCCATCATGTGTGGGACAGTGCTGTTCCACAGAATGTTGGAGTCATGCACAGACCCAGGGAACATAGCCGTCACTTGTGTGATATATTGGTCAGCCAGATACACCACTTGCACATTGATGGAATAGAAGTTATTGTTCACTCCTCCTGGGTGGCACCATGGCAATGTGGGTGCCATCTATGGCCCCCACCACATGAGGGACATATGCCAGATCATAGAAGGCAGCTTTTATAGTGGCCAAATCAGCACAATATGGAAACCTGATGTAGCTGTGCATATCTTCTAGCAGGGCACATAGGACATCTCGCAGGACGTTTCTGAATATGGGCTGTGACATCTGTGAGAGGAGGCCTCTTTTTGCATGGTTAGCCCCCAATTTTTGCTTATGTTGATGTGTTCTAGAAGTTGGTAGGTCCAGGGCCCTTGCTAACCAGGTTCCCTGGGCCAGAGCTCTTTCCCTAAAACTGTTGGGATGCTTGGCACAATTGGATACACTCTTACATATCACTATAAGACTCTAGTAAATGATTACACCAGTACCCAGGGCATAGGATAGTATGAGTAGGCCCCTGAGTGCGGCAGCACTGATTGTGCCACCCTCTAGGGCCCTGCTCCAAGTTGCACCCAGCACTGCCAGTTTAGGCTGAGGATAGTGGGGCAAACCTAAAAAGACAAACTCAACATGGCACGTTCCCTGTGTGCCCTGTCCACCCTACATTGCATATAATTTGGGTAAGTCACTCCTCTGGTAGGCCTTACAGCCTTAAGGCAGGGTGCACCATACTATTTGTGAGGACATAATTGCATGAGCAATATACCCCCATTGTGTCCTTACCAAACCGTGGACATAGTGAGTGAACAGAGAAGCCATTTTAAGTACATGTACTGGACATTGGCAAAACATGAGTTTCCCAGTTACTTGATGGCCACTCTGTACCCTGGGTTATTTGATACCAAACAACTCAGAATATTAAATCCAAACTGTTACCAGTATTGGATTTAATCTTACACGTACCGAGGGGTCACCTTAGAGGTGCCCCCTGCAAAAGCTAACCTAACTGGCATAGTTGCTGACTGGTTCCATACAGCCTGCCACTTCCAGACAGCCAATATACATACCTGGGGAGAGCCATGTCTCTCTGGTTTGTAAAACAATGCCCTTCCTGTGTGAGGAGCTAACACCCCCTCCCTCAGGAATGTGCAACACCCTGGTGGTGAGCTTCAAAGGGCTACTGCCCCTGAAACTCGAGCTTCCAGGCCTGGTGCTAGCAGCAGAGGGCTTCTCTCTTTGCAAACCCCCACTTTTGGTAGAAGGAAAGGTGGGAATCCAGACAAAGGGTAGAAGGAGAGGCCTCACTGAGCCTACACCACCCCTAGGGACTTGCAGACGAAGTGGACCCTACATTTTATTTTCCTCCATGTTGGATGGTAGGAAAATAGCCAATGAGGTTTAGGGAAGTGACCCTTCCCACAAGAAGTGGTCACTGTAGTGGGTGCAGCCACCCAAGGGTAAGTGTCCCATTGGACACTACTAGTTCCCCTAAAACGCACACTAAATTCAATATTTAGTGGGCTCTCCTAGACCAAGAAATTAGATTCATCTGGAAGAAAAGAAGACAGCACCAAAGAACCTGCCAGTACTAGAACAAGGGACCTGCTGCACCAGACGAGGCTCCAAGACCACTGCTTGCTGCACCAGAGGCCCGACAATCGCCGCTGCAGAGGAGCTGACCACTGGACCGACCTCAAAAGACCCCGAGGACCTCCAGGCATCACAAGTAGCCCAACATTTCCCTCCTGAGTGGAGGCACCACTCAAGAAACTGAAGGAACATGCAAACCGGTGACGGACACTTCACTGACCGGACAATACCTCTGCAACCGGAAGTCGCAGCCAGACCGGCAGACACTCCAATGACAGTCCGGACATGTACCCCATACACCACATGCACACACACCATGACTACCAACACCCCCACATGCAGCACATCCACTCTATCTGCAGACACCACCCCAACATTCAATCACACATCCCCCCTGCCATTTCCCTGTTTCTCCTCCCCCTTCTCCTCCCAGTACACCTACACACCCACACTCACCCACCCATCAGTCACCCAGCACACACCTGTCATCCGCCCATACATCTGCGCTCAAGGCACCTCCACGTACATACCTCACAACCATACCCTCTCCCTCCACTCGGAAGACTTGAAATTTGTGAGCCATGGCACCTGCAGACGTGCCAGTGTTCCTCAAGGTGAGTCTTCCCTTTTATGGTGTTAGCTTCTGCCAGGCTTTTCATGGCAGTGAGAATGCCCTGGAAATCCTGGTGGTGTGCAGCCTCGTAAAAGAGTTGTGGGAAACTGCTTGACCGCCAGCCTGGAGATGCCTGCCGCCGGCTGCAGCAGTCCATCCACACTGGTTAGGACGGAATCCTGGCTGTGTTCTGCAGTTGCCTTCTCCTTACTCGTAATGTGGAGGTCTTCACCGCCGGAACCACAACAGTGTGACTGTCACCTCCACTGCGGCGGTCTACAGACCGCCATACTCGTAATGAGGGCCCTAGTGTCAGGAATTTTCAGTGATGAGAGCACCAGTGAAACTAATATGTGTGGAACAGAAGAGGCAAATTTGATCAGTGATGGACAGCTGTCAGTGTGCCAGGATACAGACCCCAAATAAGTTTAAGTAATGTATGCCACACTTTACAAGATTATTTCTGACAGATCACAGTGATGACAGTTGAAGTTTCATAGATAACTTGTCAAAGATTTCATATGCATGCACAATGTGAATGTCAGGAACTGGGGATGACATTTTTTTTTATTAGCTGATGTCATATTGCAGCTTATCTGACAGCGCCTTGGTCATAGGGGATACACATAGTCATACATGTAAATAGAGAAAGCACAACATAGGGCATTCATCTGACTTGGCCAGTGCACACATAAGAACACCCAGACACTCAATCAACATGGACACCTAATTGTTTAAAACTAGCGAGATTTATTGAAACTTTAAACAACACCTTTTTAAAACCTAACCTAGACACTATCCTACACTAAACTGACCTATACTAAATTATCTAAATTTACCCTTACAGCTATCTATCCTAACCTAAACGTACATTTAATGCCACACACTAAACATTGTCCCCCCACTCCTCCTAAGAAACAAGATACGAGTAGGACAACATTAACTAAAGCCACACATACACTAACTTAACCTATATCCTGAACAAATGTATATTTATTTGGAGAAAAAAAATATGGATTTTTTTAAATTATAAACATGGAACCCAACCCCCAAAACAAAAAAGAATACTAAAATCCACCCCCCATCTATACTTACTCTATCCTACAACTAACCTAATATATTTAACTAACCTATGACCACCCACCTAAAACCCACCAAACCCGATAACAATATAAAACGGGAGAAGGGAAGGGCCTGGGAGGCTGTGCATGAACATGGTTAACCGCTTTAGCGCGGGCGTTGGCCACCGAAATGTAAGGAAAAAGTTTTTTTTTTTGCCAAATATTGAGGTTTGCAAAGGATTGGGGGTAACAGAACCCGGTGATAGCCCAACACGTCACCCCATCTTGGATTCCCCTAGATGTCTAATTTTAAAAAATGCACAGGTTTGGTAGGTTTCCTTAATGTGCCTGCTAAGGTAGAGGTCAAAATCCACTGCTAGTGTTTTCCAAACAACAAGTCAGTTATCAATTTAAAAATGTCATGTGTCCATGTTACGTTTCCTGTCGCAGGCATTAGGCCTATCCACGCAAGTGAGGTAACATTTTTTATCGGGATACTTGTGGGAACACAGAATAGCAGAACAAGTGTTATTGCCCCTTGTCTTTCTCTACATTTTTTTCTTCCAAATGTAAGCCAGTGTGTAAAAACGACTTCTATTTGAGAAATGCCCTGTAATTCACAAGCTAGCATGGGCACCCTGGAATTCAGAAATGTGCAAATAACCACTGCAGAACAAAAAATAAGAAGAATGGGGTATGTCCAAGTAAAATGCCAAAATTGTGTTGAAAAATGTGGTTTTCTGATGCAAGTCTGCTAGTTCCTGAAATATGGGAAGTTGGCGATTTTAGCACTGCAAACCCTTTGTTGATGCCATTTTCAGGAGAAAAAAAACACAAGCCTTCTCCAGCAGCCCTTTTTCCCATTTCTTTGAAAAAAAATGGAACTTTTGCTGTATTTTGCATAATTTCTTGCTCTCCTCCAGGGGAACCCACAAACTCTGGGTACCTCTAGAATCCCTAGGATGTTGGTGTGGATAGCTTCTGTGGACAAAAAGTTATGAAGGCCTAAGTGTGAACTACCCCAAATGGCTCAGCACTAGGGAGGGGGAAGGCCCAGCAGCTAAGGGGTTAATGGTTCTTCAGCTTTATTGACAACATTTCAGCAACATTTCAGCAACTTGTAATTTCAACCATTGTCCTGCTCAAGTTGGTCCAACCTTGCAATTATGGCTGCCATGTCCCTCAACATGTCTGCCTCAAAGTTTGAGGATGTGGCTGTTGCAGGTGGCTGTTGTGGTGGCTGAGTAGGCATATGTGCTGTTGATGTGGAGGGGATTAGACCAAATGAGGCCCCCCTGACTCCTGATGTTGTGCCTGATGTGCCCTGCACAGTTGCGGCCTGTTTCTGATGTCCCCCATGTGTAAAGGCAAGCCAAAGCCCTGAAGATTTTTCCCACTGATACCTCCTGGCCATCTTCCGGTACCCTGCCTGTACCTCCATGATTTGACGGAAAAGCTTTGCCTTCTTTTCAAAAGCACACTTCTGTGCTGTGGTTCTCAGTGGCAGCTAAAACATGAGGAGAAAATGGCATCAAATACTGCATTGGTTAAATGTATGCATTGATACCTCCTTGTTTCTTGCTTCCTATTTATGTGTGCCATTTGAAGGCACACACAGTAGAGGTAAAATGCCATGGATATTTGCTCATGTGCACGTAGGTGTCCCTTCCTGCACATTAACAAAATAACATGACGGATGTCTTGGCACTACTATGTGGGCTGCATTCTGCATCACACATAGAAGTGGCATATCAACATTGTAGGCTGTTTATTTCCAGAAAGGGATATCTACCTGCACATTGACACTCCCCTCAACACAGATACATTTGCACTGTGGTCCGAGTATGCCTGCATTGGCTCAGGCTGCTGAGTTATGTGCTGCTGCAGGCACAGATGCAGGCCTCGCCCGTACTGTCGGTAAAACGGGGCAGCCCTTTGTTACCAATTTAGCGCAGCACAGTGCTGCTGATGTTGGCACAGCACTGAGCTGCACCTATTTCACACATATGTGGCTCATAGTTATCACACAAGAACATGCACATATTTGGGTGTCAGACATATGTACATGTTTCAGACACATATATGTAACAATATAGGGGGAGAGGATACTGGCCATTGGCTAAAAGTTTGACTCTTGTAGTTGATCTATGTGAGGAAGCAGCCAACCACTCAGATGCTTTCCTGTTTTCATTCACATAGCACCAACACGTACCTCCATCGTGTGCATGCCATGTGTAACATATGGCACACCATGGTGTATGTCTGGACACTGATATTAGGAACCCTGCCAGTATGGTTGCACTTGGCATGTTTGGCACCATACATGAATATGCTACAGGTGCAAAGAAGAAATATTCCTCTTGATGACTAGTGGACAGTCATGTAATCAACCAGCCTTAGGAAGATATATACGTTGACTCCAATGAAGGAACAGTGTAACCAAGTTGATGCTGAGGCTATATTTTTGGGTGCCACCTACGGCAAGAATGCACAGCTTCCATTCCTCAGGCCTGGTTCTGCCATCATGTGGCACCAGCCTTTCCCACTGCCACAGTGCCTGTACTTGTCAACATCATGGGGAGGTAGTGTTTGACCAGTCAGGTGAACCCTCCTAATTCAACGCGACTCATCCTTTGTGATCTCCTCTTCCCCGACATATTGTAGTTTCTCTCCACTGTAAATAAAATAGCCCCAAGAAAATAAAGCACTACCCCACCTAACCACAAATACCTCAACTGACTACCCTACCCCAAGACAAACACCTGACAATACAATTACTATGACAGGACACAAACACTACACAAGACTCATCAAAAAGACAAAATGGGCAGAAGAGCAACAGAACACAGCACAAAACTCTCAAAAACCACCACTACTCGACCAGCACCAGCTCCACATATCCTCTCACAACCACAGACAAAAAGACTATAAAGTAAAAGTGAAAGAGAAATCACTGTACCATGCTTGCAGCACGAAAGTCCTGTTTCATCACTTCCTGGGCATGTGCTTCACGTTTTCTGATATGCATCATTTTTTGGCACACACGGTCACGCATATTTTTTTCCCATTAAGGCTAACAAGCCCTGTCGACTTGCAATTGACGCGCATGGGCCAGGTGTCATTTTGTTGATTAGCGAAGTATGAAGTATTGGCGTTTGTGTGGAAAAAATTGACGCATGGTGGTCAGGTGTGGTATTTCTTCCCATGAAGGCTGATAAGGCCTGTCGACTTGCGATTGAAGCACAGGGGCCAGGCATCATTTTTTTGGTTAGCAAAGTATGGAGTATTGCCGTTTGTGTCAAAGATTTTGATGCATAACTGGAATGCGTGAATTTTGTTGGAAAGGTTGACAGTGCACCCAGGTTCACATACCTTGGTACAGGGGATATCCATGTATGTAGTCAGTATGGTATGGCTACATGTGTGTGCATGTCCATTCATATATGTAATGGTAACATCGGAATGTGCTACATATGTTTGCATGTGTGTGTGATGCATGCAATGACTGATACCATTTGCATATGTGCATGTGTTGGTAGACTTTTTCCACATACATGTTACCACATGTGTAATGGGAGCGTACATATGTGATGTAACACATAATTGTGGGTCTACCACATTGTCATGTCTGATTTCCTAATGTACGTTTGACAACACCACTTTAGATATGATGGGCTATGCCCAATACAAGTTCATGCATGTGATACCCTTGACAAATTGTGCTCAGAGGATGCAGTTGACTATGGCTGAGTTGATTTCACATAAACCATGGCAATGTCAGTGCATGTGTGTCCACACTGCGGTGTGTGGCATGGTTCTGAGTTCAGGATGCTATGCTACACATGTAACATATGGTTCCCCAAGCATCTAGTATTCAGGAGATGGTATACTGACATGTGTCAATGAAGGTTGGTATGTGACGTGTGTGTGGAAAGATATATTTAGTGGAATATGTGTAATGAATGCCAACGCAGTGTGTTAATAGGATATGAACCCTCACAAATCTATCTTCCAGTATGGACATATGTTGGCCATAGTTTCATGGCTGTGTATTCATGTCAGTGCCACCTATGTTTCCCTATATGGGAACATATCTGAAGGTCCTTTAAGTCTCTGTATGATCTTGTGATAAATATACATTTTCATTAGTGTAAAGTTGACTTTTGTGCATACTCCATACACAATACCAGGCCTGTACCATTGAAGTGGTACATGTGTGCTGAGAATTCAGGCATATGTGTGAAAGGCACAAACTTGGTACATACAATTGAACACAACCTGTTTGTTTTTACTATTACGTACAGTGGCACACAACTGTGTAGCAGTGTTGCTATTAGGCAATGATGGCACCTTAGTCATCATTGCTCCTGTGGCACTTTGTGTGCCCACACAGAACCATGGTTGCATGTATTGACACAGGTTGACAGTACTCTACTCAGCTCAGTCCACTGTGCACAAGCATCAGGACCATGACTGTGTCAAGAGTCAATGTAGCCTCAACAGGGGAGTTAAGTGGTGTTGGGTGGGGATCTACCCTCATCATGCAATGCAATGATCAGTCCCCTGCAGACAGACACCCGTACAAATGTGATCCCATGGCCTGGAATGTTTTTCCTTTGGGGTATCTGATGTCAGACTTGCCTTATTATGTTCAGGGGACTGGCTGCTTGTTTGTGTCGGACATGTATCATCATTTTGCATGGTCTGACACAAAAGGCTACACATTGTTTCTATATTCCATATGCAGCTTGGTTAGGGCATGTATCTCTAGTGAAACTTGTTTATGTTTTACAACCCAGGGAACAGATGATGTCATCTGTCACTGCCTTCTGTCATACTAGTATGCCATGGGCAACTACATCGTTATTGTTGCAAATTTGAATGGGCTATGTACTGACCTAGACATCCTTTGTGAATATATGTTGGGTGATCACATGGTAACATTGCTGTGGTGCACAATCAGTATTGGTCTATGTTTGTACCTTCTCCAACATTACCGGCATATCTTGTTTGGAATTGATTTGGTCCTACATTGCTGGCATTCTTAGGCTGCTTACCATTTGTACACATCTTCTACTGCAACATTGTCCAGTCATACATGGACAGGATGCTATGTGTGACGTGTAATTTGAAGATATACACATCTTCTTCTACTGGCTATGTGATAGTATCCGTCCCATTTCCAGGCCTTGCTAGATTACATGACTTCCACACAGACATAGCAGTGCACCAGCCACAGCACTTGTGTAGTGTCAAAGTGACCTCCCCATGTTGTATCTCCAAGTTTATGAGGGAGTCTCGCAGCTGTTCTTCTACATCCTTTGGTGTACATGAGTTTGTATTCACATCTGCATTACACAACCTATGTCACTTACCATGAGTGTATCTTGTTAGTGTGTGAAGTCATCTCACCTATGATTGTTTGATTTGCCACATGCAACATTTCTGTCTCATTCTTCACCCATAGAATTTAGGATGGATCTGTGACATGTTTGGACATTACTAGACTTACATGCACATCCCAAACCGGATAGGCATGTGGGACACCTAGACATTTTAGAGTACTGGTCCCAGTAGGTCACTTTCTCTTGATCAGGCATTGTGAGTGTCAATGACAGGTGTGTTTTCATATGTGGTGTGTGATGGTATCATACCGGCTATACTGGGCTAGCTTGCAGACACATATCAACCATTGTGGGTGATTGCTAACCGTTTCCTACCTAGGTCATACAATGGTACATCAGCCTTCACATGTATTTCCAGATTAGCTGCAGGCATATGTCAAAACAACACAATTGTGTGACATGTGTCTAATAATGTACATTGGCAGTGCTACAGAATCTGACTACATTCCACCCACACATTCAGGTGGTGGTGCAATCTCCCATTTTATTGATAATTCCTGGCTAGTGGGCATATGTGTGGAGAGTGGATCAGCACACATTGCTGCTCCATTTGTCGTGCAACCCTTAGCAGATTCCACAGCTGTTGGACTTTTTTCTTATGCAGGGTCATCCCCAAAGTTTTTGCCTCCTGCCTCCTATTTCTTCTGACCTGTTGCTGTTGGCTTTTGAACTCTGAGAACTTTACCACTGCTTACCAGTGCTACAGTGCATATGCTCTCTGTGCAAAGTATATGGTTTATTTGTTTATCCATGATTGCCATATTTGATTTACTAGTAAGTCCCTAGTGAAATGCACTAGAGGTGCCAGGGCCTGCAAATCAATTGCTATTAGTGGGCCTGTAGCACTGGTTGTGTCACCCACATAAGTAGCTCTGTAATCATGTCTCAGACCTGCCACTGCAGTGTCTGTGTGTGCAGTTTTAGCTGTAGATTCAACCTGGCAAGTGTACCCATTTGCCAGGCCTAAACCTTCCCTTTGCTTACATGTCAGACACCCCTAAGGTAGGCCCTAGGTAGCCCCTATGGTTAAGGTAGGACATATAGTAATGTGGTTTACATGCCCTGACAGTGAAATATTGTTAAATTCGTTTTTCACTGTTTCAAGGCCTGTCCCTCTCATAGGTTAACATGGGGGCTACCTTTAAATCTGATTAAAGTGTAGATTCCCTTTGGGAGCAGATGGACATGTGGCACTTGGGGTCTCTGAGCTCACAATGTAAAGTTGATTTTAAGATTGTGTGTTCAAAAATTTCACTTTTCGAAAGTGGACATTTTCTTGCCTATACCATTTCTGTGACTCTGCCTGTTGTGGATTCCCTGTCTGGGTCAGTTTGACAGTTGGGGTGGTTGCACCTCACACTAGACAGTGACACAAAGGGTGCTTGGGTGTAGTCTGCATTTCCTAATGAGCCCTCTGTGCTAGGAGGGTGGGGAGGAGTGGTCACTTACACCTGAAAGGGCTGTGCCTGTCCTCACACAATGCAGTCTCCAACCCCCTGGTGAGTGTCTGGGGCCTGGCCTGGGCAAGGCAGGATTTCACATTCAAAAGAGACTTTACTTTGAAGTAGGCCTACTTGAAAGAAGAAATTGGGTATAAGAAGGGCACCCAAAACCATAGACTTTAGAAACATTCCTGGAACCAAGAGGAACCTCTGCCTGGAGAAGAGCTGAATAGCTGAGGAAGAAGAGCTGCCCTGCCTGTGACTGTGCTTTTTGAAGCTACCCTGTAGTTGCTGCTTGTGCCAGAGTAAGAGGGCAAAGACTGGACTTTGTGTGCCTTCCATCTTGAGAAGAAATCTCCAAGGGCTTGATCTAGAGCTTGCCTCCTGTTGTTTGAAGTCTCAGGGACAGCAAAGACTTCTCTCTGCCAGCACCTGGAGTCTCTGGAGAGACTCCTACTCTGCCCTGTGGTGCCCATCCAGTTCCTGGGATGCTGAAAGGAGAAGCTGGCAGCCTAAAGACAAGGAAATCCACGCACAGAGCGCCGTGCGGGGAAAAGATTGACGTGACTCCGATCTGCGGCTGAAAAAACGACACCCGCCGGCTCCGCAGCTGAGAAACGACGCTCGCAGGAAATGCGACCGAATAATCGACGCATGGAGCAGGAAAAAACGACGTGCAGCATCGCTGACGGAGGCTGGGAGATCACAACCTGCGCTGCAGGGTTTTCAGATCATCGTGTGGCTGGATTTTCGACTCACACCTGCCCGTGCGGGGTTATTTTTGAGGCACACTCTCCCGTGCGGGGTTATTTTTGACGTGCACCTGGTACAATTTCACGCTAGCAGCATTAGTGCGTGTTTAAAACTACTTAATGACTCTTTTTGCATTTTTATTGATAACTTGACTTGTGTATGGTGGATTTTTGTCGTTTTGGTCTTGTTTTGTTTAGATAAATATTTCCTATGTTTCTAAACCTGTGTTTTGTCATTATTTAATGTTTTCATTAAGTTACTGTGTGTGTTGGTACAAATACTTTACACCTAGCACTCTGAAGTTAAGCCTACTGCTCTGCCAAGCTACCAAGGGGGTAAGCAGGGGATAGCTGAGGGTGATTCTCTTTTACCCTGACTAGAGTGAGGATCCTTGCTTGAACAGGGGGTAACCTGACTGTCAACCAAAGACCCCATTTCTAACAACAGCCTACAAGTGTGTGCTATATTTGTAAGACAGCCCACCAGATGGCAGGGTTGGGGCCAATAGCGCTCAAGGTACGTAACACCATTGATATATGGAGGAGGGTTAGGGTCAAAAGTTTGTCCCTTACCCTGACCAGTCCATGACGGTCCATAGATACTAATGGTGTTCACCTTATCACTCATGCTCAGTGCAGGCGTTACAGCTACCCACTTGAGATGTGACACAGTTTAGTTCCTTATTTTCAAGTACACCATTCTGATACAGCCACTACCGTATATATGCCCCTCTTCTATACATCTTGCCTGGTGTAGCCATGATGTGGTGCAAGGGGTCAGAACTGGCACTATGCCTACATTACGCAACTTTGCATTTCTGGTGCCTGAATCTAGGCCTTCGAGAGCCACATGAGCGTGAGTTAGGTGATGCTGATGTGCAGCATAGAGGCGCTAGACCCTCTTATATCACAGCCTATGTTCCAACATTCTTTGTAACTGTTGTGTTTTCTCCTGCTCTCTGAGGGATGAGCAACTTTCCAATGGTATATGTAGCAGAGAATGAGTACATCATGGACAATCTGCCAGGTGTAGAAGTTCAGTACAATTTGTTGTCTCCTGCAAACTCCTGCAGCACTATTTTGTTGTCCCCCCTCCACCTGTACTGCACCATTGTCATCCTCCTCCTCTTTGGGGACATCTACCAGTTCATCCCAGGGTACAGTAGTCCGAATACATATGTTATGCAAAATTACACATACAAGAATCATTTTGCATACCAGGGGTTGTGCATACAACAGGCTTCCTCCTGACAGGGCCAGGCACCTGAACTTTGAATTTAGGAGCCCAAATGTCCTCTCCACCACCTTTCAAGTCCTTCTGTACCCTTCATTTTGTGCCCACTTTTCCTCCATTGACGGGATGCCAAGAGGAGTCATCACCCATGGCTAGATGCCGAAACCTTGGTTGGCTTTAAAGGAATGTGAGCACATGTGTCTGTCAGTCATATTTGTGGTGTCATATGTGCAATGGCAGATGTTAGCTTTAGGTGGAGTGGTGACTCTGGTATTGTGTGTGTTCCTGTACTTTTGAATGGTTGCATTGGTGTATGGTGGTGAACATTATTATCATGGGTTGTGGCTGAGGGACCTGGTGATTGTCAAATAAAATTTGGACTGACAGTTCGACCATGCAAATTATGTACTGTGTTGTCCGTATTTGAAGCTGTGTCCTAAAGTTAGTGTAACCTACTACCTCCTTGCAAAACAATAGAGTCATTTGTATTGACACTACTGTAGCCCTACAAGGCCAAACTCAGACGGCCAGGTTACCATGTGGCACTATGCATGCAGTGCGACACTTGATTACCCTTTGTGGCAGATTATGCCTGTGCCAGCCTTCATGTGTACAAGGGTGAGATTCACACAATAGGAGGACTAGCAACATTGGTGCAGAGAATTCTCCAAGGATCCTAGGCCGAATTTATCACAGACACTTTCAACACCTGCACAGAGCAGTAATTAGGATGGGCATACCATAGTTTTAAATGGGTCCCTATGTACTGTGCATGAAATGGTCGATATGTTCTCAATACTCCTACAGAGACCAGCTATGGCATCCATTATCTTGACACTATTACACCTAATCTGCACCATAATGCACCATTTATTGTATACAGGGCTCAGATGGTAGCAGTAGGGTGCGGCAAAGGGGCACAATTACAGTGGTGCTGCTGTTGATGCTGCAGCACTTTCCTGACACATGGCCCTCAGTCTCTTCACTTTAGACCCGCAGATGAGTGATGTTCTGGGACTTTGCACCAATTTTGTGTGTTTTGTGCCATGACACAGGTGTTGTGCCCTGTGGGTAACATGTGATTCCCACCATTTTTCTCTTGGAAAATCTCCCTTGCACAAAGTTTGTTGTTGGGAATTGCTGGCTGCCATACGTATCTGCATGTGGATAATGGGCACAGTGTGGCACCATTGTATGATTTTTTTAGTGACGTATGCATGCATTTTCAGACACCTGTGTGACAGGAAAGGTAATGATGTGTTTTTCTGCAATGCGCTACATCGCATGACAAGTCCTGCAAAGTCCCATGTCTTCTCAATCACATGCATCTCTGGCCTCTCCCAGTACATTGTCAGTAGTCCAGCTCCCATAGTGCCCTGTAGGTACCCTTCTATCATGTTAAGGAGTTGTAGAATTATCAGGTATTATTGTAGGAGTGCTGTGAGATGTCCATCCCTACACGTGGTCTTTCATGGCTGGTGATGTGGTATTCCTATGTGTGAGACACAATGCACTAGACAGGTGAAGGTGGGCACAATGGGTACATCTGGTATGTTTAGGTGATATGTAATTGGTGATGGGAACACTTGGATGGCATTTTATATTGGTGCCGCCGGAGGCTTCTACACCATGACAAATGTGGGGCTTTGCCTATATGTGACTTTCTTTATGTTGACATGGCCAGTGCCATTCACATTGCTGAGCTATTCCTTATTAGGTGTGATGTGTGTGGGATCTGTATTTAATTGCCAACTAGTGAACACGTGTAGTGGTTTGGTTCCAGCTTCTGTATGCAAAGTGGACATAGCTCCACCTGTCCTTCACGTGGTGTGCCAGCCAGGTTGTGGCTGTATTACATACATATTGGTGTATGTGTGTGTGATATACATTTAATGTGGTGTAGTGTGGCCTGTGGAACATGTGTTGTTGTCTATACATCTGTTTTACGCTGTCCACATTTGTTTAATTTGGTGTAAGTATTGTTTGTCCTCCACGGTTTGTGTGTTGTCTGAGTAATGATTGGTATGGTAGCTTACCTACGAGTAGCCATTGCCATACCGTCTATCCTGAAACTTCTCGTTGATGGTGGGGTGCTGGAATATGTAGGTATCATGGTTGCTGCTGGGAAATTTGGCTAGGATGTTTGTGAAGAGCCCACAGTGGTGCACAGTGGCCTGCACATTTATAGAATGGGTGTGTTTGTGGTTCCTGAAGAGGTGTTCCATTGCAGCAGGTAGCACAAGTTGGACATGGGGGCAGTCCATTGCATCCAGCACATGCAGGAACCCAGCAATTTGGTAAAAACCTTGCTTAATCTCCTACTACAGTTGCTGCGTGTTGGGGAAGCAGATGTGGTGGGGTGTGTGGTGTTGATTGCATCCAGAACCTGTGGTAGGAAGGCCAAGAAGGATGGCTAGCAGATACCACCCACTTGTGTGCCAGTTGTCTGGAACAATCCTGGCGCCAGCATATGAAGGACAGCCAGGATATTGGTCATGGGTTGAATAATTGTTGGAGTTTCCACCCTTGCAGTGATGTCCGGTACAATGTGGTGCAGCAGGCATACAATGGTCTCCCGCTTCAGACAGTAGGTCCTGATGATCTTGTTCCCTGAGTGCAAGGATGGTTGTGCACTGTTCAAACATCTCTTTTGCACTGCCTTTGTGACTGCTGTGACGGTGTTTAGGGTTGCTGTGGTGGTGCTGGTCATCATTGCTGTCATCTGCGGTGTGTGCCAAGCTGGAGCATTAACAGTTCCATGTTGTCGTGGGGGTTGCCAATGCTCCTTTTGTGTGTTTACCTAATGTAGTAGTGTGTGGGCCCATTTTTAAACCTGGCCTGACCAGGTGTTAAAATTTTACGCTAATCGGACTTTGCATAATTTTTTGGGACTGGTTCCTTAATGTGCATCGTTTTTGCGTCGGGCAGTAAATATGGCACTGGAGGGATAGCGTCATTTTTTCGAAAGGAACGCCTACCTTGCATATCATTTTTTGCTAAATGACGCAAGGTGGGGTAGTGCGCCCAAAAAATTATGCAAACTCTAAGTTTTTGTCATAGATTGGTCTAAGAAAAAACATAAATATGGCACTAGGTTAGCACCACTTGTGCAGCAAAATAAATGGCACAAAGGTGAAGCTAAGTTTCCTTGAATGTAGGCCATAGTGTTTTCTTATCTTTCTTGTCAGACTGCTGTTCTCCTTGCAGACCCCACAACACTTTTGTAAAATGTTTGTGGTGCCCCAACCCTTTTTTGGGGCATCACAGCAACTAGAATATATATAAAAATAAAGCCTTTGGAAGGCAATATAGGGTGCCCCTGGGTGGGAGCACCAAATATAGAAGGAGTGACCTTGCCCCAGTATTGAAGTGGTGAGGCTCCAACTATTTTTTTGTATACTTAGGTGTTCTGGTCCCACACAGGGCACTCACAGTTAATAGTTTTTCAATTCAGAATGCTCCATTGTTAAATTAGGGATCCTGAAAAAGTCTCTCTAGCTTTTTGCGGACCCAACCATCCAGATATGTTTGACCCTTAATTTCTTACTAAACTGCTGAACATATTTACACAAAATCATAAATCATCACAGTTTGTGAATCAAGAACTAGCTTCTTAATAAATTTGGTATAAATCCATTCAGCCGTCATTGCTGTAGCCCTTCTTAAAGAATTTCATGGGAAATCCATAGGGATTTTGCATTTTTGGACACTCCTTTTTTACAAGTCCTTCTTGATGCATCACCCTGAAACTTCTCATGCACAAACTCTTCAAAAAGTAGCACCAGTTTGGAAAGTTTTGTGGAGATTCATTAAATAGGTCAAAAGTTATTAGTAACACTAAAATGCTTTTTTTATGGAACAGCTAACCTAACTATAACTACCCAGAGGTGACTGCCACTGTTGTCAAGACAAGCTTCACCTACAGAAACATAACAGAATATAGAAGTTAACAACGATACAGCTAAAAGTAAGTACTATTGAGATAGAATTAAAAATGCTAAATGTGCAAATGAATAATTTTATAAAATGTTCACTGAATTTCTTAAACCTAAATGCACAGAAGGAAATCATCCCATTACTCAACAAATCATTCATAAGCTGGCAAATCATTACACAGCCAATCTGGCCACATTGGACTCCTATTTAAAACAAAGGACAACCACCAGCAACAACTCATTTCTAAAAATACCCTAGAGGAGTAAGCTAACTCAGCCTCTAAATTCAATCAAACAACTATCACAAAGTGACCTTGTCAAAGCAAGCAGGCCAACCAGTTGCCTGTCTGACCCTTGTCCACTGCAAATCTTCAAGAACATTCTTTTAACTACCTCTCCTGCCACATCAGTAAAACGAATTGTCAATAATGCTTTAGCTACAGGAATCTTTCCAGAAGACCTAAATAAGGCCCATTATTTAAGAAAATAAACCTGGACCCACATGACCCCTTTTGGAAAGTGGATTATTGGTAAAAGCAGGTAAGTACCTACACTTAGCAATAGGCCACTAACCCCCACTAGGTCCAATTAGGTCTCAATAAATTAGTCCCACCTCAACCCTTGGTAGCTTGGCAATGAGCAGTTAGGCTTAACTTAGAAGACAGGTGTGTAAAGCATTTAAAAATCATAAAACAGTACAAAACACAATAGAAAGCTAACACCAATTTATAAAAATAGATTATATTGCTATCTTTAATATGACACTAAAATGACAAAAATCCAATAAAAGGGACCGGAGATATCAATTTTTAAAGATTAAGGCCGTCATTATGACCCTGGTGGTCTACTGACCACCAGGGCCACGGTGGCAGTATAACCGCCAACAGACTGGTGGTGAAGATCGCCACTTTATGAGTGTGGCGGGTTGGCCTCTGACAACCCGCCACTTCTCCGCTCCGACCACCAGGGCGGCCGGACCCACTGGGCCAGAAATGAGCTTCTCCGACCCGGCGGTCCACAGAAGACCGCCAGCGGTATTAGGAGCTGCCTTTCCACCAGGGTTTCCATGGCGGTAGCACTGACACGAAAACCCTGGTGGAAAGGCTGCCAGTGACAGGGAATTATTTCCCTGTCACTGGCAGACGACTCCCCCACCCCCCAGATAGCACAATACCCCCCAACTCCCCTCCCTCAGCCCCCAACCAGCCTCCAGATAGAGTGCCCCCCATCCCCGCTCCTAGTACAGGGCCCCCACCCCCACTCCAAGTATAGTGCCCCTTTCAGGTAGGTACAGCACCCCCCTAAATGCACACCCACAGACTTCCACATGCACCCTGCATACACTTATTTACCAACACTGACAAACACGCATTCACTCACATGCATCCATACAGGCATTCACCTCAGCACTCATACTCGCATTCACCACAACACTCATACTCGCATACACACATGCATACACACTTACATTCATACACGCATTCAACCACGCATACACACATAGATGTACACACGCAGACAACACCCACTCACGCACGCACACACAACACCCCCTCCCTCCCACCTCCTTCCCCCGTCAGACGATTGACTTACCTGGTCCGGGAAGCAGGTCGTCCAGCAGGGAACAGGTGCTTCCACTGCTGGCAGCCCCTGCCATCAGGACACCCCCAGGGCGTATTCCTGCTCATAATATGGTGGGCAGAGTCCTTCAGTGGGGCGGGGCGGGGCTGGTGGTGGAACCGCCCCTGAGCCTCTGCCCTCCAGCATGGCTACTGTTGGTTTTCCACCCAAAATGTGGCAGAAATCCAGCAGTACTCGTAATATGGTGGGCGGAAGACCTCCAGCACTGGCGGTCTTCTGGTGCCCGTGCTTTGGCGGTCTTGCAAAATACTGTCAAAGTCATAATGAGGGCATAAATGTTTTCTAGTACTTAGAAAACAAAAGTGGCAATCTGGTCGCACTCAACTGGGGCAAAGTCAAAATTTGAGGCCACCTGCGATGGAGCCTTGCTCGGCCACAGGGAGCCGATCAAAGTTTTACCTTCTGACTTAGTCTTTTTCTTGAAGATTTTCTTCACTGGAACGAAGTCGCAAATGAGATCTGAACTCTCTGGAGCCCTTTTCGGATATGCGTCTCAGGAGACCTCGGTGAAGAATTCTACCTTCTGACTTAGATGATTTTTCGTGATGGAAATCTTTGCCTGGGCCGAACGCAAAAGTGAATATGACCTCCCTGGGGCCCTTTTCAGATACGTTGCACGGGAAGACTCAGTTAATCTTTTACATTTGGGCTTATAAACGTTTGTGGAGCTTTTTCCCCTCCGACGTCGAGCGACCCTCCACAGCAGGCCGATTTTGAGTCAATGTTCTCAGATTGCCTTTCCATGAGCCCCCTTTGGATTCCTGGAAGTGTGGGGCTCTAGAGTTTTCAGTGGGATGAGTCTGCAAGTCATGCCGGGTCGCGATTGATGTAAGCCGGCTTGACTCAGGATGTTGAGTCGGTCCACTTATGAAGCTTTTTTCCAAAGTTGCTCTGAACTTCTCCAACCTTATGGATCTTTTTCCAGAAGGTCTTTGAAGAACCTTTAGAAGTCTACAACTCACCTCAAGGTTCCAGAAGCTCTGAATTGCTCCTTGAGGGTTAAGACTCCAACTCCCTGAATGCACCTGGTGCAAATCCAAAATGACCACTGGTCAGCTGGTCAGTTTCTTCAGGGCTTGATGCTGGGGACTTTGGTCAACTATTTTCTATCTGTAGCAAACAGGGAGCCCCTTCATGAAACAGTTGAAGAGAGGCACAGTCCTTTTAGTGGTGACGTCCAAATGTGCATCTGGTGCAGCCCTTTAGAGTGCAGTGTCCAGGTGCAGGTCAGGGGACCAGCAGGGCAGTCCTTCTTCTTGTTGTCTTGATCCTGCAGGTGTGGAGACGGGGCCACTCATCTGAAAAGCATGATGTCTGCAGGGGTGAAGGCATGCCCCAACCTCCTAGAACACCTCTCAGCACTTCCTGTTGAACACAGAAACCCTGGCAGGTGTCCCAAAAGGAAAGGGGGAGTGGAAGAGAAAGAGACAAAACACAGCCATGTCTTGCTGGTCCAGCCAGGCACCCTGTATCGTTGGGGGGGAAGGTCGTTGTTGACAGAGTGATAGTCGAGTTAGTGCACTCAACTTCCTTGAAACTGAATCTCTCTTTCTGATATGGGCACTGGAGCGGTAGAAGAACACCCGGATGCTCAAGCACTTTTCTTGGATAATAATAACTGTTGGAACAATTACTAACACTGCATTACCAAAAACCCAGACAGAGTACATAACAATAAGTACTGCAACACTAGGGCTGGCTTCACAGAGATTCACCATTGCACACTACAATTAGAACTGTGGTTGCATTTATCATGCACAAGAAAGACAAACATGCATAGGGTTGAACTAAAAGGAACAAAAGCAATCCAAGAAATACAAATGTCCACCCTGTGTTCAAACCGTTAGGGTGGCACAGTTTGGTTTGCTTTCACTGTGTGTGTGAAAAAACCTTCAAAAAGAAAATTCCTCAAACCTGAAACACAGGCATGAATGACACAATTTAAATCCAAGTTTTATGCTTTTAGAGAAAGAAAACTCACGTGCATGCTCTTTCAAAATTGCACTGTCACTTTTTGTAGTACATGAGCTGAAGCAGACTTCCTGAAGCACATTTAGGCAAGCAACTACAATAATAATGTACAATGTTCAGAAATGCAATTGTCTCTTCAAAATAAGCACTCTGCCAAAATACATGGTCTGAAATACACCAGCTGTTCTAGGAAAGCTCGGCGCTCAAAGAACAAACTCCCTGGAGAATACTAGTCACTTAGCTGTAGTCTTTTCCGGAGTGCAGGATGAATGCCTGGTGTCAGCTGGTACAGGAATGAAGAAAAGAATTGCCTCAAAAGTCCTGAATACGAGGATGACAGCAGGGGCTGGACTGCCAAGTCAGGTGCTGAGATCAGGAAGCAAAACAAAGCCAAGCAGGGAGGCATGCGTCACTCTGCTATTTATAGCCAATCAGGAAAGCAGTTGAGTTTCCACATGTGGATGAGTCACCGCACCCAATGAGAAGCACATGTCTACACCTGCTCACAAGCACTGGTAAAACAAGCATTGATAAAACTAATTATGTAACACAGCACATTATGTTTACTTAGAAACATGAATGTTTAACCAAGAACAGAGATATGGTTTAACCTTAATCCATGGGGATGCTGACAGATAACGCAGGAGGCACCTTGGGGATTCCTGACAGTAAGGCTCTGAGGTGGGGGTACAGCTCTGCCAATGTTATCCTTGCTCCTGGGGAGGAAAGCAGACGGGCCTCTTGACCAGTCACATGCAGGCCACCGCCTTCTTAAGCGACCACTTCCTGGGTAGTGTGGCAAAAATCAATCCCAGGTAGCAACATTCTCCCAAAATCCAAGATGGCAAAAATTAAATCCCAGAGATTAGGTCTGGCTGAGACCATCCACTGGTGTGGATAAGTGGCTGCCTTAACCCTCCCCTTTCCAGCCCTCTCTTAATCTAATCAGGGGGCACCTGGCTGTCTGATTTTGCAGGAAATGGGGAGGTCCACTTGCTGGCCCAAACTTCATTCCCTCTTTTAAAGGACAGTTTGGTTGCTCTTCCTCCATCCTGTTTCATCATCTGCTGAGGCACTTCTCCACCAGGCACTTCATTTGTCCTCAGCCCAGGCCACTTCACACCTCACCAAGGCAGCCAGAATACCAGAGGCTGTCCAATCAGAGAAGGCCACTACAGGGCTGAAGTTGGCAACTGTCAGGTAGAGTTCTACAACTCTTACCCTGAGTTAGTTTTATTAAAATCAACAATGGCAAGTTGTTGGTTTATTATAACAATAAGTTTTAAACCAAACCTGAAATATTTAGCTCCTTTTGAGACTTTATTAATTAAAAATAAAGTCTCCTCATGTTAGGCTATGGAGCCCATTTACTACAATGGGGGAAAACAAAATAAGCTATTTGTCCCTCACCAGGGTCTATAAAACACCTTTTATAAAGTCCCTGCTTATACTTACACTGCACCTAACCCTGGGGGCACCTAGGGCACACCTTAGGGGTGGCTTATATGGAAAAATAAGGTAGCTTAAGACTTTTGAAGTACTTTTAATTCCAAAGCCGAATGTAGGGTTAACTTCAACTTAAAAGCAGCCAGCAAGTAAGGCCTGCCTTTAAAATAACACTGGGCACCTCAGCAGTTCACCTATGGGTGCACTACCTATGCTGGGGTCCCTAAACCTACATGCCCTCCCATATACTAGGCACCAATAGGTAGGATGGTACAGCCAACTATAATGAGCCTAATTTGCATATGTATTTTAATCAGGGCACAGACCCTGAGACTGTTTAGCAGTGGCCAGGCCACCATCGGAGTCAGAAAAACACCAGCATAAGTGCAAAAATGGGAGAAAAAAGTTAGGGGGCGTCTGCAATCAGCCCAGTTTTCCCACAAACCCAACAACTACAGACCAAAAACAAATAGACTTTTCCAGGGCAGACTAGTAGAAATAGCAGCATTCACTCAGATGTCACAATTCAGTGAAGATAACTCCATACTTTCTGACTACCAGCATTCCTGCCAGGAAGAAGCACAGAATCTACCCTTGTTGCCATCTGGGATGACCTTAAAAGCACAGTAGACCTGGAATGGGGTCGCTGCACTCGTTCTCTTGGACCTCTCAGCTGCCTTTGACACCACTGACAACGACACTCTAATACAAAGACCCCTCAAAGCCCCTTTGAAGCCCCCTCGAAACCGTCATAGAGAGGGCTGCTCTGGGGCCCTCAAGACTCCATCATTTCACCCCTGCTTTTTAACATCTACTTTGTTTCCGGCAAAGATCAATGAATTTCAGATCCCATGATGCAACTCTGCAGATCACACACAAACACACCTTAAGCTGGAAAGCCTCAAAGACATTTGAAACTAAAACATCTTCAGTTGCCTCAGAACCAATGATCAGTGGATGACATGGAGCCATCTCAAATTGAAAGCCTCCAAAACTGAACTACTCACATGTGGTGACTGGGACAATTATGACCCACACTGCACCTGGCCTGATGGTTAGGGACCACCTCCCAAAGTATCTAAGGAAGGAAGTAACCTCTGCATTTTCATGGTCTCCAAGTTATTAATTAATGCCCAAGTGGACAAATTAGCAAGATCAAGCTTCATCACTATGAAAACTCTGCAACACATTTTTCCCCACCCAGGATTTCCACACAAGGTCCAGGCTACTATCTCTCTTGTACTATCTAAACTTGAGCACACCAATGGCCTCTACCATGGATCATTTTTGTCAATTATGAAAGACTACAATGGATTCAGAACTCTGCTGCCAGACTACCCCTACATGTAAAGGCACAAGTCCACATCTCCCTTTCCTTGAAGGCCCTACATTGGTTACTGGGTACCTGAAGATCCACCTTCAAGATGCTTTGTGTCACCCAAAAAGCACTACATTGACCAGGACCACTTTTCATCAGGATTAAAATCACCAAATACATTAGAAAAAGGAACCTCTGATTCAGATTAGCACCTCGCCTCAAAACTCTACCATGTGGGTGGTACATCTTTCTCTGTTCATGCAGCCAAACTATTCAATTCATTACCGACAAACATAACATCAATGGATAACACTCTTATCTTCAGAAGACTACTCAAGAGTTGGCCGTTTTCTACATAACCAGCAAACTCAAACAACAATGTACAGCATATCCCTAAGCATGTAAATATTTATAATTTGATTTTTCCTAACACAAATATGCACAGTAAATATTTATTTGTTAAATAAATAGATATTCCTTGGGTCTGCTTAACAAATGTACATAATGTAAATATTGCCTATGGTTAACTCACTCTCTCTCTCTCTCTCTCTATATATATATATATATATATATATATATATATATATATATATATATATATATTCTTAACATGTCTATAGGTAACTGCATAGTTTTCATACAAGTTATTTTATTAGATGCTTACAGGACACTTTTTTATTTATCTATCACAATGTGTAAACATTATCATAACTATTTTATCTACAAGTCCTTCATTGACTAAAAGGCTTGCATGCCCACCACTCAAGTGTGTGTGTGTGTGTCAAAGTGATGCTAGAAATAGGTATTAATAAGATTTTATCCTATGTTTGCAAAACCCTATAAATTCACTAAAAAACTAAAGTTAAAGTAATGTTAGGTTAAAGTAATAAAGTGAAGTAAAAACTCACATAAAAAAAAAGTGTCTGACATTCACCAGTTGTAGTTTAATGAGCTAACTATAACTTGTGCCACCATAATCCACTGCTTAATGTCTCACATATTCTTTCATTAGTGACATGCTAAATGACATCATTGATGACATGACAGATAAAATCTCAGATGACGCAGTGATAACGTCACTCATGGCATAAAACAATCATGGTGACACTGACCTATTGGGTTTGTGGACTCACTACCTGCTAACTGGGGACTACTTATGCTCCAGTGATACAAGAGAAGCATGTCAGGGAGGATATCAGGACTCAGGGACATGAGGATGTGGGTCTCCTTTTGGCTCTTTTCTGCAGCTACACAGTCTCCAACTTGGATAGGGGCAGTGCAAGATCAGTGAATTGCATACACCTTAATTGTGCCAGTAGTGAAACTGTATGTATCTAGTGGAGGAGCATTTTAACTTCCATTTTATAATTTTCAGGGCAAGGAACGATTATTTCAGGATAAAGGTTAAATGGCAAATAGGATTGGTTACTAAAGCCATGGATTTTTTGCCTGTAATGCTGGGCTTCTCCAAATGTCCTTCGCTTCCTTTGAAAATCAGATTGGCAGCCCTCCCCCTTCCTGCTTCTCCATCTGCTGAGAGGAGTTCTCCTCCCATAGGCACATTCCACATTGCCAAGGCTACTTCACACCTCATTATGGCAGCCTGGCCAGACTGCCAGAGGCTGGCCAATCATAGCAGAGCACTACTGGGCTGAAGTTGGCAACTTTTTAGGTAGAGTTTAAAACTCTTTACTTGAACAAGTTATATTAAATCCAACACTTGTAAGTTGTGGGATGTATTATAACAATCAATGTGATACCAAACTTGAGGTATCTGATACTTAAGGGGACTTTATAAATTAGAATAAAGTCTCCCCATTCTAGCATATGGAGGCCATTCCCCAATGAGGGGAATACAAATGTGGCTGTTTTACCTAACCATGGCTTATAAAACTATTTTATAAGGTCCCTGCTTATAGTGACATGGCACCCAACCGTAGGGGGACATGGGGCACACCTTAGGAGTGACCTATATGTACAAATAGGTACAAAACTTTGGAAGTACTTTTAATTTCAAAGTCTAATTTGTATCTAACTTTAGTTTAAAAGCAGCCAGCTAGGCAGGCCTGCCTTTAAAATGACATTGGGATCCTCAGCAGTACAATATACTAGGGACCTATAGGTAGGTTGACATAGCCAATTATAATTAGCCTAATTTGCATACTTATTTTAGAAAGCGCACAGGCCCTGGGACTGGGTAGCAGTACCCAGGGCACCATCAGAGTCAGGAAAACACCTGGAAAAAGTGAAAAATGGGGGCAAAAATGTAGGGGGCCTCTGCAATAAGCCCTGTTTTCTCACACTAACATTTTGGGTACCTTCTTGTTGTTTAAATGGACATTTTCATAAGTATATCCCTATTTTACTTGTGCCATGCCAAGGTTGCTGCAGGTGATGGTTGTACACTATGAGCGTGAGTTGCAGAGCTGCTTTTCATGAGGACATTTTCGGCTTCCTCAACACTGTCACCTTCTATCAGTTCAACTCCTTCTCGCTCTCCCACAACTATCTTTCTGAGGTGCTCTTCCCACATGATTGCATGTTGAATTTTCAGATGTACCAGATGGCTCCCTCTACTGTAATATTCCACCTGAGTTACTCACTGGTCTATGGCAAATTGAGCATTCTGTGATTTGTAGTTGTGTGGCCTTAGTCTGAAGACATCCCAAAATAAAGAGAGCAGAGTGCCTGAAGAACTTGTTGGGATGGAGTTAGTAAGTTGTATTTGCCTTTCCCTAAGGTGGGCTTTGACTTCAATAGGGGTGGTGGTGGTTGACGCAGGTTTTGGGGTCTTGAAAAGATGGCAGCAGGTGGTGTTGGTGGTACTGCATAACACAAAGCAGATGGAATAGAGGTGATCTGTACTTCTTATTAAAACGCGGAAGGAGAGTATCGGGAGTAATCAAACCCCACACTGACTCCTGTTTTATCAAGAAATTGCAAATGCACAAGGTGTGTGGGGGGAGGGGGGACAGGTCTTTTATGTCCTATTCAATGTATGTCAGTTAGGTGATTGCCTTTGTGGGAATGGAGGGATGGGTGCGACAGATGGATAAACCTATGAGGGAGTTCCCTTTACAGACTAGGTGGTCTCACATACATTATAGTGTCATGCTTTATCATATGAACACCTAGTCCCACCCAGGTAAAATGATACTACCTGTGCGGACTCAACCTCGTTGTTAAAAGAACTTGAGAGGGAGTGCTGAGATTTTGTCTTGCTGGATAATACATGGAGTTAGAAATGCGGTCTTTGGTTGACAGTCAGGTTACCCCCTGTTCAAGCAAGGACCCTCACTCTAGCCAGGGTAAAAGAGAATCACCCTCAGCTAACCCCTGCTTAGCCCCTTCATAGCTTGGCAGAGCAGTGGGCTTAACTTCAGAGTGCTAGGTGTAAAGTATTTGTACCAACACACACAGTAACTTAATGAAAACACTACAAAATGGCACAACACCAGTTTAGAACAATAGGAAATATTTATCTAAACAAGACCAAAACGACAAAATTCCGACATACACAAGTCAAGTTATGAATTTTTAAAGATTAAACTCAAAAATAGTGCTTAGAAACACAAAATGTTTTAATGAGGTGTTAACACAGCGTCATGACGGAGTCGTGCCCAACAAGCCGACACCAGAGGCGCTGGACAAGGAGTCACGTAGACCCCCAAGTACAGTACCTTTGGTGAAGACTGAAAACAAGTCGATGCGCAAAGTCGGGGATCGCAGCTTCTGTACGAAATGTTGAATCTGCACATTTTGAGTGGTGTCGGGCACGACGTGGTGCGACGACTGACACGGAGTTGCGGACTTCAGTGGGGCTGCAGCGGCATCAGGCCTGCGAAGGTCATCGCGTTCGAGCGAAGATCACGGAGTCGGTTGCAGGCGGCGTCACCGCATTCAGCAGCGGCGTCGGTCCGAAGTCGTCCAAAGTTGATTTCCTTGGATTTCCACCAGCTTTCCTTTCAATGGCCCAGGGACTGGATAGGGCACCACTTGTCAGAGCATGAGTCTCTCCAGAGACTCCAGGTGCTGGCAGAGAGAAGTATTTGCTGTCACTGAGACTTCAAACAACAGGAGGCAAGCTCTAAATCAACCCCTTGGAGATTTCTTCACAAGATGGAAGGCATACAAAGTCCAGTCTTTGCCCTCTTACTCTGGCAGAAGCAGCAACTGCAGGATAGCTCCACAAAGCACAGTCACAGGCAGGGCAGCACTTCTCCTCAGCTCTTCAGCTCTTCTCCAGGCAGAGGTTCCGCTTGATGTCCAGAAGTGATCTAAAGTCTGTGATTTTGGGTGCCCTTCTTATACCCAATTTCTCCTTTGAAGTAGGCCTACTTCAAAGTAAAGTCTCTTTTGAATGCAAAATCCTGCCTTGTGTTCGGCCAGGGCCCAGACACTCATTAGGGGGTCGGAGACTGCATTGTGTGAGGACAGGCATGGCCCTTTCAGGTGTAAGTGACCACTCCTCCCCTCCCTCCTAGCACAGATGGCTCATCAGGAAATGCAGACTATACCCCAGCTCCTTTTGTGTCACTGTCTAGTGTGAGGTGCAACCAGCCCAACTGTCAAACTGACCCAGAGAGGGAATCCACAAACAGGCAGAGTCACAGAAATGGTATAAGCAAGAAAATGCTCACTTTCTAAAAGTGGCATTTTCAAACACACAATCTTAAAATCAACTTTACTAAAAGATGTATTTTTAAATTGTGACCTCAGAGAACCCAAACTCCACATGTCCATCCGCTCCCAAAGGGAATCTACACTTTAATCACATTCAAAGGTAGCCCCCATATTAACCTATGAGAGGGACAGGCCTTGCAACAGTGAAAAACGAATTTTGCAATTTTTCACTGTCAGGACATATAAAACACATTACTATATGTCCTACTTTAACCATACACTGCACCCTGCCCTTGGGGCTACCTAGGGCCTACCTTAGGGGTGTCTGACATGTAAGAAAAGGGAAGTTTTAGGCCTGGCAAGTGGGTACACTTGCCAAGTCGAATTTACAGTTAAAACTGCACACACAGACACTGCAGTGGCAGGTCTTAGACATGATTACAGAGCTACTTATGCGGGTGGCACAACCAGTGCTGCAGGCCCACTAGTAGCATTTTATTTACAGGCCCTGGCACCTCCAGTGCACTTTACTAGGGACATACTAGTAAATCAAATATGCCAATCATGGATAAACCAATCAACAATACAATTTACACAGAGAGCATATGCACTTTAGTACTGTTTAGCAGTGGTAAAGTGCTCAGAGTTCAAAATACAACAGCAACAGGTCAGAAAAAATAGGAGGCAGGAGGCAAAAAGATTGGGGATGACCCTGCATAAGCAAAAAAGTCCAAGACAAGGGATCCAGTTTAGAGTAGTGATAGATAAAATTACCTTGCAAATCACCAGTTTGGCTTGAAAATGTTTATATCGGTGTTTGTAGGTAAGGTTAAAAGGGTGATGGGGACACCTTTGAGTTTGATGTCTGAAGGTAGCTAAAAAGGTGGGGACTAGCATGTTTCTGCCCGTGCTAAGAGCCTAGACAGTCTGGGGCATTCTTCAGGGTCGAGGATCTCTAAAAGGTGTGGCGCTTGACTGAAATACTCGTGGGGAAAAAAGTGAATGCTCAAACGGAAAAAGGGGCCTATCTGATTATGCTTAAGGGGTATGGCCTAAAAGAGAAATGACATCAGAATTCAAAAGTCATGAAATATCTGTGCCACATCACTCCAAACCACAGCACACTAAGAGTGTCAACATCATGCCATGGAAAATACACACATACATGCAAATGTTGTAATGTCCTTAACATGGGCAGCTTACTTTTGTTTGTTTTACCCTGTACGAACAAGGCGGGTAGCCTCTCGTCTGGGACCTGACGGAGGGGAGTTGCCACTTGTAGTCACACTCTATGAGGGAAAAACAGGTTAAAACAAGGCTAAGGCAGGTACAGATAAAAATGAAGGGAGGAGATTGCAAAGACTCAATTAGTAGATAAGGGTGGTTTAATGTGTACCCAACTGGTACTGATAGTTGTGGTGTCATCATTATCAAGGGAAAATGCTGTGATGTGGTAAAACTTATCAAAGATCATGTGTGTCCCTCAGATGGGGAGCAGTTGCACCATGACTTCAGGGTACTCCGGCCGCAGGGACGACGAGTCCCAGCAGCCGGGCGACCTGGAAACAATCGCTGTCACGTGAACGGACGTGAGACGCTGTGCGTCTGCCTGGACCTCCGGCCGCTGGGAACTGGAGTCCCAGCGGTCGGAGGGCCGCTCGCAGGAAAAGTTGCTACAGAAACCATGTGCCTGTGCCTGGGCTCCAAGGAGTGTTAGCTCCTGTGCATGCAGCAGAGTGCCCTGTGCCCAGCAACGTGTTAGTGCCAGGGAAACACATTTAAAGGAAGGTTGATCCTGTAACCTGGTGGGAGGGGGGAGAGAAGAGGGGGAGGGGAAGAGGGTGAAAGGAAGAGGGGGTGGGAGAAGACAAAAGGAGGGGAAGAATTGAGAAATATTTAAGTGGGGACCAAAATGAAGGAGGGCAGTGTGATGGTATCTGGAAGGGGAGGGAGGTGGGTGGGCATGGGGGTGGTTGTGTGAGGGGGAAGTAAAGGGATGAGATAAAGGGATGATGAGAAGGAAGCGCAGCGGGGAGGGAGGCGGGGCCAAGTGCCTATGATTTGGCCCCTGTGGAGGGGGTGAGGAGGAAAGAAGCGGGCAAGAGAGAAAATACTACTAATGAAAGAAACAGAGTGGAGGTACAGGGAACTAAGATTGTACCCCAGAAGAGGAGGAAAAGAGGAAGGGTGAGAAGGGAATGTGCATAGCAGGGTGAAAGTAGGAGTATGAGGGGGAAGAGAGAGGAAGAACATGGAGGGGGAAAGAAAACGGAGGGGGAAGGGAAAGGGGGGGAGGGAGAAGGAGCATAGAGAAAAGGATGAGAGTTCGGTGCTTCATTAAGAAACTGGGGGAGGGAGAAAGACCAAACCTATAGGGCTGACCATTGGATGTCATTGTTGAGTCCTGTGGTGTCTGTATGCAATCCCAATCCCCATCTCTGTTCATTGTATAGCAGTTTTTGTTTCATATTCGTAGTTGGATTGCTGAGTTTGTCTATGACAAACCACTCCATGTCATCAGGAGTGTGATTGCTCTGAATGTAATGATCCATTAGATGGGGTGCATCCCTACGGCATTTGATAGTACTTTGTGGTCGCAGATGAGCGTGCCCACTCTCCTGGTGGTCATGCTGATATACATGAGTTGACAAGGGCTTTTATCATATAGATGATGATGACGTTTCTGCTAATGCAGTTTGTGAGGGACCTCAGCTCTCATGGGGTCTGCAGTCCAAGTTCCAGTTTGGTTGTCTTTTTTGTGAACCAGCAGACACTGCAATTACCGCAAAGGAAGTGCCTGGTGGGGGGCAGTAAATGCCATAATGTAGTTTGTTTGTTCACAGGAGTCCTATTACGTAGGTGCGTGCGAACTACCATGCCACAGATGCTTTTTGCTTTTTTGAAGGCATTGAGCTGGGGATCCAAAGGTAATCCTCCAGATGTTAGGATCTTCCAATCTTCCTTAATTATCTTTTTGACTGTATTAGACAATGGATGAAAGGTGGTTACACAGATTAAGCTGTCCTTTTTTTGGGCTCGTTAGGATGGTTGTAGCAACAGATCCCTGTGGCTAAAACTAGCTCTTTTTTCTGCTCTTCTGGTGAGGTGGGCTGGATAGCCTTTTTCCCGGAGTTTTTTAGTGAGCTTCTGGGCGTGTTTGGTGTCGTCTTCCAATTCAGAACAGTTATGTCGTAGGCAGAGAAATTGACCTACTGGCAGGTTCTCCTTCAGGGAGCGTGGGTGAAAGCTCTGGAATTGGAGCAGGCTATTCATGTCCGTTGGTTTATAAAAGACTTCTGGATGAAGGAGGCCGTCCTTTTCAGATATAAGAAGATAAAGGAAGGAGAGTTCTGTATCACCTATAGTTGAAGCACTTCTCCTGTGACAGTCTACGCATGAGCAGTAACTGGCTTAGCATATTCCTCACTTCCAAGGCATTCAGAAACGTTTCTTTTTTCACATCTCTTGTAGTAGAGAAGTAGGCATGGAGAGCCAAGACAAAATGGGCACCTATGACACATACTTTGAAACCACAAAATGGTCTTTGCCATATGCCAGGCAAAGAAGAAAGCAAGAAAAACAAAAGGAACGTAGCTGCCATGCATTGTCTGCAAATCCTTCCTCCCTTCCACCAAGAAGAAAATACAGGATTGCACAAATAAACACAGAGAATGCGACTGGCCTATTAGTGGACATTAATGTTCCACCAGTAAAGCTGTAACAATAATAACAGCACAGCAAGATAGCAGAAATTAGAGCAGATTATAATACACTTTAAAATGTCTCAAATACAAGCACACAAGTGAACAATTACTACTAGAAAATTGTTTTCAAAGATGAAGAACAACAATTAATCAACCGTCACATACAAACATCACACATAAATATAGTTGGGAAACGCATGGGGGATTAGCAAAGGAAAATGCCAGGAGACATGGGCCTAGCCTCTTGAAGCCACCCTGAAACGAGCCACCAACAGGCACATGCAAAAAAATTCAATTTAGCATGAATATAGGCCATCTACAAGCCCCTCAAATAATAAAAAATATCTCCAGCACACGAGCAGTGAGAATGTGAAAATAAATTAAAAAATACATCTAAGGCCTACAGCACCCTAGGCCTAAAATGTAAAACATACAACATTAATGTTAGACCTGGCATCCTTGGTGTGGTCTCCCCTCTCTTTTTTACCTCTGCTTCCCATGTTTTGACTATGTGCTTGACTCTGTTTTTTACTGGTTTTTGTTCTCTGGGCACTTTACCACTGCTGACCAGTGCTAAAGTGTAAGTGCCCCTGTGTAACTTGTATGTGTAATTGGCTTTTCCGTGATTGGCATATTTGATTTACTAGCAGGTCCCTAGTAAAAGTGCACTGGAGGTGTCCAGGGCCTGTAAATCAAATGCTACTAGTGGGCCTGCAGCACAGGTTCTGCCACCCACATTAGTATCCCTGTAAACATGGCTCAGACCTACCACTGCAGTGTCTGTGTGTGCAGTTTTAAAATGCCAATTTAACCTGACAAGTGCACCCACTTTCCAGGCCCAAACCCTCTTTTTAACCATGTAAGGCACCCCTAATATAGACCCTAGGTAGCCCTATGAGCAGGGTGCAGTGTATGTTAAAGGTGGGACATGTACTGATGTATTTTGCATGTCCTAACAGTGTAATACTGCCAAATTAGTTTTTCACTGCTGCAAGGCCTATCTCTTTCATAGGTTAACATGGGTGTTGCCTTTAAAAATCTTTTTAACAGTAGTTTCCTTTTGAGAGCAGATAGAAATATGGAGTTTTTTGTTTTTGAACTCCAAATTTAAAACTTCATCTTTTGGTAAAGTTGCTTTTTAGATTTCCAGTTTGAAAATGCCACTTTTATAAAGTGGGTAAATTCTTGCTTAAACCATTCTGTGACTCTGCCTGCTTGCGTATTCCCTGTCTGGGTCAGACTGACAGATGGGATGTTTGTGAATCCCCTCTAGACAGTGACACAAAGGGAGCTGGGGTGTAGACCGCATACCCTTATGAGCCATCTGAGCTAGAATGGAGGGAGGAGTGGTCACTTACACCTGAATGGGCTGTGTCTGCCCTCACTGGACTTTGTGGTATATTCCTGCTTGTGAAGGATTTCCAAGGACTTGGTCTAAGCCTGCCTCCTGTTTTGAAGTCTCAGGGCCATGAAAGACTTCCTCTGCCAGCACCTGGACTCCCTGCTGAGCCTCATGCCATGCCAAGTGATGCCCTATCCAGTCACTGGGCCCTTGAGAGGTGAAGGAATGAAATCCACGCACAGAACAACATGCAGGGAAAATTTCTAAACACCACCTGGAACGTGGCTGAAAAATGACCCGCCGCCCGCTTTGCGGATAAAATCAATGCTCTACCTACACCACGGCTAGGAGGTCGATGTACTGTGGCTGGAGAAACAGCGCAACACCTGCTTGCAGCTGCTGATTATGATGCAAACCCCACACAGCGCTGTTGTACAACACCTGGCAGACGGATTTCTCAAGTATCATAACTGGGTGTAAAAAATCAATGCAAACCTGCACAGATCCGAGGTGCCCTTCTGGAAATCGACGCGTCACTCTCTTGTGGGAGAGAAAAACAACACATTGCCTACCCGACTGAAGAAGAAACAACGCATAGCCTCACTTGCGTGTAAGGAATCGACGCATCACCGAACGCTCATCCATGCAGCTTTATTTTTGATGCAAACCAGGTAGTTTCTCTAAAATGAACGTATCCATTGTTTTCTATAGAGTAAGATTGTTTTTACTTTGAAAATTCATATCTTGACTTTTGTATGTTGTTTTTTTTGTGTTGGTCTTGTTTGATTTAGATAAATATTACCTATTTTACTAAACTGGTGTGGTGTCCATTTTGTAGAGTTTTTGCTGTATTACTTTGAGTGTTGGTACAAATACTTGACACATTGCCTTTGAGATAAGCCTGACTGATTGTGCCAAGCTACCAAGGGGTGAGCAGGGGTTATCTAATTATGTATCTCCATTGTCTTGACTAGTGATCGTCCCTGCTTGGACAGAGTGCAAACTGACTGCCAAATAGAGACCCCATTTCTAACAATCATGAATGCAAATCTGGACAAAATTCACAAAAACACAAGCAAATGAGTGAATTTTGTTAACCCCGGACAGTCATAAAACAAAAACATAATGGACAGGGTGCTAAAGCTTTTCTAGTACTCACTGTCAGTCACAGATGTGAGTTAAAACCATCACTCTTTTGCTCACCATGCCACCTCCGCTTGGAGTGAGGCATATGCAAATCAGACTTTACCCTGCTTCCATGGGAACACTCCAGTCCACACTGCCAGGCTAGGTGCTCCCTGGACCAGAAACAAGCATCCTGGGACCACTATTGGGGTATCACCCCTCATCAGCCAGGCCAGCTTGAATCATGTGGTTCAGTGAGCAAGCGACCCACATTTGGGCATACACTGGCCACTTAGGGCAACTTTAACAACACAACAGGATGATGGAGGGAGTGTTGAAACTTTTCAAACAATCACCCATAGTCACAGATCTGAGTTAAATTTGTCATCCTTTGCTCAACATGCCAACCCAGTTTGTACCCAGCCATATGCAAATTAGTCTTGACTCCACTCCACATGGAAAAAGTAGAGTCCAAACTGCCAGGTCAGGTTCTCCTTGGGTGGGAAACAAGCATCCTGGGACTGGTTTTGGGGTATTACCCCTGATCAGAGAGACTAGCTTGAATCCAGTGGCCCAGTGATCTAGGTATACCCTGGCCACTTAGGGCAACTTAGCAACACAAAAGAATGGTGGATGGAGTGCTGAAACTTTTCAAACGCTCACCCCAAGTCACAGATCTGGGTAAAATCAATTGTTCTTTTGCTCACCATGCCACCTCAGTTTGGACCAAGCCATATGCAAATCAGTCTTGACCCTGCTCCCTGTGGGAACAGTCCAGCCTGATCTGCCAGGCCAGCACATACCCTGGTCACTCAGGCATTTTTAACAAAACAACACAATAGATTGATTTTTGGTTTTGGTTTCTGTGTGCTCTGTCAAGGGTGTGCCCTGACAGGGAACCAAACATTAAAATGCAGTCAGTACTGACTGTTTCCACCGACCCATTACCATGCAAATGCCTTTACCAAGCATGCCTTTACCACGTGTGCCTTCATCACAAATATACCTTTACCATGCAAGCCTTTACAATTAATTTTATTGTAAAGACATGAATGGTAAAAGCATATGTGTGGTAATAGTTTTAAAGGTAAATATTATTTTTTTAATTTTGTAAAGGCATGAATGGTAAAGGTGTACACATGGTAAAGGTTTTTCAGGTAAGTACAGGTAAGTATTAAGGGGTACATTTATGAAAAGTGGCGCATTATGTCATGATGCACCACTTTTCTTGCACCTCATTGCGCCCCCTAACGCCACCATGTGTGCGCCATATTTATGATATGGCACACCATGGCGCATAAACGTTGATGCTAGTTTGGCACTTTGCAGGATTAGCACCAAAAATATTTACTCTAATCCTGCAAAGTGACAGGAGGCCCTTTGAAAACAATGGGAGCCTCATTTAATTGACGCCAATTTTCTGGGCCTCTTTGTCGTGTAGGCTCTCATTATCCTAATGAGACTACTGGATTTTCGGGCAGCAAGATCGTTCACAGTGTGGGGGACTAAGTCTGACCCATGGCGAAGGACCCTTGTCACCCCAAATCCGGGGTAAGCTCCGGCTAACTAGCAGTGCCTTATCTTACCCTAAGGGAAGAGACAATTGGGCAGCCGCGCGCATGACATCTTAGTGCTTCCCAGGGAAGTCGTGGTCACTCAGGTCACAACTAGTTCTCTCATACACAGTGCGGTCTCATATATAAATGACAAAGGCAGTTAGAGTTTTAAAGATTGGTTTAATAAAACGACTGCTTTTTAAATAACAAGGCATGAGCCGCAATAACCAGAACCATACAACACAGTAGAATTGAAATAGTAACGAGGAGAGTGAAACATAAAAATAATGCTATCATAGTGCAACTAGGTTATGTTCTCTCTCTAAGTTATATTTTGAGCACAGCATGTTAAGCTCTAAGCCTGCCTTTCAGGTTCCCCCAGGAGGACATCGACCCTCATACCTGAGCAAAAGCCTGTGATCTGGATCAGCATCTGCAACAGGGCAGTCAGGATCTAGTTGTGGGTTCCTGGTCGGAATCTCCCTCTTACGTGTACTGGGACTAGAAAGTGTTTTTATACTATTGATGTGAACTAACACCCTGATGTTCCTGCGTTAGAATGTGTACTGTCTACGAACCATAAAGACAAAGGGGCATATTTATACTCTGTTTGCGCCAGAATTGCGTCGTTTTTTTTGACGCAATTCCGACGCAAAACTAACTCCATATTTATACTTTGGCGTTAGACGCGTCTAGCGCCAAAGTCCATGGAGTTTGCGTCATTTTTTAGCGTGGACACCTACTTTGCGTTAATGATATGCAAGGTAGGCGTTCCCGTCTAAAAAATTGACTCCGAGGCATGTGCGCCGTATTTACACTCCCGGGCAAAACCAACGCCCGGGAGTGAGCGGGTAAAAAAAAATGACGTCCAGCCGCTTTTGCGTCGTTTTTTAGCGCCTGGTCAGGGCAGGTGTTAAGGGACCTGTGGGCTCGGAAGGAGCCCAGAGGTGCCCTCCCATGCCCCCAGGGACCCCCCTGTCACCCTTGCCCACCCCAGGAGGACGCCTAAGGATGGAGGGACCCATCCCAGGGAACATAAGGTAAGTTCAGGTAAGTATTTTTTTTTTTTTTTTGTGGCATAGGGGGTCCTGATTTGTGTCCCCCTACATGCCACTATGCCCAATGACCATGCCCCGGGGACAGAAGTCCCCTGGGCATGGCCATTGGGCAAGGGGGCATGACTCCTGTCTTTGCTAAGACAGGAGTCATTTCAATGGGGGTTGGGAGTCGAAAAAAATGGCGCAAATCGGGTTGAGGTGATAATTTTGCCTCAGCCTGACTTGCCCCATTTTTTGGCGCCCAAGCTCCATATTCCCCTACGCCGGCGCTGCCTGGTGTACGTCATTTTTTTTTACGCACCCCAGGCAGCGCCGCCGGCTAACGCCGGCTAACGTCATTGAATAAATACGGCACCCGCATGGCGCTTCAGAATGGCGTTAGCCGGCGTTAGATTTTTTGACGCACAACTGCATTGGCGCAGTTGTGCGTCGAAAAGTATAAATATGGCCCTAAACTTCTACCACATCTATCGGCAATGTACCAGACTGTATCCTTGACTGAAGCACAGAGTGAGCAAGAATGTATTGTTTGAGAACTTCAGTGCTGAAGTAAGCTAAACAGTGTGATAGAAGAAAATAAAACAAGACCGTGAAACTGGTTATTGTAAAGTAACAGTGCGAGGAGAAATAAAATGCATCTAGGGCAAAGTGCACAGAGGCCTAATAGTTTAAGCAAACGCGCATAAAGCTACATTTTAAACCCAGAACGCCCCCTTGCAAACATTATGCCTGGAAGAGGCATGATGTGGAGCAAGGGTTTACAAATTGGCCCACAGCGTTCATTGTGCCACTTTGTAAATATGGAGCGGTGTTTTTGCCCTCCTAACACCATATAAGCATTAAAAAAATGACACTAATGTGGTGCGAGGTGGAGCTAGGGGCTTCTTAAATCTGGCTCTAAGTGTTCTACGTGGTTTACATAGAAACATCTTCACTGAAAAAGCCAAAGGCTACAGGGATGTTATAATTAAGTTCCGAATTCACTCGTAGAAAACCATAGAAATTCAGCAGTTACAGTTAGAGTTCTTCCAAGTAGCTATAACGCGTCCTGAGGTAACTGTACCTCGCGCCTCCACCATGCACAGTTTTTTCTTCAATAATTTGACTGCTAATTTTTAATATAGATTTTTAATGACGTTATGAAACTCTTCATGATTGATGTAATATCTGTGGTAATTAGCAGTACACAGCGAGGGCACAAGTTATAGTTACCTTAGGGCATGAGTTATAGTTATTTGAAAAAACTCTAACTATAACTTTTGTATGGTTTTGTATGAGTAAATTCAGAACCTAACTATAACGTCCCTGTAACCTTTGTCTTTTCGGTGAAATTTCATGTTTTTGTAATGTAAAGTAATTTTAATTGCTACATTTTAATCTAACCACTGCTGTGCACAGCCCTTAGCTGTGCATGGTGGGGTTGGGCACAGGGCCTGGCCTGCAGCCAGGTCCTGCTGCCAACCGCTATAGCCAATCAACTCCTTGCTGTGCATGGCTGAATAATCTGTCTCTCTGGGTGTGAGAATAGGTGTGAGAGGGTGTCTCTTAGTGTGAGAGTTTTGGGGTCTAAGAGTGGGTGTAAGGGTCAGAGTGGCTCTGTGAGTGGATGTGTGACATTGTGAGTGGGTACATCAGTGTCTGAGTGGGTCTGTGAGTGGGGGCATGAGGGTCTGAGTAGGTCTGTGAGTCAGTGCATGAGTTTCTGAGGAGGTGTGTAAGTTGGTATGTGAGGGTCTGAGTGGGTATGTGAGTGGGTGCTTGTGTGTCTGAGTGGATCTGTGAATGGTTGCATGATGGTCTGAGTGGGTATGTGAGTGGATGTGTGATGTTTGAATGGGTCTGTGAGTGAGTGCGTCAGTGTCTGAATAGGTCTGTGAGTGGGTGTGTCAGTGTCTGAGTGGATCTGCGATTGGGTGCATCAGAGTCTGACTGGGTCTCTGAGTGGGTGCATGAGTGTTTGATTTGGTCTGTGAGTGGGTGCACAAGGGTCTGAGTGGGTGTATGAGTGGGAGAAAAAGATTGAAAGAGAAATTGGGAGAGAGAGAGAAAGAGAATGAGAGGGTCAGAGAGTTTTTTGGCTTTGATGAATAATATACTTAGAATGAGATATTTTTGGACAAATTGAAAAGAAAAATGCATTTATCAATTCAAACGAGTGACATCAACTTTCAGTATCTACCTTAAAAATGTCAAGTTGAAAAGAAATCAAAGCAAGGAAATAACCACCGTCATACCAAGGCTTGAACCCACAAACTTCACTGTGATAATAAGAGCCATTAACCATTAGGCCATTGTTAGTTCTCAACTGTTCACTATCTAGACACTCTATGACATTCAATCCAAAAAGTTTTGAGATGTAAAAATCGTAAATGTTTCATCATAACCTTCAGCCATCTAATTGATAGTCCAAGAAATTTACCAGTGGGCCACACATGACTCTCTTACGCTGTGCTGCAAAACATAAATATAGCATCCAAATAAAAAATCTTGCTAATTCCAATCTCTCTCTTTCTCTCTCACTTCCATCCCACAATGGGATGGAAGTGAGAGACAGAGTGACAGGACTGCTGGGGGAGCCTGAAGGACCCCTGGTCCTAGCCGGCTCCCTACATCCTGTGGGAGCCGGCACTGGTCCCCCAAGCAAGGAGCTGTTTCAAATAGCAGCTTACGGGAGCAATGTTTTCATCTGTCTTCCCTGCATGCACATTTGCATGCAGGGAAGACAGATGAAAGCTTTACTTTCTGCAAGGGAGAGCTCTCTCTTGCAGAAAGTGGAGTTTGATTGCCTATGCTTGCTGGGAGCAGAGAGCTCCCAGCAAGCAAAAGCAAACAGCTATGATCCAGGGGTGAGAAGCCCCAGGACATAGCAGGAGCCAGCCTTGGTGGTCGCCAGGGCCATCTGCAGCTCCTCAAGGAGGACATCTCGGTCCCACTCCAATATGATTAACCCTGGGAAGGTGGTGGCTTCCGGGGCTGCGAGGGTCCAAAACGAACCCTGTTCTTTTTTTCATATTTGCCCCAGGGAGGTGATGATCCCTGGGGCCGTGGGGGGCTGTGTGGTCCCCCCACATTAAAATAGAAGGAAGCCCTGGGGAGGTCATGGTTCCAGGAGCTGTGGGGGGCATGGGCCCCCCCATTCAAATGCATGGAAGCACTTGGGAGGTGGCGGTCCCCTTGGCTGGGGGGGCCATGTGGCCATCTGCATTGAAATTCAATCGAGCCACAGGGAGGTGGCGGTCCTCGTGGCTGTGGGGGGGCACATGTCTCCCCACATTAAAATTTAATCAAGCCCCAGGTAGGTGGTGGTCCCTGGGGCTGCCCATTCTAAATTATTTAAGCTCTAGGGAGGTGGCTGTATTTGGGGCTTGGCCGCCTGCATTAAAATGAAAGTAAGCCGTGGGGAGGTGGGGGTACAAGGGGCGCTGAAAAGGCCAGGAGGGGGCCCATGGTCCCCTTTCTTATTTTTTAGTTTGCAACCGGGACCTGGCCCACCCGGGGAGTTTGAAAAACTCTGCAAATTTGTGAAATTCATGGATTTGCAGAATTAATTAACAAAATATATGCTTTTTGCCCTGACAGGGTCCCTCTGGGATGCCAGCACCAGAGCTAAGTGGTCAGGGTGTCTCTCCCCTGGCCCATTTTTTTCAATTTTGTTTTTTGGAGGGACTCATCTGAAGTCGAGTCCCAACAGGGCTGCCAACACTTCCTGGTTGAAGTGTTGACAGCCAGCCAGAGCTCTGCATTTCCTTGCATAAGCTTGTCATAAGGGAGGTTCCTCCGTCCCAGATATTCAAATGTATTTTCCCTTAAGCATCTCCACAACTACTGGATAGATTTACAAGCGAGACCATAATCTGCGTTCCAAAAGCTAGCTTTCTGCCAAATTTCATGTCATTCTGTCCATCGGTTTGGATGGTAGTCGTGTCTAAAGGTCCTATGGGAATTAACATGGGAAAGTCAGCTTCTTTGAGCATCCCCTTTTTCTTGGCCCCCGATTGACGGATCACGTTGAAACTTTTCATGCACAACATGCGTCAAACTGTGCCAAACATATAGGCAAGTCAAAAAATTATCTTTCAATGGAAACATGGTCCTAACTAGGTAGTTACAGTTAGGATCATGTTTTAACTACAACTCACATTTGCACTCTCATTAGATTTTTGATGAGATCATTTGATAATAATAATGTAATATTTGCAGTAAACATTTTGACGAAAAAAGTGTGCATGATGGTTGTGTGGGTTATAGTTACCTTAGGGCATGAGTTATAGTTGCTTGAGATAACTTTAACCTTAAAAGGTGAATGTCTATGGTCTTGTACATTTAAAATGTGATTTTAACTATAACGTCCCTGAAAGTTTTGGTTGTTTAAGTCAATATATATATATATATATATATATATATACATATATATATATATATATATATACATACATATATATATATATATATATATATATGGTTTATAGGGTTTAGGGTGGGTACTGGTTTTCTTGGGTGGTAAGTATGTTTTTAGGGTTTGGGATGGGTAAGGGTTTTTGGGTGGTAAGGGCATTTTTAGGTTTTATAGTGGGTATGGGTTTTTGGGTGGTAAGGGCTTTTTTATGTTTTATGGTGGGTATGGAGTTTTGTGTGATAAGGGCATTTCTAGGTTTTAGGGAGGATATGGCTTTTGGGGTGGTAAGGGGTTTTTAGGTTTTAGGGTGGGTATGGGTTTTTTGCGTGGTAAGGGAATTTTTAGGTTTTAGGATGCGTATAAGTTTTTGGGTGGTAAGAGGTTTTTAGGCTTTAGAGTGGGTATGGGATTTAGGGTGGTATTTTTTTTTTAATGTTATGGTGGTTATCGGTTTTGGGTGCAAAGGGCATTTTTAGGCTTTAGTGTGGGTATGGGTTTTCGGGTGGTAAGGACATTTTTAGGTTTTGGGTGGGTATGAGATTTTGGGTGCTAAGGGATTTTTAGACTTTAGGGGGGTATGGGATTTAGGGTGGTAAGGGGTTTTAAGATTTAAGGGTGGGTGCCTTTTTTGGGGTGCAAAGGGCATTTTTAGGCTTTATGGTGGGTATGGGTTTTTGGTGGTAAGGGGTGCACTGCACATCGGACAGGCCGGTGCACAAGAGGCATGAAACTGCATCTTTCACTGCCTACGTCCCTCTTGAATGTGCCTGATCCTGGAACAGCTAAGCAGGGTGGCTAACTATTCCTGACCCTGCTTAGTGCTTCCGAGATCAGGCGCATTCATGACTCCGCGGGTTTACGGAACTCTGCGGAATTCCACGAAGTTTTTATTCAGCTCTGCAGAACTCCACGGACTCGGACTCCGTGAACTCCGCCCAAGCCTAGTGTATATATATATATATATATATATATATATATATATATATATATATATATATATATATATATATATATATAATGTATTATACACGCATATATATGTATATATATATATATATATATATATATATATATATATATTTGTGGTAAAGGCATGCATGGTAAAGGCATATGCTTGGTAAAAACTTTTGTTTTCTATGAATACATTGTAAAGATTATGCAGTATAGTGACCGTGTTGTAAAAACATGCGTGGTAAATGCATCCGTGGTTCTGTCATATATCCGCCAGACGTGGGTACCTTGCTGGCTGCGCCACTAGATTCAAGCTAGTCTGGCTCATGAGGGGTGATACCCTGAAACCAGTCCCAGTATGCTTGTTTCCATTACAGGGAGAACCTGGCTTGGAAGTTCAGGCTGAACTGTTCCCGTGATAGCAGTGACGTAGTGAAACTTGAGAGGGCCCCCCCCCTGGAAAGTACATTGAAGGGCCCCCCTTCAAAGTCACTTAGGAGCTCTCAGCTCAGGGCACTGTGTTGAGCCCCCCCCCCCCCCCAAGAGATCAGGGTCCCCCCGCACTGCTGGGGCTGCAGGGACATTTGTTACACCACTGAGCGGGAAACATGCAATAGAAATTGAAGATAAAGGAAGAGTATTGATTTCCCTTCTAAAATCCAAATCCAAAATGAACAAGGGCTGGACAAAGCACAGGGAGGAGTCTTCAGGAAGTCTTCAGGAAGAGGAAGATGAAACTGTAAGTATAACAGCAACAATCTTTATGGCATTTTCCCTGTGAAAACCCCAAAAAGAAAATAATAAGTAAAATAAGAGATGCATTTTGGGCTCAAAGTTTACCCGAATCGTATCAGTGAGCGAGAAGGTAAACACAAAGTTGATCCGGTTTACATGGTGATATATGTCATTATGTGCAGCAGACATGAACAATCTACATGGCAAGAGATGGTGCTGGAGAGGTTCCGTTTCACACAAAAAAAAGAAATAGTAGCTTTTGCAAATAGACACTGAGGACCCAATTCACAAAGATAAACGTATCCCTGATGTCTCAGTTTAGACCTGAAGTTCAAGTTTAGACCGGAAGTCTAAGGGCTCAATTTACTAAGGTGAAGGTAAACTTCAATTCTAAGTTAAGAGATATCTTGTGAGCAAGTCCCTTATTGAGCAAGCAAGCAGTAATTAAGTAGCATACTTAATGAGCCTTTGAAGAAACCCTTTTGAAATAGTTTTCAAAATAGGACCAGTGAAGAATTTTAAAAACATGTTCCACATAATAAAATGGCTACACAGAATTCGGGTTAGAGTCAAGTTACTACTTGAAACTTATAACTGTATTCAATTATTTTATTTTACACAAAGTTCTTCAGAATGCCTGCGACAACAAGCTGACTTTCAGAAACTGTGCATGGTACAAACACTAGATGCAAATGAGTACATGTTGAAGTCACTGTTTTCATCTAATGCGTCTGCACACATGATGGTCACCATAGGGCTTGTGCCAGGCGATATAGTGGCCATTGCAAGTACTGTGCCAGGACATACAACTTCGTAATTCCCGACCACATTAATTTAACTAAAGGTGAATATTCTAAGGACAGAAGCCAAATAGACTCTGTGCTTGGGTAGTATTATTTGGACACCTCTCGGCAGTAGGAAAATCTCTCTCTCCTATGTCTTTCTCCTTACATGCAAGCGGTCGTGCGTGCACTTTTTACCTGAAAGAGAGCTACTTTATGTTCACCCAGGGATAGAGGTCACATTTTGGAACTCAGCTGTAACACACATTTCTTGCCAAAATGTCACTAGGATTCACAAATTAATCTAGAAATGGGATAGTAAATAGTTAAATGTGAAAAACTAAAACAACGTGGGCCAAAAGTGAAACGCTAATGGAGAGATTCTTCATTAGTTGTGCCATCCTGCTCCCTGCTGGACAGCAGTGGCATGTCAGATCCTTCTGATTAGACTAGAGGCGATCTCTGTTTTTTTGCCCCGCTGTGTTATTTCCGCTCTGATTCACCTTTTGGCAACTGGGACAGTGTACACTGCAGCTTTCGCCTATTTATTTCCCTGTTTATATGTCTGAATTTCACCACGAACTGAACTCAAAAGGCGGAGACAATTGGAGTGTTTCCTCCTGGTCTATGATTCCAATATGATTTGCTCTTTATTATTGGTGAGGTACTAGAGAGCTCGTGCAGTCATGGAAAGCCTATGTGACCCCGAGATGGTGCTGTGGCTTCCAAAACCCAGATGTATGCACGACAGCATTTGTCAGGTCAGCATTATGTTAGTTTTTCTATTTCTGTATGGAAGTTGTCATACAAAATCACATTTGTAATGTCATATGCATAACACACGTGCAAACCTTTAAAAAAAAGACCGTAACAGATGAGGACTCCCAGGCCCATATTTATACTTTTTGATGCAAACCAGCGCCGGCGCTGGTTTGCGTCAAAACTTTTACCGCCGGCTAACGCCATTCCTACGCACCATGCGGGTGCATTATTTAAGGAATGACGTTAGCCGGTGCTGCAGCGCAGGAGAAAATGGGGGTTGTGAGTCAAAAAATGGTGCAAGTCAAGTTTGAGGCAAAAATCATGCCCCCATGAAACCCCCATTGAAATTACTCCTGTCTTAGTAAAGACAGGAGTCATGCTCCCTTGCCCAAGGGCCATGCCCAGGGGACGTCTGTCCCCTGGGCATGGCCATTGGGCCCAGTGGCATGTAGGGGGGGGCAAATTAGGCCCCCCATGCCAATTTAATTTTGTTTAAAAAAATACTTACCTCAACTTACCTATACTTACCTGGGATGGGTCCCCTCCCATCCATGGGTGTCCTCCAGGGGTGGGCGAGGGTGGCAGGGGGTGTCCCTGGGGGCAGGGAAGGCCACCTCCGGACTCCTTCCATGGTCAGAGACCATGGAAGTGAGCCCACAGGTCCCTTAATGTCTACCCTCACTCAGGCGTTAATAAACAGCGCACATCAGGCTGTGTGCCATTTTTTAAGGCCTGTCCCGTCCTGTGTGTCAAAATGACGCTGGAGTATAAATAAGGCGCACAGGCCTTAAAGTCATTTTTTGGGCAGGAACGCCTACCTTGCATGTCATTAACGCAAGTCAGTTTCCCGCATCCAAAAAATGACGCACACAGAGGAATTTTGACGTCCATGGGCTCAGGCGTCAAAGTTTAAATATGGCGCAAACATAGTATAAATATGCCCCCCAGTATTTAAATTAACGCCTGCGTATAACTCATATGTATTGAGGCTAGGATGAACAAAAGAGGTCGTTTTTGGGAAACTGAAGACTGAGGACTACTTTGGGTTAGCCACTACTGATAAGTTATCACACTCGTAACCCACATTCTCTGCATCAGCCAAACAAGAGCCAGGGGCCACACCTGTTCTTCCCTGGCAACCATAGCGTGCAACGATCTTCCCTCCACCCTTCCACATCACAGCTACCAGCTCCATCTTAAAATTCCACCAGACGCTGAAAACCCGACTCTTCCAATGGGCATCAGGCGGGGCTGCACCATCCCTCTTAGGTGCCAGGATACCATTGTTTGTGATATGGGCACTGTAAAAATAACCGAAACGTAATACATAACACTTGCTCTTTTCACTTAGTCTTCCATTTCTCTGAAGTTAAAGTCAGACGTTGTGCTTAAAGCAAAGTGCCCTGCTCTGAGAAGATCTGGGCAATGCAGACTGTTATGAATAACGCATTAACTGCCAAAAATTGCTCCTTGATTCCAGTTGTGTATTTCAAAGGGAAATAAGTCCACCTATCGTTAACAAATTCATCTGCCTGAGGCACCAATAATGGGCCAGATTTACTAGGCCCTTGCGCCCCTTAGCGCCACATGCGCAGCAAAATGTTTGCCTCAAATGTGACACTAAAGGGCCACTACCATATCGCCATATTTACAAGTTGGCGCAAACTAAGTTTGTGCCACCTTTTAAACCCTTTGCACCTCATCATGCATAATATATGCATGATGTATGCAAAGAGGACGTTCCACCATTTGAGGGTCGCTAAAAATGGAGAATGGAATCTACAAGATTCCATTGCGCCATTTCTAGTGTCATTTGTAATGCCTGCTTGAAGCAGGTGTTAAAAGGAGGATCCCATTGATTTCAATGGGCCTCAACACTATACTTGATTAGCATCATTTGTTTACGCTAATCCAGTATAGCATTACAATAGCATCAAAAAATGACACTATTGCCCCTAACATGCGCCATGGTGTACCGTACTGAAATTATGGCTCTACCATGGTGGCGTTAGGAGACGCCAGGGGGCCACAAGAAAAGTGTAGCATCACTAGTGATGCCCTACTTTCTTGTAAATATAGCCCAAGGTTTTCCTGAAATGTTGATGTGAAAAATTCCCTACAACAAGACTAAAGCTGACAATCAACGACTGGCCAAGGAATGTGTCTGCTACATGAGTGAAAGCAACTGCAACGAAAGTTGCGTGATTACCACATTAAAACTATCTCTAGCAAAGCTTAACAAATAATGCGCTGTGTTCTGTTCACTGCTATGTCAAGAAATGATAAGGCCAACTTTAAAACAACCAGAAAGGGCAATGCGATCTGTCAAGAGTCCACAATGATATTCAGTCTAAGTGAATTGTAACCCAAATGAAAAGGTTGTTAAACTTTAGGAAACAATATATTTCAGGTACCTTGGAAGTACTTATGTTCTGTAAATGAAATCGTTATAAATAATGAGACAAAATGGATGATCTGCTACTGTAATAAAATTCTGAAAGACTTAAAGGTCACACGCTGTAACACGTTAAGTTCGTGCAACTTCTTCAGACAGTTATTCCACTCAAATGACCTAATAATTTCCCCGGTGTCGGGGAACGGTTGGAAGATTTCTATTATGAAGGTTAGTGTTTCTGGAATTAGAAAGCAATACACATTCTCGTGTGCTTTATAGACGTTTTGTATTTCTCTTTTTCATATCTTTCTCTCTTGCAATTCTTCGTGTTTTTTCTTAGTCAATATTCTTGTGAAATTAGACCATAGTTAGGGAATTTCCCTCTTAGGTTGAGTCTGCTATTTAAGGCGTACTCCTTATTCTCTGCCATCAATACGAATCATGCACCTTTAATTATGTCATTTGCTTTGTGCCACTAAAGTACGTTATTTGCCTCTGCTTCAACTTTGTCTTTGCCTCTCTGCTATCCTCCTTTTATTTTCTAGCTTTTATCTCTGATCTTTTTCTTGAAGTTTTTGTGTTTGTGTGTGTTTTTACTGTTAGCTGCTAGCTAAGAAGAATGACCGGACAGCAAGCTTAGTAAATAATCTGTTTTCATGTGGTGAAATCTGTATGAGGATACATTTTATTAATTTCCGACACATAGTTAATTATATATTTTGTTAGCGCTGCATTGCATGAAAGTGAGAGAGCAGAAATGCTTCATATTTACAAAAATATGAATAATTTCTCCTCTCTCATTGCACGGGTGCACTGTGGTCTGTGTACCACCAACAGGGGGACCTTTGCATCAAGATACAAGGGTGCTTGCGTTAAGGGAAGGAGTGTTGTTGTGCAGGAAGGGATACCCTTCTTGTAAAAAAAACAATCTTTAGAAGCATTTTGTGTGCTGCAGAGTGAGGCACACATGAAAAGAGAAAGTAACAAGGAGAAATTAGAAGATTTCTCCTCATTATACCTGTGTCAGGTAGGCCACCATGTTAGTGCAAACCCAGGTTTGGAACGCTTTGTACATTTGTGTTTGTAGCAGAATACACAAGTGGATGCACAGGAACACCCACGCTAAACCTATGTAATGCCTACCTGTTAGACTTGGCATAATTGGCATGGTCTCCCCTAATGTTTTGCCTCTACTTCCCAGGTTGTTTCTGTGTGCAGGACTCTGTTTTTGCTGTTTTTTCTTTGCTCTGGACACTTTACCACTGCTGACCAGTGTTAAAGTGTAAGTGTTCACTGTATAAATTGTATGTGTGCATTGGCTAATGCATGATTGGCATATTTGATTTACTAGTAAGTCCCTAGTAAAATGTACTAGAGGTGCCCAGAGCCTGTAAATCAAATGCTATGAGTGGGCCTACAGCACTGGTTGTGCCACCCACATTAGTTGCCCTGTAAACATGGCTCCGAACTGCCACTGCAGTGTCTGTGTGTGTAGTTCTAACTGCCAAATCGACTTGGCAAGTGTACCCACTTGGCAGGCATAAACCTTCCCTTTTTATATATGTAAGGCACCCCTAAGGTAGGCCCTAGGTTGCCCCATGAGCAGGGTGCAGTGTACGTTAAAGGTGGGGCACGTACTTATGTGTTTTACATGTCCTGACAGTGAAATGCTGCCAAATTTGTTTGTCACTGTTGCAAGACCTATCTCTCTCATAGGTTAACATGGGGGCTGCCTTTAAATACTATTAAATCACAGATTACTTTTGGGAGCAGATAGACGTGGAGTTTGAGATCTCTGAACTCACAATTTTAAAATACATCTTTTAATGAAGTTGGGTTTAGATAGTGTGTTTGAAAATGCCACTTTTAGAAAGTAGGCATTTTCTTGCTTAAACCATTCTGTGACTCTGCTTGTTTGTGGATTCCCTGTCTGGGTCAGTTTAACAGCTGGTCTGTTTGCGCTTGTGCTCTAGACAGTGACACAAAGGGAGCTGGGGTGTAGCCTGCATATCCTGATGGGCCATCTGGGCTGAGGGGAGTGGAGGAGTGGTCACTTACACCTGAAAGGGCTGTGCATGCCCTCACACAATGCAGTCTCCAACCACCTGGTGTGTGTGGGGCCTGGCCTGGGCAAGACAGGATCTTGAAAACAACAGAGACTTCTTTTTCAAAGGCAGAAAGTGGTATAAGAAGAGCACCCAAAACCCCTGAAGATCAGATTACTTCTGGAACCAAGAGGAACCTCTGCCAAAGAGAAGAACTGGAAGCTGGAGGAGGAGTACTGACCCTTTGCTTGTGACTGCTTTCCTGGTTTGGCCTGCAGTAGCTGCTTCTGCCTGAGAGAGGACAAAGACTGACTTTTGTGTGACTTTCCACTGGTGAGAATCTCCAAGGGCTTGAACTGAGCTTGCCTCCCGTTGCTGAAGTCTCAGGGACAACAAAGACTTCTCTCTGCCAGCACTTGGGCTTTCTGGTGAGAGTCCTGCCTGCCAAGCGGTGCCCTAACCTGTCTCTGGGCCCTTGAAATGTGCAGCTGGTGGCAAAGGACAGAAATCCATGCAAAGACTGCTGTGCGGGGAAACGTCCGACACACCATCTGCCTTGTAGGTGATAAACGATGTGCCGCCGGCCTTGCGGCTAAATTCAACGCTCCACCTACATTGCGGCTGGGAGATGGACGCAACACATCTGGAGTACAATGCACAATACCCACAGCGGCTGCTGTTAATGACGCAAGCCCCCACGCAGCGCAGTCTCTTGACACCATGCAACCAGATTTCAACGCAATATCACTGGGTGCAGAAAATCAATGCAAAGTCTACCCGACCTGAGGTGCCCATCCAGATCGACGCATCGCGCTCTTGTGGGAGAGAAGTGATGACGCATGCCGACCTGACCAGAGGAGACACGATACACGATCTCACTTGCAAGTGAGAAATCTACGCATACCTGGCCTTTTTTGACGCACAATCGGCCGTGCGTCTTTATTTTGATACTGCCCAGGTGCTTTTGTATGCTAGCAACATTCTCACTGTTTTCTAAAGGATTTAAAGCTCTTTTGCTTTTTAAATTCATAGCCTGACTTGTGTATGTTGGATTTTTGTCATTTTGGTCTTGTTTTGTTTAGATAAATATTATCTATTTTTCTAAACCTGTGTTATGCCACTTTGTAGTGTTTTCACTGAGTTACTGTGTGTGTTGATACAAATACTTTACACATTGCTCCTGAAGTTAAGCCTGCCTGCTCGTGCCAAGATACCAAGGGGCTCAGCGGTTAACTGAGGGTGATTCTCCTTCACCCTGACTAGAATGAGGGTCCTTGCTTGGCCAGGGGGTAACCTGACTGCCAACCAAAGACCCCATTTCTAACACTACCCAATGCAGAGTATTGCAAGAAAGTGCTATGTTCTGCGTTGCATTGATTTGTATTTATTAAACTCTGAAAAGCCTCACAAATTGGCTTTGTGTGGCTTTGTAAAGAATGCAACCTTGATGGAAAAGCATAATAAATATGGGGCATCGCTTTTTTATGCAGTAGCCTATAGAGTATAGCATCTGTTGAAGTTATGTATGTATCCTCTGTTAAAACTAAAGGAAAGCAAAGTTGGAAACACTAAACCACACATTCATGTTAGTGAGTATTGGAAAGAAACAGATATTTATTATCTAGCTCACTGCTTCTGTGTTAGGATATCAAGAACTGTGATCTCTCCATGTAGTTGACAACGAAAATATCGACAATGTAATATATTCAGGTAAGTATAGTTTTACTATTCTTGCCTTCACATCTATATACTTTGAACATATATAGATGTGGTGGTACGAATAGTAAATGTATACATATCTATATATAGTTGCTTTGTTGATACCTTTGTCTTCACATTTGTGCTACTATATTTTGGTAGCATAACATAATTTTGATGTTTCTAACAAACCATTGTTCCACATCGAAGTTTTGTAAAGATTTCCATTTGGCCCTTAGTAAATTCTCTTCGATTTCGCAAAAAAATTCTGCACATTCCTACTTATTTTTTATACCAGACAAACACAGTTTTCAGTCTGCTAGAACTGACTAAGCTTAAAATGTATATAGTTTTGTTTCCATTAGAAGTTTTCTTTTTGCAGAGTTGTCCAGAGCATAAGGACTAATGCATGCACAATTATGATTTACAAGTTGACATTTGTCAAACGTTTTTATGGTACTGTGCAGTTGAATGCTGTCTTCCGTGAAATATATAGTACCCATAACGGATTTGTCAGTGTTAAATATTAATCTAAGCAAAACAAATTTTGTCTTAAATCACAAATATTCAGAGAAGGTGACAAACGCAAAAACTTTGCAAACTTTAAAAAAACTGTCTAGTTTTCCTTAAAACTTTGGAAGGTTTTTAAAAAACGTGGAGCGTTACACTTTTGCACACATCTACTCAACAACTGCTACTTTGAAGCAATACCAGAAGCATGGTTGCACACCATCCTTCCCCGGGTTTTACAGACCATTGACCATAGTGTTGATCACATTTAAAGATAGAAGCTGTGACAGTCTGTGAAGAACAAAATGGATCCAGCATCGGTGTTCGATATAAGCGTCATACTTTATGTGGATAGCGATCACAGACAAATCTGGATTTTTGCATTTCAGAGGTCCTTTTCTGTGTCATACAATAGGCCAACTCATGTATGTAGGAAGCCATTTTTGTCTAGAGAATGGGGGAACCACTGATTAATAGAACGTTTGCAAGGAGCATCCAAATGTGCTATTTTCTTTCCCCTACATTTGAATAAATTGTCTTTCTAGCCATAATTTGAGCTTTACAGGTAAGCGTGGATAAATAAAACATAATATCTTCAAATGTAACACCTGCCTTGGATACTTCAGGCATTTAGGGCCTCATTTACAAGGCCTTTGCGCCACCGTTGCATAATTTTTTTTTAATGCAACTGTGGCACAAGTAATGCTTTACACTGCTCCACATTTACAAACTGACACATTGGGCCCAATGCATCAGTTTGTAAAGCTTTCCATCACATTATACCTTCAGCAGGTATGATGTATTCAAAAGTAGCCATTCCCTCGGAAAATGCCACACAGAACTGATGCAGTGAAATTCAAAACATTTTACTGTGTTGTTCTGTAATTTCAATGTGTCAGAATTTTACGTCTGCTCAGAGCAAGCGTTAAACTGATGCAGGGCTTTTCTCTATGGGAGCCTTCCACTCTTTGCTGAAGGAGCATAATTTGTTTTATGCTAGTCCAGCAATGCATCAGTTTAGCACTACCGATGCGTCAGAGAGTCTGACGTATCTGTGAAAACGTGCACCATGGAGCTCTGTATTGTAACTACAGAGCATCCATGGGGTAGTTCAGGGTTCATAGGGCAAGGCAAAAAATCGGGCTCATCGGAGCCGATGCGTCAGATTCTTTTAAGTGAGGCCTTTGTGGCCAGATTTATGAACAGTGGCGCTGAGCCCAGTGCTGCGCCACTGTTCTTGCGCCCCTTACCACCCCCCTAACTCCACAATGTGTGCACTGTGTCTGAGATACGGTGCACCCTAGTGATACTTAGAGAACTAGCATCAAAATGTTTGACGCTAGTTCTGAGCTTTGCAGGATTAGCATGAAAAAATGTGATGCTAATCCTGCAAAGCCCATTGAGGCTCACTGCAAACAATGGTGTGCCTCCTTTTAACACATGCTCTGAGCAGACGTTAAAAGCGCCGAAAAAAATGATGCAAAGAAATTTCCTAGATTTCTTTGCGACGTTTTTTCGGATCCCCTAAGGGGAAAATACCACCTCTGCATGCACTATGCCTGACACAGGCATAATGTAGCGCAAAGGGTTACAAAGTGGCACAATGCATGCATTGGGCCACTTTGTAAATTTGGCGCTGTGATTTTGCCTCATTGGGCCACATTAGCGTAGAAGAAAATTTACGTTAATGTTGCACAAGGAGGCGCTAGGGGCTCTTAAATCTGCCCCTTAGTTTTTTTAATTGCCTTTGGTTGATAATGTTTAAAGGCCTGGGCCCAAATACTGCAGCCTCCTCCATGCACATTTGAGACTTTTTCTGTTTCTCCAAATACAACTTTTGATTGAAGTGGTTTAGTCCTATTCCTGTCTCATACAATTGCTCCGCTAACACAAATGGGGTACCAATGTCATGTCTGGATGAATGGAAATGCTTGATGATATTGTTTCTGCAACAAATGTTGGTACTTTTCTCTACATAACTTGATATTTGGAGGGATTCTGGGCAAGAAAGGGTTTGGAGAGCTCGGCAGGCCATGCCTTCCTTGATTCCCCTGTCTAATTACTTTTCAGAAATATTTGGGATTGCTGAAGTGCCTGAGATTCTGGCAAATCTCAGCCCTAAATACTATACATATTCCAATTCACATTTAAGTTTTTTATGCTCTTCCTTCTACCAACACTTGTCATGGCTGACGTTTTCGACCCTTCCAGGCTAAATCATCTGTCCAGTCACATTAGAGGGATTCCAGTTTAATTGGGAGAAGAGTGAGAACACAGGATGGAAGTACTCTTGCCATTGCACACAAATGTTTTCTGTCACATAAATGTGTGAGGTTCTGGGGAACTGTATCATTAGGAGGCACATAATAAAGCTGCAAGGTAAGATTGTTGGCGGTTGCCTGCGCATTCCAGTATTTTCTGAAATCTAAATATGAGGAAATTGTTTTTATTGCCACAGCTTGAGGTTTGCATGCAATTCTGGGTTAACAGAATCCATTAATATATATCAGGAAATTGTGCTTGAGTAAAAACCTGACATTTGCAAAGCATCCCGGCCCATGAATTGAATTGGGCGAAGTGAGATAACCAAGGATAGTAATACACTTTTTACTCAAATACTGCTATTTTGCACAAACTATTAGCAAATTGTGTTTCTTTAGTCATAAACTTTTTCAAGGCATACTGGATAAGAGAAAATTGTTGGATGTATGCAATCGACACTTTATGCTTTCAGAAAAACCTGTGCTTATTAAACTTCCTTTGGTGGTGACCAACCTCAGATGCAAATACTCTAGCAAACTTCATTTCCCCCATTCACTTCCTCAAACTGTTGCTTGGCTTGGTCTCAGATATGGCCCATTCCTGTCCCATACCGTTGGTCAACCCACCCATGTCAGGTAGTGTTTTTATTAGGAGAAATGGGGGAATGTCTGATGTTGGAATATTATGTTTTCTAGTTATTTTTTTCCAGATGCTTTGATAGCCTATTGAAAGTACATTTTCTCAAAGTTTATGTTATTAAAGCCAACTCGCAAATGCATCACATTATAGTTATTCCGATATTGTGATAGTTCTAATGACACATATCCTTAAACTATCAATGCAGAGTTTTCTCTGATGCCCAGTTTATTTTTTTTTCATTTTTGGTTGTCAAGTATTCTGTGACCGAAGCACACTGAAGGATTCTTGTACATCGTGCCAGAGACATATTTTAGGGTCTGGTTCTCGTGTATTTTAGACACTTACTCGCTGAACAGGCATGACCTCTATGCAGCTCACCAAAAAGGACATAATTAAGAAAAGGCTCCACCTTCATTCAGAGATTTCAAATCCAACATCAGACATTGGAAATTGCCTTCTCTTAGATAAATCTTTTTTTTTTAAAGATGTTTTTTATTGAGTCAAAGAACATTAACTTAACATTGCCAGGATAGTGATATGCAATTGTGAATATACATGCATAAAAAATATTGTACTTATAAATGCATATTAAACATGCAAATGAACTAGACATAAACAGCAATATAGTATAAAAGACTTCAAGTTTGAATAAAGAAAGAAGAAAGAGAGAGGGAGAGGGAGAAGAGCTATAGGGATAGAAAAGGGAATCAAGTGATAGCTATGTGGAGTGAGAGAGGTAATAGACATTAGTTACAGCGAATGTAAGATGAAATAAGTATATATAAGAAGAAAAACAGGAAATATATTGACATTTTTTAAAAAGGAGGAGAAAAATCAATTTCCTTCGCAGTGCGTGAGAGATAGTTACTTAATGGCAACCATAGCTGATGACATTTGAAGAAAGTTCCTGTTGAATCAAGCTTGTAGCTGTCAAGTGTATGATGATAACATACAGAATTCAACCACTGTCTGAGAGTAATGTTCTCCGAAGATTTCCAGTTAGAAGTAATAATAGAGATTTCAATAGAAAGCAAAAGATCCACCAATTTTCCAAGAGGCCTGAATGAACTCCAGATATCGTATGTGCCACCCAAAAACAGTAATTCATATGACATTGGTAAGGAGATCTGAGCTATTGCTGAAATGCGAGACCATATTGAGGACCAAAAAGTAGATAGGGATGGACAAGAAAAAAACTTATGAAAGTCAGTACCCTGCTGACTGTGGCAGCGCCAACAATTGTCATTTTGTGCAAGTTTGAGTTTGTAAAGGCGTACAGGAGTGTAGAAAAGTCTATTATAAAAATAATATAGGGTCTGTGTGAGGCTTGCAATGCGTGCAGTGGAATGTATCTTATACCATATTCTATCCCATAAAAAAGTTAGCCAAACAACACCAAGATCTGATTCCCACAATGTCTCAATAGGTGATTTGAGTCTAGGTGAAACAGACGTTCTTAAAAGTTTATAAATTCCAGCTGCCCTAGGATAATTAGAAGTTACGACCGGGTGTGGAGATGATGCAAGAGAAGAATGATTATGATATATAAGTTTATTGAGGGCCTCTTGGACTAGAGTAGAAAGAATTATATATTGGGATTTCATAGGGAGATAATAAATTGCTGAGAGAGTAGTAAAAGGGATGAGAGAGTCTTTATGATATAATTGGGAAATGAGACTAATACCTTTAGTCATTCAAGCCTTCCAACACAAGGTATTACCTTGTTTCCTAAACGAACTATTGTGCCAAATAGGACTGTTAAAGAATTGATTAATGGGGGCAAGATACGCAATAAAAAAAGGTTTCAGTAAGTTGACTGAATGGGAGATAGTGCTGGGCAACCAGAATTTTGGGGGGGTTAGACATAAATATAATGTATTTATGGGAAAAGGGAGAAATAAATGTTCCTTCCAAAGAGAACCATAGCTTTTGAGGGACATCATTGAGTGTAGATAAATAGGGATGTATTTGCTTAATGCCAAAAGATTTGTGATCAGTTAAAAAATCAGGAAAATTAACTCCACCTTGTACTTGAGGATGTTTTAATTTCGAGAGAGAGATTCTGGATTGTTTACCGTTCCACAGGAACTTGGATAGAATTTTATCAATTGAACTAAAAAATAGTTTAGGTATCTTAATAGGATGCATCATAAGGAAGTAGTTAATGATAGGGAGAAGCATCATCTTAATGGTGTCCAAGTGGCCCCACCACGTGAGATATAACGGAGACCATTTCTGTGTGAGTTCTACAAGCTTTGCAGATAAGATTTCTAAATTAGTCTTTAATGTATGCTTGAGAGTAGTGCAGTACCATACCCCCAGGCATTTAATCTTAGAAGAATACCAAGATAATCCTGCATCAAGGAATACAGAGCCAGTGCAATGAGCATTGGGTGGTAAGACCACTGTTTGGTCTATATTAAGTTTATAGCCAGATACATCAGAATATAAGTTGAGCTCATGCAGGAATGCAGGAAGAGAACTGTCAGGGTGAGACATGAACAAAAGAATATCATCAGCATATGCCATAAATTTGATGTGTGCATTATTAATTTGAAACCCCGAAAATTGTTCCGACGTTTTTTATTGGTATAGAAAAGGTATGAGAGCCGAAATAAATAGTAAAGGAGATAATGGGCATTCCTGACGAGTACACCTTTTAAGAGGGAAAAAAGGAGATTGAATAACATTTGTTATAACCGAGGAACATGGTGAGGAATAAAGAATGGATATAAAATGTCGGAATTTAGTACCTAGTCCATGCCATTCCAATGCTTTCGACAAGAAACCCCAGAAGACCCTATCAAAGGCCTTTTCCGCATCCAGTAATAATGCTGCCAGAGGAATAAATGCCTTGTTAATAATATTTTAAAAAGTACAGGAATTATCTGCTACATTTCTATTAGGGATAAAACCGGATTGATGAGAATCAATAAGTTCAGGTATATATGGGAGTAAACGGAGAGCTAAAACTTTGGCATAGAGTTTACAATCAATATATGGGTCTATATTTTTTACAGTCAGTTGCATTACAATCTTTTTTGGGAATAAGACAAATCATGGCCTCCGTAAATGAGCCAGATGCAGAACCTGACATTATAAAGTGATTAAGTAATCGAAAGAGTTTGTGGAAGAGAGACTTAGCAAACTGAATAAAGAATTCTACTGTGAAGCCATCTGGGCCTGGAGCCTTACCCTTGGGAGAGATTGTAAAGCTGTATATAGTTCGGTAAGTTGTAGGGGTTGGTCTAAAGATGAAAGGTCAATCTGCAATGGGTCTCTTGGTTTGAGATTAGAGAAATATTGGTTGAGAGATTCAACTGTTGGTATGTGTTCTGGAGTGTACAGGTCCTTATAGTAAGAAGCAAAACACAATGCTATATCTTTTGCTCTAAAGTGTTTAACACCATTGTTATCTGTGATAGATTTAATAGTTGTTTTTTCTTTTCTTTGTTTCAAATATCGAGCTAGAAGAGAACCAGCTTTATTGTTACCACCATAATATCTGGCATTTATTTTCAGGAGGGTGCTGCATGCTTCTTCAGTGGTGTATTGGTTAAACTCCATTTTAGCTGAGACTAGTGCTTCAAGATGTGATTTACTAGTTTTGTGAGTATAGTATTCATGTTCTAGGGACTTTATATTTTCAAGGATGGAAGTCGAGTTTTGTTGAGCAGACTTTTTTTGAGTGAGCGTAACTTATGATGAAACCCCTAGAGGCTGCTTTCAATGCATCCCACACAAAATGAAATGATAGTTGATCACTATCGTTGATGTGGAAGTATTCTTCTATAAACTTACTGTAGGAAGCGATAAAAGTAGCATCTGAAAGCAGAGAATTATTAAACCTCCATGAAGATGTTTTAGAACTATTAAGAAAAAGATCAAGGTCAGTAATTACAGATGCGTGATCTGAGATCAAAACAGCACCGATTTCAGAGTTGACCATATGTTGCAATAAACCTTTACTCAGAAAGATATACTCAAACCTAGAATGGGAATGGTGGGTAGGAGAATAAAAAGAGTATTCCAAGAGATCGGGATTGCATATCCCCCAGGAATCAGAGAGAGAATGCTGTAAAATAAAGTTTTTAAAAGCTTTGTGGGAGGCATGTGGAATGAAACGTGACGTGGAACGTCTGTCCAAAAATGGATTGAGAATTTGGTTGCAGTCACCACCTATTAGTAAATTGTTTGAGGAATGTTCAGAGACAATATGTGAAAGATTCTTCCCAAAATTTGGATCCAGATGTGTGGGGCCGTATATATTTAGGATAGTAAGAGAAATATTGTCAATTGTAAATGCTACAAGTACCCAGCGACCTTCTGTATCTTGATGCTGTGAAATTATGGTTGGTTTGAGAGATTTATGACAGAGTATAATTACCCCATTTTTGTTTGTGGTAGAAGGGGAGTAGAAAATGTCCCCACCCATTGTTTTTTTAACTTAATTGCCTCAGAGTCGTTGAGGTGAGTCTCTTGCAACAAAGCAATGTGGCATTTCAAACGAGCTAGGTGAGATAGACACGCTGACGTTTAATGGGGTGTTTAAGCCCCTCAACATTCCAAGTAACAGTTCTAAGTTGCATGACAAGAAGTATTAATAAACAACTGTGTAACAAGTAAAAAACTAGGCATCTCAATTTTGCAAAAGCAAAGAAATGGGAAAGAAAAAAGATAGTAAAGAAAAAGAAAAGGAGGAAGATGACTTCCAGAAGTTGTATATACATGGATGTGGCAATACAGGGACTAAAGTCCATGAAAGCTAAAGAAGACAAGATAGAAAGTGAATACCCCGAATGGTAGAGGGACAGCGGAGAACCTGAAAAGACAGGCAAGAGTGGCTTCAGCACAAGAAAAGTGATATTAGATATTAAAACATATGAAGGCGAGTTTCATGGAAGAAAAAAAACCATACAAACGAAAAATGTACCATTCAGGAGAACAAATAACGTAATAACTACAGTAAAGGAGTGTGACATGATGAACAATAAAAATCAAAGCTTACCAGTGGAACGTGTAGGAGAACAATTTGGATGGTGAGAAAGGGAAACGGTTGGGAAAGGAACATGAGGATTGCACAAAGAACAGTATCTAAAAAAATAAATAAGAAAATAACAAGAAGCAGAGAACGAAAACCATGGATATAAATACTAAACATAACCATTACTATTAAACTGTCCAGAAAAAAAAAAGAAAGGACATTAAAGACAAATTAAATTATATCTTCAAGTAATTGCAGATGCTTCTAGTTCCATTGCTTCTGTTTTGTGTTGGTTAATAAAAGTTTGTAGTGCTGAAGGTTCCACAAACGCGTAAGATTTGTCCTTGAATGTAATTTTGAAAAGGCGTGGGTGAAGAAGACCATATTGAATATTTAAGGATTTGAGTTGTGGACGTAAGTCCGAAAACTGTTTGCGACGTGCAGCTGTAGCAGGAGAGAAGTCTTGTGTGAAAAACCCTTTGGCAGTCATTCTGACCGCGGCAGGCGGCGGTCGGCGCCCACCATGTGGTTACCGCCATATGGCCGCTCTGCGGTCAAAAGACCGCGGCGGTCATTCTGGCTTTCCCGCTGGGCCGGCGGGCTACCGCCAAAAGAGCGCCCGCCGGCCCAGCGGGAAAGGCCCTGCAACAAGGAAGCCGGCTCCGAATGGAGCCTGCGGAGTTGCAGGGGTGCGACGGGTGCAGTTGCACCCGTCGTGATTTTCACTGTCTGCAGTGCAGACAGTGAAAATCTTCATGGGCCATGTTAGGGGGCCCCTGCATAGCCCATGCCAGTGGCATGGGCAGTGCAGGGGCCCCCAGGGGCCCCACGACACCCGTTCCCGCCATCCTGTTCCTGGCGGTAAGAACCGCCAGAAACAGGGTGGCGGGAAGGGGGTCAGAATCCCCATGGCAGCGCTGCAAGCAGCGCCGCCATGGAGGATTCCCTGGGCCAGGGGAAAACCGGTGGGAAACCGCCGGTTCCCCTTTTCTGACCGCGGCTTTACCGCCGCGGTCAGAATAGCCCTGGAAGCACCGCCAGCCTGTTGGCGGTGCTTCCGTGGTCCCCGGCCCTGGCGGTCATGGACCGCCAGGTTCGGAATGACCCCCTTTATGACCTGACCATAGCAAAGAGCCCATCTTTTTGGCTTCCGAAATAATTTGCATCAAGTCAGTAAATTGGAGAAAGAGAATAATAATGCCTCTAGGATGTGCACGAGGGCCAGTTGAAGTCTGTGGACCTAAACGATGTGCCCGTTGGATAGAGAGGGGAGTGGTAGAAGGCAAGCAAAGAATTGAAGGTATTTCTGTTTGAAGGAATGCAATCATGTTAGAGCCTTCCGAACCTTCTGGAATCCCAAAAAGGTGAAGATTATTTCTCCTATTTCTATTTTCTAAGTTTTCAATAAACCTATTAAGTTGAGCTATGTCCTTGCAGATCTGAGGATTGACAGTGTTACAATCTTCAAGGTACGGACTCTTTGTTCCAGAGTACAAATTAGTTGTTCGTGTTGGGACCATTGCTCCTCAATACGTTGCAAAGAGGCATTAGTCATCATCATAAAGGGCTTTAATGCACGCAATTCCTCCATGACATCATCTAGAGTAAGATGTGTAGGTGATTTTGAGGGAGAATCAAGGTCTTTTTTTGGGTGCTTGACGGAGGAGGTGTAAGATAGCTTTTTCGCAATTGCGCCAGCAGCATGAGATGAAGAGGCGCTATCCTTTAAAAAGACTGCTGCCCTAACCATTGTTAAAGCTGATGGTAGAGAAGATTTAGTTATATGTGTGCGCACCACTCGAAGAGGATTATTAGACTTGGAGGAAAAGGATGACTGGCTGCTCTGAGAATTATGTGGTCTCCCCATAAAAGCCAGCAGCAATTTGGTAATAGGAAGCCAGCAATGTGAGGTGTTGATGAAATTATATTATGATGAGAAGCTGCTGCGAGAAGTTTCCAACAAAAGAGCAAAATATAATAAAAAATATATAAATAGAAAATCCAAAATTATTCTCTCATAACAGGTATGACAGAATACCACAAGAGCAAAGCACTTTACTGCACATAGTCAAACAATTGGTGAGTAGTTTTAAGGGAACCTTCTGAAAAGGAAAAATCCCCTCCATCAAAGGAAACTATTTACCATGTTATGAAGAGCAATTTGAAAGAGCTCCTTGACAACAAGAGCTGCCAGTGAATACTGAAAGTTGAAAACCTCAGCTAAATGTGTTTGAAGAGAGAGGTCAAAAGTTCAGCTGGCTGTCAGAAGGTAATAAATATTCCATTGTAGAGGAAATTAGATTGGTAGAATGGCATCCAGGCAAGCAGTTAAAAGTCAAATAGAAACATCTCTGTGAAAGTTTAGGTTTGTGCAGAGGCTTGTGGAGTGAAATGCAAATGATGCAGATAAATAATTACCTCAGGCCCTCAAATGAAGTCTCTGAAATGACTTCAAAACTTGATGTCTCTCTCTGTAAGAGAAAGGCATATTTATGCAGCGGCAGAGCTCCAGTGCTCAAAAATGCTGAAGAAATTAATCATTTTTATGTGAAAACATCTCCTTCTTTCCAGGAAGTGCTGAAGCCTCACAGAGCTCTAAAGAGCAGCGGCCATCTTGCGTGACCTCCAGCCACACCCCAGATAAATCTTTTTTCATTAAGTGCTTCCATTTACCTTGGGCTACGCCTCAGTGTAGGTAACTTAAATGGGAACCTTGCTGCATGCAACCATTAGCCTCAGAGACCCAAACTGATTTTTATGTCAGAATGGTCTTTAAATCCAAAGGTAACATCTTGGGAGTATACTTACAAGCCCCTCGCGCCTCCTTGCGCCACATTAGTGTCACTTTTCTATGCTAATGTGGTGTTAGGTAGGCATTTCCGATGAGCCATATTTACAAACCTGCGCAACGCTTGTATTGAGCCATTTTGCAAACCTCGCACCACATTATTGGCTACGCCAGGCATAATGTATGCAAGGGTTTTTTTTTTGGTGCAGGGAGGCCCTAAAAAATGGCGCTGTGAAATCTACAAGATTTCACTGCACCATTTAAAAAAAATGATGCACCCTTATTAATGTATGGGCCTTCCTTTACTTTGTAGGATTAGCTCCATAATTTTTGGCGCTAATCCTGCAAAATCCCACAATAGCGTCAACAATTTTTACGTTATTGTTTTTACATGCACCATGGTGCCCCGTGTTGTAAATACAGCACACACACGGTGTTGTTAGAGTGGCAAAGGGCAACGCAAGAAAAATGGTGCAACTGGAGTGATGCGCTACTTTCTTGTAAATGTGCACCTCAGTGTGGAAACACACTGTAAACCCTAACTTTGTCCCAAATTTCATAAAGCCGTAAGCATGTTAAGTCATATTTTTCCAAATTTGTACTGTATCTGCTGTTTTTTGGCATATTCTTTTCAATGGCTATTTATAGAAACAAGTTGGTCTTAAGATTTGAAGCCCTCGTCTGGTTTGATTCCCTTTTGTGGTAATTTGTTAATTAGACTTTTTTTTTTACTGCCCTTTGTATGGAGCTCTTTGTTTGCTTAACTATACCTGTTTGAAGTGGTGTTACTCCATTGCCTCTCACATTCTCTTAAAAGTAAGCTTGGTGCTTGGCCTAGCTTCTAAATTTGAATCAAACAATAAATATAGAGGAAAGACTAGTAAAACACTAGCCAGGAGGCATAGGAACTCAGGTACAGCTCACAACAAGCCTGTGTTCTCACTCTCCCAAAGGTTACAACTGAATTCCCCACAACTTCTTTGCTAAACATTTCTCTTAAATGCCTCATGCTTCACCAAAATTGGTTCAGAAGTGCTTTCAAAATGCACATCTGCTTTTGCACATATTTGAGCTGGACAGTATTCTCCTTTGCAATTTTTCATTTAAAATAAATGTATTTATTTGTTTAACTATTTATTTATTTACTATTTAAAAAACATACTTAGGAATTTAGGGGCATATTTAAGATAAGTGGCGCTGCACCTAGTGCAGCGCCACTTTCCTTGAACCTCTTAGCACCCCCTACCGCCACCATGTCAGCTCCATATCTAAGATACAATCCTCCATGGCGCAGGGTAGGGGCCAATAGCATCATTTTTATTGACGCTATTGATGTACTCTTCAGGAGTAGTGCCAAAATATTGGCGCTACTCCTTCAGAGTACATAGGGATGCATTATAAATAATGGAAGCCTCCTTTTAACGCTTGCTCTGAGCAGGGGTTAAAAGTGCGATAAAAAATTACGCAAAGAAATCTGTTAGATTTCCTTGCGCCATTTTTTCAGCCCTCCTAACGGGGGAACTCCCCATTTGCATACATTATGCCTGGGCAGGCATAATGTAGCACAAAGGGTTACAAAGTGGCACAATGCATTCATTGTGCCACTTTGTAAATATGGCACAAGGATTTTGGCCTCTCTGGACCACATTAGCATAAAAAAGGACTCAAATGTGGCACAAGGTGGCGTTAGGGGCTCATACATTTTTATTGCATCTGAAGTTGAGAGAATGTATTAGTCAAACAGGGTTTCAGTTTTTTTATAAAAATATATTTTTGCACATTCATCCTCAAACTTTCCTTCGTTGTATATTCCTAATATGTGTACGACTTTGACAAAATAACTGACTTCCATGCCTCAAATCTCTGTAATTTACTAATGGTTAGCCATTTCCTCACAGCCCCTGTCTGCATTTTTCTTGATTTGCATACAATGGTCTAAACTGACGCCTTACTAATAATAGTGACCCACCAAAGTTCATTCATGAAAAGATGCCCACTTTGGGATTTTCGGCTCCCTTGTACCAACAACTGCTTCAGCCTCTGAGAAAAGCAACCCAATAACTTTCCTCTTGAACTGGCAATGGCTTTTACTGTTGTGATGTAAAACGCAAGAAGCATTTCACTGGCTGACCTTACATGTTGCTAAATATCTAACTCTATACCTCTTTTGGGAGCACAAAGCAAGGGTACACCAATCACTAGGGTGCATATTTATGAGAACAACATGCAGTGCAGCAAGTCACCCTGCAGCACTGTGCTGCAGTGCACGATATGAATGCACTGTATTTAAGTCCATATGGTGCATTCCTGCCTTTTCCCCTTGCTGCTGCCCTTTTGGCTGCCAGGCGCCAATGCAGGCACCATTGCACTATGGTGCAAGAGTGCCTCAGTTGCATGCAGGATTGCTTCTGTGCAGGAAGGAGTACATTTCTCAAAACAACAATCCCCTGAGGCATATTCCTTTATTTATGTTTGCTTCAGAATACTGCACATACAGAAAAAGGAAGGTACAAGGAGAAATGAAGATATTTCTCTTTGTTTGGCCTCCCCTGGGGAGGTATTGCATTTTAATGCATTCCCAGGTTTACCAGTTCTGGCAAATCTGTAAATGCATCAAAATCCATGGGAGTTGCATAGGAACACCCACGCAGTGCCCATGGAATGCCTTTCTAGGCAGAGTAAGGCAACACAATGATTTGCTATGCATTGATTTACTCCAGATTTATGAAGCTACTCAGTGCTACACAAAGTGGCCTTGCGTAGCTTCATAAATTGCATTTGGAGTTTGCGGAGTGTTTGTACCACGTTGCATGGCGCAACCTGATGGAAACTTCTGAATAAGTATGCCCTAAGTGTCTTATAGGGCAGCTCAGCTGTCCTCTGTTATCTTGATAAAGAACATGGATTTCAATTATAAGGCAAAACAAGTGCTTCAGTGTGAGTTCAAACATAGACCTTCATTATCATTATATTGTCATAGGAATTGGACCTAATATAGTTAATGTTTAATTCTCTGCCAGCTGATCGGGTTTTTGCTGCTTTCTGGGCAGAATAAGTAGTCAGAATCAAAGTAGGTGCACATTCCAGGACCTATGTAATTGTAATTGGCAATTGCATACCCTGTAAGTATTGGTACCAACTAAGGGGCAAATGTATTAAGAAGTTGTGCAACGCATCGCTGCAACCAAAGTAGCTGCACTGCATTGGACAAGGGAGAAAACATTGTGCAGAGCCATATCTGCACTGTGGCTGCTGTTATCCCATGTCTGCACCTTAGCACCATAAATCACAGGTGTGTGTGTGGCGTACTGTTTAGTAAAGGTTTTTCATGAGAAGGGTACACTTCCAGTTCAAAATGCTGTGCTGTGTCAAGACATATCCTTAAACTTTTTTAACATTGAGGGCCATATTTATCAGCATTTCAAGCAACGCAGCACAGCAAGCTACCTAGTTGCACTTCTTGAAAGGGAATGGGCTGTTGTGGGTCTATTTTAGTTAGTCACTTGGGCACAGTGATAGCTTAGCTTAGAATTGCAGCCTGTGCCGGTTTACCTAGTAATTATGCTCTGCATTTCTGTATTCAATTCTTATTCATTTTATTATTGCTTCTTGTATTGGCATTGTTTTAATTTCATTATCAACTGCTTTTCTGTGAAAGCGTCATTATCTGTTCTATGGATAACATACTTTGCATCATGTTCTTTTCCTCTGAATCACAAGAGCGGAATACGAGGCACACAGAATAATATTTGAATTGCCCGACCCCAGACTGCATAAATAGTCCAGCACTTAGGTACGTACCTGTGGCAGGCTGCTGTGCATTAATATGAGCATGTCCCATATAAAACATTGTGTAGGACAAAGGGCATTAGAGGGAGTTACAGCCAGAATTTCCATCCATGCTGCATGCTGGTTTTCGGGAGACCTCAGCCTTTGTGTCTCCACAGATCCTGCTCTGGGGAATGACGGCATGACCTTGTACCAAGCTAACAGGGATGGGGTGCTCTTCTCATGAACACTGTATGGACAGATTTAGCTTACATCGCCATACTCTTGCTTAGGGGCTAGACATTAGGCTTTTAGTTAGGAAATGTATACTTATGTCATGACACTATGTTGCAGTTGTTTATATTTACGTCTCTGATTTGCACAATCCCGACTTTTTTATTCCTCACTATCCTAATCATTGCAGTTCATGCGTTTTATTGTAAATTACAGTTTTTTCAATAAATGTATTAAAAACTGTCCTGTTTCTCTTTTCCTACCTATGGGCGAGTAAGAGACTTGTATGTGGGGAGAAAAGAGTATGGCTTGTTTCACACCATTTTCCCTGAGTGTTTTTCAGAGTTCCATGCAAGGCTGCCACAAATCACCTTTACCAGTTGGGTTTCGGTGAGGTGCTTCTAGTGAGCCGGGAGGGTTGGGCCGGCAGCTGTCAACTGGTGTAGGGGTGACTGAGTCACCTACAACGCAGAGTTGCTGCCACCCCAAATCCATCTCATTGGAGTAGGAGAGTCCTTTATGACAGGGGAGGAATGTGCTGTATTTAACACTATATGGTGCAATTTTTCCCTCTGCCTGAGCTGGTGCAGAAACTGCTGCCTTGCACAAACACAGACAACCTTGCACCATAGAGAAAGGGTGACTGTGTTGCAGGCAGGATTGTTTTTGTGCAGGAAGGGACACCTTCCAGCACAAAAACTATTTCCTGAGGCTTTTTCCTCTTTCTATGTATTCTGTAGAATTCAGCACAAGTAGAAAGAGGAAAAACAGGGAGAAATAAATATATTTCTCCTTGTAACACTTCCAGTGGGTAGGAGAAGCATTTTGATGCATTCCCTGGTCTATCACTCACGTGTGCTGTGCAGTGCAACACACTTGCAAAGTCCTAAAAGCTTTGAGAAATACAAACACTTCTACAAGTTAAGGCCGTCCTTGAGAAGGTATTAATTTTGTATACAAAGCCTTCATACCATTTTAACTTTATTAACTAGCATTTTGCTTCAAAAACATGGGCCCTAGCTTGAGATCACCTATGTACCACCCATGAGACATTCCCTTGATGGAACGTGACACAAAGCAGTGCAAAAAAATAATTTGTGTCTCAAAGTAAATCAAACATCAGCACTTTGTGTCAATTTGTGCTACTTTTAGTGACTGCACCCACGCAAAACATTGATAAATTTGCTTCTTAGTACCATTCTGATTCGAGGACCTCATGCTGGGGATACCTCTTCAATAATGTCTTTTCTCCTTATTCCAAAGAGTGCAAATGTAGAATGTCCACAATTTGCCAGCACAATTCTAGCTTTTACTTAACACAAATCATGAGGTCAAACACCAGTGAAAAGAGCAATTTAAAAAACTAATCCTGGCACAAACTCCCCTTTGCACCTGAATTGGGATTTGGGCAAAGAGAAGAATGATTGCATTTGTGTCAGAATCATTGGACCTTTATTGAGTGCTGTAAATTTGAGGAACATTGTAAACATTTGTTAAGACATTTCGCCATTTCGAAGGTACAGATGAGGTTACTAAAAAATAATGTAGTAAACTTGTTGACTGCCCTACTATCATATAGTGGGTGATAATACCTTGGAATGTGCGTGCTATGAAGTATAGGCAGTATACTGCGATTGACACTTGCAGTTCAAAGAAGTCAATTGTTGGAAAGTGGGTTAGTAGTTGTGAAAATATGGACCTGTCACTAGTAATGAGGCTGCTATCATAATGTAAGGTTCAGTCAAAGTCTCTGTAAATTAAGCCCTTGCTCAAATCCTGGTAGCTGGCAATGAGCAGGCAGACTTAACTTAGGAGACAGGTATGTTAAGCATGTAAAAACACCAATACATTGAATAAGAAAGACACAACACACAATAAAAATCCAACAGCAATTTATAAAGGAAATATTTGTATCTTTGCAATGACACCAAAACCAATAAAATCCAATGCAAGGAACTGGAGGTAAGCATTTTACCAAGAACACAAATGTGATTTCAAGTGCTTAGAAAACAACAGGGCCAACCGGGGACATCTGGTCATCTTTGACTGGAGCTAAGTCACAATTTGAGGCCGACCACAATGGAGCCCTTCTCAGATACACTGAGCAGGAGGCCTCGGTCAAAGTTTTACTTTCAGACTTTGGCCCATACTTATACTTTTTTTGCACCGCATTTGCGTAATTTGTTTTTTACGCAAATTCAGTGCAAACCTAACTCCATCTTTATATTTTGACATTGGACACGTCCAACATTAAAATATAGGAGTTTGCACTATTTTTTAGCTGAGTGACCCTACCTTGTGTCAATGAGATGCAAGGTAGGCATTCCATCCAAAAAATTGTCCTATTCCCATAGCCCCAGATTTATCCTCCCATGCTAAAATGACAGAGGGGGGCTAAATAATGGTGCTAAGCTTACTTAGCACCATTATTTAATGCCTGGGTCAGACCAGGCGCTAGGGAACCTGTGGACTCATTTCCATGGTTAAACACCATGGAATGGGTCCACAGGTGCCCTCCCCAAGCCCCAGAAACACTCACACCCCCACCAGAGGGACACCGGAGAATGGGGGACCCATCCTGGGAAGTCCAGGTAAGTATTTTCTTCTATATTTTTTTGTCCTTGAGGCCCCCTGCATGGCACAGGGTGCAATGGCCATGCCCCGGCACACTTGTCCCCTGTGCTGGCCATTGGGGTGCTGGGCATGACTCCTGTCTTTCCTAAAAACAAGAGTCATATTTTGGTGGTTGTGCACCAGGAAGTGGTGCTAGTCTGATTAGAAGCAGGCTAGCATCATTTTCTGACACACAGCCCTCTCCTTCCTACCGCCACCCCCAACAGGCTAGCGCCCTTTTTTGAGATGCTAGCTCAAGGTTAGCGCTGGCTTGCACCTTTCAATAAATACGATGCCTGGCTGGCGTTGTGAAATGATGCGAGCAGGTGCTAAACTTTTTGCTGCAAAACTGCGTTAGTGCAGTTTTACGGAAAAAGTATAAATATGGGCCTTAGTCATTTTGCTGGAACTTTTTCTCTCATCGTTGAACGAGGCTCCTCATCAGGCCAGGCTTCAATGCGACGTTGTCAGCTTGGCTCAGCACAAGCTTCCAGTCAACGCCTGGAAGTCTCATCAATGGGGAAAAGCTCCAGAGTTTCAGCTGGACAAACCTGAAATTCCGGCAGATTTGCAGTTCGATGGCGGCGGTTGACTCTCGCCGAAGGGGTCAGTTATCTTACAGAGCTTTTTTCCAAAAGTTCGCCAATCTTCTCCAAGCTTCTGTATCTCATTCTGAAAGTCCTCCTTTGGGGCTTCAGTGATCCACAACACCATTCCAAGGGTCTGGAAGCCGTGAGATGGCCCTTGAGAGGTTGGGACAACATTTCCCAGAATGCACCTAACTAATCCTCAAAAGTCCAGCTGAAGTTGGTCAGCTGGGTCCTCCTTGGTGGAGAATTTGCAAGTTAAGCTCTTTTAACCTGTTGCTGTCAGGGAGTCTTAGAGCTGTAGTTCCTCAGATTGCAGCAGGTGCAATCATGCAGAGTGCATTCCTTTGGGGTAAAGACAAGGGTTCCTGCAGGGCAGTCTTTCTTTTCCTTCTAGTTCAGGAAGTGATCTGAGTTAATAGGCAACACTTCCATATTTATCCAGTGTTCCTGGGCTGGCAAGTGGGGGGGGGGGGCATCACGACCAATAGGGTGCAGCATCCACCCTCGGGGTGACCACTTCCTGTGAAGTCTAGCAAAAATCTATCCCAGGAGGGCACTATTCTCCCAAAATCCAGGATGGAGGAAATCCTTCCTTGGAGTAAAGATCTGGCTAAGCCATCCCACTGGTGTGGACTATTTCCCTAAACACTCCCCCTAGGCTCCCATCTGGCAGGGGTGGCAGGAAAAAGGTGTGAGCCTGCATCCTGTCCTAAGCTTCATTTTCCATTTGAAGACCAGTTTGGCTACTCCGCCCGCTTCTTGCTATTTGCTCTGCAGCTTGAGATTTCCCCTCCCCTGATGTTTTATTGTCTCAATGCAGCCACTTCACACCTCATTAAAGTAGCTTGGCTCAACCTGGTAAAGGCTGCCCAACTAGAGAAAAGGTGCTGGAGAGCTGGATTTTGCCTAAACAGAAAAGCAAGTTCTATAACTTATTTTCTGTCTTCTAATAGAGGCAAATTGTTTGATGTATTCTAACTGTCATTTGGAGTCCAAGAATGGAAATTGTAGCCCATTTCTAGCATAAATTATACTTTAATATAGTTTCTTAATGTTAGCCTATGGAGCTACTATACTTCAATGAGGAAAAACGTATGTTGGAAAGAACTTGTGAATATAAAGAAACCTGTGACACAATAAATTTAATGTCAGATTAGTTATAAATTGTTTAAACATAATTGCTCTGATGTATCATGTAGGGGGACATCAAGCATTAGAGTCACACAAAAATGTCTGACAACATCTCCACCTGAAGCAACACCACCTTATTCGTGCTCAATGACAAAAGTCAACGTGGTAACCTCTGAATTATTGGAATAGTCCCTCTACATTAACAATAATATTCTATTCTACAGTATGCAATGTCCAATCTAATGAGCACTTAACCTTGCAATGTCCAATGTGAAATGAGAACTTTTAGTAAAACAAATTGATATCAATAACATGAAAATATTTAATCCATTATCAGGAAAAGGGAAAAATAAAACGCAATTTATAATCCAGACAGAATCAAAGCGCTTCAGTCACATGGAACCATTAAGAAACTGCCTGTTAAAACTTTCATTCCATTTAGATCAACAATTTGCAAATTACATCTTGTGGTCACTGGTGTTAATCTGTAAAATAGCAACAGCTACTGAAAGCTAAAGATAGTTCGTAATTTTCTTGACAGATTCCATCACACAAGTTTACACTCCTCACGTGGTAACTACAGGTCCAAACCGTTAAGACAAAGTTAGAGAATACCAGTGTGTCACCCCATGAACATTAAAAATGAAGTCACTGTTCTATAATTTGACAAAAGAAACTCTTGTCACCAGCAGAACTACCTTCAAGTCCTGGCCCAACAAGGGTATCTCATTGTGTGCAGACAAGGTGTGGCTAAAAATTCCTTAATGACTTAATTGTTTTCTTTTACGACGTGAATTGGTGCCAGTAATTATTACAATGTTATAATCGGCGTTTATCATTTTTCAGTGAGGGATTCAGAAATCTCTGATTGTCTGAGAATGATATTTGAACACATGTAACATGCCGGTAAATATGCTGAATTGATTCTTATTTCTGATAAGGAAATAATACTCTTTCAGTTGAAACCAGGCCTCCAGAATCTGGCAACAGACTACTTTTACAGTCTGACAGGATCCTTTGGGTATTTCCCCAGAATATCAACAACATAATGTCGTGTGTCAAAATTACAGAGGACTAAAATATTGTGAAGGTAAGTTTGCATAGATAAGCATTGGTTTACTATACTTAATCCACATATATGTACTAAAGAATATTATATCTATACTTATCTAAATAGGCTTACCTTCTCGATATTTTGTCCCTCGATATTTCTGCCATGATATTTTGACATACTATCCTTTTTGTCCTCATTATTCTATCTCACAAACCTATGTTATGCCCAATAACCCCCACATATTACACAATACAAAACATTAGCGTAGCGCACACAAACATTGTCCGCCCTCTTCAGCCATTGGCTTGCACGTGTGAGCTCTCTTCAGTCTGGCTTGCCTGTTTATTAGATCACCCCATCTCATTTCAGAGGTTTACATGCCTCTGCAATCTGTGGTGATCAGCAGAAAAAGAGTCTGGCTCGAGTAGTGCAATTGATTGCATGATCTTGGTATCGCAGGAGCCTATCAATGCAACTTGCTGTCTGTTAATGTAGGGTGCTGTACTGAGAGGCTAGCAGGCTATGCTCATCCAATCTAGCTCCCTTTGGCCGACACAGTGGTATTCTTTACCATACGGGACTAACTAAACTGTTCTTAATTATTGCTTGGCCTACTCAGAAAACCTCATTAATTTGTGAGGGGAACCCCCTCAGGAAAGAAGGTCACCACCTCATGACCATGCTTTGGCTATCATACATCAGGGACTCTCCTCAAAATATACTGTGGTTCTCTAGCTTGGCGCACTTGGATGACTTGGCTGAAGTTTCGTCCACGTAGGCTGCGGGCACAACATCAAGTATATTTGAGTTTATTGGTTTTTAATGAACAAAAATGACCAGCACGTGAATGCACTTTTTTATGGAGTTTGGTGGGTCCAGTGGTAGATTAAAAACAATAGAAATAGTCCCTTTATCGGATTTATTTTTCTATTTGCCTAGAGAAGAATCAGCACCAGAAACGAAGTGAGCGTTGTTCTACCACATCCCAGTAGCTCCTAATCCTTGTGGCATGATTTGGTGGTGAATCTGCCTGGCTCCAACAAAGGGAAATATATTACTCTCCCTAAATCTTTTATACAGTCAGTTCAGTCCAAAAATGGACTGACACTGTAATAAGACTATCTTTGATATCGATCAAGTATTTATTCACAATAGCAAAATAATTAAAGAACAATAAATATGTATTTTTAATCATTCATCTAAAAAAAAACCTTCCCAAAAACCGATACAAAACTACAGACAAAAAAACCATGGGACAACTCATTATTCACAACACCACACATCAACAAACATATAAAACACATAAAACATTTAACATAAAAAACAATTAACACTCAAAACACCAATATTGTCCATAAATACATTCAACTAACAAATGAAATATAATCAAATTTGATTTCAGGGGATCACACAAAAAAGAATTCAAAAGTTTCTAAAACGTCCCACAAAACGAAATTGATAACAACAGTTCACGTACTCATAGATGTTACTCCATCCAGTCAATCCTAGGAGTATAGTCCATTTCTCCAATTGCTACCAAAACTGCACTTTTGGAATCAACCTATAGTCCATTTCTTATATGACTTCCAGAGTTGCGCTTTTGAAATGGCGGACGCGCGTTTCGGTCGAGTTACACCTCAGGGTCAGTGCCCCTTATTCACAACCACCTTCTTCAGGGCAATCAAAACGTGGTGAAATACACATTATCCTCTTCTCATAGGATATCTCACTAAACAATTAAGGCTTAATACTCCTCATACATCGAGTTTTCCTCTGTCACATCTGATCTTAGTGGTGGTGGGGGTTTGGCAGATTCCGTCCAGCAGCGAAGAAGAATCTGCCTGGCTCGACAGACCCCTGTTCTCACATCATTTACTCCAGAGAATAGCGATGAGTTGCAGTCGGTTACCACGTGCTCCGAAGACCACTAATGGATGTAAGCAGCTATTACCTCCTATACTGCTTCTTGTGATGGGTCACCCTCCAGGCCATTAGATGCCCATGTCCAGCCGGAGCCCTAGTGCCACCCCTCACTGCTGCCACCGTGCCTCAGTTTGCAAAATCAGAGCACCTGGCAGTAAGTAGTTCTAAGCCTCTCCACTCTATAAACACAAAAAGTTACGTGTAACTCTCCAGGGCAAAAAGCGGTTCCTTCCCATTGGTTTAACTCCTGAGACTTTCATTTTCCTGTAGAGATATAAATTGCACTCCAATGACCCAACGAAGTTCCTGTGATGTTCTGATCTGCGCCCCAGTGACACACTTTATAATGCTGTCGTGGGTGTACTTGATGTAAGCTGCACTCATTTGACTCAGAGAATAGCGGTAACACGTTCTTATATAACGTATCATAATTTGCTTCTGTCCTTTCTACATAGTAAACTACGAGTGTTACTATTGTCCAGTTTAATGGAACTCAACTTACCGACATTTTGAGAGTATGGAATGCTGAGTCAGGCTGGTATATATATATATATTTATTAGGGTTTTCACTTACCTGATATATACCTACTGATTTGTTGTAAAGGCATGCGTTTTAAGGGCATATGCATGGTATATATACTGCCAGTAGGTAGCTATAGTTAGGACTGTGTTTTCAAAGAAAAAGCTTTTTTTGGCGTGCTATTTCTCTGGCACTGTTTGACGAATCTTCTTGAAATTTTCTGAAAAAAGTGCGCAGGTGATCCTTGTTGGAAATAGTATGTTTTCGGGTGATGCGTCAAGCAGGGGCTGAGAAAAAGGAGGGTAAAAAAACATGCTTTTCCCATGTTAATTCCCATAAGAGTTTTGAACACAACTACAGCCCAAATCACTGGACAAAATTACACCAAAATTGGCAGAAAGTTAGCTTTCGGTCCAGAAATTACACTTTTTGTTGTTTGTTGTAAATCTGTTCAGTAGTTTTCGAGATATTGATGAGGAAAAAACTGTGTATATCTGGGGCAGAGGATCTGTTGCAACGTTTTCGCAGCATCGCAATGTACTCACAAATGCGGGTGCTAACAGGAATGCTGTGATTGGCTGGCCACAACCTGACCAGAAAGTTAAGGCTGCCATTTTAGGTGGCGGGACACTGTTCTCGGGGATTAAAGATCAAATTATAAGTGGCATAAGGTGTCAGGTTGGAGGTACTCTGACCCCAGGGCAGTGATATAGGGGTCTTTGAGGGTGAAATTATTATCTTAAAAATATTTTGTTCATGCTGCGCAATATTCGTGAATACGTCTCAATGCTCAGCACGACCCCCACGTAACGTTGTGATGATTTTGCAAATAACACCAAAATGTTTTTTTTTCAAATCACAGATTAATTCATACACTAAATTATTCACGCAAAGAAACACATGATCTGTTCTTTAACCAAATACTGAGTCAGCTGTAGAGTAAAAGACTGATAAGCATTCTTAAATATGCAGGCCCATATTTAAGAAAAGTTTGGGGCACCTTTGTGTCTTTTTTTTTTTTGTTAACGCAAAAGCGCGCCAACCTACCGCCACATTTATATTTTGATGCTAGACTCGTCTACTGTCAATATTCCCACTTTGTGTCATTTTGCGACAATGATATGCAAGGAAGGCGTTCCCTTCCAAAAAATGATGCTAGCCTTCCAGCACCATATTTAGATCCCCGCCGCTAAAAGGATGTCAGAAAGGAACGGGTCCCAAAAAATTGTGCAAAGCCTGATTTGCATCAAATTTTAACCCCTTGTCATATCAGGTGTATATATGAGGCCAAACACCACTACTTAAGGAAAACACAAAGAAGGATCATTGGCAACCTCCTAGAGAAAATGGAATTGTTAATGCTCCAGCTTGTCACATGCCGCAGAGAACAGCAATGACAACAGGTCCCTCCAGCACCACCACAGCAACACCAAAACACCACCACCACAGCCTCCACAAAGGCAGGAGAGGATATTTCAACAGCGTACAACTATCCTTAGGCTCAGAAAACAAGATGTTATCAGATCCTACTGTCTGAAGCGGGAGTCCATTGTACTCCTGCTGCACCACATAGCGTCAGACATCACTGCAAGGGTGGCAACTCCAACAAATATTCCACCCATGACCAAACTCCTCGCTGGGTTGAGATAGTTGGTTACCCTGCCACAGTCCCAACCCACCATAGAGCCCTCCTCAGGAAACACCACCACAGCACCCACCCAGCGGGCTCATGCCACTGTCCCCAGGACATGTCAATCAGCAGTGTGTCCACCACTACAGGGACCCCAGGCAACCCCACATATCCAGGAAGATCAGGGACCTGGGTTCAGTGGGGGCACGGTTCAGGGGACAGAGGCACAGGACAACAGGGAAGCTGAGAGGACTGCTGTGCGACAGGGGGAGGACAGGCCCAGGGAACCCACTCTCCAGGAGGCACTCACCAACATCCTGGGAGCATACCACCATTCCCAGGAGACCATGGGCCAGATACTGGCCAAGTTGCAGGAGACCCAGCGGCTGTAGGAGGGACAGGACCCGGGGATCAGGGAGGACCTCAAACACATCTACACCATCCTGGTCACCATTGCTGGGGTGCTGGCTGACAAGGCCAACACCATGAGGGAGGCAGTGGCACAACAATTGGCCCCTGACACTAGCCACACTGAAGAACAGCCCTCCACCTCCGCCGGCACTAGTGGACAGGAGGCCCCGCCACAGGAACAAAAGGCCACCAGCACCCCACCCCCTGCAGAAGGAGAATCACCCCACAAACGGTCCCTGTGATCTAGGCAGAAGCCAGAGAACATTGACAAGACCCCCGCCAGGAAATAAGACTCTTCTGATTGTCACCCTTCTGTCCCACTCTGTCACCCTGTCCACCTTGAACTGGCATTACTCCCCATCCTATGCCCCATTGGACAGTGCACCTTTGATACCAAGTGACTTGACATTCCTCCACCATCACCCCAGCCCATTGCACACCGCCCTCTACTTATAGGCACTTACATAATCACCCTTTGAACAAATACAAATCTGGAGTCTGTCAAATGATTCAAATATGTATTAGTTTAACATTATGAAAGCATTGCAAGTCATATGTACAGTTAAATATACTTTGGAATGACCTTTGCTGGACAGCGATATACATAGCAAAAGCCAGAGTGGGACACAGAGATCTGAAAATAAAGATGCCAAAGGGTACAGTAAGTGGCCATAGACATAGGGAAATCAGGCTGCCATGTACAATGTCCAACAGAAAACTGAAAAGTTAAGTGAAGTTACAGTGTCTACCTGTGTGTCAATGGAAGTACGACTGTATTATATTACTTCTGTTATCAACATCTTCTTCCTCTGCCTCCTCTTCCTCACTGTCCACAGGCTCCACTGCTGCCACAAGACCATCTCCAGGCACATCCTTCTGTAGAAAAGGTACCTAGTGTCTCAAGGCCAGGTTGTGCAACATGCTACTTGCAACAATGATCTGGCACACCTTCTTGGGTGAGTAGTACAGGGATCCACCAGTCAGATGGAGGCACCGGAACCTGGCCTTCAGGAGGCCGAAGGTCCTTTCAATAATCCTCCTTGTACGCACATGTGCCTCATTGTAACGTTCTTCTGCCCATGCGCTGGTATTCCTCACTGGGGTCAGTAGCAATGAGAGATTGGGGTAACCACAGTCACCTGCAAATATCGAGGGACAACTGTTAGACACACACTAACCCTTCGGGACAACCTCATGTCCAGACACTTACTTATACTGTGTGGAGACCTTGGGCTCACCTATTAGCCACACCCTGTGCCTCTGGAGTTGGCCCATCACATATGGGATGCTGCTATTCCTCAAGATAAAGGCGTCATGCACAAAGCCGGGATATTTGTCATTCACATGGGAGATGTACTGGTCTGCCAAACACACCATCTGCACATTCATAGAGTGAGAGCTTTTTCTATTCCTGAAAACTTGTTCATTTCTCCGGGAGGGGACAAATGCCACATGTGTACCATCAATGGCACTAATGATGTTGGGGATATGTCCCAGGGCATAAAAGTCAGCTTTCACTGTGACCAAATCCTCCACCTGGGGGAATATGATGTAGCTGTGCATGTGTTTCAGCAGGGCTGACAACACTCTGGTCAACACGTTGAACAACATTGGCTGAGACATCCCTGATGCCATGGCCACTGTTGTTTAAAAGGAACCACTTGCCAGGAAATGAAGCACTGACAGGACCTGAACTAGAGAGGGGATACCTGTGGGCTGGCGGATAGCTGACATCAGGTCTGGCTCCAATTGGGCACACAGTTCTTGGATTGTGGCCCAATCAAGTCTGTAGTTTATGATAATATGTCTGTCCTCCATTGTCGCAAGGTCCACCAGGGGTCTGTACACCAGAGGATGTTGCCATCTCATATTCAGCCTCAACCGTTGAAGCCTATGGAAGAAAACGGTGAGCAGAGGATCATATTCACAAATCTATTGCACTAATGATGATTTTTTCGCCTTTACAGAACAAGTATGTGAATCCAACAGTCAGTTGCTGTGTCAGTGTCTACTGTGACGCAGTTAAGGTGCCATGCCTTGTGCAGCTGCCTGACCTGTGAGGAGGGACAAGTGGAAATGAGGTAACTCCACTGGCGTTGTGCGCTGTCGCAGTAGGTGGTCGAAGACCACCACGCAACTTTGCATTGGTTGTCATTGGGCCCTATTGGTTCCAGAAGCCAATGGTGATGTACCCTGGCGGTGACGGTACGCACCACCGTGGACTTGACCACCATTTTCTATCTGTTCACTCACTTGCTACCTGACCTTCAACAGGAGAGGACCTACACTGCAATTGCTGCTGTGACCTGTGTCTGGAAGCGACAATGGCTCATGTGTGTGGGGAAAGGGCCCCTGCCTTCACTGCGGATGTCATGACCACACAACTTGCCAAAACAAATCAATGAAATGCTTGATAAAAGCAAAGAGATATCCTCAGTGGAGACACCAAAGCCCAAACTGGAAAAAGGTTTGCAGAGTAATCTTTCGCTTATTTCAAAGGAAGAATCAAGAAGAGAAGATTCAAGATGGCCGTCGTGAGTCCTGAAGGATAGTTACAGTTCTAGTCTTGCAATCGGTTGGTTGCTAGGTTACGAGCTCACCAGCTAGAAGCTTGCCACTTCAACTGAGGTCTGACAGGAATCAGCTGTGTGGAGAGAGAGCGCGCTTCAGAGCAGAAACTCCTGTGAGGTAAAATTACACTTGAAGACTATTTTACAGAAAACTTGATAAATATTGTTAAGGTTTATTTGAGGAGTTTGATAGTAGACAGTTCCAGTGGAGGTTTGGCAAGCCTACAGAGTTTAATGTATGAATAAACCTTATGTTTACAAGGTTCCTGTTTAAGATACCAAAGTCAAAAGAAAAACGAACTTTAACAAGCAAGTATTTACAAATACCAAGGTTATAAACGAAGGCCGAGTTTAACGGAGAAATGAATGTTAACAAGTAAGCATTTACAAATGCAACGGTAATAAACCAAAGTAGAGTTTAAAAGAGAAACGAACTTTAATAAACAAGCATTTTCAAATACAAATTATCGACAGATGTTGAAGTAAGAAAGGAGAAACTAACTTTAATAAGCAAGCATTTACAAATACAAGTTATCAACACATGTCGAAGTAAGAAAGAAGAAGCAAACTTTAGTAAACAAGCATTTACAAATACAAGTATTGACAGAAGTCAAAATAAGACAGGAGAAACAAACTTTCACAAGCAAGAATTACCAATGCAATAAACGTAATTGAACTCTCTAATGTAAAGTAGAAACCAACTAACATCAGCGGATTTGGAGAACGCATTATCACCAACTATATATATATATATATATATATATATCAACATAAAACCAATCTCTAACAAAGGTTGAGAAGTTCTTCCAGAATCAGTGATAAGCATTTTTAAGAAGAGCTTATCATTCATAGAGAGAAGCAAGGCTACAGAGAACTCAGGGTGAGTAAAGAAATAATAGAATTAAAGAGAATTAAGTGTTAAGAGTAGAAAGTGTAAAACTGATGTTGTATGTCCCTAGTAATTGCGACTGTGACTCTTGCTGGTGCTGCATCCAATCTTAGACATGAAGAGGCAGACTGAGTACTGACGTACATCATCTCTGTGGCAGTCTCTCTACAATCCCATTCCCCTTTCCCCCTCCGGGGTACTCAGCACAAAGGATTAAAATTTGTTGTGAGTAGCTCGAGTCGGGACTGAGGAGTTATCTTCTGCTTCTGAGGAAATCGAATTGAAGTATCCTGACAGATTGAAGTGCCATCACCCTAATTTTAGGGAAAAAAACAGATTTCCTCCTGAGCAGAATGGCAGAAGGAATTGATATAAAAGCATTAGCCACCGTTTTGGAAGGGTTACAGAAACAATTAAGTAACACCATAGAAGAAACAGTCCAAATAAAACAGTGAATAAATGAGTTAAGGAACACCGCTAAATCAAATGAATCTGTGTTTTCACAAATCCCTAGCCCTTCACAGTCTGTAGGTATATCCACTCAAGTAATTCATGCGGTTTCCCCTATTATTCCTTTGGCTCAACCCGAGCGCTTCGGTGGGGATCCAAATAAGGCGCAGATTTTTCTGACCCAATGCTCATTGCATTTTTTGTGTAGACCAGTCATTTTTTCCGAAGACCAGTCCAAAGTGGCATTTATATTGTCTTCTCTGACAGGTGATGCGGCCGCATGGTCCATGCCAATAATTTCCAGAAATGATCCTGTTTTATATAATTTCCAAAATTTCAAGGAAGAGTTCTTAAGAATATTTGATCAGCGAACTGCAGCTCAAGCCAATGACAATGAACTATTGGAAATCAGGCAAGGTAATAAAGATCTAGTAGCCTATCTGGCTCATTTCAATAAACTCATTGTAGAGACTGCCTGGCCGGAGTCAAAAAGAGCTGCCATATTTTATCGTGGACTGAGAGATGAATTGAAAGATGCCTTAGCACAAGTTCCAAATAGACCCACCAAAATTTCAGAGTTAATTGATCTTGTTTTACAGATTGACAACCGGTCAACCAAACGAAGAGCAGAAAAGAGAAGAGAATATCGACCATTTCCCCTGAGAATTGATCGTGTGAGAAATTATCATACGAGAGCCGGAGAAGGGATAACGATAGAAGAACCAACGCAGATTGGTTCCATCTGAGGTCCTTTATCTAAGGAAGAAAAAGAGAAAAGAAGAGTGAATCAACTATGTTTATACTGTGGTGCATCTGGGCATTTTGTTAAAAACTGTCCCAAGAAACCCAAAGCTCTTCATTTGGGAAAAGGCCAGCTTCATCAGTAGAGGGAGTTGCCCTGATGAAAGCAGAACCCAAGACAACTCCTTTAGATCAACGAGTGGCAAATACCTTACAAACCGCAGTGCCACATTTGGTACAAACAGTATCAGTTAAGACCCTTGAGAAGGAAATTCAAAGGATCTCAGTTATGATAGACCCTGGAGCTACAGGCAACTTCTGTGATATCAAATACGCTCGTAAAATGGGTATTTGATTTATCAAGAAGTCTACTTTGGAAGTAGTAAGAGCTGTGGATGGAACCAATCTTTCTTCAGGACCCATTTCTCATGAGACCGAACCAATTCAGATGCAAGGTTTAGGTGGGCATCAGGAGCAGATAATCTTTAATTTGATAGATGTTCCACAATTTCAACTCATTTTGGGTCTGCCCTGGCTTACAGAACATAATCCACAAATTGATTGGAGCAAGAGAACGATCAAGATGAATTCCTCTTACTGCAAAGAGAATTGCTTTCATGATGGAGTGGAAGCGTCCACCAAGTCCCAAGCGGCCTGTTTATCCTCACACTCTTCAATGATCTGTGCACTAAAAACAACAGAAATCCCAAAAGAATATGAGGATTTAGTCGCAGTTTTTGATGAAAAGGAGGCTGAGAAATTGCCGCCACATCGACCCTACGACTGCAAAATTGAAATGGAGCCAGGTGCGATATTGCCATGTAGCAGAATATACACATTGATGGAAGCAGAGAACCAACATTTAAAAGAGCATTTGGATCAATATCTTGCTAATGGTTTTATTCGTCCTTCTGAATCCCCAGTGTCAACCCCACTATTTTTCATACCAAAGAAGGATGGGGGTCTTTGAACTTGCATTGATTATCAAGCCCTCAATCAGGTTACCATCAAGAATCGATACCCACTGCCTTTAGTGTCAGTTTTATTAGATCAAGTAAAGAATGCTAGAATCTACACCAAATTGGACCTGCGAGGAGCATATCATTTGATACGAGTGGCTTCAGGGGATGAATGGAAAACCGCTTTTCGGACTCCATACGGATTATTTGAATATCAAGTGATGCCTTATGGGTTATGCAATGCTCCCGCTGCTTTCCAGCATTTCGTTAATGATATATTACGAGAATTCCTCGACCTGATTGCCGTGGTTTATATACATGACATTTTAATGTTTTCCGACAATCTACAGGAGCACATTTTCCATGTTCGATCCATCCTCACAAGGTTGCAAGAAAACCATCTCTATGTAAAATTGGAGAAGTGTGCATTTCATGTGGAATGAGTTGAGTTCTTAGGATTCATTTTGTCACCAGAAGGAGTTAGTATGGATCCTACCAAGATAAAGACAGTGCAACATTGGCCTTCTCCTTGCAATGCCAAAGAGATCCAGAGTTTCTTGGGGTTCACTAATTTTTATCGAAGATTCATATCCAATTTTTCTCAAGCAGTTACACCCATTACTCGATTGTTGAAGAAAGGAGTGAAGTTTGAGTGGACAAAAGAAGCTGAAAATGCTTTTAATTTTTTGAAGAATTCCTTCATCTCAGCTCCAATCTTGCTCCACCCCAATCCGAATGAGCCATATTATATGGAGGCAGATGCTTCAGATATTGCCATAGGAGGTATCCTTTCCCAGCATCATAAAGATACAGGTCAATTACATCCAGTGGCCTATTTCTCTCGAAAATTAACACCACCAGAGATAAATTATTCAATTGCGGATGAGGAGCTATTGGCAGTCAAAGAAACTTTTCGTGGGTGGAGGCATTATATTTTGGGAGCTAAGCATAAAGTGACCATTTACACGGACCACCGAAATTTTCAGTTTTTAAAATCAGCTCCAACTCTAACAGCTAGGCAACTGCGTTGGTCCCTATATTTTGCAGACTTTGATTTTGTTATCACTTTCAGACCAGGAAAAGTAAATGGGAAGGCAGATGCTCTATCTCAAATTGATACCGGTGCAGTTAAAGAGCCTCCAGAAAAAGAATTGATTATTCCACAAGAGAAGTTCATATCTGCCATATTGTATGAAGATTTAACCAAAGAAATTCAAGAAAACTTAACATTCGTAGGAACGCTGAAGTGGTCCAAAGAAGGCCAAGGAAGAGAAATCAAAAATGGTTTGCCATACTTTAAAGGTGCACTGTATGTTCCGACTGTGGAGCTGCAAGAAAACATTATTCAGGCTTATCATGATGATCAATTGGCTGGACACAAAGGAATTAAAAAAACTCAAAATCTGATACAACGAGAATTTTGGTGGCCAAAAATGAAAACTCAGATAAGACAATATGTGTCAACTTGTGACAAATGTCAAAGAGGGAAATCAAATAGAACAGCTTCACAAGGTCTGTTAAGACCTTTGCCCACTGCACCCCATGCTTGGCATACTGTTACTATGGATCTTATAGTGAACCTCCCTAGTGGCCAAGGTTTTAACACTATCCTAGTTTTTGTAGACACTTTCACTAAAATGGCGCATTTGATTCCTTTGAAAGAAATCCCTCGAGCCCCACAGGTTGCACAGTTGTTTACATAACACATATCCGTATCCCAAAAATTCTAGTTTCAGACAGGGGGTCCCAATTTGTTTCTCGCTTTTGGAAGGCTTTTAGTAAAAGATTAGGAATTGATTCTCGTTACTCTACCAGTTACCATCCTGAAACCGATGGGCAAACAGAGAGAGTGAATCAAGAGTTAGAACAGTATTTGAGACTCAATTTATTTGATCAAGAGAAGGAATGGCCCGAGTTGATGTGGGCAGCTGATTTTGCTTAAAATAATGCATTCATTCCACCACTGGGTTCACCCCCTTTTATCTGAACCATGGTAGACATCCTAATGTTATGTTGGGTAAAGAAGATGATTCAGTGCCTGCATTAGAAGAGATGGTGAGGGATTTGCAGACCACGTTAATTAGGGCTAGAAAAAACATAATTCAAGTAAAAGATTCATATAAGACTCAAGCTGATAGAAAAAGAAGAGAGAGCCCCATTTATTCGAAAGGAGACAAAGTTTGGTTATCCACTCATCATTTACGTCTCAAAGGAAATCGCAAATTTCAGCCACGATTTATAGGCCTATTTAAAGTTGACAAGATGATCAATCCAGTGGCAGTTAAATTGCAGTTGCCAGCTCATCTAAAGATACATCCTGTTTTCCATGTCTCCTTGTTAAAGAACAGTCCTCCAAATAGACGTCAAAACTCCCCTCCAAGTCCTATCCAGATTAGCTCTGCAGAAGAGTATGAGGTCAATCAAATCTTAGATTCCAAAATCCGTAATGGCAAGCTTTATTATCTAATTGATTGGAAAGGTCATGGTCCAGAGGAACGATCCTGGGAGCCACACGAGTATGTACATGCTTCAAGATTAGTGAGAAACTTTCATAGAACCTACCCAAGCAAACCTAAATTGGAGAACTGTTCCTTGAGGGGGAGTACTGTCATGACCACACAAACTTGCCAAATCAAATGAAAGAAATGCTTGAGAAAAGCAAAGAGATATCCTCAGTGGAGGCAGCAAAGCCCAAACTGGAAGAAGGTTTGCAGAGTAATCTTGCGCTTATTTCAAAGGAAGAATCAAGAAGAGAAGATTCAAGATGGCCGTCGTGAGTTCTGAAGGTTAGTTACAGTTCTAGTCTTCCAATCGGTTGGTTGCTAGGTTACGAGCTCACCAGCTGGAAGCCTGGCACTTCAACTGAGGTCTGACAGGAGCAGCTGTGTGGAGAGAGAGCGCGCTTCAGAACAGAAACTCCTGTCAGGTAAAATTACACTTGAAGACTATTTTACAGAAAACGTGATAAATATTGTTAAGGTTTATTTGAGGAGTTTGATAGTAGACCGTTCCAGTGGAGGTTTGGCAAGGCTACAGAGTTTAATGTATGAATAAACCTTATGTTTACAAGGTTCCTGTTTAAGATACCAAAGTCAAAAGAAAAACGAACTTTAACAAGCAAGTATTTACAAATACCAAGGTTATAAACGAAGGCCGAGTTTAACGGAGAAATGAATGTTAACAAGTAAGCATTTACAAATACAACGGTAATAAACCAAAGTAGAGTTTAAAAGAGAAACAAATATGAATAAACAAGCAATTACAAATACAAGTTATCGACAGATGTCGAAGTAAGAAAGGAGAAGCGAACTTTAATAAACAAGCATTTACAAATACAAGTATTGACAGAAGTCAAGATAAGACAGGAGAAACAAACTTTCACAAGCAAGAATTACCAATGCAATAAACGTAATTGAACTCTCTAATGTAAAGTAGAAACCAACTAACATCAGCTGATTTGGAGAACGCATTCTCACCAACTATATATATATATATATAGCAACATCAAACCAATGTGACAGCGACAAAGGTTGAAAAGTTCTTCCAGAATCAGTAGTAAGCATTTTTAAGAAGAGCTTATCATTCATAGAGAGAAGCAAGGCTACAGAGAACTCAGAGTGAGTGAAGAAATAATAGAATTAAAGAGAATTAAGTGTTAAGAGTAGAAAGCGTAAAACTGATGTTGTATGTCCCTAGTAATTGCGACTGTGACTCTTGCAAATGCTGCATCCAATCTTAGACATGAAGAGCCATACTGAGTACTGACGTTCATCATCTCTGTGGCAGTCTCTCTACAATCCCATTCTCCTTTCCCCCTCCAGGGTACTCAGCACGAAGGATATAAATTTGTTGTGAGTAGCTCGGGTCGGGACTGAGGAGTTATCTTCTGCTTCTGAGGAAATCGAATTGAAGTATCCTGACAGCGGAGGAGTTGGAGAAACTGGTGGATGGGGTCCTACCCCAGTACACGTTACTCTACGGTCCTCCAGACAAACAGGTGAGTACACTGTGAGCATGATGCGTGGGCCATGAATGTACAGAGTGCTGTGTGTGTAAGCCACATGTAGGGGGGCAGAGGCATCCTGGCCAGAGTGCTGCATGTAAGGTGGTCAATGTATGTCCGTCAGGGGATGGGAGGGATCTGGTGGGCCATGAGTGTGATGGTCCGGACAGTTGACAAATCCACTTTTCTGCTGTCTTTTCCATGCAGGTCAGTATCCACCAGAAAAAGGGTATTTGGCTTGCCATCGCAAAGGAGGTGTGGACCCTGGTGGTCTTTTACAGGCGGAGCACCCAGTGCCGCAAAAGATGGGAGGACCTGTGCCGCTGGGCAAAGAAGACGGCGGAGGCCCAGCTGGGGCTGGCGTCCCAACCAGGAAGGGTTGCCCGTCGCACCATGACCCCCCTGTCCTATCCGGAGTTGGATGGGTGCTTGAAGGCATCACAGCAGCCACAAGGGGGTGAGTACAGATTCTGAATCCTGACTTTGCGTGCGTTACGACTTACCTGGGTGGGGGATGTGGGCTATGGGTGCCCCTAGGACAGAGTAAAGATGGCAGGGTAGGTCCCTTGTTGGGCAGGCTCTGAAGCACTCCTACCCCAATACTGTTAGCGGGCATCCACTACTGGGCAGGGTCCTGTGGGTTTCAGGTGTGCAGCTAATGGCGTTAGGCATTGCACTCCATGGGCTGGTGACTATCTTAGTTACTGGGAGTGCATGGCCTAGTGCATAGGGCTGCTCCCTGTGTGTTGTGTACACCAACAGTAGTGGTGTTAGTGGCATTGACCAAGTGTATCCTCTGTCTCTCCTCCCCCTTTTTGTTTTGTCACCCTGTCCATGTGTGCATTAACATCATCTTGCGGAGGAGCAGAGGTAAAGGCGACATAGGGAGCTGCATCCCACATGGGCCTGGAGGCCAAATCCACCGAGGGTGAGGGCACCAGTGGGACGGAGGGCGAGGGGAGTACCACGACGGGGACAGGAGGGGAGACCACAGACAGCGACTCCTCCTCCGATGGAAGTTCCCTAGTGGTGGAGGAAACCTCTGTGCCCACCCCGACAACACATACAGCTGCCACCCCCCCACCAGCACCGCCCTCCCAGCAGCCCCTCAGCGTGTTTCCCGTGCCCGCTCACCCAGGAGGGTGGGCATCTCCTTTGCCCCAGGCACCTCAGGCCCTGCCCTAGTCAGCCATGCTGCCCTCAGTGAGGAGGCTATTGACCTCCTCAGATCCCTCACTGTTGGGCAGTCAACCATACTGAATGCCATCCAGGGTGTTGAGAGGCATTTGCAACAAACAAATGCATACCTGGAAGGCATTCACTCTGGCATGGCGGCCCAACAGAGAGCAATTCAGGCTCTGTCCTCAGCACTGATGGCAGCCCTTGTACCTTTTTCTAGCCTCTCCCCTCCAACTTCCTCTACCCAGACCCAATCCCCTCAACCCCAGCCTATCCCAAGCACACCTTCAGACCAGCATTCACCCACATCAACACCCAGAAGTGGCTCAGGCAAACACAAGCACCTCACTTCATCTCACAGGCACTCACAGGCACTCACACAAGCACCATCCCCATGCAGACACACCAACATCCACTGCCTCCACTGTGTCCCCCTCCTCCTCATTATCCACCTCCCCCAGTAGCGTCTCCACTCACACCTGCATGCACTACATCCTCATCCACTACCTCCATCGCTAGCACACCCTTCACAACACACCCCTCACGGGCAGTCACCACCCCCACATCCATGCACACATCCCCTGTGTCCTCTCCCAGTGTGTCTGTGACCCCTCCTCCCAAAGTACACAAACGCAAACACCCACCCACCCAACAGCCATCCACCCCACAACAGCATCCAGCCCATGCACCTGCATCCAAACTCAGCAGACAGACACCTCCTACAACCACTCCCTCTTCCTCCACTCCCAAACCCTCTCCCACTTCCTGCCCCAGTGTCTCTAAGAAGCTTTTCCTGGCAAACATTGACCTCTTCCCTACCCCTACCCCCGTCCTTCGCCTAGGGCCATGGTGGCCAGAACCCAGGCCAGCACCTCGGCCACCAAATCGACGTCCGCTGTGGTACCTGCAACTCACATAGGCTCAAAGGGGCACCCGTCAGCCCAGCTAGTGTGCCTCCAACCCCTGCAAAGGACAAAACCATTCTGCCACCTGCCAAGGTGAAGTGGGGGACAGCATGCAGCAAGGAGCACGTCCCATCCAGCAAGGTCTCCTCAAAAACTCCAACTGCCAGAAGGTCACACCACCATCTGCCAAGGTGAGGAAGGGGTAGAAAACACCAGGCAAGGCACTTCAGCCGTCGGAGGCTGCAGGTGAAGGCCTGGTGACTACCAGCACAACCTCCAGCCCTGCCACCTGCACCGCAGCCAGCACCACCAGAAGCCCTGTCGGTAACACCGCCACCTGCACCGCCACCTGCACTGTCGCTAGTACTACTACTGTCAGCAGCAGCAGCCCAAGTGGGCAACCATCTGAGGCTGCAGGAGAAGGGCTGGAGCCTCCCTCCACCACTGCCAGCACCGGCACCTGCACCACGGCCAGCACCGCCACCAGCACCGCCGCTAGTACAGCCGCAGGCCCAGCCGCAAGCACTGCCACCTGCACTGCTGACAGTAAGACCACTACCAGCAGCAGCAGCCCCAGTGGACAGCCGTCCGAGGCTGCAGGAGAAGGGCTGGAGGCCCCCACCACCACTGGCAGCACTCCCACAAGCACCGGCACTACCACCAGTTTGCAGCCTTAGCCGCGGCAGGATGGAGTCTAGCCCTGCCTCCATGGACTATCAGGCAACCTGTTCCCTGAAAATCTTGTGCATCAGACTCCCAGGTGAGGGACTATGAACTGCCACCCCCCAAATGTTGCATCACCGGGCACAAGGCCCCCTCCAGAACCAGTGGAGATATGCATCCACTCACCCTATCCTTGGCAGGATGAAGCACACTGGGCACAAGGCCCTCTCCAGAACCAGTGGAAGAAGCCATCCACTCACCCTTTTCTTGGCAGGATGAAGCACACTGGGCACAATGCCCCCTCCAGGACCAGTGAAAGAAGCCATTCTCTTGGAAAACTGTGGCTTTGCACTCCCCAGGACCAAGCAGTGGGTAAACCACCCACTTGAGAGACTGTGGCTTTGCACTTCCCAGGACCAAGCAGTGGGCATGGAGCCCCCTCGAGGAGCAGTGGCGTTATTCCATCTTCCGGCTGAGGTGCCCCCCCTTCCTCATCCCCCTGAGGTGCCTGTCTGTTTTTGACCTAATGCCCCTGCAGTGTTCTCTCCATATTGAGGCAGGAGTCAAGTGTGGGCTTAACCCATGATTTGAATGGAAAATGTACTGTCTTATGTACATATTGTATATTTTTGTATATACTGTTTTTTTTATTTATTACGTATATCTGGCTATTTCTAAAATATCAATTCCTTTGGTCCTTGTGTTCTTCCAGGGGGTTACGGGGTGTAAATGTAATGTTGATGCGTGTGTTTGTGTGTATGGTGCAGTGGGTGAGGGTGGGGTTGGGGGTGTCGCATGTGTGTGTCACTCTCTTTTTCCTCCCCATCCCCTGTGTACTAGGTGCAGTACTCACCGTGGTCGTCGCTGCCACCTTTCGTATTCCTGGTAGATGAGGAGGTAGACCAGCATGGGCAGGACCTGCAGCTCGGGCTCCATGGCTCCATGGCGTCCTGGTTCTTCATTGAGTGTCGAGAGGTGAGTAGTTTCCCTTCCCAGTCCTGTTTCCGCCATGCTTTTGATGGCGTTGGTACCGCCCTGGAAAAGCTGGAGGATTGGTGGGTTGTGATGGGGTGGGTGGTACATTGTCTTCCCCCTGGCTGTTGGTGGTTACCGCTGCGGTGTTTGTTGCTACCGCCGTGGCGGTCAGAGTGTTAAAGTGGCTGTCTGTGTTGGCAGTTTCTGCCGTGGTCATGACTCCATTTTTACTGCCGGCCTGTAATGAGGGCCAAATTGTTGCATTGTATGCGTAGTGGCACATGGTAACACGGAGGCGTGAGTTTAGTTTTGTAGGGCTACCACGGTGTCAATACAAATGACACCATTGTGGTGCAAGGAGGTGGTAGGTTCCACTAACAGCCTCAAATATTGACAACACAACACATATTTGGCATGGTTGATGTGTCAGTTCAGATTTACTTTGACAATCACCAGGTCCCTGAGTCACAACCCATGATATGTCCATCAACACAAACCAATGCAACCATTCCACAAAAAAGGAACACACACAATACCAGAAGCAAGTCGTAGTCACCACTCCACCTAAAGCTAACATCTGCCATGAAACATACGAAACCACAAATATGCATTACCAACACATGCTCTCTCATTCCTTTGCAGCTGACCAAGGATACAGCATTTAGCCATGGGTGATGACTCCTTTTGGCCCCCCGACAACAGTGGAAGAGTGAGCATACAATGAAGGGCACAGAAGAACACAAAATGTGGTGGAGCGGACATTTGGGCTCCTGAAGTCAAAGTTCAGGTGCCTGGCCCTGACAGAAGGAAGCCTGTTGTATGCACCACCCCTGGTATGCAAGATGATACTTGTGTGTGCAGTCTTGCATAGCATATGTATACAGACCAATGTTCCCTGGGATGAACTGTTAGATGTCCCCAATGAGGAGGAGGAAGATAACAATGGTGCAGCACAGTTGGAGGGGGAACTACAAAACACTGTTGCTCAAGTTCACAGGCGATAACAAATTGTACAGAACTTCTACACCCACATACTGTACAAATAATATCACTTTGTAAATATCACCAATAAATCACTTTGCACCAGAATGTCCATGGTCTACTCATTCTCCACTACCATTGGAATGTTGCTCATACCCCAGAGAGCAGAAAAAAAAAACATCTTTTACAAAGAAGGTTAGAAAATAGGTTGTGATGTAAGAGGGCCTAGTGCCTCCATGACACACAAAACCCACGACCATGTGGCTCTCGAAGGCCTAGAGCTACGCACAACCAAAAATACGTTGCTTTAAGTGGGCATTGTTCAAATTCCTACCCCATTCCCCACATCATCCCCACCCCTGGCAAGATGTATGTAAGGGAGGGTCGTATATACAGTAGGTGCTTTTTCCAAATGGTACATTAGAAAAATAGGAACTGAACATTGTCACATCTGAGGTGGGTAGCTGCTACGCCAGCATTGAGCATGTGTGACAAGGGGGAATACTGTTGGTATCAATGGACCTTCATTGACTCTTCAGGGTTAGGAACCAAAGTTTGACCCTAAGCCTGTACTGTGTATCAATGGCGTTATGTTCAGGCACCGCCATTGGGCCCAACCCTGCCACATGGTGGGCTGTACTTCAAACATAACACACATATGGGGTTGCTAGACAAGTGAAGCAGCAACGGGTGGTGATCCACTCTCCATACATATAGCCCATAGCCAGGATTTAACAATAAAATGTGTATAAAGTGTAAGAAGCCTAAAGAATGCAACCAATGTAAGACGTAATCTATTCCAAACAAGATACGCCCTAAATGATGGAGAAGGTACACACGTAGACCAATACTGACTATGTCACCATGTGATCACTCAACATATGTTCAGAGAGGATGTCTAGGTCACTACATTACCCACTCATGTTTGCTACAACAACAACGTTGTAGTTGCCCATCGCCTACTATTCTGATAATATCTGTCCCCTGGGTAGTACAATATTTACAAGTTACACTAGAGATACAAGCCCTAACCAAGCTGCAAGTGAAAATTCCTAAGAATGTATTACCACGTCTGTCAGATCATGCCAAATGATGAGACATGTCCCACACATACAAGTAGCCAGTCCTCTGTACATGATAGGGCAAGCCTGACATCAAGAACCCCAAAGGAACATGACAGGCCTAGGCCATTTTGATCACCAATGTGCATGTGTCAGTCTACAGTGGACTATGCATTGCTCTGCTAAAGAGCTATCATGATGAGTCTATATCCCTGCCCAATACCCCCTAACCCCAATGCTGAGGCTACATTGACTCGTGACACAGTCAGGGGCCTGATGCATGTGCACAGTGGACAGAGCAGAGTGGAGAACCATAAACCTCCATCAAAACATGCAACCATGGGTATGTTAGGGCATAAAAAGTCTCACACTAGTAATGATGACTAGACTACACAGTTGTATGCCATTGTGTGTGATAGTCATAACAAACATGTTGTGGTTGATTGTAAGTACCTAGTTTGTGGCATGCACACATATGTCTGATATCTCAGCAGACGTGTACCACTTAAATGGCACAGGCCAGGTATTGTGTCCTGGAGTTTGCGTAAAAGTCAACTTTCCACTAATGAAAATGCATTTATATCACGTAATCACTTGCAGACCTAAATGACCATCAATTGTGTTTCCACATACGGAAACACAGGTGACACTGATATGACTACACAACCATTTAACAAAGTCCAACATGTGTCCATGCAGGAAGATAGATCTGTGAGGTTTCATATCTCATGAACACACTGCTGTGGTACATTTTACACATATAACTCTACATATATATTTCCACACACACACACCGGATACCAACCTTCATTGACACATGAGAGTACACCATCTCCTGCATCATAGATGCATGTGTGTAAGAAAACAGGACTGATTGCAGAGGCCCCCTAACTTTTTTGCCCCCATTTTTCACTTTTTGCTGGTGTTATTCTGACTCTGATGGTGCCCTAGTTACTGCCAACCAGTCCCAGGGCCTGTGCTCTGTGTAAAATGAGTCTGCAAATTAGGCTAATTCTAATTGGCTATGGCAAACTACCTATAAATTCCAAGCATATGGTAGGGCATGGAGGTCTAGGGACCCCAGCATAGGTAGTGCTCCTGTCGGTGCACTGCTGAGGTGCCCAGTCTCATTTTAAATTCAGGTCTGCCTTGCTGGCTGCTTTTAAGCTAAAGTTATATGCAAACTTGACTTTAGAATTTAGTACTTTCACTTAAACTTCCTTATTTTTTACATATAAGTCACCTCTAAGGTGTTCCCTAAGTGCCCCTATGGTTGGGTGCCATGTAACTATAAGTAGGGATGTTACAAAAATTGTTTTAGAAGCCCTGGTGAGGTAAAATAGCCAAATCCGTTTTTCCCTCACTGTAGTGAATGGCCTCTATAAGCTAAAATGGGGAGACTTTATCCTAATTAGCAAAGTCCCCATAAGAGACAGATACATTGAGTTTGGTATCAAATTATTTGTTATAATAAATCTCACAACTTGCCATTGTTGGATTTAATATAACTAGTTCAGGTAAATAGTTTTAAAGCTCTACCTGAAAGTTGCCAACGTCAGCTCTCTAGTGCCCTTTTCTGATTGACCAGCCTCTGGCATCCTGGCCAGGCTGCCTTCATGAGGTGTGAAGTGGCATGGGCTGAACACAAAGGATGCACCTGGGGGAGGAGATGTGCCTCAGCAGATGGTGAAACATGATTAGGGGAGAGGTGCAAAGCTGTTTTTCAAAGGCAAGGAAGGACATTTGGAGCAGTTCAGGACCTCCTCCATTTCCTGAAACCCCTAACAATTGGGTGCCCTCTTGATTAGATTAGAAGAGGAAAGGAGAGGGGTGTGTTTAGGATTTTTGTGACTGTGATTGGACAAGATTTTTGTGCCTGTGATTGGACAGTCGCCCCCCCAACTTTTCACCCCAAGAGCAAGGATAAATATGGCCAGGTGCATTCTGGGAATTGTAGTCCCAACTCCTAAGGAACAACTCAGAGCTTCTGGAATCTTGGATCAGGTTGTGAACACTTCAAGGACCCAAAAGGGAGCTCTGGAGAAGATCCATTAGTTTGGAGATGCTTGGAGCACCTCCATAAGTTGAGAGGTGTATTGTGGGAGTAGTAGTCCCTGATCCCAAGAGGCAAACCAGAGCCTCTGAACCCTGGCTGGTGCTGTGGACCACTTTCCTGAATCAAGAAACACTTCTGAAAGTAAGTGTAACTGTGTTACCTAGTGGGTGGCATGAACTTTGGACTTTGTACCTGCTTAGTGTGACTTTTGTTAACCCTTTGAGTGTAAGTGGCTTCTATGCACTAGAAAACATTAATTCATTAAAAATTCATATCTCCGGTTCTCCTTATCTGATTTTAACCATTGTAGTGTCATATTAAAAATAAAAATATGATCTATTTTTTATAAATTGGTGTTGGATTTTTATTGTGTTTTGTGTTTTAATTAATGAATGCTTTTCACACTTGTCTCCTAAGTTAAGCCTTGTTGCTTGTTGCTAAGCTACCAAGGATTGAGCTGGGTTTAATTTATTGAGACCTAACTGGACCTAAGTGGGGGTTAGTGGCCTATTGCTAGGTGTAGGTTCTTACCTGCCCTTGCCAATCATCCAGCAGCAGAGCATCACGAAACATGAACCTAACAACACACTACAGTGTGTACACACATGCACTCACAGTGCCAGGGGTAACATGAAATGTACCCAATTGTAGTCCACTGCATCCTTTGGGTACGATTTGTCAAGGGTATCACATGCATTACCATGTATTAGACATAGCCCATCATATCTACTGTGTTGTTAAATATACATTTGGAAATCTGACCTTACAATGTGGTAGACCCACAAATATGTGTTAGATCACATATGTGCACTCCTAGTGCACACGTGGTAACATGTATGTGGACAAAGTCTAGCAAAACACGCATATATTCAAACAGTATCAGTCATTGCATGCATCACACACACATAGAAACATAATAGTAACACATACCAATGTTACCATTAAGATATAAACAAACATGCCCACACAGGTAGCCATACCATACTGACTGCGTACATGCATAGCCCCTGTGACATGTTATGTGAATCTGGGAGCACTGTCAGCCTTTCCCAAAAAAATCCACACATTTCCACTATGCGTCAAACTTTTTGATGCAAAAGGTAATATTCCATATTCCGCTATGCCAAAAAATGATGCCTGGCCACTGCGGGTCAATCGTAAGTCTACAGGCCTTGTCAGGCTTCACAAGAAGGAATACTATGCATAACCGTCATGCGTCAACTGTTTTGACACAACTACCAATACTTCATTCTTTGCTAATCACGCCTGGCCCCTGCGCGTCAATCACAAGTCTTGAGGCCTTGTCAGCCTCAATGGGAAAAAACGCATCAAAAAAATGACTCATATCAGAAAGCGTGATGCACAGGCCCAGGAAGGGATGAAACAGGACTTCCTGGCTGCATGTATGGTATAGTCACTTCCACTTTCACTTCACAGTCTTTTTGTCTGTGACTGTGTGAGTGTGTGTAGAGCTGGTGCTGGTAAAACATTGGTGTTATTGGAGAATTTTGTGCTGTTTCCTGTGTTGTGTGTTTTTTGTCTTTTTCCTTGGTCTTTTGTAGTGCTTTTGTCGTGTATTTGTCATTGTATTGTGGGATGTTTGTCTAGGGGTAGCATAGTTTGTTGGGGTATTTGGGGTTAGGTGGGATAGTTAAATACGTTTCTTTTTTTGGGCTCTTACATTTGCAGTTTGCTCATACTGTATTATGTCTGGTTAAGGGAGGGCAACAAAGATGATAGCAGATGACCTCAGAGGGTTTATCTGGCTGGTGCCGCATTAACTTCACATGATGCTAGTTTTGGGTGGCCACATTATACCGGGCAACCCCACAGAGGCACGGAAGCTGCAGTGTGGCAAGGTGCTCCACCACCTACACAGAATATTCAGAGTTGTGCGCACCAACCACCAGTTGAAAGACCATTGGGCTGACCTCATGGCATTGGAGCAAGATCTACTGCATAACCTGGGGATTCAGATTGGTGGACTAGTTGCATAGCAACATTCTTATTTGTATGCGCATGACAGGCAGACATAAGGTTGAGTGCTGTATGTTTTGTCAACGGTCAGGCATCTTGTATGCGAGGAGGGCCTACCCCTGTAAGGCTGGGCAAAATAAATGGCGCAGGGAATTCTTTTATAAATCCTTGTACCATTTTTCCCACTCTCTGAATGCTTGCTCAGATCAGGCATTAAAAGGGGGACCATTATATCTAATGGACCCCTATGTACTCTGCAGGAGTTGTGCAAAATTTTTGGTACTAGTTCTGCTGAGTACGTCATGTGCGTCTATGTAAAATGATGTGATTTCCCCCTACCCTGTGCCATGGTGCGCCATATATTTTATACAGCACACACATGGTGGGGGAAAGGGAGATGCTAAGGGGTGCAAGGACAGTTGCGATGCACTAGGTGCAGCACCACTTTCCTTACATATGCCCTGTTGTGTCTTTGTCCAATGGTATTTAAGGGAGCTTAGCTATGCACTGGGTCCAAACTACTTGCACATTCCTTTTTGTGTACATTGTGTATCACATACATCCAAAAATGTTTCTATTATCTGACACACATGCTGAATTTGTACCACAGGCCTTCCCCATTTTACAGACAGTATGATGCAGGCCAGCATCTGTGCCAGCACTAGCACATTACTCAGAAGCCTGTACAAGTGCAGGCATACTTGGACCACAGTGCTAGTGTGTCTGTTTTGAGGGGAGTGTATATGCACAGGTTGGTATCCATTCCTTGACATAAATGGCCTACTATGGTGACAATAACTGTCCACACAGTATTGGCAAGACATCCGTAATGTTATTCAGTTAGTGTGCATAAAGGGACAACTACGTGACATAAGGAAACTGCCAGGGCATTTTTGCTCAAGTCTGTGTGCCTTGAAATGGTGCACACAGATTAGAAACAAGAAACAAGGATGTATCAATCCATTCCTCAACACTCTGCTATGCTCACATCACCCATGGGCAGCTGTTAGTCTATTAGCACTGATAATCAGTAAGATGTCTTCAACATCTAGGGAAGGGTAAAAAGCAATAGGTATTACAATGGGGCAGCCACTGCAAGAAACATTGCATGCCCCTCTGATGCACCATACTGTGTCATGCTGTCCTATATGGACATGGAGGTATAATGCAAATAAACAGCTGCATGACAAATCCATGTACATATGATGCAGTGAAATGCACCACAGGAGCATCAGGAAAAGTGATGCTTTGGTGGTGCCAGGGCCTCCATTATCTGGCCCTTTACCTCAGAGACAGATTATTAATGTGTGGCAGTTGTTCTGATCTACTACTAAGTTGACTTGGTTACTCAGCTTAACAAGTTGAATGTGAAACAGTTGTCCACGTACAGAAATGTCCATAAATTACTAAGCTATGTTTTCCTGTCATGTGTCACAGGTTGGCATCTACCCTATTCCAGTGGAGAAGTGTCCCAATTTGAACACCCAAATGCAACCAGTAAGTGTCACCTTGTGCATCACAAGTGTCATTTTAGGGTTTTGTGTTTCGAAGGTCTGATGTGTCCAATGCAATGATGAGATGTATTGTGTGAATAATGAGATGACGGACCTGAGTTAGGATTTGGTCATCATGTCTTATGCTATATTGAAGATGGAAAATGAGTTGATTGTGCACAAGTGCCAACATGTGCTGTTATGGAATTGTGGGTGTTAGGAATAGCAGAGCATGCCCACATATACAGTGATGTCAATCATGATATTTGTCTGAGCTGCTGTTTATCTGATTAACATTCCTGTTGCCAACATATTTGTCACAGCACTTTTTACAGCAGTGTGTGCCACACATAACTTTCAGTTACTCAAGAAATGGTACAGAGAATGTACATGTTTTGAGGTCTCTAGAAGCCTTATGTAGGAGACACTTGCACCACTGGTGCCTCATTACCCTTCAGATTTTAAGTGAGGCAGAAGTCTTGCAAGTCTTATTGTGCTGCCCAGCAGTCAGTTGAGTACACAATGAGAATACAACTCTGTTACAGATGGTTGTGGGACATCTCTACGGATTGTAGCACGCTAGGTGTTTGCAGGATTACCAATATTGTCTACCCATCATGATATTTGTAAGTGATCTTGGTCACATCACGTTTGCATAGAATGTGAATGCTGAGTGTATGCCTGGTACTTAGGAGATGTCCGACATGCATGTGCATATGTTTTTCAATAAATAGGAATATTGTAGCTGCACCCAGTGCACTGTCAATTTTACTGTGTCCCTTAGGGCACCCATACAGACACCATGTGTGTGCCACATTACATATTTTGCACACCATAGCACGGGGGCAATAGGTACAAATTCTGTAGACAACATAGATGTACTGTTCAGGCTTTGGCCAAACTATCTGGGAACTAAGCCTGAACTGTACATGTGGGCCCATTGTGAGCAATGATGTGCCCCCTTGTAACTTGTGCTACTAGCAGGTGTTAACCAAAGGACACATGAACGGTGCTTTGCCAAACCTTAGAATTGCCGGTGGGAAGTTCCTGTCCATCTATCAGATGACCCCCACCTTGCATCCATGATGCCTGGCCAAGTCTTGATGTAGCATCAGGGGTGTCAAAGTGGTGGATTACATACATTGTGCTGCTTATTGACAATGACATAGGGATTCCGGACTTGTAGGGCCACTTGAGCCTTACAAGTATGATAACACAAACGTTTAGCAAGGACGCAGTACTCCACTTACCTCTGGGCCCTGATGGTCAACAAAGGAAAGCCATTATCCCAGTGACAGGTACATGATACCGTAGATGGCTGGTAGGGCAGCTTGTGTCATGTAAGGATGCTGTATACATTGCATGTCTGTTCTACCTTCACCCAAAGCTGTATCTAATGCCGTGTTCTACTCGTGTTTCAGCTGCCAATATGATCCCAGCTGAGAAACATGCTTTTGAGAAGAGGACTGACAGGCACTGACACATCATGGAGATACAGGTCGGTACTAAAGGATGGAAAACAAATATAGGAGGGAAAAATCCACTGAGGCTAGGCATGCATTTTCTCATGGGAGACCTCCGCTACAGCCCATAACTGGAAGCCACATCGGGGATGAAATCTGGGGTCAGGGGGGGCTCTGCTGGTCTTACCACCTTCACATCTAGTGCACCTATCCACAGCCAGGCACCCCAACAGCCACCTGCTCGAGCCACAACCTTAACCTTTGAGGCTGACATGAGACGGGACATGGCAGCCATGATGGCAAGATGGAATAAGTCATAGAGAGACAAAAGGCGCTGCAGATTGCTTAAGCAATGTAAGAAGAAATTGGACTATTTGTGCCACAGCCTCTCAGTTCCTTCCCTCTCCCTTTTACTAATGTTAACGTTTTTAGTGGGTTTTAGGTGAGTAGTGTTAGGTTAGTAAAATAGTGTAGGTTAGTGGAAGTATAGTTGGGGGTTTCTTTTAGTAAATTTTTTTATTTTTAGGGGGTTTATGGGGGTTATTTTGGGGTTTCTATGTTAATTAAAATTTTAAAACCTAAAAAACTTACAAAAAATATATATATTTGTTTAGGATATAGGTTAAGTTAATAGATGTGTAGCCTTAGTTTATGTTGTCCTACTCGTATCTTATCTCTTAAGGAGGGTGGGGGGACAATGTTTAGGGCGTGGCATTACATATGTAAGATAAGTTTAGAATAAGATAAATAGGTGAAGGTGTAAGTTAAGGTAAGTTAGTTTAGGTTAGTTTAGTGTAGGGTAGTGCATAGGTTAGGTTTTGATATGTTGTTCTTAATATTATTTAATAAATCGTGTTGGTATTAGACAATTATCTCTCCATGTTGATTGAGTGTCTGGGTGCTGTGCACTGGCCAAGTAGGAGGAATGCCTTACGGTATTCTTTCTGTCTTTATTTCCATGGATGACCATGTGCATCCCATATGACCAAGGAACTGTCAGATTGGCTGCTAAATGACATCAACTACTCGTTTGTCATCTACAGTTCCAGCCATTCACATTGTGTATGTATACAGAATCTTTGAATTTCAACTGTCATCACTGGGGTCTGGCAGAATTATTGGTGGAAAGTGTGGCACATATGACATCAACCATTTTAGGGTCTGTATCCTGGCACACTAATAGCCGCCCATTATTGATGAAATTTGCCTCTTCTGAACCACACATATTATTTGTAATGGTATTCTCATCTGGGTAAGTTACCAGGCACTTGGGCCCTGATTTATTCTTTTTGACGCAGAACTGCCCTAACAAAGTTTTGCGTCAAAAAGTATAGCGCCGGCTTGCACCATTCCAGGATGCGAGATGGGAGCTATGTTAATGGAATGGCACAATCCGATGCACAGGGTGGGCTAGCATAAAAATAATTGACGTTAGCAGGGTGGTGGTGGCAATATGGGAGAAGGGGTTTTGCACCAAAAAAAGAGGTTAGGCAGGTCAGAGTCAATAAAAATGACTCTAACCCCCAGCATCATTTCTTGACACAAAACCTACCATACCACATGACATAAAAGACAGGAGTCATGCCCACCACCCCAATGGCCAGCACAGGGACAAGGGCATGGCCACTGCACCCAGTGCCAATGGCACTTGTAAAAAATAACATAAAATACTTAGCTCTACTTACCTATGCTTACCTGGGATGGGGTACCCCATCCTCAGCAGTCCTTCTGGTGTGGGTGCGGGTGTCCCTGAGGCCTGGGGAGGGCCTCTGCGGCCTATTTCCATTATGTTCCATCATGGAAATGGGCCAACAGGTCCTCTACCACCTGGACTGACCCAGGCATTAAATAATGGCGCTAAGCATGTTTAGTGCCATTGTTTAGGCCTGCCTCCCTCCCGTGCACCATTTATGCACTGGAGGATAAATAAGGCGCTAGGGTCTTAGAGTAATTTCTGGGCATGACTGCCTACCTTGCATCTCATTGACGCAAGGTAGGTTCACGCATCCAAAAAATGACTTTAACCCAATACTTTGGTGCTAGACATGTCTAGCGCCAAAATATAAATATGGAGTTAAGTTTGATCTGAATTACGTCAAAACAATTGACGCTAATTCAGCGCAAACAGAGTATAAATATGCCCCTTGGTTCTGGCCCATACATGCCTTATGTCAACTTTCATGTATATCTGTTTAATACATGTATTTAAGGATTTGTAAGTTGGTTGTAGCCCACAACACCATCATTCACCTTTTTCATGTTAGGATCCTAGTGTGTGGCTTTGTTTCTGACAGTAATGCACACATGTAATTAGATTCTGTTCTCACTGACATAGCTTCACACAATGCATACGTTTAGCTGAGTTGATGGATCACAGGAAAAATTGACATGTTATATGTGGACAAGATTTATTTAAAGGTATAGGTGTATTTTCCAATGCAATACAATTTCCAGTTCGCAGACACCATGAGAGATCCTGAGTCAATTGTTGTACATTCAGAGTCCAAGGGTGAGGGACATGTCATGAGACATGGTTAGGAGAAATGTCCATTAGTGAGGAGGTGTCCAAATTGCCAATATGTATGAACTGAGACAATGACAGTACATTGCAGAAAAGTCAACAGTGGTTGAATGAAGAGGGCACATTGCCAGCTGCCACAACACTAGAGTGACCTTAAGCACAGAACTAAGGAGATGCTGTCCATGTGGCACAGACTGTGGCTACCGGGTGGTTTTCCTTGTGAACGTAGTTCCTTCCACATCTTCATCCTCTGATGTGTGTGGTACCCCCTGCCATGGGTGGTGCTGTTGTTGAGGTTGGGAGGGCTACACACACACATCAGGGGATAGAGATGTGGAGTCAAAGGTTCCGGCAGCTGACATTTGTGGGAACACATAAGGCATCACTGCAGGAAGGAGGAACTGCTGATTTCTCAACACCGCAGCAACATCACGGTGGAAGGCAGCCATGTTTTTAATGAGGGAGGCCACTTCCTCCTGTGTGGACTCCAGGGTATTTTGTAAAGCCCCCAGTCTTTTGTCTTTTGTGTTGCTGCCACCTTGGGAGGGCAATTGTTGAAGCCTATGCCTCAAGACAGGGACTTCTGTAGTCCTTGTAGCATGGAGTGGGTGCCTCTGATGGCAGCTGAGTTGTCCTTATTTGGACTGAGGCACCTCTGCACTCCCTCTAGGCTGCCTGCCATGATCTCCATCCCCACTCACATCTCCTTGGCCAGCTCACGCTGGACTCTACCACTGTCCTCTGATAGGTCATATCTGGGCCCTCAGAGTCCAGAGCTGTGTTAGTACTCGCTCATGCTGTGTGTTGGTAGCTGGGTGGTTCATGTGGAGACTCCTCAATGCTGTGTGTCCTCCCTCCAATTGGAGGTGGTATCTGGAGGGAACCTAGGACATCCTGGAGAGTCTCTTCATTGGTGGTCGGCAGCTGACCATCCATCTCATTTGCAAAATCCAGGACAGGCAGGTTGGCAGCAGGTAAGGCGTCTTCTTGTGCAATGAGATATATCAGTCTTTGACTGGTGGCTGTTGACATGGCACATCAATTACTTGTTACCAGAGGCTCAGTGACATATTACAGACCCAAGGTGTAGTTGTAAATTATGTGTTGCATTGTGCATCACACATGGGGCAACCTTTTAAGGTATTTTGTATTTTGATCCCACACTACGAACTTCCTTGAAGGCTCCTTGCCCCTGCCACTGACACCAAGGTGGCACATAATTTACCTTCCTGTTCACAATGGTGGACATTCCCACAGTAGTGTAATGTGTGCTGTCACTCTTTTGGTGCTATAATGCATTAGCACCGTGACTGATGGCACTGGTGCAGCAAATCACAGGTAGGTCCGTTGCTTACAATGCTTGTTTTACATTTTCATCTCTGCCTCTAGCAGGCCCCATACAATTGTAATTGTAAACGTGAAATTAATTGGAAGGGACAGTCCAACCATGAGGGATTGCCTGCCCCATTAGTCTGTCCCTCCCTACATTTTGGACATTTCCTTGCATACAGCATATCTGCCACGTGCATATGTTGGGCTAAGGATATAGAAAGTGGATCAATGCATGCATTTTGAGACTTTTTTGATGTGGCACAAGGGGAATGTGCAGCTTGGATCCACTATTTGTATGTTGGTACAGTTGCATTATGGGCTCTCGGCATTGTGCCGGTAGTGCAACTTTGATGCCACTTGTGCCAGTTCTCACGCATGTAAGTGTCTCATTAATCACCACACAACGATTCAAGCAACACAGTCAACCTTGTTGCATGGTGAGATTGCAGGTACTTGTACAGCTGCACAAATGATGGTCAGAGACATCCACGTGTATTTTATGAGTTCACTGTTGTGCCCATTCCCAAATGGTGAATTGAGATGTGTGGAGTTGTTGTTGGTCCACTCTGTGTGCTTTGCGTTACACAGGTTGCACACCTAGGACCTGATTTATTCTCAAGTGGCACAGCTCAGTGCAGCAGCAATATAAGTTGCATGGCGCTGCAGCTGTTTTGAAACACAGGGATGCACCATGTTTAATGGAATATGGCACACCTCTGTGTTTCCTCTGCACCTGTGCAGATTTGTTCTTCCTCATCCAATGCAGTCATCCTTGCACCATAGTGAAGGGGTGCCTCTGTTGCGGGGATAGATTGTTTATATGCAGGGAGGTGTCCCTTCCTGCACGTGTACAAGCAATTATGGTAAGGTGGTATTTCTAGGTGTGCTGCAGGAAGCAGCACCCATAAGAAGGGCAATGACACAAGGAGGAAGAAAAGCATTTTTGCTTGTTGCACCATCCTGACACCACCCCTACGGTGTGTTGACTTCAGCCACAGTCTCTGATGAACATGTTGTGTTGGATCTGGAAAAATTACAATATGCAAAGTGTGTTGTTGCGGCACAGCCACAGCCACACTAATTGCATGCCCCTTCCAGGCTATGTGCTGCATATTTACAAGGTGGTGTAAAGCCACCCTAAGTGGCTTATGTCCACGTTGTGCATATGCCAGAGTGCATTGCGCAACCAGAGCATCTCTACAAGTTTGGCATAGGTGGCAATGGGGCGTTTTCATTCAGGGCCTATGTGTCCCAATGCAACCCTTTAGCATGCATTGAGTGTGTCCTATGCACATCCCCCTTCTGCCATTTGTGAGATTCCAGATAGTCCCCCCTGCAACTTACCCTGCATTTGTGGTAGTCCTTGGTAGTCTGCGATTCCAGTGACTAGCTCCTCCGGGATGACCGCTGCCACCGTCTCCTCCAGCTCATCCAGGTCCTCCTGTGGTGTAGGAATTCCATCTACAATTTGCAAGTCCTGCCTTTCGGTTCCTGGCCAGTTTCTCCTTAGTTCTGTGCTTGCAATCCAGACAGCGCTTCTTGCAATCAGTGACAGTCCTCGTCACCTCTGTGACGCTGTTGACTTTGTCTACTATTGCCTGCCATAAGGCCTCTCTCCTACCTATTGGCAATTTGGAGGTGATGAAGAGCTGGTATTGGTGGTCTGTCACCTCTCTGAGCAAGATGTTGGGCTCCTCCTCACTAAAGTGACACTGCCTTGTACTTGCCTGACTGGGATCTTCCTGGAGTCTCTCCTGACCTGCATTCTCCATCCTGTCTTCCCAAATGTTTTTCTCGCTTGTGCATTTTTTAAGGCTAATGTGGTTAAATATGGCACTAACAGGTTTTGTGTCAAAATAAGCGCTGCAAAACGGTCTAGCGCCACTTTTGCAGCATTAGTGTCAGAAGATTACCCATTAAATCAAACTTCTACAGGAGCAGATGGTTTTACTCAAATCCCTCCAACAGATGCATGCTCAGACTTTAACTGATTATCTGAACCCTGCATCCACTAGGGGGAAAGGGGAATGGGAATAGAAAAAGAGAGCCCACCTCCAGATCCAATTCCAGCCAGTGTTTCCCACTTGAAGATAGGATTTTCAGTGTGTGTCTCTGAAAACCTGCACCTTTCTTCTTATTGGGATTTCTTTAAAGGAAGGACCTGCAGTCGGGTGATAAGAGCATAGATAAGTACATTCCTACTGCGCATTCAACTGTTCAGCCATTCACATTCGCCCAATTCTATGGTTCTCCTAACCTGGATATTTTTAGAGACGAGCCTCTCTCCAAGAGAACAATGTTAACTTAATATCTTCTTTTCTCCAGGAGTCACAGGTTTCCAAGGTTCTCTGGAGAACAGTTCAAAAGTTAACAAAAATACAAACAAATAATGTATTTTACAGGAAACGAAAACTCCTTCTCAAGGTTCAGTTTTCTCAATAACAGTCTCCTGGAATTAGTCTGAGCACTGAGGTTTGTCTCTAAGACTGACAAGTCTTGAAAGCAAAGTGTTTTTGGATATATGTACATATATATGTTGGCAAGTCTGGAGATCATACAAAAGGATTCCTTACTGCAGTTGCTTGAAGTTCTGTTTAGCCAAAACCAATTCTCCTCAGAAAACCTATAGCCAGTTGTTGGAAGAAGGAACAAATTCAGCTTCTTCAAAAGGGAAAATGTAGCCGGTATGCACACCGTAACAATAAAAATAATTAATTACTCAAACTGAAAGAATTCTCTATGAAACAAAGCACCTCAGGAACACTGCTTATTCTCCTCAGGATGATGTTGGAGTGCACGGCTCCCAGAGAGAAACAGCTGGAGGGAAGCTTCAGCACAAGACTAAGGTAGAAACTCTAGAGCGCTGACCATACAAGGATTTGCAGCCACCATCTTGAGTGGCAGTTAAACCTGAAGAAACTAGTTCTAAGAACAGCCTCCGCAAGAGCCACCAGGAGTGAGGACGCCGCTGCAACCAAATGTGGGTACAAGGAAAAGGGGAATCGTTTTTGCTGAGGGAAGAACTTAACAATGCTGGCAATAGTTTTTTCCTGACAGTTAGCGTAATTTTTTCATACAGCAGGTCACAGTGGTTATCGTCATTTTTTTGGGCGCTAACCATTTCTTAACCCCATCGTGCGCCATTTTCTAAATATGGCGCACTGATGGCGCTAGAGAATGACGTCAGTTCGCTGTAAATGTTTTGACGAAGAACTGCGCTAGTGCAGTTGTGAGTCATTTTTCTTAAATCTGGGCCACGGTGTTTAAATATGGATCAGTCCTAGTAGTGCAGACCCTATCTCTGGTGCCACAAAAACAGCTCCTCTTGGCAGGTACAAGGTGTTTGTTAGCTGTGAAAACCATGTTTAATTAGCCATTACTCTTTTTCTGAAATATGCTGTTGGTATGTCATAAATTAAGGTGCTTTGTATTTAAAGGAAGAGAGATTTGTTTTTGAGATGAAGTTACTCATGCACTTGCAGGCCCCTATGCCAAGTACTACATAGAGTGGAGCAACCATGAAGGACTAAGTAACTCTTGCACTCGCAGGCCCCTACAACAAGTACTACATACAGTGTACTTCCCATAAAGCAAGTGGCATATATATTCAGAAAAGCATGGAACCTCTATCCCACCCAGTGCCACAGGCACTAAGGTATTTGTGCTGCTACTTACATACCCATTTAGAAAGCCATATAAGTACTAAAACAAACAATCACGTCAGCACATTTATACATTTATTGTAAAATCTCATAGCGCTTCTGTTGGTGCTCTCCTACATTCAGTGAGAAATATAGTGAAGTAGTGACATAATATTGCTATATATGCAGACAAGTACTGCTTTAATCATGGGTGATGCATACTACTGCTGAGCTTTTGTGTGCTCACTCAAGTTGGTCTCTAAATCCCCTTTTCAAGTCTTAAACCCACATCTTGGTACAAATGAGTCACCTCTGAGTTATGCTGTACGTATGTCTTCAAGCATGGTACTTTGCGCCTGAGTAATTGAGAAATGGTGTTTTCAGTTTTAGAATCTTCCTCATGCACTTGCAGACCCCTAAGCCAAGCCCTAATAGAGTATACGACTCATAAAGGAACTAACATATGTGTTTCCAAAGCATAGATCATGAGAAATCAGGGCTCAATGCAGAGGCCCCCTGAATTTATGCCCCCATTATTCACTTTTTGCTGGTGTTTTCCTGACTACAATGGTGCCCTGGGTACTGAGAAAGAGTTTTAGAACTCTTGCTAAAAGTTACCAACTTCAGCCCTGTAGTGCCCTTCTCTTATTGGTCAGCCTTTGACAGGTTGAGCCAGGCTGCCTTGATGAGGTGTGAAGTGGCCTGGGCTGATACGAAGGGAGCATCTAGTGAGAGGAGATCTGCCTCAGCAGATGGTAAAACAGGATGGGGGGAGAGCAGCCAAACTGGACTTCAAAGGAGGGAAGGACAGTTGGGATAGAAACTGGACCTCCCCCATTTCCTGTGGTACCAGACTACCAGGTGCACCCTGATTAGAATAAGAAAGGGCTGGAAAGGATCGTGGGCTCAACCAGATTTTAACACTAAGATTGAATTTTTGCTATCTTGGATTCTGGAGGGATGTTGTTCCCTCTGATTGATTTTTGCCCCAGTTCCCAGGAAGTGGTCACTCAAGAGGATGGTGGCCTGCACATGATTGGACAGGAGCACCTTCCTGCTTTCCCCTCCAGGAGCAAGAATAGAAATGGAAGAGCTGCACCACACTTCAGATCCCTACTGGAGCAAGACAAGAAGAAGAAGGACTGCCCTGCTGGACCCCTGGCCTGCATCAAGGCCTGCAGAAATAGCCCAGCTGACTAGTGGCCAGTGGTTATTTTTGAATTTGACCCAGGTGCAATATGGGGTTGAAGTCATAATACTCAAGAAGCAACTCAGAGCTTCTGGAACCTTGGGGTGACTTGTGGACACCTAAAGAACCTTAAAAATATTTCTGGAAGAAGATCTAGATGTTTGAAGAAGTTTGGGACAACTTTGGAAAAAAGCTCCATAAGTGGACTAACCCGACATCGTAAGTCATGCTGGCCAACGTCAACCGCGATCCGGGCTGACTTGCATGTTCATTCCATTGAAAAGCTTCAGAGCCCCAGACTTCCAGGATTGGCCAGGTGCTCGTGGAAAGGCAATCCGACAATGTTGCATTGAAATCGTCTTGCTGTGGAGGGTATTCAAATGTTGGGGAAGAAAAGGGCCAGAAATGATTCTAAGTCCAAAGGTAAAAGTTTGACCAAGGTTTCCCATGCAGTGTATGTTAGGAGGGCTCCATGGTGGTCGGCTTCAACTTCTGATTTGGTCCTAGTCAAAAAGTTCCACCCCAAAATAATGTCTAAGTACGAAAGTAAGAACTTGGACTGAAGCCTCTCATGATGTGTATCTGAAGATGGCTCCAACGAGGTCAGCATCAACTTGTGACTTTGTTCAGGTCGAGGATTCATTTATTGAGACCTTCACTGAGCCTAGTGGGGGTTTGTGGCCTATTGCTAAGTATAGGTTCGTACCTGTCCTTGCCAATAATCCAGTTTTCAATAGAAAGAATTAGTGAAAAACATGAGCCCCCAGCATCTGATCAGGAATTTGGCGATATATTGAAACACATTACAGTGGGAGCACTCAACAAAAGATGGAAAATATGCTTTAGAAAACCACCTTATCAGGACTTTATTCCTATCTAATATTGCAGCACCAGAACTAATGATTTAATGAATAATTTCATTAAAGAAGAGAAATCTACAGTTTGTTTAATGCCAACATTTCAAGAGTGCTCCAAATTTAATGAAAAATTACTACAACTAGAGAAAAAAGAGATTTGGGAAATTACAGCTATTGATAAGATGGAACATCAGAGAGTTTCAATAGTACTGACAGATAAACTGCAATCAAAATTGGATTCTTTATTGAAATCAGTATCCAAGACAGCAGGATAAGAAAAGCATTTACTTGTCTGTAAAAATTGTGGAGTTATTTTGCAATGTCATTTACATGTTGAGGAAGGCTTAGTAAATGGTGCAATGGATAAAGTTGCTGATTTCATTATTTTTCCAAATAGAGATGAGATGGAATATTTGGCTATAACATTTGATCAGACTGATGATGTGAGAAGGTTGGCCGATGTATTGTATGGCTTTTGCTATTAAGGCACATATCTGGTTGCAACAGTTCCCACTCCATTTATTTAGCACATCCTGTAACTATCCATAAATCATGACGTTTATGTGTAGATTCTTTTTTAGTAAATTTTGGAATGCCTGTATTCAAAGAAGGAATGTCATATATAGCATTGTCACAAATTAAAACATTATCTGGTTTGTTTTTGTTTGGCTTTGATGAGAAGAAAGTTAGTGCTGAGCTGGGTAAGAGAGTACAATTGGTTACCCTCCTCATTTAGGCCGGTGTTCTATTTATGAGAAATGGATAATCTGTCTGAAATTGAAGATTACAAAACAGTTTACAGGCCCTCAAGAAAACAAAGTACAGAAGAAGAACACCAACAGTGTTAAAAAGAAACAATTAGAAAATGATGGAGAAATTGTTGGTTACCAGTTAGAAAACAGTTCAGGTGTCAACTGTTATGTAGTTGTTGTTTTAAATGTACTGTTCCATTTCCCACATGTAGTAAACCAAATTGAACAAAAATCAGATAAGAGACCGTCTTCTGCACTATACAATTTGCTGCAACATTTAATGAGTGACACAAGTGTAATACGTTCAACTTCAGGCAGCCATCATCTTTGGATACACGCAGTGGTTCAATAATGTTTATTCTTAACACTTAAAAAGATGCACAAGAATTTATTATGGTCATTTTTGGAGACTTAGAACAAGAAGTACATGTTGATAATTTATTTGGGATCAGTTACAAATGGAACCATAGAATATGGAAACTCAGCTTACAAATTTCAAAGCTGGACAAATCTCACTTTCAGGAAAAACGTTTACTACTTTGGCTATCATCTTTCATAAAGGATTTAATACACCATTTGGACACTAAACAGTCTATTTAAGGATGGACAGAATGCAATGACATCAACCTAAAATGCAAACCAAAACTTCCATTCAAACTACCAAACTTGGATCTTTTCTTTCTTCAACCAAAGTTCTAAGGAAGAATTCTGGTTAAAGAAGTGGCGTACAGTTTTTGGTCTACATGGTTCATCTCCTTTTTTAGACATTTTTTTATCTATTAAGGGTAATGTTTTTAAACTCTGACACTTGATGGACATACTTCAATTACAGCAGATTTAAGGTGAAACCAAACAATGCCTTCAAAACCAGGTCTGGGCAGAGTTCACAGAGTTCCTCTCCGTAGAAATCGACTGAGTTGAATAAAAACTCCATGGAATTCCGCAGAGGCAGAGTTCCATGACCAGCGGAGTCCTCAATGTGCCCAATCTCGGAAGCGCTAAGCAGGGTTGGCCTGGTTAGATAGGCCCGCCCTGCTTAGCGCTACCAAGATTGGGGACATGCAGGAGAGGGCCATAGACAGTGAATGCTCTGTACTGCACACAGGAAGCCCGGTGCATAAGAGGTCTGAAATGGCAGCTTTCACTGCCTAAGGCCCTGGTCTAAATTTCCACCAGGGCTGTAGGCAGCAAAAGCTGACATTTCAGTCTTTGTGCACCAGTGTGCGCAAACAAGGAAAAAGAAGAGATGAGGACTTACCTGGGTCTTCCTCTGAGTCCACAGCGGCCTGGCTCTCTGCCTCCCTCTGCCCCCTGCTCTCAGGCTCTGGTGTACACTGCAGCCCAGTTATGGGCTGCAGTGTGCCTCGGGTGAATTCTGCTCCGCTGGTGGGGCTAGCAGAGCTAGGAGTTCCAAAAACCCCGCTAGCTCTGCCAGTGGAGCGCAGCTCCCCGCACCGCCCTTTTCAAAACTAAAAAAAAAGCCTCCTTTTGCTTCTCCAAGCAAGGTCCGACATCCTAATTGTGGAAAAAAACTACTGTGTGGGATTTTCTTTTCACATGGATCATCAGCAGTTTAAACATCATTTGGCCTACCAAGGATGATGTTTTCTAAAGGCTCTCCAAAACTTAAGAATACTTTACAGCTATTTCTGATATTGTACAAGATATAATCATATAAGAAAATGTTTTAAAATATGTTTGTTGAAATTACATTAGTATTACTATAATTATCCACTAATTAACAAATTGTGGTTAGTGCAACGTATAGTGTGACTTATTTGTAGTGCTATACTGTGCAGCTCCAAAGGTTTTTACAATCCATTGATTGTTTTTTTCCCCACTGTTAGAAGATTATGCTTTTACAAACCATACGATGAAGAAGAATAAAAGCTGAGGATAGTAAAAAAGTGAAAATTATATTTTAGTCCATTGTAATGCAGTCTTACAGCATAAGCAGTGACTATTGGTATGTCAAGTAACTATGAAGATTAAATGCTAACATATCTTCATCTTCTTTTTCTTCTAACAGCAGCTGCAGTTTAATTGCAGTAGATGTATCAACAGACTCCTTGAAGCACAGGCATATTGCTCTGAGAACGAATGGAGAGTATTTTTAAACATAAATTTATCTTCGCATACCTTTCCATTAATTTCTTTTCCCTATTTTCCACTAAAACATTCAGTCTAATAGAACCAAATTTCAGGCAGTTTTAACTTAATCAATCACTCAAGCACACAATTACTTACCTATGTAGCCTCTCAGAGAAACAGCCACTCAGTAATACAGCCAATCATATACCTACTGTTTCACTCATTAAGTAGATTACACCCTACCCATTCACTAAAACAGACTCTGGCACATCCATTCACACACCCATAATGCACTTACACACCCTCTCACTGATACATTCCTCAGACACCCACTCACTCACATATACACTCACTGCCACATCTACTCCCTCACCTGTACAGGTACTTACACACATTCTGACTAACCTCAACCACTTTCAGAGCCACCAACTCACCCATACAGCCACTCAGATTTGCACTGATTCACCCTTACAGTCACTCACACAAGTACTCACTCACCCATAGAGCCAGCCACACAGCCACTTACTGTAGCTTAGATGCACTCACACAACCATTCACTCACCCGCCCATATGGCCGCTCACCCATGCAGGCACTCACAAATCTACTCACTCTCCATACAGTCACTCATGCAGCCACTCACTCAGCTAAACTACTACTCATTCACCCTTTCGCTCACTTACATAAACACTCACAGTCACTCATTCATACAGCCATTCACACACCCACTAACTCATCCATACAGTTTTCACACAACCTCTGAGTCAGCCATACAACCCATTCTACACTCATTAACTCACTCTTCGGAGGGGGTCACTCAAGGGCTCATTTACTCATAAATCCATTCATACACTCACTCACTGACCCATGCAGTTCTCACAGAATCTCTCACTCACCCACACAACCCCATACACAGTCTCTAACTCAGACATACAGCAACTTACACTAGAACTCAATCATGCATACAGCCACTCACTCTGGCACTCACTCACCCATACAGCCACTCACAAAGCCCCTCACTGAACCAATCAGTCACTTACAGCCACTCATGCACATTCTTACTCACCCATACAAGAGCTCACACACTCTCACTCACTCACCCATATAGCCACCACACTAGCACTCACTCACCCATTGAGCCAGTAAGACACACACTTACTCTCCCAAACAAGCAGTTGCACAAACATCACTTACCCATACAGCCACCAACACATCCATTCAGTCAACCACACAGCTACTCACACAACCACTCACTCTCCCATACACCCACTCACACAGCCAGTCACTCACCCAAACAACCACTTACACAGGCATTAACTCACCCATGCATGCTCTCATGCACTCAGTCAATCACCCATAAACACACCCATGCTCACTTACTCACCCATACATGCATGCATGCATTCACTCACATATACATGTACTCATACACTCAGTGAATCACCCACAGACTACTCATGGACTCACTCACCCATACATGCACTCAGTCAATCACCCATACACCACTCATGCACTCACTTAATGAGCGATACACCACTCATACACCCAGTCACTCATACATGTACTTTTGCATTCTCTCACTCACCCATACATCCCCTCATGCACTCATTCACTCACACATACACTTTTTCAGTCACCCATGCACTGATACACTCATTCAGTTACCCGTACACAAGTCATGCACTCAATCACCCGCACACTACTGATGCACTCAGTCCGTCACCCATTCACCACTCATACACTCACTCACTCATCCATACAAACACTCATGCAATCATTCAATCACCCAAACACCACTCATACACTCACTCACCCATACACACACTGATGCACTCGGTCAATCACCAATACATCACTCCTACTTTCACTCACTTATCCATACACACACTCATGTACAGTCAGTCAGCCATGCACCACTCATGTACTCACTTGCTCAATCATACACACACGCATACACTCACTCACCCATACACATACTCATATACTGATTCAGTCAGCCATACACCACTCACACACACTCACTAACTCACTCACTCACTCATACAAACACTCATGCATTCACTCACTCACTCATACATGCACTCATACACTCAATCACCCATACACCACTCATGCACACACTCACCCATACATGCACATATGCAGTCATTCACCCATACACCACCCAGGCACTCATTTACTCACCCATACATGCACTCATACACTGAATCACCCATACACCACTATACACTCACTCATTCATGCACCACTCATACACTCACTGACTCACCCATACATGCACTGATGCACTCCGTCAATCATCCATATGTCATTCATGCACTCAATCACTCACCAATACAGCACTCATATACTCACTCACTCACTCATACACACAATTTTGCATTCACTCACTCACCCATGCATGCACTCATGCACTCACTCACCAATACATGTACTAATACACTCTTTCAGTCACACATGCACCACCCACACACTTATACATGCACTTATTCAGAGAAAATATTGAATCAAAAATATCAAGTTGAACAAATTATTGAGTTTTTAATAGCGTGTCAGAAATATAGTGAGCAAAAATATCATTGACAGCAATATTGTTGCTTTCAGGTATGAAATATCTTTTTTTACGTTTCTTTATGTGTTTAAATGATATTTCAATTGTATATGTTTCATTTTGTGTGTGTACTTGTTAATGGTTTTAAATCCTGCTTCTTATTTTAAGTTATTTATATATCAATTTAATTGTAAAATAGTAATTAATAGTGTTTTAGCAGGTTGTGAGGTTTGTATTGGTACAGAGTGGGAAATAAATTAAGTATAAATAATGTATATCTTTTAATTAATAATTATGTATTTTATTATTAAGTCTGTAAATGGTGTAATTATTATTTTTAAGCTGTATTTTAGGTGAGGGTTTGTGGATTTTTAGGAGTATAAGGGGGGAGTTTATTAAATAACAATTTATTAATTAGTACCTTTTGCTAAAGTATTAATTATTGAATTGATAATGAATTCATTGTTAGGTAATTCTATAAATTGTGTAACATATACTTTTAATTTAGATATATGTTAAATGTTCAAGTATAGCATCCCCTGCCCTGGCTGCTAGCTGGCTGCACTGACAATACAGGGTTGTTAAGCCCTTTGTGTGGTACTAGAACCCAGCCTATTTAGGTACAAGTGGGGCTGTGCTTAGCTCTGACCCCCCATCAAGTCAGTTAATGGCCCATTCAGGCTATTCTAATCCTCCTATGTGTGACTGTGGGGTGAATTCACAAAGTCCCAACTGTCAGTTACACCCAGTCATGTGACCAAAGGCAGGTTACAGACACAGAGGGCTAAGGGCAGAAACATAGCAACTTTTTAAAAGTGGCATTTTCAAATGTGTGATGATAAACATGACTTTGCCATTAAAGAGGGTTTATCATTACAAGTTCATAGGTACCAAACATGACATATCCACCACCTCTGGTTTAGGAATTACAACTTCTTCATTTTAATAACAAATCCCCAATGTTTACCCTGTGGTAGGGGTAGCCTTCTCAGTAGTGAGAAAATTAATTTGCGAGTTGTTTCATTACTAGGACATGTACAACTAAAAGACACATGTCCTACCTTTTAATTACACAGCACCCTGCCCTATGTGCTACTTAGGGCTTACCTTAGGGATGACGTATATGAAATAAAAGGGGAGCTTAAGGGTTGGCAAGGGGTTTTAAATGCCAAGTAATCATGGCAGTCAGACACTGCTGTCAGGCTGTAATGGCAAGCCTGGGACACATTTTAAGGTGCCACTTCAGTAGGGGCACAATATGTGCTGTAGGCCCACTGTTAACATGTAATCTCCATGCCCTGGGTATATAGTATACCACTCTGCAAGGGACGTACATGTGAATTGAATATGCCAATCAGGTATATGCCAATCAAATCATGTTTAGGGAAGTGAGCATGTGCACCTTAGCATTGGCTAGCAGTGGTAAGGTGCACAGAGTACTAAGGCCAACAAAGCAACAATCCAGACAAAATGGAGGCAAGCAGGCACAATGTTTTGGGGAAAGGCCACCCTAAGGCTGACAGGTCTAAAAGTGAGTGAGATTCATCTGCAGTAAAAATTCAAAAACACAAGTTATCAAACAGTACAAAATCTGGGAGATTTAGATAGACAGAATCCATTTCTCTATGGCTGGTGATAAGGGCCTTGAGTTCCCCCCATTCAAAGGGAACTAGTGCCATGGGATAGTGACTCTAATTGTTGACAGCTGTCACAACCTGGTGCAATATGTTGTGGATTACCTGCTATCTGCAGACACCAATGACACCTGACAGTACTCATGCTGGCCCTCTGTCTCTCAGAGCCTCCACCCTCTAGCCATTGATTGTGAACCACTGCCTGTTCATTATGTTGTTATTAGGCATGTGAGTGTTGGGTACCATCTGTGTGTCAACCAGGGACACTAGGTTAACTTCTGCACTATTCCCAACTAACCAAGGCGACCTCCTCTCCAAGCACTACACTTCCCATCCCTGGGGTCTATGTCCCAATGCAGGCTGCTATTCTTGCAGGTAGCTGGGGGAGTCACACTTTAGGTGACGGCACCTGTAGCACTCAAAGCACATAGGGGTGAAATGACGTGAAGGCTTCTCCCCATAGAAATGTATCTTCTTCTAGTCATGACTGGAATGGGAATCCTTTCCCAGAAAACTCTTTTGGGGGCATTTTTTAAAATTACAATGTTTTATCCTTGTCTCCCCCTGCCTTCCTTTGGAGGGGACCCTGTTTACCCTATTGGTAGTGCCCCACAAGGGTATTTGACAATCTGGTGCTGACCCAGAGGTCTGCTTCCATTGAAAGATGTGGCAGTGAGGTGAGTTTGCTATCAATCACATTTTGGCACAAATCTGTAAAGCGAATACTGAGCATGTGGCTCAAAATCATATTATACAGCCCATTAACAGCATTCACTTTGCTGCTCTTCACCCAACCATGCAGTACCTTCCTGGAGTTATCTCTGAAATTCACTGAAGTCTGGCTTTACGGTGTGTGATTGTCCATAAACCTCAAGCTGTACTTTAAATTTAGTTTTGAGAACTGATTTTCTGGAGGAATACCTGGTTATCTACCTGTAATATCAGTAGTGTATACCTCCTCACCACAGGCATTTGTTTCCATGGACTAGCTCTCCAATCTTTGTCTGGGACCTGTGCATTTCCACAGCTTCCTCATAGGCTGAAAAACATTTGTCAATGTCATCCCTTCCCCGCCTCACATAGCTTGGCACCAGAACTTCAGTAATATATACCCTCTTTTCTCCATTGTTGTCATTGCCAACATTACCATTACAGTTTGACTCAGTGAGATGCTCTGCCATGAATCACTGTTGCTTTTGACTCATCTCATGAGTCAGCACACTTTTCTTTGCCTCTAGGATGAGTTTTCCTCCAGGGGTCTCTCAGCATCAGCCTTTTCTTTTTGCTAAGACGTTCTCTGCCTCAGCCTTTTTCCATTGCTAAGGCTTGCTCTGCCTTAGATGACTGTTTTGCTAAGGCACTCACTGTCTCAGTCTTCTTTTTCTCTGCTGCCAGTTTCACTTTGGCCAGCTGCAGTATGAATTCCCTTTCTGTCATCAACACTGTCTCCCATAACACTCTCATCAGAAGACTCCACAAGATTGGAATACAAGTATCCACTCTCAAATTGATCTGTTCCTGACACATAGGTTAGGCTGCCACACTTCATATCGGAGACCGAAATATTGATATGCAGGGATTGTCCCTCAGCCCCACCCTTCTGAAAATACACATGAAACCGCTCACCAACATCATCTTATCACAAAAGATCACCATCATCTCCTACACGATCACAATTCATCATCACCCTTATACACAAGACAAACACCAACAGAACCAACATCACCAGCTGCTTGACCATAGTAACAGACTATATGTGAACCAACTGCCTGCAGCTCAACCTGACAAGATGGAAGTACTGCAACAAGACCTCTGCATGGGACTCCACCTGGTGGCTGTATAGCTAGGACCAACACCCACATACCATGCAAGAGATCTAAGGATCATCTTAGACGACAAGGTCAACATGACAACTCAAGTCAATGCAGTGTGCACCTCCTGCTTTCACTTCCTACGCATGCTGTGAAATATCTTTAAATGGTTGCCTTAGATCACCAGACTTGCCATCACACAAGCACTAATCACCAACAAGCTGGACTATAGTAACAGTCTCTATGCCTCTCTCCAAACACCTCCTACAGAGACTCCAGACCACCAAGAACACTGGTGCAAGAATCATACTATACTTCCCATAGTGCACCCACATCACACCATACCTTAGGAAGCTTCACTGGCTCCCATTCACAAGTGCAGCCAATTCAAACTTCCCACACACACATGCAAAGGCCTACACAACACAGGACCAGAATATCTGAACATCTGCATACACTTTCACTAACCCACCAGACACACTTGCTCTGCCTCACTCTCACTTCCACACATTCCCACGCATCTGCAGAAGCAAAACTAGAAGTTGCTCATTCTTCTACATCACACCCAAAAACTGGAACAACCTCCCTCGATACATCAGATCCTCCACCTCACTGAAGATCTGGCTCTTCATATGAGCACCTTGGGGACCACACACCTGCCCAATTGCCTGGATACACTCTGGGTATCAAATCAATGTAACAAAACATTATATAGTAGCCCCATGTCCTCCAGCTCCTCAGGGGGCAGGCTATGAGAGGACACACTGCTTCCTTCTCTCAATTGAGCAGAGGACTTCACTCATGTGGGCCCTCCTCTTTCCTGTGGGGCCAAAGTCAGGGGGTTCTCTCCTCCTCGATTTCCATCTCCTGTACAGCATTCTTATATTCCTACTGCATCTCTGCTGTAGATGGTAGCTGGTGGGCTTCCTCCCAATCCCTGAGGGCTTCTTGGAGCTTCTGTTTCTTTGTGCTCCATGATACTGGTAGCCACATCTCACTGCACAGCTGTTTCAGCTCCACTGGAGTATAGCTTTTGAGGATGCTGAGATCCATTTTCATGTTTGCAAACAAGTATTACAGGTGCACAAGTGAGGCAGGAATGGAATTAGGAGAAAAAGGAAAAATAACACATCAAGGAAAGTCAATTCTGCTGATGCCTCTTTCAACAAATAACCCAATTCCCTACATTGGCGTTCAGAGGTGGGGTCCAGTAGTTGTGCCTGTGAAGTGCTATTCAGTGATTTGTGAAAACTTGAAATCCCTAAAGTCATCAGAATTGATTACGTGTCTATGTTTTCCTGGTATTCGCAAACCTCCATTGACAGGGACCTCGTTCTCCAGGTTATGAGGCAGTCCATCTGCCACATAAACAACTGGTCAGGTCCCTCTGAGACTGTGGTGTTAAACAAATATACATTGCAGTAATTGGCACAGAGCTAGGTCTCGCGTTTACCGAAGTGGCTCAACAAAGCCATATATAAATTCATGACCAACATGGGCATTGAGTTTCATAAATCATATTATCATAGATGTGAAGGTGGGGGGGGGGTATTTCTCACAGGATGGAGTCTATATTTTGACATTGGCACTGATATCTTCCTGTTGGACTAGAGTAAGTACTGGAATTAGTTGGCTGTTGGTTATTGTTAAGTCATATGGTTGCAGGTAACAGGAGGAAGCCCTGATAGCACCTACTCCCTCCTGGGCCTTGGCAGAGTTACAAGACAACCCTATGGTTGATAACTAAAATACCAACCAAGTGAGCGTGTTCAGGAGAGCTGACATGGCCACAATACCTCTCAGGCACCCAGTTTAAAGCATCCTAGCTGCTTTATCCTCAGGGATGGTGCCAAACCTGAACAGCTGAGAAGGGCATGGACTGTGATTTCTCCAACTTGATGGCAGCTACTCTGTTGGTCTCTCTCTCTGATATAACCCCTTGTAATCTGTTTGCAATGATATATTAGATGAGATGCATTGATTACATTGGATAAATTAATTCTTGTTGCTTGTTATGTTAGTTTGTGTTATGTGTATTTGTAAAGTATATTATTACCTAGAGGGGTATCCTGGCACTGAGCAGCTGTTAGTATTGCCTTGCCTGGAGTGGGTAGGGTGATTACAAGAGCCAAGTCTTAAGTGTTTTGTGGAACTCAAGAAAAGAAGAGAAGGCTCTGTTTGCGGTGCGAGGCTGTTACACCCTCTAGAGTGTGATGTAGGAGAAATCTCAACCATTGGATCCGGTTCTGCGTATGCATGGAACTTGTGTGAGTAAGAGTTCAACCTATTGGGGCTGTCTGGAATGTTTGTGAAAGAAGATGTTACTGTTGAGGTCTGCACAGCCTATTCCATGTAGTGCATTGAAGGTGTGAGTCAGGACTTTGAACTGTGCATGTTTGTGTATTGGGAGCCAGTGGAGCTCCTTGAAGTGCAGTGCAAAGTGAGCGCTACGTAGGAGGTTGAGAGTGATTCTGGCTGCTGAGTTCTGGATGGTTTATAGTCTTCTGGTGGGACACATTATGATTCCATCAAAGAGACTGTTTCCCATGTCCAGCTTGTCAGTGATGAGGGCATGTGTGATGGTCTTGCAAGTGTTGTTTAGGAGACATTCAAAGATTTTCCTCAGTATTTTCAGGGTGTGAAAGCAGGACTCTGTGATGGTATTGACTTGCGTGGTCATGTCAAATGTGTGGTCTGTAATGTTCCCGCGGGTCATGGCATCTTTGCGGGAGGAGGATGTGGGTTCTGCTTCGATCAGCTACCAGATGGAGTCCCAGGCAATGTGTTCTTGCTGAAGAACACAACCTCTGTCCTGCTAGTGTTGAGTTTGTGACAGTTGGACTTCATCCAGTTGGTGATTTTGGTCATGCAGGTGTATTACCCAAGAGGGAGAGTATCAGTTTAGTGTTGTCTGTGTAGAATGTGGGTCCTATTTCGTTTGGCTACCAGATGGAGTCCCAGGCAATCTGTTCTTGCTGAAGATCACAATTTCTGTCCTGCTGGTGTTACGTTTGAGACAGTTGAACTTCATCCAGTTAATGTTTTTGGTCATGCAGGTGTCGTACCCAAGAGGGAGATTATCAGTTTTGTGTCATCTGTGTAGAAGAGGATGTCGATATCATGGTAACAGATGACACTGGCCAGAGGTAACATGTACGCAGTGAACAGTGTCAAGCTGAAGGACGAACTTTGCAAACCTTGGGGGGTTAACCAATTGGACAGCCAGCTTAGGGTGTCAGCACTGGCTGCCCCTTTATGGATTACTCATAAGTTAACCTATACCTGACATCAGCTTCTTTAACAATAAGGGCCTGGATAAGATCTAGACGGTATTACCACAGTCCCACCGTGGCAGCAGACCTGAGTTCTCTATCAAATAGACAGAGTTCTGACTGACATATTTAGATGTATTACAGCTAACCGCCGACCACCGTGACATAGTGCTTTTCCAAGTTGTCAGGCTGGCAGGCTCCCACTCACCATATTTGGATGGTACAGTTCTACAGATGGTGTACTGGTGGTGGATTGCTGATGGAGGGAGCCCGTCGCAGGAGCCAATGCACTGTGTAAAACGGTAGTTTCCATGGAATAGAGGCAAGTTACACACACACTGTACCTTAGCCATATCTGTCCACCTGTACAACCCACTACACAACTCATTACTTACACGCTATTATCTATTTCCATTCCACCACAACAGAACATGTACATGCAGAAAACAAACATAGCCAGACATCCATGAGACAGCATATACACATTATTGATACTACACCCACATACAACACAACCATAACAACCAACACAACTACACACTCACCAACACAAAGGCAGTCACAAAAGAGCACAGGTACAAACTTATGACAGCGACCACAACACAGCAACGATTACCTGAATGTTGCACACAACAACACAACCAAGCATACATAACAGCATCGGACCCACATGTAAGTGGCACACATACCGACACACCCACATCACTCACCCCAGCTCCCTCTACACAACTGGTCAAACCACTCACACACACATGCATGCACAGACTCACATGCACAATTGGAAGCACAATATTACATGTACAGGTCCCATTGCATTGTACACACATGGCCATAGTTGACAATTGTGATGTTATCTTGATTTTGGTGCAAGTAATCGTTTGGTAATGAATACTTACACCAAAATAGCAATTGTGTATTTGATCAATTTGTGACACATACCAGTGTTTCCCCATCAATGTCTGCCACAGATGTTTTCAAAACATATGCATGTCACAAGTATTTTTTTTAAAAATTACAGTGACATGTAGATGACTGCAGTGGTCCCGAGTACATGTACAATAACCAAACAATGTAGACAAGCAATGCGGAATGCTTACCTTCATGTCCACCGACAGCTGGGTTGAGTGTCCTCCGCGGTCCAGTATCAGCAGCGGCGGCAGGTCTTGTCCAGTCAAGAACAGAAGTAGAAATGGAAAAAAGGTAGATTTTTACCCCATTTCCCTTCCAATCTGTCAAATCAGGTGTGGATATATTACTGCCACAGTTGCCTTGGTGGGAAGGCACATCGTAGTCTGCTTGGCAGGAAGGGTGGCTGGAGTCCCACCTCCAGCCACCATTTTCAATGACACCATCAACATAGTTGAGGATTCCTGGTGGAGTCGGTGGGACGTTGCCTGTCTTTCACCTATCGTCTCGCCACCATCTAAATCAAGTGGGCAGACTGCCAAGGTGGCGGACAGGTTTTCTGATGGAAAACTGATGGAGGGACCGTTACCACCAAGATCTATATCAGGCCCAAAGTTGGGTGTGGGAAGCTTGCCTGATTGCTGTTGCAATCTGCAGTTCATTCAGAAAGTGGCTACTGGATATCAGTGCTATATATTGTCACTGCACAGCCACCAGAAGTAGAATCTTTGGCATCATTAATTTTCAGATGGAATATTTAGCATCTGAAATAGAAGCACAATGTTTTTTTGGGGAAAAGGCTTGTTTCTGTTCCCCCGTTTACGACTACACCACATATTATACGCAGCACTGCTGCAGCAAATTTATGTTACTGCATACTACTATCAGACAATTACATTGTCAACTGTAAAATATGAAGAGTTTTTCAACATGTTCATGCACTTCAGTATCTTGTGTTCAAGCACATTCCCAAACTCATCTTCTCGCCAATCAGAATCCACACATTTTATTGTACTTCTACATCTCCTATTATTACTTACTATTGCTTCTATTGCTTGATATTATTAACATCATTATTATTATTATTATTATTATTAATAACAATATTAATAATAATAAGAAGAAGAACAAGAAAAACAAAAACAAAAACAACAGCAGCAACAAACAGTAACGTCAACAACACGATCACTGTGACATATATTTCAATCATCCTTCCCTGATGCGTTTTGATTCTTACATACAAATGATAAGGTCAAACAAAAAATGTAAATTTTATTTCCCATAAGCCAACGGCAGAGTTTGGCGATATGTCATTTTTAGATTGTTTTAAATGTGTGCCTCATAGTCTGTCATTTTAATGGACCCCAGAACTATTGCGGATGCCTGCGTTTTACACACCAGCTACCAATTAGAAGTTCATAATTCAACTCTAATTATGTTTCTGAATAGTTTATGAAACTTTTTAAAATCAATAGCTGCACATGAAAGAACTTGCTACAGGAAAAAAGACTTTGATTTTTAATATCGTAAGACACTTGAACTTGCTGTAAAAATGCACACTAATCCGCGTTTAATGAGGAACTATTCGCAGATCTTTATTCAGCAATTTTGAAGAGGTCCATACAATCATCAATCATTTATTATGATAAGGTTTCAATTTATGGAAGTTTTAATGGCTGCGCTTTGGGAGCCGGCTACATTGTGATTTTTGAACTTTTAATTATATAATTAGGCGGATTTAAAACTGCAGTACATCACAGATCGTTGTGCATTGTGCTTTGGGGTATTCAATTTGTAAAGAGAAACCTGTCTCAGCATCATTAATGCAATAGAACAGAGCAAACACAAAATCACTGTCAACACAAACCTCTTAAATGAGTACACATGTCCTCGGTCCTCCCAAAAGAAATTCCATTTGCTCTCTGGGGCGCTGCCTATTAGAGATTAGGCACATGTTGTCCTTGATGTGCTACAACAATAATTAGAGAAGCACGTTTGTTTTCTAATGAGGATGTTGAATAAAATTGTACAAAAAATTCAAACCTTGATAGGCATACACTGAGGGGCAGATTTATGAAAAGTGGCACTGCACTTTGTGCAGAGCCACGTTGATGCTAATCCTGCAAAGCACCCAGAGGCCCAGTGAAACCAATGGAAGCCTCCTTCTAACGTCTGCTCTGAGCAGGCATTAAAAGTGCAAAAAACCTTTCTTGCACCCCATTGTGCCCCCCTAATTCCACCATGTGTGCACCGTATTAACGATACGGCGCACCATGGCACAAGTTAGGATAAATAGCGTCATAGTTTCTGACTCTATTGTGGCACTTTGCAGCATTGGCACCAAAAATTTTGGCGCTAATTCTGCAAAGTACAGAGAGGCCCATTATAAACAATGGCCTCTATTTAACGCCTGCACTGACCAGCCTATAAAATTGACTAGTAAAATGGCACAATGGAATCTCATAGATTCCAATGCGCCATTGTTCTGGCCCTCCTTGCATACATTAGGCCGAACGCAGGCATATTGTGGAGCAAGGGTTTACAAAGTGGCATACATTGCGCCACTTTGTACATTTGGCAAGTCTTTTTTGGCATTCTGACACCCCATTAGCGTAAAACAAATGACGCTAATTTGGCGCTAGGCGGCGCTAGGCTCTTCTTAAATTTGGGCCATAGGCGTAATACACAAAAAAGTGTAAAAATATCTCTGGATTTTCTCTTCAGCTGTTATGTACTTTTATAGTATTTTTACAATTAAAACCAGCATTACATTGCTTCACTAGAAAAGGTGTGCCTTTAAAACTTACCAGGCATTAACCTGGGAAAGCCATGTGACTTTTTGGTGCATTTGTATTTTCCCAAAGCTGAACTGGAGGCAAAATAATATTTTACATTATAGATAGGAAACACATATTTTTCCTCCGGTAAAATGTATTTTTTTCCTTTGGAAACCCCTCTTCCTACAAATTACAAAGTATAGAATTATTTATCCCCTTCATCAATGGGAAGGCATTACTATACCTCTAAATATCTGACATTTTGTGGGATGTAAAAGAGTAGGAAATAAATGTAATATTCACAAACTGACGTGTTTGTTAGTGTTCATCATCTTTCAAAACAATTTAAGCCTTGGACTGTCCACTTCCCCCTCCTTGTGAGGGACTTACCCCATTGTAGTTTAACGCAAATACAATGTAACAATATTTACAAGTATATGGATCTCTGATTGCATGATCACTCTGAATGCCTGTAAGACGTAGAGCAAGGCAAATGTGCAGGTAATGTAATTATACATGTGGAAATCACTTTGGGGGTCATTCCGACCCTGGCGGTCAAAGACCGCCAGGGCCGCGAATGACGGAAGCACCGCCAACAGGTTGGCGGTGCTTCCCTGCCCATTCTGACCGCGGCGGTAAAGCCGCGGTCAGAAAACCGGGTCCGGCGGTTTCCCGCCGGATTTCCCCTGGCTGGGCGAATCCGCCATGGCGCTGCTGCAAGCAGCGCCGCCATGGGGATTCTGACCCCCTTACAGCCAGCCTGTTTCTGGCGGTTTACACCGCCAGGAAGAGGCTGGCGGTAACGGGTGTCTAGGGGCCCCTGGGGGCCCATGCCACTGGCATGGGCAGTGCAGGGGCCCCCTAACAGGGCCCCAGCCTGCTTTTCACTGTCTGCCTAGCAGACAGTGAAAAGCGCGACGGGTGCAACTGCACCCGTCGCACACCTGCAACACCGCCGGCTCCATTCGTAGCCGGCTTCAGTGTTGCAGGCCCCCTTCCCGCTGGGCCGGCGGGAAGGTTGGAATGGCTGCAGCGGTCTTTTGTCCACGGAGCGGCCAAATAGCGGTTCCCGCCAGGCGGGCGGCGACCTTCACCCGCCGGGGTCAGAATGACCCCCTTTGTGTATTAGAACTACAATACGCACAGGTATGAGTTATCGACTGTTCATGAAAAAGAACAGTCCTTAAAATGTGTGCTAAGGTATTATGAGAGTGAACACAGAAAAAAAAACAAATCAGATGAATCCCTAAAATGCATTATGAGGTACATTTATCGACAAGTCACGCAGCGAAGCTAGTCACCTTGCTGTGCTGCATGGTATGAAAAGGGCAGAAATGCGCCATATATAGCATTGTATTGCCCCTTCGTGCCTTTCCCCAGTGCTAGCACCCTACGTGCTGCCTAGCACCAATGCAGACAAGCTTGCACCATGCAAGGCACCTTCCTGCACAAAATCAATTCCCTGAGGATTTTTCCTGCAGCACAATCAGAAGAAGTTGAAACCAAGGAGAATTAAACATATTCTGGGGAGTTTTTGTGCATTCCCAGGTCTAACACCTATGATAAATCTGGGAATGCATCATAATCCATGGTTGTTGCATGGAAACATCCACATGCCACCCATGAAACATCTCCCTGGGGCAGAGTAATGCAATGCAGCAATTTGCGCTGTGTTGCATTACTCTGAATTTATCAGGCCATTCAGGGCCAAGCAAGATGGCTATGCGTGGCTTGATAAATTGCATTTTAAAGGTTGCGTAACTTTTGCACCCTGTTGCGTGGTGCAAACATGACAAAATCATTTAATAAATCTTCCTCTGTCTTTATAGGTATTGAGAAAATGTGGATAATGTATTTATCGCAACCCACAATATATACCTTTATGGACTAGGAGTATGCCATGCTGATGATTTATGAAAGTAAGCCAATCTCCCCAGAAGTTGCTGACATTTCTGTGGGGTTTGGCGTAAAAACACTTTTAAAATAAAAAAATGAAAAACACGATTTCACTATTTTATTAACTATAGTCTTTTGTAGCACAAATACTGTGTGCACACACAGCACTAAAAAAAAGTGCACTAAAAGCTTATAGCCCATGTTTGTACCATAAATCGATTATAGCGAAGTACATGTACTCTCTGGCGTATACAATCTCTTGTTGGAGCATTGCATTTGTATCCAAATGAGTGAATAGCTGTTGGTCATACCAGCTCCTACTTTATTAATATTAGTAAATGATAAGCTTCATGTTGCACGAAAGGAAAAGTAGCAAGTGGAACAATGAGAGGGCATGGCTTTCAGTGAAACCATCTTTCACATCTTTCCATGTTAAATTCTCGAAGCGTCTGAGCATATTGACAAGCTCCGAAACCTTTTAATTTTTTTCCGTGTATTTTTAGGGTTTCTTAAATGTAAAGGAAGATCCCATTACTAAATCTAACTATAACATCACTTTGACTTTTGTTCTTTTTTCAGTGAAATGTTTGAGTGTTTTGGTCCTTTCTATTTAACCAACTCCCCCGGCACCGTTCGAAACCTCTCATGGACAGCCAACACCTGTTGTGGACAGCCTTTAGACATTCTTTGCAGCAAACCCCACCACGGCAGCCAAACCCCTTCTGTCCATGGCCCTTGGCTCTGCACTGCAAGGGTTAGCCTCAGGGCATGGGTCTACCCACAAACCACACGGGCAGCCAATCCAGAATGTTCACACCTTCAGCCATGTGCAGGTGGGGATTGGCATTACCCACCCACTGTAGATGCTATTGCCCCAGGGACACAAAACCCATAATTGTTTTTATTTTTTTAAAGGATTTGTAGGAAGGTAGCCTCTTTCTAGCCTTGTTACCCCCACTTTTGGCCTGTTTGTGAGTATATGTCAGGGTGTTTTTACTGTCTCACTGGGATCCTGCTAGCCAGGGCCCAGTGCTCATAGTGAAAACCCTATGTTGTCAGTATGTTGGATATGTGTCGCTGGGATCCTGCTAGCCAGGACCCCAGTTCTCATGAGTTTGTGGCCTATATGTGTTCCCTGTGTGGTGCCTAACTGTATCACTGAGGCTCTGCTAACCAGAACCTCGGTGTTTATGCTCTCTCTGCTTTTAAAATTGTCACTGCAGGCTAGTGACTAATTTTACCAATTCTGATTGGCACACCAGAACAACCTTATAATTCCCTAGTATATGGTACCTAGGTACCCAGGGTTTTGGGGTTCCAGGAGATCCCTATGGGCTGCAGCATTTCTTTTGCCACCCATAGGGAGCTCAGACAATTCTTGCACAGGACTGCCACTGCAGCCTGAGTGAAATAATGTGCACGTTATTTCACAGCCATTTTTCAATGCACTTAAGTAACTTCTAAGTCATCTATATGTCTAACTGTCACTTAGTGAAGATTAGGTGCAAAGTTACTTAGTGTGAGGGCATTCTGGCACTAGCCAAGGTGCCCCCATGCTGTTCAGGACAATTTCCCCAGACTTTGTGAGTGCAGTGACACCATTACACGGGTGCACTACATATAGGTCAACACCTATATGTAGCGTCACCATGGTAACTCCGAACATGGCCATGTAACATGTCTAGGATCATGGGGGGACAATTCCATGCATCCCCGGGTCTCCAGCATAGAGCCCGGGTACTGCCAAACTAACTTTCCAGGGTTTTCACTGCAGCTACCGCTGCTGCCAACCCTCAGACAGGTTTCTGCCCCCCTAGGGCCTGGGCAGCCCAGTCACAGGAAGGCAGAACAAAGGAATTCTTCAGAGAGAGGGTGTTACACCCTCTCCCTTTGGAAATAGGTGTGAAGGGCCTGAGAGGAGTAGCCTCTCCTGTCCTCTGGAAATGCTTTGAAGAGCACAGATGGTGCCCTCCTTGCATAAGCAAGTCTACACCGGTTCAGGGATCCCTCCAGTCCATGAAAATGGCATGTCCATGGCATGAAAACTGGACAAAGGAAAGGGGAGTGACCACTCCTCTGAACAGCACCTCCCAGGGGAGGTGCCCAGAGCTCCTCCAGTGTGTCCCAGACCACTGCCATCTTGGATGCAGAGGTGTGAGGGCACAATGGACAGCTCTGAGTGTCCAGTGCCAGCAGGTGATGTCAGAGACCCCTCCTGATAGGTGCTTACCTTTCTCTGTAGCCAATCCTCCTTTGAGGACTATTTAGGGTCTTTCCTGTGGGTATCTCACCAGATAACGAATGCAAGAGCTCACCAGAGTTCCTCTGCACTTCCCTCTTCGACTTCTGCCAAGTATCGACCGCTGATTGCTCCAGGACGCCTGCAAAACTGCAACAAAGTAGCAAGACGACTACCAGCAACATTGTAGCGCCTCATCTTGCCGGCTTTCTCAACTGTTTCCTGGTGGTGCATGCTCTGATGGCTGTCTGCCTTTGCCCTGCACTGGAAGCCAAGAAGAAATCTCCTGTGGGTCGACGGAATCTTCCCCCTGCCAACGCAGGCACCAAACTTCTGCATCACTGGTCCTCTAGGTCCCCTCTCATCTTGACAAGCGTGGTCACTGGAACACAGGAGCTGTATCCAAGTATCCCCGACAGTCCAATGGCCCTTCTGTCCAAATTTGGTGGAGGTAAGTCCTTGCCTCCCCACTCCAGACAGTAATCCTGTGTACTGCGTCAACTGCAGCTGCTCGGGCTTCTGTGCACTTTTGAAAGACTTCCTTCGTGCACAGCATAGCTCAGGTCCCCAGCACTCCGTCCCGCATTGCCCAACTCGCTGAGTTGGACTCCGACTTTGTGGGACTCCCTTTTGTTGTGCTGAGTCGACTGTCGTGCTCAGATCTTCTGAATGCCTGTTCAGGTGCTTCTGCGGGTGCTGCCAGCTTGTGCGTGGGCTCTCCATGTTGCTGAACACCCCCTCTGTCTCCTCCTCCAAGGGGCGACCTCCTGGTCCTTCCTGGGCCCTGGCAGCACCCAAAACCTTCAACCGCAACTCTTGCAGCTAGCAAGGCTGGTTTGCGGTCTTTCTGCATGGAAACAACTCTGCATCCTCCAGCATGCCATGGGACATCTTCTGACCAAAGGAGAAGTTCCTGGCATCTTCAGTCATTGCAGAATCTTCAGCTTCTTCCACCCATGGCAGCCCTTTTGCACCTTCATCCGGGGTTTAGTGGGCTCCTGCCCCCCCTGGACACTTGTGTGACTCTTGGACTTGGTCCCCTTCCTTTGCACGTCCTCAGGTCCCGGAATCCGTCTTCAGTGCTTTGCAGTCAGTTGTTGTCCTTGCAGAATCCCCTATATCGACTTTACTGTCTTTCTGGGGTAGTAGGGTAACTTTACTCCTACTTTTCAGGGTCTTGGGGTGGGGTATCTTGGACACCCTTAGTGTTTTCTTACACTCCCAACGTCCCTCTAGACACTACACTAGTCCTGGAGTCCATTTGTGGTTCGCATTCCACTTTTGGAGTATATGGTTTGTGTTGCCCCTAGGCCTATTTTCTTCTATTGCATTCTATTGTGTTCTACAGTGTTTGCTCTACTTTTCTAACTGTTTACTTACCTGATTTTGGTTGTGTGTATATATTTTGTGTATTTTACTTACCTCCTAAGGGAGTATATCCTCTGAGATACTTTTGGCATATTGTCACTAAAATAAAGTACCTTTATTTTTAGTAACTCTGAGTATTGTGTTTTCTTATGATATAGTAGTAAGTGATATAAGTGGTATAGTAGGAGCTTTGCATGTCTCGTAGTTCAGCCTAAGCTGCTCTGCTATTGCTACCTCTATCAGCCTAACTTGCTAGAACACCTCTAATCTACTAATAAGGGATAACTGGACCTAGCACAAGGTGTAAGCACCACAAGGTACCCACTATAAGCCAGGCCAGCCTCCTACAGGATTTGTTATGGGTATTGCCGTGCTCCAACAGTATACCTGTACAAGTTTCACACCGTGGTACTGTGGTACTACGCAAGCTATCCTGAGGAAGCTTGCATGGTTCCGAGGTACCTTATGGTGAAGCTTGAATGGCAGCTTCTGTAGGAGTACTGTGGTACATATGGGAGGGCTACCTTGGGTCGTGCAGAAGGAGTGTGGTACCCACAGTAGAAATAATGTTGTGTTTACCTTATAGCTCTTAAGGGGGTCCTTCTGGACCTCCACAGAAGTGCCAAGGGTTGAGGGTGTACCTACCCTGCCACTGTACACAGGACATGGCCACAGAGTACTGGAGTCCTACAATGTAGGCCTCAACATTTTACCAGAACAGACACCAATATGGCTGATGGGGGAAAATGCTCCTTTGGCCAATCAGAGGGCTCCAGAAGTCTTGCAGGACCAACCGTTCAGACATACATAATTTTTTAACCTCTTCATGACCATCACAAACACCTCTTTAAATGCAAGTATGTCAAAAAGGCCTGAAAAGATGGACATCAAATCACAAAACACATTTTTTTCTGAGGAAAGTTCTAACATTTTGATAATTTTGGTGTAATTCCATTCAGTAGTTTTATTTGTATTGGAGAGCAAATTTTCCTACGGCAATATGAGCCATCAATGTTTAAGGACACACTTAACTTTGATCTTTGCCAGCGCAAAACTTTCCTGGAAAGAGATGAGGTGGAAAAACGTTATTTTGGAAAGTGTTTTACAGATTAGTCAATTCATGCCAAAGGTATTAGCATAACAAAAACACTTTTCTTATGGAAGCTCTTATCTAACTATGGGCCTGATTCTAACTTTGGAGGACGGTGTTAAACCGTCCCAAAAGTGGCGGATGTACCACCTACCGTATTACGAGTCCATTATATCCTATGGAACTTGTAATACGGTAGGTGGTATATCCGCCACTTTTGGGACGGTTTAACACCGTCCTCCAAAGTTAGAATCAGGCCCTATATGTCCCACCACCACTGATCACTGGTCTTGCAATTCTGTCACCTTGTTTAACCCGTTCTGTGCCCAGGACGTAATGGTTACGTCCTGAGGCACAGTGCTGCTGTGCCCAGGACGTAACCATTACGTCCTGGTCACAGAGCCCAGAGGGAGCGCTAGCGCTCCCTCTGTGGGGTTCCCCCCCAAGTCAGGGATGGAAGGGGAAGCCCTTCCCCTTCCACCCCCGACCCCCCCACCCCCCCCTGTGACGTCAGCGCGCGCGTGCTGATTAGTCACAGGGTCTCCCCCATCTTCCAGCGCGATTGAAAGAGAAATGCTCAGCATTTCTCTTTCAATCCCATGGGGGAGGCCCGGAGAGGCTTCAAAGGGAAGGAAATGTATTTCCTTCCCTTTGAAGTCTCTCCCAGGTTTTCAAAAGCCGGATTACTTGCAATCCGGCTTTTGAAACCCCACTAGACACCAGGGATTTTTTTTTTTTTTCTGAAACTGACAAAAGGGAGCGACCCCTTGGGCAAGGGTCGCTCCCAGGGAGGGCATTTTTTTGGGAAGGCCTTTTCTGCGCCCCCTGGGGGCAGATCGGCCTATTAATAGGCCGATCTGCCCCCAGGGGGGGCAGAAACCTCTAGGCACCAGGGATCATTTTATTTTTTTCTCTTTTTGTTATGTTTTCTTTTTTTTTTTAGGTGGGGAGCGACCCCTTAGGCAAGGGTCTCTCCCCTAGGGGGCAAACTATATTTAGGCCATTTCTGCCTCCCTTGGGGGCAGATTGGCCTACTTTGATGAGGCCAATCTGCCCCCAAGGGGGGCAGAAACCACTAGACACCAGGGAGTTTTTTTTTTTTGCGTGAATTTCACGCAAGGGGAGCGACCCCTTAGGCAAGGGTCGCTCCCTGGGGGCGGGGGGGAATTATTTTAGGCCATTTATGCCCCCCTGGGGGGTAGATCAGCCTATTTTGATTAGGCTGATGGGGCAGAAACCACTAGGCACCAGGGATTTTTTGTTTTTTTTGTTTTACAGATGGGGAGCGACCCCTTGAACAAGGGTCGCTCCCCTGGAGGGGCAAATTGTATTTAGGCCATTTCTGCCCGCTTTGGGGGCAGATCGGCCGATTTTAGGTCAATCTGCCCCCAAGGAGGGCAGAAACCACTAGGCACCAGGGATCTTTTTTTTGCGCCATCATGCAAGGGGAGCGATCTTGTAGGCAAGGGTCGCTCCCCGGGGGGGCAAATTTATTTTAGGCCATTTCTGCCCCCCCTGGGTGCAGATCGGCCTATTGGTATTAGGCCGATCTGCCCCCAGGGGGGGCAGAAACCACTAGGCACCAGGGATTTTTTTTTTGCCTCCAATGTCTCGCAGGGGGAGCGACCCCGTAGGCAAGGGTCGCTCCCGGGGCGGGTTGGGGGGGTGGGTGGCAATTTATTTTAGGCCATTTCTGCCCCCCCGGGGGCAGATCGGTCTATTGTTATTAGGCCGATCTGCCTCCGGGTGGGCAGAAACCTCTAGGCGCCAGGGCAAATTGTTTTTTTGTGTTTTTATTTTTTTTTGTTTGTTTTTTTAGAGATGGGGAGCGACCCATTAGGCAAGGGTCGCTCCCCTGGGGGGCAAATTGTATTTAGACCATTTCTGCCCCCCTTGGGGGCTGATTGGCCGATTGTAGGTCAATCTGCCCCCAAGGGGGCACAAACCACTAGGCACCGGGGATTTTTTTTTTGGCGCCAATGTCACACAGGGGGAGCGACCCCGTAGGCAACGGTCGCTCCCGGGGCGGCGTTGGGGGGCAAATTTATTTTATGCCATTTCTGCCCCACTGGGGGCAGATCGGCCTATTGGCATTAGGCCGATCTGCCCCAGGGGGGAAAGAAACCTCTAGGCGCCAGGGCAAAATTTGTTTTGGTGTTTTTTGTTTTTGTTTTTGTTTTTGTTTTTTTAGAGATGGGGAGCGACCCATTGGGCAAGGGTCGCTCCCCTGGGGGGCAAATTGTATTCAGACCATTTCTGCCCCCCTTGGGGGCAGATTGGCCGATTGTAGGTCAATCTGCCCCCAAGGGGGCAGAAACCACTAGGCACCGGGGATTTTTTATTTGGCGCCAATGTCACACAGGGGAAGCGACCCCGTAGGCAAGGGTCGCTCCCGGGAGGGGTTGGGGGTGAGGGGGCGAGGGGGCACATTTATTTTAGGCCATTTCTGCCCCCCCTGGGGGCAGATCGGCCTATTGGTATTAGGCCGATCTGCCCCCGGTGGGGGCAGAAACCTCTAGGCGCCAGGGCAATTTTTTTTTTCGTGTTTTCTTTTTTGTTTTTGTTTTTTTAGAGATGGGGAGCGACCCATTAGGCAAGGGTCGCTCCCCTGGGGGGCAAATTGTATTCAGACCATATCTGCCCCCCTTGGGGGCAGATTGGCCGATTTTAGGTCAATCTGCCCCCAATGGGGCATAAACCAGTAGGCACCGGGGATTTTTTTTTTGGCGCCAATGTCACACAGGGGTAGGCAAGGGTCGCTCCCGGGGGGGGGGGTTGGGGGGTCAAATTTATTTTAGGCCATTTCTGCCCCCCCTGGGGGCAGATCGGCCTATTGGTATTAGGGCGATCTGCCCCCGGGGGGGAAGAAACCTCTAGGCGCCAGGGCAATTTTTTTTTTGTGTTTTTTTTTTTTTTTTTTTTTTTTTAGAGATGGGGACCGACCCATTAGGCAAGGCTAGGCCTAACCACACAAGTGAGGTATCATTTTTATCAGGAGACTTGGGGGAACGCTGGGTCGAAGGAAATTTGTGGCTCCTCTCAGATTCCAGAACTTTCTGTCACCGAAAGTTGAGGAAAACGTGTTTTTTTAGCCAAATTTTGAGGTTTGCAAAGGATTCTGGGTAACAGAACCCGGTCAGAGCCCCACATGTCACCCCATCTTGGATTCCCCTGGGATTCTAGTTTTTAAAAATGTGCTGGTTTGCTAGGTTTCCCCAGGTGCCGGCTGAGCTAGAGGCCAAAATCCACAGGTAGGCACTGTTTTCTATGAAAAAATGAGATGTGTCCACGTTCTGTTTTGGGCCATTTCCTGTCATGGGCGCTAGGACTACCCACACAGGTGAGGTATTATTTTCATCGGGAGACTTGGGAGAACGCTGGGTGGAAGGAAATTTGTGGCTCCTCCCAGATTCCAGAACTTTCTGTCACCGAAATGTGAGGAAAATGTGTTTTTTTAGCCAAATTTTGAGGTTTGCAAAGGATTCTGGGTAACAGAACCTGGTCAGAGCCCCACAAGTCACCCCATCTTGGATTCCCCTGGGTCTCTAGTTTTCAAAAATGCACAGGTTTGGTAGGTTTCTTTAGGTGCCGGCTGAGCTAGAGGCCAAAATCTACAGGTAGGCACTTTGCAAAAAACAGCTCTGTTTTCTGTGATGTGTCCACGTTGTGTTTTGGGGCATATCCTGTCGCGGGCGCTAGGCCTACCCACACAAGTGAGGTACCATTTTTATCGGGAGACTTGGGGGAATGCTGGGTGGAAGAAAATTTGTGGCTCTTCTCAGGATTCAGAACTTTCTGTCACCGAAATGTGAGGAAAATATGTTTTTTCAGCCAAATTTTGAGGTTTGCAAAGGATTCTGGGTAACAGAACCTGGTCAGAGCCCCACAAGTCACCCCATCTTGGATTCCCCTAGGTCTCTAGTTTTCAAAAATGCACAGGTTTGGTAGGTTTCCCTAGGTGCCGGCTGAGCTAGAGGCCAAAATCTACAGGTAGGCACTTTGCAAAAAACAGCTCTGTTTTCTGTCAAAAAATGGGATGTGCCCACTTTGTGTTTTGGGACATTTCCTGTCGCGGGCGCTAGGACTACCCAGACAAGTGAGGTATCATTTCTATCGGGAGACTTGGGGGAACGCTGGGTGGAAGGAAATTTGTGGCTCCTCTCATATTCCAGAACTTTCTGTCACCGAAATGTGAGGAAAATGTGTTTTTTTAACCAAATGTTGAGGTTTGCAGAGGATTCTGGGTAACAGAACCTGGTCAGAGCCCCACAAGTCACCCCATCTTGGATTCCCCTAGGTCTCTAGTTTTCAAACATGCACAGGTTTGGTAGATTTCCCTAGGTGCCGGCTGAGCTAGAGGCCAAAATCTACAGGTAGGCACTTTGCAAAAAACAGCTCTGTTTTTTGTCAAAAAATGGGATGTGCCCACTTTGTGTTTTGGGACATTTCCTGTCGCGGGCGCTAGGCCTACCCACACAAGTGAGGTACCATTTTTATGGGGAGACTTAGGGGAACCCTGGGTGGAAGGAAATTTGTGGCTCCTCTCAGGATCCAGAACTTTCTGTCACCGAAATGTGAGGAAAATATGTTTTTTTAGCCAAATTTTGAGGTTTGCAAAGGATTCTGGGTAACAGAACCTGGTCAGAGCCCCACAAGTCACCCCATCTTGGATTCCCCTAGGTCTCTAGTTTTCAAAAAAGCACAGGTTTGGTAGGTTTCCCTAGGTGCCGGTTGAGCTAGAGGCCAAAATCTACAGGTAGGCACTTTGCAAAAAACAGCTCTGTTTTCTGTCAAAAAATGGGATGTGCCCACTTTGGGGTTTGGGACATTTCCTGTCGCGGGCGCTAGGACTACCCACACAGTGAGGTATCATTTTTATCGGGAGACTTGGGGGAACGCTGGGTGGAAGGAAATTCGTGGCTCCTCTCAGATTCCAGAACTTTCTGTCACCGAAATGTGAGGAAAATGTGTTTTTTTTGCCAAATTTTGAGGTTTGCAAAGGATTCTGGGTAATAGAACCTGGTCAGAGCCCCACAAGTCACCCCATCTTGGATTCCCCTAGGTCTCTAGTTTTAAAAAATGCACAGGTTTGGTAGGTTTCCCTAGGTGCCGGCTGAGCTAGAGGCCAAAATCTACAGGTAGGCACTTTGCAAAAAACAGCTCTGTTTTCTGTGATGTGTCCACATTGTGTTTTGGGGCATATCCTGTCCCGGGCGCTAGGTCTACCCACACAAGTGAGGTATAATTTTTATCGGGAGACTTGGGGGAACATAGAATAGCAAAACAAGTGTTATTACCCCTTGTCTTTCTCTACAAAAGACGTCTATTTGAGAAATGCCCTGTAATTCACATGGTAGTATGGGCACCCCGGAATTCAGAGATGTGCAAATAACCACTGCTTCTCAACACCTTATCTTGTGCCCATTTTGGAAATACAAAGGTTTTCTTGATAGCTATTTTTTACTCTTTATATCTCAGCAAATTAATTGCTGTATACCCGGTATGGAATGAAAACCCACTGCAGGGTACAGGTCATTTATTGGCTCTGGGTACCTAGAGTTCTTGATGAACCTACAAGCCCTATATATCCCCGCAACCAGAGGAGTCCAGCAGACGTAACGGTATATTGCTTTTGAAAACCTGACATTGCAGGAAAAAGTTACAGAGTAAAACGTAGAGAAAAATTGATGTTTTTTTCACCTCAATTTCAATATTTTTCTTTTTCAGTTGTTATTTTCTGTAGGAAACCCTTGTAGGATATACACAAATTACCCCTTGCTGAATTCAGAATTTTGTCTACTTTTCAGAAATGTTGCGGTTGGGAAGCTGGTGATTTTAGCACCGCAAACCCTTTGTTGATGCCCTTTTCAGGGAAAAAACCACAAGCCTTCTTCTGCAGCCCCTTTTTCCCATTTTTTGGAAAAAAACGAAATTTTCACTGTATTTTGGCTAATTTCTTGGCCTCCTTCTAGGGAACCCACAAAGTCTGGGTACCTCTAGAATCCCTAGGATGTTGGAAAAAAAGGACGCAAATTTGGTGTGGGTAGCTTATGTGAACAAAAAGTTATGAGGGCCTAAGCGCGAACTGCCCCAAATAGCTCAAAAAAGGCTCGGCACAGGAGGGGGAAAAGGCCTGGCAGCGAAGGGGTTAAAAGTGTGGGTAATAATAATTAAATATCAGTAGAGGCTCAACACTGGTGGTCAGTCAATGACACTGGCCCATACACAACAGGGTTGTATACTTTGATAATTGGGGGAGTCTCTTCTATTTAAAGTGGGCTTCCCAGTGCAGATTCTGCCTAGCTGTGAAGCGTAGCAATCTCAAGCAGGGAGAAAACCACCTGTGTGTTTCCTCCATTGTTTTGTTTTTCATAAACAAACCCCCAATTTGGTGTTATATTTCTGAAAACCATAATAGAATTCCAAGCAGGCAGCAAACACAACATGGCAGTCTCTACATATTCAGTTCTAGCCACAGTGCATACACTGTGGGGTACTTCAGCAAAACAAACCCCTCCTGGCAGACAGGAATCTATAAGTGTGGTGGACTGCCCTCTGCAGGGTTGGTGTAGGTGCAGACCTCCATAGATGCAGCCACCTAGCGGGTCATCCGCAAAGTTCAAAATGATTCCCATTTGTGAATGGAAATCATAACCCTACAGAGAATAGAGTTGTGTGCTGTGAGTGGGAAGGGATCCACTAAGTTGAATATGCTAAATTTGGGGTCCTGTTCATACTTTCAATTATGGTACCAAAGGATCTTAGCTGAGCCAATCTGAAATCTGTAGCTACCAAGGTAGTTTTGCCATGGAGATATGGTAAGCACCTTCTCCCACTGATAGTTTTCTAGATATCAAAATAAGCCTCAGAGCAACTTTGTGAGCTGCATTTTGGCATGGCTTTGGTGGCCAGATAAATTATGTGCAAGGTCCAGCAAAAGCTCTCTTTCTTGGGAAGTTCTTGGAGTGGGGAAAACAAAAAGTTTCACCTTTAATGGGTTATTTCACTACTTTTCCCTGGTACATGATGGGCCACAAAATAGGCCAAATATCTTCCTCATGTCACTTCAAAGCTATTAGACTGGCAGAGATTGCTTCTAGGTTACCAAGGCATACATGCTAGTGGTTGACAGGCTAACTCACTCATTAGATCCAGCGCCCAAACAAAGTGACTTACTGGGCATATGAATTGCCTGCAGAGATACCCTTGTTTGTTATTTATGTGTTTGGCACTACATGTGGCCAGCTGATTTGATTCTTAAGAAGTGGTGTGTATAAGGACGCAGATTCCCAACCCTCCGAGATCTCCCAGGTAGACACTTGCAGGTTTTCCCTTCTTGTTGTTTTCTTTCAAGTTGAAGTGCATTCTAAATTTCAATGGAGGGAGATTTTCTTATAGTAGCCATTTGTTAGAAATTGATGATGGGGCTTAAGCCCATGCAAGGAAGTTCCCACACACAGTTCATCCTTCTTTTGCAGAACGTTGGTTTAAATTTACTGTAGAATATTTTCAGGACACAATACTCTGGGAGATTTCAAAGATAAAGGAAGATTATCTTAGACATTTGAACCATGAGACGGCCATTTAAAATGACATTCCTCCCTTTCCACAACCTTGAAAAATCTATTGAGATTGGTCCTAGGCTCAGGGTATCTCCTTTGGTAACAGGAACCACTCAGGCTATGAGAAGGCCTGCATCAATTTCGAATCCACATTTCAGTCCTGTTTTGGTTTATGACTGTCCTTCTGTGTGTGCTTCTGGTGTCAACGGTTCTACATTTCTCTCTACCATTTCTGTTATAAGTTAGATAAGTGCAGGGGTTTGTTCCTGTAACTAACCTCCCCATTACATGTTCCATCCCATCCTGCCAAGAATCTTGAAGGAAGGTGGCTGCCCCAAAAACCCAAGGTTCCTTGGGGGTTTTTGATGCTGTCAATACTGATGCATTGTTGGACAGCATTTATAAAACTAACCATTGTTCTGTCATACATGCTAACAATGTAAGGGGCATATTTACAATCCCTTAGCGCCTCCTTGCGCCTTCCTAGTATCATTTTTTTTTACGCTAAGTCGGCGTCAAGAAGGGTTTTTCCCCATGCCAGATTTACAAAGTAACACCTTGCGCCACATTATGACTTCGCCAGGTGTACTGACTGCAAGGGGGGGGGTCCCCCATTAGGAGACCCAGAAAAATGGTGTAGTGAAATTTACGAGATTTCATTGCACCAGGGGGTGCAAGAAAAGTGGTGCATCACAGCTGATGTGACACTTTCTAATAAATAAGGCCCTTAATTTGGCAATTAATTAAAGTACTAAAAAATAACTAAATGCCATGAATGTGAACTTCACAGTTTTTGTGTTAGGCAAAACTCCAGATTCTCTAGCCATTCGCTGGGTAGGAATGGATCCGAATTTTGGGCCAGATGTATCAAGCTATTTTGCATTCGCAAACGGTGCAAATTGCAAAATTCGGCCGTTTGCGAATGCAAAAATGCCTTTCGCAATGTATGAAAGGCATTCGCTGTGCAATTTTAAAATAGCGATTCCTTAAAATTGCGACCCCATTTAGAGAATTCCAAATTGTGATTCTCTAAATTGGAAATTGCAAATAGAGAATTCCTATTTGCGATTTCCAAAGCACACGTATCAAGCATTTCCGAAATGCGAATTGGGCATTTAGGAAATGCAATTACCACAAACTAAAGTTTGGTGGTAACCATGTGCAAATTTAAAAAATGCATTCTAAATGCATTTTTAAAATTGACATGTAGCGCACACATGCCCCTAAGGCATGTGTGTGCTTCACATGTCCGTAAAAATATTTTTGGGGTGCAGCAGGGGGGACCTTAGGCCCCCAGGACACAGGGATATGCATTTTCTAAATTGCGAATTCCTAACTGGAATTTGCAATTTGGGAAATGCAAAAACATTTGCAACAGGCCCATTGGTGCAAATGGGGTCAGATTCTCTATTTGCGATTTGGTAATAGCATTTGCGAATTTTAAGAAATCGCTATTACCGAATCGCAAAATTCATACATAACATTTTGCATTTCTAAATAAGCGATTTCTTAAAATTCGCTATTTAAGAAATGCAATTTGGTTTTTTGATACATCTGGCCCTTAGTTTGTCAAAAGCAACAAGCATTTAGATTCCCAAACTGCCCATATATTCCCACCATTGAATACCCCCTCACCAACCACAATAGATTAATCCTAATGAAAATCTTCATGTGAGTAACTCCATGTACGAGTTTTGAGAACTGCTTTCAGAGGGACACACAGCAAGCAGGCACTACTGGCTCCAACCCTGGTTTACCCCTGACATCCCGGGGCCCGGACTACTATTGATCCTGAGCAACTAGACAAAGCACCCTCTGCACTTGACGCTCAATAGTAACGTGGTTGAGCAGTATAAGGCTCCTTTTTGGTGGGGGTGGATAGATAGAGGGATATGGAACACAGGCTCACAACTCAAAATGTGCACAGCAGTAGCAATAAATCATTGTCCAGACAAGTACTGGCTCTAATGAAAAAAGAGAAGTCTTTTATTTTTACCCCTATCAAGCCAAAGGAAAAATACGACATTCACAAGAAATTACATAGTCCATTTGATGTATGGGATCCAGTATTTCTTTAGGTGGTCCCCTGGGTTGCACTCCCACTTTGTTCCTAGCAATAGAGTTTGTTCCCCAATCACTATAGACAATACCCAGGGCAAGCCCCACTAGTATTCTGAGTCTCATGACTCCACCCTGCCTCTATTGTAAGTCAACAGTGTTCCAGCACTGCAGCACTAACTAGCAAGTAAGTTGACCCTGGGCCGACAAGTCCAAAATCAGTCTTACCTGCACCTGAAAGCTTGGAGCATCTAGAGTTCCTGAGTTCACCCCATCTGCGGGCAGAAGATGAATCCGTTGAGTTTTGACACATGCAACCCAGGTTACTTGCACAGGATACTTGCATAGGAATTCATGCCGCCAGATCAACCAATGGATCTTTATGGCTCCTCCTTGCAGGTTAAGTGTCAAATCCATCCCACAGTGTGGGGTGGGGGCTGATGCAATGTTCCTGAAGCATGTCCCTTGCTTTGGTGATATAGCTGGTGTTCCCATCATGGCCCCAATTTTCCAGAAGTGGTGGTAGATCATGTCTTGTTGCTTCCAATGACCCCTTCTGGAATAAAGGGTTGCTGCATCTTCTTGGTGCATGGCATTTTGACTTTTCTTTAGAGTGATGTCCTCAGCAGTGACCCTTCCTGGTATTCAGATTCCTGGCTCGCCCCAGCTCAAGATCTACAGACTTACTGTACAGCAATCTTCTTGCTGTGGCCCCTCCTCTCTAAAAGGTTATGGCTCACCTTGCATCAAGGGCTATGGCCTCCATAGTATGGCAATCCCCATGCTACGGGATGGACCCTCTTTGCACATGGGGTTGCAGCTCCTCACTACGCACAGGCTCCGGTCCAATTGGTGCAATGATGCACGCAGTTAAGTTGATAGTAGCCCTCTTCTGGCTTACAAGGGTCACCGACCGATCAGTGCGCAGGCTTTTCCTCGCACCTCACAATGCGAGTCCATTTGACAGGGCACTCCATTGGACCTCACCTTTTTCCAAAGCTCTCCTCTATCTCATAATGCACACTGCACAGCACTGTATCCTTCCTTTACTGTACCTCTCAGGCACACATACAGTCAGTTTACATACATTTAGTATACACCCAGGGTACTGTATCCTTCATCTACTGTACCAGTCACTGTCACGCATACATCCAGCACATGCATTTAACCTGCACCCACCACTGCACCCTTCTTGTAATGCACCACTCACAGGTACACACACACAGCACATGCATTTAATCTGCATGCAGTGCCCAGCACTATACCTATCATGTACTGTACCACTCATAGGCACACATGCATTTAGCACATGCACCCACTGCATAGTTCTGCATTATGCCTGTATTGTACCCTTCCTAGACACACATACACCCATTGCAGATACACCACTTGTGCTGCACAACACTACACACCAAACCATTGTAGGCCTAGTGTGAGTTAAGTACACAGCAGGAGAATTTTAAAATGAGTGAGCCTTTAGGCCTTATTTTAGTGACACTGGTGAAAAGGGACCTGTTCACCCCTACTGATCACTGTGCTGTATGCTACCACCACAGTGTGTGTGCTGCTCAACTGCTGTTGAAGGCAGTAGCCTCTCACCGCTATGAAGGTCAGGCTCTGGGCACATCCCACTTTCAACAGAACCACAATTCGCAAGAAAGGCCTATTATCATGCCATACAGTCATGATCCACATTTGCCTATGACAACAAAAATAAGCATTAGGAATCCAGAAATCAATACATTTGGGCAATCAGGGCAAGGGTGCATGTTCATTACCACGCAGAGAGCTTTTCTGAACCAAGATTAATGCAAAGACAATTTTTTGTAAATTACGGGGTGATTTGCAGTTGTGAAAAGGCTGTTTCTACATGTAAATTAGATTTACATGTTCGAATAGTCTGTGAATCAGTTCTCTTGATTTTAACCATCTATACGGGTGTAACTGGTACCTGTGGAATCATTTTTTTATGCGGTTGTTCTTGAATATTCTCACCCCTCGTTCGCAGAAATGCAGGTGATTGTGTTACCTCATGATCGTCATCATCAACAGTCTTGTGTTGCACAGATTACTGTTTTTTCTTGCTTGTGGTAATGAGGTTAGCTTTAGAATATTCAAGCATTAGAACATGTAAACGTAGCCAATAGAATTTAGAATGTAACGGGGGATCTTAGGTTCGGGATGTTGGGAGTTTGGAGTGGACTGCGCAGCGAGCCGGCAACTTCTATAACTGCATCTATACTATTCGCTACTGGGGTTGATAAAGGAGTTATAACTTCAATGACATACGGCCTTTTTATTTCAAAACTGCTGACCCACATCGGCAGATTAACACCCTTCCATCACTGAGTTTTCATGAATAAAAGCCAGTGCTTTTTAAAATAACATTAATTGGAGATAATTTGCCTTCTCTCTTTTTTGCTGGAAAGGATAGCTTTAGCTTTGGAACTGAATTAACTCGCCAACAACAGTACGTAAAATTGCCCAAAAACTAGTGTGTTTAGGCTAATGCAACATAATCGTGATGAACTTTGAATTACATCTGACGCCATCCCTTTTTCAAATTGCTACACTCCTATCTCACAGAGTGATTGTCATTTAGTAGCAAGAACTCGTTCTTTTTAAAGAGTCAATTATCTGTTCATTGTCTGCACTGTCTTCCAAATTGCAACTGCAAAAGCAAAAGCACCAACTGTGCACAGACTAATAGAACACCTTTCCTTAAGAGATAAGCGAAAACACATTCAAATGACACCAGGTTAAGATCATTTAAGATCATCCCATATAGATATCTTCACTACATTAAACAACATATGGCTATTTCTGTGCAAATGAAATCAGAAACGTATACACTCCACAATTAAAGCTGATTAACAGGGTCACTAATGGAATACACTTTGAAAGAAAGTGTACATTTCGAATAGTTTAACATTATCCATCATAGTTTTGCATCTTAATCTTTTTTTATTATTTTTTAATATATATTTTCATTAAAGTATTGCAACTTCAAGCTGTGTCACCAAGTATTATATAGCGTATACATAGTCGGTTTAATCGGCACCTTAATTTTGATAGTATTTTTGTTTATATTAGGAAAACAGGTTTCCTGCACATTCCAAATTTGTCATGAAAAGTAGCACGGTGTGTTCTAGACACATTTTTTCTTTAACTCCTATCTTCTTTTTTGTGTTTTTGTATTACCAACAATACTGTAAAACTTCCTAGATGCACAGGATATTTTAATAGATTAACTGGAGCAAAACACAAGCCATTTAGGCCTATATTTATAGTTTTTTAGCGCCGCTTCTGCATGAAAAAGCGGCGCAAATGCGGCGCTAAAAAAGTATAAATGTGGGCCTTAGTTTGAAGGCTAAGGTGTGTGTTGGCTTAAAGTTAGGACTCTAGTGTTATCTTATGAGCAACACCAAGTGAGAATTTGGGATGCCCAACAAGAAAGAAACTCTACTAAGATGCTAAGATGTCCATGGTAAGCCTTCAGAAACAGCACGTCGATGAGACTGTTTTCAGTTTTTGCTCAAGACTAGCACGATGCTGCCCGTTCCCCCTTCTTAATAATGCCCGTAGAATAGCTGCCAGATAGGCGAACCAAATAGTCGTTGACCTCAAAGCTCCGTTTTTGTTCTATTGGACAGGACTGGACTTTTGCTTTCGTTTTTTCCTCAAGTTTAGCACCTCGTTTAACTTAGTACAGTAGGCGATCTCAGTGTGATATCAGAAGATTACTGGACTGATTGAAAATCTTACCAGCAAGATCTTCTTTTCTTTCCCCTACCAACTTACTAAACTACATTTTTTTACGTTTGACTTCTTGAATGCCATATACAGCTTTTATATTTGACAAGGGAGGTGTTAGACCTGACACCTTAGGGTGTCATTCCCCCCAACGTTTTGCCTACCTCCTACACTTTTCTGACCTTGTTTTTGTTGACTTTAGGACTCTATGTATGCACTTTACCACTGCTGACCAGTGCTAAAGTGCCTGTGTTCATTCCCCTAAACGCGGTAATATTGGCTCATCCCCAATTGGCATATTTAATTTGCTTCTAAGTCCCTAGTAAAGTGCACTACTTGTGTGCATTGACTGTAAATTAAATGCTTCTTGTGGGCCTACATCACTGATTATGTCACACACTTAAGTAGTCCTTTAACAATGTCACAGGCCTTTGCAGATCTGCATGTGCATTTTTACACATTTTTACACTGCCATGTCAACCTGGCAAAGTAACCCCTTTGCTAGGCCCAAACCTTCCCTTTTAATACATATAAGTCACCCTTAAAGTAGGTCCTTGGCAAAACAGAGGCCAGGAGTCAATGTATTCAAAAAGCAGGGCATGGACCTTTAAGTTTTACATGTCCCGGTAGTGAAAAACTCTCAAAGTCGTTTTTCACTACAGCAAGGCCTATCTCTCCCATGGGATAACTTTATTACATTTTATAAGTGTAAATCACAGTTTAGAATAGATACATTTTTCGAGTTAGGTGTCCCTGGAATCACAATTTCAAATTGCAATTAATGGTGAAGTCAGATTTTAAATTGTAATTCTGACAATGCCAATTAAAAAAAAAAAAAAAATCTTTCTTTAGCCATTTGGTGCCTGCTGACTGTCTCTGATCACATGTCTGAGATAGGGTGGTAGCTGAACTTTGTATATTCCTCCTAGACAGCCACAACAAGGGGAGGTTAGGTGTGACCTCATGGGCCATCCACATCGTGGTGGGCTGTCCTGGGAAGGATGGGAGGGGGGAGTCTCACACTTACAACTAAATAGGCTGTGTCCTGTCCCCACACAAAGGGCTGCAGAACCCCTTGTAGTGAGTCTGGAGCCAGGGCAGGAAGGGCAGGACCTTTGTGCACTTCAATGGCCAATCTTTGAACTCTCTCCCACTTCAAAGGCCAAACTGGTTATGAGAACTACACCTCTGACACCACCAACTCAATACACTTCTAGACTTTTGAATTCCCTCCCAGGAAGAAGAATTACTGTGCCGCTACAGGAACTGCCACTCTCTGGACTGCTACTCTGCTAAACTCCTGCTTCACTGTGCTGATCTGCTGGCTGCTATCCTCTTGCCTGAGAGTGAGAAGGACTAGACCTGCATCTCCTCAACCCAGAACCTAGAGTGACTCCAAGGGCCAGCTGACTGGTCTCCTGATTGAAGTCTCAGGGCGATAAAAGACTTCCAACCCACCTACATCTACACCAGGACTCTGGCATCTGTGAGACTAACATGCCAAGTGGTGCCACCCCAGTCTGGGACCCTCGGAATTGGGCTTAAGGTGTTTGCTGCAGCAGAAATTATTCATGACCCTTGTTGCGAGCATCATAACTGGCGCATCGGTCCCCTTGCGTGGATCAGAGGCGATTCATCGGCTCTCCAGTGCAGACCCCCCTCAGCGCATTGCCTTTGGAACTGCCATAACTCAGACCCAATGCATAGACGCTCCTCACATCTTCGACATCGACGCAACCAAGATTAAGGTTCCTTTGTCTAGCTGGCCAAATGGAATCTGTGTAGTCACCCCGCACTCGATCACATTTGGCTTCAACTTTTCATTTTGCCCCAGTCTGGCATGACCAGATTCCCCAATTGCCACTTTTTGTTTACAATCACAATTTTCAGTTTATTCAAATCTCAAGTTCTACTTATTGGATGTTTGCCATTTTCATTTGGTTGTATTTGATAAAGTAAGTTCTATTTTTCTAACCAGATGTGGTATATTTTTGTGTGGTGGTTTCACTATTTTATTGTTTGACTGTTGCACAAATACTTTACACATTGCCTCCTAAGTTAAGTCTGACTGCTCTGTGTCAAGCTACCAGAGGGTGAGCACAGGTTAATTTGGAGTGTGTTTGTGACTTACCCTGACTAGAATTGTGGTTCCTGCTTGATCAGGGTGCGTACCTTTTTCAACCAGGGGTTCAATTTCTAACAGGAGAGATTTTTCCTCCGGAAACCCTTTGATGTCCCAAGGAAACTACTTTCAATGGGACTACCCAACCACTCTCATACAAGTGCATTTACTACTTGTTCAATTACATAAGAACCCTAACTCCTGGCCAATCCTATTGAAAAATACTTTGTTGTTTTTTGTTTCTATTTCAACATGTCCCACACGATCACAAGATAGATGTACTACTATTCCCCCCAGCACTCTCCCATTGAGCTCTTTTCTTTTTACCTTTTGATCTCTATATTTGATTTTCTTCATTTCATGGCATTTGTAAGTTGTCTTTTACATTACATTGCATTGAGCCTTTGAAGTTCCTTATTTATGAACAGAACTGTTATTCGGTCATATTTGTTGCATGAATAGTCTCCACATACTGACATTTTCTCTTAGAAAGCCCATGATGCACGAGCCAAGCTACCAGTAGAATGCCAAATATTTATCCCAGAAACCAGTCTACTGTTTGATAGAAAAATCTGGGCCTTGTGGTCTATCACCCTTTGATAACATCAACACTGGCCTCTCCTAATCATAGCCTAGCACTTCTTCTCTGCAGGATGAATACAGAGATAGTAGAGTTGGCAGATGAATCACTGCAGACAAGAAACATACGTGGTTGATAGGATCAGACCAGTGCATCTCAAAATATAGACACTTTGTTAATAATGGATCAAAGACAGTCTTTAATATATAGGCATATTTTGGCTTGCAAAATGTGATAGAACGGTCCTGGATTGACACCAGAAGTTGATTGACTAGTAATTTAACTGCCCAAATGGGTCTCATGTTGCTCCAAAATTGACTTTATTTGGTGGTTTACTAATGACCTAACATGACCTTCTTTAGTCAGGAATTCCGTTGCTCTTGGGTGGACCCAATTAAATAATTTATTTGACTACACAAAGCAATTTATTGGTGTTATAATAACGTCTCCAGAGATTAGGCTGCTCATGTGCCAGATTGGACTTGAACCATAGCCTCTTTGGGGAGCATCTTCTCTCTTTCTTGCCTGCCATGCAAACTCAGAACTTTCCCTCGTAAAGAATAGTGCTTGTAAAATCCAGTAGAATTCAGATCACTGACAAAGATTGGGCTTTCCTAAAATGTGATACAGATGGACTCAAATGATATTGATTTGCATGCTATGACTGCAAGGCTATCCATCAACCTGTAATTTTCACACTGTCTCTGCATGGAGTAGTGTAACACATTTGAAGCAAACTCCTGGGTATCAAGCACATCATGAAAATTGTGCATTTTAGTTGGCACCAAAACTAACTCCATTGCTCACCCAAACAATAGATGAGGGGCTTCCTCATAATTGCTCAGCTAAAGAGTGCTTTTCTGTCTGAACAGAAGGTTTAGAAGGGTAGGACTGCTACAAAATATTATAATATAATATATCCTAAATTGTTAAGGAAGACAGATGTACGTTTGGAATCCTATTTCTAAAGATTTAGTTGTGAAATCATAATGCTTATTAATTAAACACTAGGGGCCAGATGTACCAAATTTTTTGCACGTCGCAAAAAGCGAATTTCGTTGTTTGCGACGTGCAAAAAGCACATCACGATGCCCAATCCCCATTTTGCGAGTCGGTTACCTGGTTACCGGCTCGCAAAACAAGACTGTGAGTCGCAACTAGGAAGGGGTGTTCCCCTTCCTAATTGTGAGTCGCAGCGCGATGCTGTATTGCTTTGTGACTGCGAACGCGGTCGCAAAGCAATCGCAGTTACCACCAGTGTCAAACTCGTGGTAACCCTTTGTGAATGGCATGTAAAACATCCTATGGACCACTGCCTGCTCTGAAAAAATTAAACGAAAACGTTTAATTTTTTTGTTTTGTAATGCATCCCGTTTTACTTTAAGGAAAACGGGCTGCATTACAAAAAAAAACTGCTTTATTTAAAAGCAGTCACAGACATGGTGGTCTGCTGTCTCCAGCAGGCCACAATACCTGTGAGTGCTGCGAGTCACAGCATCCTGCATTCTGAATTGCAACTCGCAATTTGCGAGTCGCAATTCAGAAACTATGTACATCTGGCCCTAGATGCCAGAAAACCATTCAATAATTAACATATTTCCCTAAATATTCAAAAAAGTTCCCCCAAATGTCAATCATGTCACTTAATGGGAGCAAGCACTTTCGTCAAGTGAAAGCACATAGGTCCTCATTTACAAGAACTGACACATCGATGCGTCCAACTTTTTGCATGTCCCGCAAATGCCCTAACAATGCTTTGGATGAGCTTTATTTATAATACATAGCTCCATGGCTCAGGTTTTCACTGATGCGTCAGAAATTCTGATGCATCTGTTGGTGCTAAAGTGATGCACTGCTGGAGTTGCATCATAAAACTGACGAAACTCCAGCAGTGCATCAGGCTACAGAGGAGTATCCTATGTTAAAAGCCCTGCATCAATCTGAGCAGGAGTAAGAATTTCGGCACAGTCAAGTCAAAAGGTGACACAGTGAAAAGTTGTAAATTTCACTGCCTCAGTTCTCCGTGGCTTTTAATGTGGTAATGCCTTCCCTGCATACATTATACCTGGCACAAGTATAATGTGATGCAGGCCTCTACAAACTGATGCATTGGACCCAATGTGTCAGTTTCTAGATGTGTAGCAATGTGGAGCACTGAATGCACCACTGCTATGTAAAAATAAGGATGAAACAACAGTGCAAGCTCCTTGTAAATGAGGCCCATATTTGTTTCCATAGACACATTTCTTCTCTGAACATGAGCTAGTCAATAGGTATCTTCCTGATAAAACACGAGGGACCTAATATACAGATCTGCACTAGCATTTGCGTATAGCATGTTTCTTCTTGATGATGTGTAGGTTTACTTTTCCTGTACTCAGGCAGTGATTCACCGTCCAGTTGAGGTGATGGACTGGATTGACAGCACAAGTGTTGCACAACCTGTTGAAGCTCAGTCTAAGTTGAATATAGTGACACCATTTATTTAATCCCATTTGTTACTTCTCATATGTTTGCTAACAAATAAGGTATTTTTTTCTGGTATGTTTTGGAAGAGGAGTTATCACATGCACCAGAATTTTAGTGGCACACTCAGAATAAGCACCTAAGTCCATCATCAAATATTATACAGCATAGCATAGCCACTCTTAAAAATGTAAGTTAAAGCCAATCCTATTTCATTTTGGAGTGTCCAACAATTCTGAGCAGAGTAAGACAGAGATAATATACTTTCCTTCCTCCTCAGCTTATACAGCCATGTCCTCTCAGTTTGCCACTATATTGTGCTTTTTGTGCTGTGGATTTTATATTCCAGGCTCATGTCTTCCTTCCCTTGTGGCACCCCGTGTCTTGAGCACTCCATGGCCCCCTCTCAGAAAGCTTTAACCTTGGAACCTCCTGTACTGTTAGTATGCAACTTTAGTCTGTTTTTGCACCTACAGATTAATCACATGTCTTATGGGCAAGTAACAATTTCAACTCTGACCCATTGAATTTTACCATCATGCACTTAGGGTTCCATTACACCTTGTTGATTGTTTCCAACTGCTGTCTGCACGTGCCACCTGCAAGGTCTCATATCCGTTGTGCCCTTTGTGCTGTGGGTTTTCCATACTGGCTCATGTCATCTTTACCTTATGACGTTTCCCTGTCTCTAGCACTCCACGGTCCGATTCCCAGAAAGCTGGAACCATTGAACCTCCTCTACTGTTGCTATGCAAGGTTAGTCTGCTTTTGTACAAGCAGACTAATCACGTCTTATTTGGGCTGGTAACGATTTACACTCTGACCCATTGAATTGCCCCATCATGCACTTGGGGTTCCATTAAACTTTGTTAATTGTTTCCAACTACCGTATGCACTTGACAACTGCAAGGTCTCATATCCGTTGTGGGTAACACGTGATTTTCCCCACATTCATTGGAATATTTCAAGCATTCCCTGTGAAAACCATGCCTTTTTGAACAGTCTCTCCTTCCAGCATAAATACCCCATCTGAACTTGCATTGACGCTTGTCCTTGTTCAAGTAATGTGCAAGGAGATATCTACACTCTCCTCCTGAGTCACCCGGAACGTCCATTACTACAGTCTTCTAAGCCTTGCTAGTGATCTTGGCTTCAGTGAATTTTCTTGTGTCTTCATTCATGATCTCTGTTTCCGTTTCATCTTTGGCTTTGTGCACTACAGCCTCTTGTTGTCTACAGATTCCAGTTAAAGTGCTAGGCAAGGCTAACAACCTGATTTAGATCTTGGCAGTCTAACCGCAAAACCACATCAGCGGCAGACCTGAAAAGGCCATCAAGGCGACGGTCTTCCACCTGCCGTATTTAGATGTATTGTGGCTGAGCCGCTGACTGTCAGAATGGAGTGCTCTTCCTAGCAGTCAGGCCACTGCGTTCCCTCCACCCTTAGTTAGATGTTACAGTACTGCAGGCAGTGAATGGCAGCGGTTTGCTGATGGAGGGAGGACATTGCTGGACCGAGTGGACATCAGACAGTGGCAGTGGCCATTGAATAGAGGTAAGTCACACACACACACAACCCTTGCCAAATGTGTCCTCCTGCATCACACACAACACAATGTACCACATACACCCCAACATCCATTAACATTCTAAAACCGCACAATAGGTACATGCCACAAATACACATACACCCATGACACAACATACACACACAAGTGACACTGTACCCACACACGACACAAACAACACAACTACACATTCATCCACAAAAATACAAGCACACACAAGTATAATTACACAAATCGTAACAGCAACCTTCACATAACAACATGCAACTGATTTCTGAATGCAGCAATACAAAAGACAGCACAACACACACAACAACATCCATGCTATATGCAAGTGGCACACATACTGATACAACCATATCACCACTAAACCTCCCTCCACCTCACACTGCCAATCACATTGCACACACACATACACGTACTGACTCACACACACAACTCGAAGCACAGCAGGACAGGAAAAGGTCCCCTTGCAATGTGCACATATCAGCACAGTTGACAGGTGTGAATGCACTGTCGTTGTGCCAGCATTCATTTGGCCATGAATACTGACACCATAATGACAGTTATGTATGTGTTCGATGTGTGTTGGCACCCACCCATGTCTGACCCACTGTGTCCCCGACATATGCATGTCACAGTAATATCATAAAATTACTGCAACATGTTTATGTCTGCAGTGGTCCCATGCCCCTGTGCAGTGACCCCCAATGTACCCAGTCAATGTGGGTTCCCTACCTTCATGTCCACCGACTAGGGGGAGTCATGTTCTCTCTGTAGCCTTGTGGCAGCAGCAACAGAGGTTCCGGTCCAGTTGTTTCCAGCTAGAAACGGAAATAGAATCATTAGAAAAGGTGAGGTTTCCCCCAATCTGCCAAGTGAGAAGTGAGATCAAACCTTCACTTTTTTGCTTTGTGGTTTGGCACATCCAAATCTGCTCAGCGGTAAGTGTGGCTGGAGTTCCGTCATCAGCCACACTTTTCCTATGCTGCAGTCGTGGCGGATGGGAATCCCTGGCAGAGTTGACGGGACTTGGGTGGGGGAAAGTCTATGAGACCACCAACATCTAAATTAGGCTAGCAGACTCCCAAGGCGGCAGGTGGGTTTTCCGTCAGAGAACTGACAGTAGGGCAGTTACAAACAACATCTAAATCAACCCTTTAGTTCTTTACCCTCAGGTTAGTGCACACTAATCCATAGTTTAGTAGATTATTCCAACACTAATTCTCATGAAGGTGTGAGCACGTGGCCAAGTGCTACGGACTCTTGTTGATGCAGCTCTCTGAAATTTATAGTAACACGAACTGAAGACTTTGTTCCTGTATGTCCTAAAAAGTAGTTTTTTAGTATTTTTAGAGACACTCGAAGAGTGTGAATTTGTATTTGAGTTTCGATCTGAACATTGTATGTTACAGAGTGCCAGAAAACTCCAGTTTGTTCTTGAAATTGTTCCTGCTCTCTCTTGGGCAATTTTGTGATGAATCTGTAAATGTACTTATCTTGTAAACAATTGCTAGAACATTCTGAGTTGAGTTGCTTCTTGTTGTCTCTAGTGCTCCACACCTGCATCTAAACAAACGATGTCCAGGGAACTATGACCCTACTAGGCAATGGCACACCATGGAAAGCAGCCCCAGTGACGCAAGTTTATCTTTTCTTGTTTTATCCCACTCCCCTCGTCCCCTGGAGGCAGCAGGTGAGTGAGGGTTGACTCTACCTTTGTTCAGTCCCAGTCTTGAGAGGAATCGGGGGTCTATTATCGTCTCCATGGTTGGAACCAGGTGAGTATGTGACACAGATGGTCTTTTCTTCAGATTCTCTGAAACCCTCCTCCTCAGTCATGGATCTTAGTTTATTTTTAACAATGTATCTTGAGTACTTTTTCTCAAATATGGTGATAACTATTAGGTTTCAGTTAAAGAACACTAAAAAAGTCAATCCACACCCAGCCTTCTACATTTCCAAGTGACAAATTATATTTCAGTGATGAATAAGACAGGTTCCCCTCAACTATGGATTATAGGGGTTTCACAGTATTCTTTCTGCTTCCTTTACAAATAGCTAATTTTGCTTCAAGAACACCATTCAAACTCCCCAGACATTCATTGACTTAACTCCTTAACATCAAGCCTGGTTGTTTTAAGTCAAACACAGGACTCAAGTACAAAATTCTATCCCTAGATTTATCAAATGTAATTGCTGCTTGTAGGCCCAAGAATATTGATGTGTTGCCTGCCATCTGCATCACAATTCTGCTTCTGCTCCCTAGCTAACACCAGACCATTGTGACAAACATTCTCACAGCTCCTTCCGCTCTGTTTTCCTTGCAGCCCCCCTTTCCACTTTACAACCCACCATCAATTCCAGCCAGTGTATGGGTCTCTGTATTTTTAGGTAACAGAAGGACCGGTGTAGCGTAGGTGTGCAAAGTGTAATTCAAAGGGGGGATTCATCAGGGGCCTATCAGAGGTCAAGTGGATACCTCCATGTGGCAAGCTAGTTCTTTCTTTTTCACATTGGCTGAGAAACAACACCATCTGTTTGTCATATTCAAATCTCTATGTCATCAAACAATTGAACAAATTCTTGGAAGAAAAGACAACATGCTATATACTTTGACAACTTCCACCAAAAGGTCATAAGAGCAATTTATGGTGACACTGCTTACACTGTAGCAACATTTGTGGCCAACATTTGTGGCCACTCAAATGGTGGAGAGAACAATTGGATATATAAGGATATATTACTCACATAACAGCAAGGAACTCTTTACAGTCATCAAAGAGCTCACCAAACCCAAATCCTGCAACATCAACCCCACTCACACACAAAACCTCTGCAACTCCCTCTCCAACCACTTCCACCTCAAAATTTTTGACATACACAACAGCTTCACACTCCCAGCACCCACCACCTCCACCACCGACACGACTAACAACAACACACACACCCTCCCCAACCAACTATACACCTGGGCCCCTACCAACGACAAAGAAACCAAAAAAAAACATGAATTCCATCCACTCAGGCTCCCCCTCGGACCCATGCCCCCACCGCATCTTCAACAAGGCCAGCCCAACCATCGTTCCCAAGCTTCGCGCCGTAATCAACAGCTCTTTCGACGACGCCACCTTCCCAGACTCCTGGAAGCACACAGAAGTAAACGCACTCCTAAAAAAAACCAAAGCAGACCCTGATGACCTCACGAACTACCGCCCCATTTCTCTTCTCCCCTTCCCCTCCAGGTCACTGAGAAGTTAGTGAACGCCCGCCTGTCTCACTTCCTAGAGGAAAACAATGCACTTGTCACCTCCCAGTCTGGATTCCACAAGAACCACAGCACTGAGACCGCCCTCATCGCCTGTACTGACGACATCAGAACCAGAGTCGACAAGGGCGAGACTGTCGCACTCATCCTCCTGGACCTCTCCGCAGCCTTCAACACTGTCTGCCACCAAATACTCTGTACACGCCTCTACGAAGCAGGAATCCAACACAATGCCCTGGACTGGCTCACCTCCTTCCTCGCCGAAAGGACCCAGAAAGTCCGCCTCCCTCCCTTCCAGTCCCCAGCAACCAAGATCATCTGCGGAGTTTCCCAAGGGTCCTCTCTCAGCCCCACCCTTTTCAACATTTACATGGCCCCGCTCGCCAACATCCTCCGCCCACAGGGAATCACCATCATATCCTACGCAGACGACACCCAGCTCGCCATCTCCCTCACCAGGAACCCCATCACCGCCAAGACCAACCTCCACGCCGGACTCCTAGACACCGCCAAATGGATGACAGCAAGCCACCTCAAACTAAACTCCAACAAAACTGAAAACATCATCTTCGGCCCCAACAAAACAATATGGGACGACTCCTGGTGGCCCACTGCCCTAGGATCACCCCCAACACCCACCACCCACGCACGCAACCTTGGCGTCATCTTAGATTCTTCTCTCTCCATGACCCAGCAAATCAACTCTATCACCTCCTCCTGTTTCAACACCCTCCACATGCTGCGAAAAACCTTCAAATGGATACCCATAGAAACCAGAAAGACCGTCACCCATGCACTCATCATCAGCAGACTGGACTACGGAAACGCCCTCTACGCTGGCATCACAGTCAAGCATCAGCAGAAACTCCAGAGGATCCAGAACTCAGCCGCACGCCTCATCTTGAACCTCCCACACCATGAACACATCTCCGCCCACCTCCGATCCTTTCACTGGCTGCCTATCGACAAAAGGATCATCTTCAAAGTCCTTATCCATGCACACAAATCCCTCCACAACACTGGACCAGCCTACCTCAATGAAAGAGTGAACTTCCACATTCCCACACGCCACCTCCGCTCCGCCGACCTCGCCCTCGTCACAGTCCCCTGCATCCAATGCACCACCTCTGGAGGCATATCCTTCTCCTTCCTCGCCCCCAAAACCTGGAACTCCCTCCCCACCAACCTTTGCAAGACCCAGGACCTCCTGGCCTTCAGAAAACACCTCAAGACATGGCTTTTTAAACAGTAAAACGGCATCCTCCCCCTATTCCTCGCCCCCTCGACGCCTCCCAGCGCCTTGAGACCCTTACGGGTGAGTAGCGCGCTCTATACATTTTTTGATTGATTGATTGATTGATAAGGACAGCGTTTCACAGCCATTCTGCTGCAACTGTGCATCCCAGGCAAGGTGTGGCGAGATCAACGCATTATTTTTAATATATGCAAGTCACCACTAAGGTAGGCCTCCTGAGCCTAGGAGGCAGGGTGTATTATATTAAAGGCATAGATATATAAAATGCAAGATAATATGTCCCTATAGTAGCTTCTTTTCGTTAAGGGCTTGTAGGAGGCTGGCTCTCTATATAGTGTACGAAAAAGACATGCACTGTGCAGGGAGTCCAAGCAATCCCTCTTTCATATCCAGAGGTAATAAGCAGACCACCTAATGCTCTGTTTTTGTGGTAGTGTTTGTGAGCAGTTAGGCGTATCTTTGAGATGTGCTAAGCATTTGTTGTACTCACAGTATTAATAAATGTAGGCACACTCAGAAGAATAACTTCAGACGAATTAATCAAAAATACTTCAGATTTTTATCAAATGTTTAAGATCAATATCATCCAAATCGGGTGAGTACTTTTTAAGTTATGATTTTTCAAGTTTGAGCAAAAATAGTCTTTTTGTGTGTAATTGTGCACCATGGGAATGAATAGGAAAAACTTTAAAAATGCATATAAAATTAGGCAATGTTCTCACAAGTGTCACTTTCTATTTTTAGGTCAAGGTCATTGAGATGTCCTGTGGGTCAACCAGAGAAGTTCGGGTGGTACCCAATTCAAGCGGAAACAGCGGCTGAAAGTCTTGGAGCTGGTGCAGAAAGAGAAGGGCACCATTTTGAAACACACTGCACAGATGGACTTAAAGGTAAGCCTGGTGGGTCCCCTCAGAGTGTAGAGGTTGCAAGGGGTTAGGGACTCCTAGAGAATAGCTAGTTTTCAATTTCAGAGGCCAGGGAGGCCGGATGCAGTGCAGATAGGTCAGCCAAGGGTAGTGCATCATGGAGTCCTTGGAGCCAGTTGCAGGTCACTTTGACGGTAGATTGCAGGTCAGCAGGGCCACTCTGGGGGGTGGTTCCTGGCTGTTCTGAAGTCATTGGCTGGTGCCTGCTTATGGTCCTCAGAGATTCTGGAGTGGACTTTCCTTCTGGGTGTCTGACATGGGGGACCAGTACCACAGGTATTTGGACTCCTCGAGTCCTGAAAAAAACAGTATCACCAAACTTGGTACACTGGTAGGCTTTGTCCCTCGGGTCAGGTCTGTAAACTTTGGTTGGGTTGCTGTGTCTGGTTCATTGGTTAGCAGCTGGTCAGTAAACTGGACTTCACTGGTTTCCTGCTTGCAGGGTGCAAGGAGTGATGCCTTCACTCAGAGGGAGGTTCTTGGTGATTTTCAGAAGGCTGGAGGTCCTCTGGGGTTTCTTAGAGTCTGTCCATTGTCCAGTCGACACCTCAGTAGCAATTGTCGAGTCCTGGGTGCAGCAGGCAGGGTTTGGTGCCTTTTTCCTCTTGCAGCAGGACTTCTGTTCTCGTGCCTCGGGTCTTCTTTGTCACTAGTCTTCTTGTGTCCATTGAATCTGATCTGCAGGTCTAGGGATGCCTACTAAGTACTACATTTAGTAGGCATTAGGGGTAGTACCTGGTAGTGGCCAATGGGCCGCCTACTCTAGGGTGGCTACACCCAATATGTGACCTCTTCCTGTGGGAAGGGGGTCACATCCCTACCCCTGATTGGCTCTTTTCCTACAATCCTAGATGGAGTAAAATGAAATGGAGTGGTCACCTCACCTGCCATACCTGAGGGGTGGTGTAGGCTGGTGGTGGCTTCTCTTTCTACCCTGGCTAATTTTTCCCGCCAGTTTTCCTGCTCAAAGTAGGGGGAAACTATTGGGCAGCCATCTGCTGGTGGCAGCAGAGTCAGAGGTCATATTTCAAAAGTGGTAAAACCTTTGAAGCGGACCACTGGTGCAGGGTGCGTGACTGGGCGGAGGAGGTGTAACACCTCCACCCAGGAAAGGCTTTGTGTTCTGGCTCCTGAGAGCAGAGGCTGTCACCCTAGAAGTCCAGACTTCTGTCTGGTGGTGGTAGGCTGGTAGGAATCAGGCAGCAAATATGCCAGGGTTGTTAGGTGTTGCAGGGGTGTGCACTGGGTTCATTTTATAATAAATCCAACACTGGCATCAGTGTGGGTTTTTATTCTGAGTTTTCTTGATACCAAACAACCCAGTATTCTGAGAGGCCATCATGTAGCTGGGGAACTTGTAATGACCAGTGTCCAGCATATGCATTTGCTATGGCTTCCCTGTACACTTACCATGTCTTAAACTTTTGCAAAGCATGTTAGGGACATATTTACTCATACACACATATGCTTTCACATACATTATAGTGCATCCTGTCTTAGTGGTGTAAGACCTGCCAGAGGGGTGACTTACCTATAGTGCATGCAGTGTTAATGGAAATGGCACTCTTGGTGAGTGCTATGTTGAGTTTGCCACTTTCAAATACACCTTGTCATGCACTTGCAATGGTAGTCTGAAAGGGGCTGTTGTGAGGCCTCTCAGAGTGACACAATTGTGCTGCAGCTCTGGGGGGCGGGGCACTCTTCAGTACACATTCGCTAGGGCCACCATTTAATAGGTACTTACAAAGGTGGCTGAAGTGCCAATACGTGGTACAGTTAGGGGAAAAGAGATCTGGCCCTGTGAACCTGTTTAGCAGGGGCCCAGGGCTCTTACAGTTTGAAACAACACCATTGTCCAGGCAAAACGTGGGGGGCTACCATGTCAAAAGACGCCCTTCCTCACAGGGCTATCATAAGTAGTCAGAGGCCATAGGCTAACATGGGCTGGCACCTGGGCATCCTGAGATTACGTTCTGCATTATGGTCCCACTGAAAAGTATCATGTTTGGTATTAAATGACTTGTCTTATCATATCTGACCTTTTCCTAAACTCATATTTAATGTGACATGCACCTAGGTGGCTACCTTAGAGCCTGGTTGTCCCAGTCATTCCTGTTCCCCAGCTGGCAGCCTGCTGCTGCTATCGCGAAGTCTGGAATCTGACCCTCTGCCGGGAGGTGTGAATGCTCCCAGGAGTCGAAAACAAAGGTCTGCCTGAGCAGGAGGTGTCACCTTCCTCTCGGACAGGATGGCTAAGGAAGTGGTACCTCAAGGCGGTGAGCTTCAAAGCCCAAGCCGCCTCTGCTGTGCAAGCAGGCTACCTCCTAGAGGACGAGAAAGTGATCCCCCTGCCTTTAGGCACCTGGGCAAGTGGAACAATCAAGTAGTCAGAGGGTGAACACCCCCAGAAGGCTAGCCACAACCCAAGGGGGTGCTGCTTGTTCTGTACAGTTGAGGAAGGTTTCTGCCATTTTAAAAAGTGGTGGACTAGATAGTTCTGGGTAGAAAATCTGGTGCATTCACCCAGATGTGATCATCTCAGGGGTGAATTAGCTGCTGAGGCTAATAGCCTATTGACTACCAGTACCCATACCCCAACAGCCCTAAATCTAGGATTTAAGGGGCTCCCCTGGCATCAGAACCTGAGATCTGCTTGAACTGGGACCAAGGTCAAAGAAGAGATCTGTGACTGTCACTTCAGGACCTGCACAAAGCAAAGTTGAGCTAATCTGCACCAGTGGCAACAACCCTGGAGCTGCACAACCATGACTCATCCTGGATCAGAGACTAGCTCCAAAGGAAAGAGGAACTTCTCTGCAAGTTGAAGTAAACTCCAGAATTACTTTGGCCTAGAGGTACTAGCCCCCTGGAGCCTGCAGCCAAATCATACAGTCCCGGAACCAAAGAAACACTAGCTATCTTGCCCCCTGGGGGATCACCCAAAAGTAAATGATCTAGTGCTTTGTGAAAAATGTAGTCTTGACTTCCATCCAAATTTCAGGCGGCTACTGTTTTACCTCGGACTCCAGGATGTCAAAGTAATGGAAAGCTTTGTTTGCTACTGCCAAGGCTTGTTTGTGACCAGTTAGACTACCTTTGTTGGGCAATGTGCCTCCGGGGAACCCCACAGCATCTTTAACTGGCTGCCTCAGTGGCCTGATGGTGAGATTTTGCATCCCTTTCCTCATCAGCAAGGTCCAAGCAGGAAAACCAGTACCAGGCTCTTGCATTCAGCACCAGGGGCAGCCAGGACAACTCTGCCCCTGGGCCCTACAAGTTAGGTATAATTGAACTGACTGTCAAAGCCTGGTCCTGGGACCTGCATCACCTTACCCCCCAGTGGTTTCCACTGGACTCAACCTGCAGGTGACGAGTGAAACTAGGGTGTTTTTTCATAGACAACAACGTTATCATTTTATAAAAGTTAAATGCATTGATTTTCTTTTTTTTAAATCCATCATTCTGGTTATACTTATCTGATTGTATTTATTTTGGTGTCTAAAACTACATCACCATCTGCTCTATTTCTATAAATTGGTGTTGGATTTCTTTTGTGCTGTGTCAATTACTTATCATCCATTTGGCAATCTGAAATGCTTAACACTTGTTTCTCTAGTGAAGCTTGACTGCTCTGTGCCTCACTACCAAGAATGACCTAGGGATTTATCAGTGTGAGTCTATTAGCAATTAGGTTTCTGGTTGGCAGAGGTATGCACCCTGTCCAAGCAGGAACCACAATCCTTGTCAGGATAAGTCAGATACCCTAAACTAACCTGTGCTTGCCTTCTGGTAGGTTGGCACAGAGCAGTCAGGATTAACTTAAGAGACGATGTGTAAAATATTTGTGCAACACTTCAAACAGTAAACCACTGCACAGAAAGATACCACACCTAGTTAGAAAAATAGAGCTTAATTTAATGGACAAAACATGTTCAAAATGACAAAACAACCAACAAATTTAACTGGAGTGATAAATGTTAAAAGATTAAAATGAAATGTAGTGCTTAAAAGCAAAAAGTGCCAACCTGGGTTATCTGGTCACGCAAGATCGGGTCCAATTCAAAAGTTAAGGTCGACTGCAATGGAGCACTGGTCAGATACACGGACTAGCCTTGGCCCGCTGAAACAGTACATTGGTTCGGGGGTGCATCGACTTTGAGAACAAGATGCAAGGAGCAAAGGAGGTGATACATCAGTGTTGATCCTGGAGATGAAAGTGATGTGTCGGCTCTGAGCCCTGCAAAGTCGGGGATGTGTCAGGAATGGAGGCAATGCATCACCATCGATGTTGATCCGGTGTCCTCAATCCTCATGGGGATGCCTCTGCATCAATTGAGGTGCACCAGTTCTGAGGGGCTAAGCAGCGTTGATGTTTGAATTTTAGCAGTTGCAGCACTTTATACCCACTTGAAACGGTCCAAGGACTGGACTGGCACCACTTGGCCTGGCAAGACTCGTCTCAGATGATAGACTCCAATAGCTGCAGGTAGATGAGTTATAAGTCTTTGAGACCTCAAACAGGAAGCAGGCCAGCAAATCCTTGGAGTCACTTTGGTTGTGGGTTGGAGAGATGCAGGTGCAGTCCTTCTCACTCCCAGACAAAGAAGGCATCAAGTCAGCACAACAGAGCAGGAGTCCAGCAGACTCCATCAGAGTGATAGTCCTTTCAGCAACACGACAGTCCATCTTCCTGGCAGAGTATCCACAGGTCCAGAACTGTACTGAGTTGGTGGTGTATCAGGTCCAGTACTTATACCTAGTTGCACCATTGAAGTGGGGAAGGCTCCAGGTTTTTGATGTTGATAGAGTCCCTGCCCTATCTACCCTGGCTCCAGACTCACTGCAGGGGGTAAGCAGCCATGTGTATGGGGACAGGACACAGTCTATTCAAATGTAAGTGTCAGCTCTCGTGTCCATCCTGCTAGGTTGGCCCATCAGGCTGTGGATGGCCCACCAGTCACCCCTAAGCTCCCTCTGTGTGTGGCTGTCTAGAGGGAATGCACAAAGGCCAGCAGTCATCCACCCCAGACGTGTATTCAGAGACAGACAGAAGGCACTGAAGGGTTGAGGTAAGACAATGCCAATTTTTTAAAAGTGCAATTTTTAGAATTACAATTTAAAATCCGACTTCACCATAAGTTCTGATTTTCAATTGTGATACCAGAAACACCAAACCTGTGCGGTCCCATCTCTTCCTAAAGAGAAATTGCTCTTATAAGATGTAATAAGATAAACCCAATGGTATCCTCTGCAAGAGATAGGCCTTGCAGTAGTGAAAAACATGTTTAAGAGCTTTTCACTGCTTGGACATGTAAACAGTAAAAGTAAATGTCCTACTTTTTAAATACTCTGCACCCTGCCCTTGGGCTGTCCAGGGCCTACCTTAGGGGTGACATATGAATCGAAAAGGAAGGTTCAGCCCTGGCAAGAGGGTTAACTTGCCAGTTCGACATGGCAGCTTAAAACTGCACATACATGCTCTGCAATTGCAGGCCTGAGACATGTATGAAGTGCTACTGAAGTGGGTGGCACAATCAGTGCTCAGGCCCACCAGTAACATTTAATTTACAGGCCCTGGGCACATCTAGTGCACTTTACTAGGGACTGATAAGTAAACTATATAAGCCAAAGTTAAAGTGTTTTAAGCAGAGAGCACATGCACTTTAGCATTGATTAGCAGTGGTAGAGATCCCTGAGTCCTAAAGGCAGCAAAAACAAGGTCAGCAAAACATGAGGTCTGAAGGCAAAAGTCAACGGAAACCATGCCAAAGATGACCAGTCTAACAACATCCATCGGACCTATTTGGGGTAATGTGTAGGTATCTCATAGTGATGCCTAGCCAGCCTCACCACATAATACCTCACTTTCTTACACATAGCCACTGCCACATTTTGCCAACACCTAAAGTATCTTATTTTGCTGAGCATTCTCTATCATCAAATCTCTAAAACTCCTTGGATGAAAGTTGCAATCAACTACTAAAATCTGGAATTGTACATACTATGTTCAAATCCATGACCCCCAAACTGGTTTGCAAGACACACTAAAAAAATACTCACATCTTTAAGATGAGTTCCAACTGTCTTAATCTAGAGCTATGCATCTTCCAAGGCTAGACTGTTAGCAATGAACTCTTCCTGTATAGCATTAAACATTATCTTCAGTAAGTACCCTATATAAACTCAATCAATATAAAAGGTGATAATTGTCATAATTCTGCACCATTGAGTCTCAACTCTACTGTTGCCTCCTCCGGTGACTCCCCATGTGGTCATACAAATAAATGTCCTTCATTCAAGGTCTGCTCAATCTCCAAAAGAAAATGATAAACTGTTAAAATCTGATTTGGGTGTGTTTTGTTTAAACTTCAAATACATCATTGCAGTTTGCTGTTCTTCCAACGTGTGACTTCAAGTAAAACCCTGAATTGTAAATACGTAGTAGAGGTCATATGTAGCAAGGGATCAGTTCAAATACAGTTAATTCTTTGGTTGCTTTTGTCCCTTTGGGCTATTTTTGCAGACCTTCAATAGCAAGATAAGTAGTCTGTATTAAACATAGAGTATTTCAATTGCTATAGCCCAGTAAAAAGCACCCCACACAGACACACAAAAGTTGTTGGGAAGCATGCATATCATTGAGATAAGTGAAGAACATATCTTCTGAGGTTTCATTACAGCTTTACTCTTAATGTTTGAGATTTTAAGAACAATGGAGTATGATTTGACCTCTGGACACAATTGCCTTCATCAGTCCTTCATAAATATAGATGGCTGATTATTCCACCAACAGTATCCCCGACTGCTGGCTGCACCAACTTTGATCACAACCATACCACCTCAAGACCTGGCTCTTCGAGCAGTAGCACCCCACCCCAGCACTTTGAGACCCTACTGGGAGAGTAGCGCGCTCAACAAATTTATTGATTGAAATTTATTGATACCTTATCCTTCCTGCATTTGCTGTTCTCAGCACTTTGGATATTTAAAGAAAATCAGTCTCCAGAGCATGGATTCATTTAATTAAGACATTTAGACCCTCATTATGTCCCTGGTGGTCTTCTGACCGCCAGGGATAATGTAGCGGTATGACCACCAATAGGCTGGCGGTACATACCGCCACATTATGAGACTGGCAGGTTGGCTGCAGCCAACCCACCACTACTCCACTCATACCAACATGGTGGTATGAGCTGCTGGGCCATAGATGTCTATCTCCAGCCCGGCAGCCAGCATAGTACTGCCCATGGCATTATTAGCCGGTCTACCATCATGGTTTTCGTGGCGTTAGCAACGCCATGAAAACCATGGCGGTAGGCCCTACCTGTGAAAGGGAAGGAATTCCCTGTCACCAGTAGGTGACTCCCCCACCCCCTCAACACTCACCTGATGCCTCCCAACCACCCTCCATTCAAACTCACCACCCCACCCACCTGATGCGCATACTAACCCCCACCACATCCGATCCACTCACTCACCCCCATAAACGCACATACCACACAACTAACCCCACAGCCACAAATGCACACATCCCCCCCCTCCCTCATCCCCCCTACAGTCACAGCACCCCACACCCTCCTCCCTGCATACACGCACACAGGCACCCACACGCACCAGGCATGCAACCATTCACTTACATTGACAAACATGCATTCATTCACACACTGACATACACACATTCATTCACGCATACTTCCAGCATTGCTCAGACACATTCTTACAGATAATCACACTGACATGCCGACACGCACTCACTTCACCATTCTTACATGCATTCACACACACATATACACCCACGATAAACAACACACACCGACACATTCACATACACACTGAAAGCCTGAAACAGGTCCCAGGATACTTGTTTCTGGTCTAGGGAAGACCTGGCCTGGCAGTTTGGGAAACAGGATCAAGACTGATTTGCACATGGCTGGGTCCATACTGGAATGGCCTGGCAAGCAAAAAAACTGATGGATTAAACCCAGATCTGTGACTCAGGGTAAATGTGTGATTTGCTCTGCATTCCGTCCATCATCTGTTGTTTTTTGCATCTGTCGCCCCAAGGGGGAAGTATATGCCCAGACATGTGTCCGTGCTTACTATGCCACCAGTTTCAAGCTAGCCTGGCTGATGAAGGGTGATACCCTGAAACCAGTCCCAGGATGCTTGTTTCTGGTCCAGGCAAGCCCTGGCCTGGCAGTTCGAGCTGGACTGTTTCCATGGGGAACAGGGTCAAGACTGATTTTCATATGGCTGGGTCCAAACTGGAATGGCATGGCGAGCAAAAAAAACGGATGGATTAAACCCAGATCTGTGACTCTGGGCAAATGTGTAATTTGATTTGTATTCCGTCCATCATCTGTTGTTTTCGCATATATCCAACAAAAGCTACAATCACAACCATTGTCATGGTGAGCCCTCAAAGTACCTGAATTAATGTTAGCTCAGTCCTTGTTAACATTAGCACAGAGCAGACAGGTATAACTTAGGGCAATGTGTAAGGTATTTGTGCCGTACCAAAACAATAATAAATCCAAATGCAAACCAATAAAAATCCAAATTAAATAAAATTAATAGCAAAATTTAACAAACAAAATGATCAAAAAATGGCAAAATTCCAATTAGGGGAATCAGAAATATGAAATTGTAAAGCTTTAAGTAGGAATAGATCCAAGAAGCACATACTTCCAATGGTAGTTAATAGTCACTGGATGGCGGGACCTAGGTGCAGTTAGAGGCTGACTGTGATGAGACGCAAGTCAGATACACCAACCAGGTTGGTCCTGGTCAAAGATTTTACATTCTGCCTTAGTCCTTTAATAACAAACCCACCACAGGAGTATACTTTTAAAGCTTCCCGGCAGGACCTCAGAGGAGGCACCTAGAGACTCCCAGGATGTCAGACAGAGGCCACAGAAAATGTCAGTCCTGGGCTAGTCACCACTGGTCAACTGGGAAGGTGTAAGAAAGGCCTCTTACAACTTGTTTTGTCAGTGTAGCTTGAGCAGGAGTTAAACCTTATGACCATTGGAGTCCACTTCCTTGTCCTGTGTACCACAGGGGGCAGAGTCAGTCCTTCATGGTTCCTCTCAGGTCACTGACAGCATGTCCAATTTGCTTCTTTTCTTCCTCAGGTCCAACAGTGTTCTCAAGTGTGTGCCTGGAAATGCCACATTTATGTCTAGAACCAGCTATTGAGTGGGAATGACTCCTTGATGGCAAACCCTTATCAATGGTGTAAAAAAACTCGGGGTCAACTCTACCCACTTTTAATATTTTCAAGAAATGCAACCATCTTGGCCATACTAAATGTAAGCTTTGAAGGATAGGGTATGTGTGTGTGTGAGTCTGTATGTGTAGGGGAGGCAGTGTACTATGGTAACTGCCGTATCCTCCCACATCTTACACTACAATCTAGATTGAAGGGGCCATAGTACCCATAACAAGTCTGAAGACTGGTAGAGCAAAAGGAGGGTTCTTCAGTAACTAGACAGTGAAAACATAAGATTTGCCTTGGCATACTGGTCCCTTCCTTTTAAGTGTGCCCCAATTGTTAAATGTCTTATACCTGTTATATCAAGTCAGGTAGGACAAGAGCAGGATTCTTCAGCAACCAGACAGTGGATACACAGAAATTGTCTGCCCATACTGTTGCCTTCTTTTCAAGTGCACCTCAAGTGTCATATGTAAATCCTGTAGATTTGCCAGACAGGATCTGACATACCAGCAGAATTTGACACTAGTGTCAGAAAGAATTCCAAAATCCCCTACTCTGCATAGTATATGCAGTTCAGAGGATTTATCTCTACCTATTCAGATTGACCGGGCCATCACAGTAACCTGCTGTGTAGTTTTTGGGAGCAACTTTACACCCCTTTCACATCTAGGCATATGCTAATCACAGACTGGAAGAAGCAGGAGAGCAAATGCAAATAAGCCTCTAAGAACTTCAGACAGGGGAAAGGTAGCTTTCCTAATGTTACTTTTTGTTAATTGTTTATCAGAAATCCAACTTCACCATTGAAGTGTTAAAATTGTTTTTTTTCAATTTTTTTACCTAGCTCCATTCTAGAGATTCATGATTTTTCTATACTTTGGGTTCCTACATAGGATAGCTAGGACTGCAACAGTGAAAAATAACTTTCAAGTGCTAGTCATTGTAAGGACACCTTAACATTAAGGTGGCCATTACAACCCTGGCGGACGGTGTTTAAGCGGCGGTACGACCGCCAACAGTCCGGCGGTAAAAAAATTGGAATTACGACCGTGGCGGAAACCGCAAACAAAGACAGCCACTTTAACACTCCGCCCGCCACGGCGGAACAGACAAACAGCTTGGCGGTCACCGCCAACAGACAGGCGGAAGACAAAGTACCGCCCACAGTATCACAACCTACCAATCCGCCACCTTTTCCGGGGCGGATTCACCACGGACAAAAACACAGCGGAAACAGGACTTCGAAGGGAAAACGCTCACCTCTACACACCCCACGAGGAATCCAGACGCCATGGAACCCAAGCTCCAGATCCTGCCAGCCCTCATCATCTTGCTCCTCTACCAGGAGCACGAACGCCGGCGGCGAAGACAACGGTGAGTACTGCACCTACGACACAGGGGAGGGGGGAGGGAAAAAACAGGGACACACACACACAACACGCAACATCCCCACCCCCACCCTCACCCACTACAACACACACACTAATACATATTTATACATTATAGTTACACCCCCCAACCCTCCCGGAAGAATACAAAGACAAAAAGAATTTAGTGTAACCATTGTAATATGTTAAAATCAAGTACTCAAAAATATATATACACACCATAAACAAAATATAGACCAAGCTTAGTAGTCCAGGTAGTGCTCCAATGAAGTCCGTGGAACACTGGGCCCACACGGTATGGGCGAGGCCCACACAAGATCCCCGACCATGACGGAGAGAACACTGCAGGGGCATCAGAGAGCAAGAAAACAGGCACCTCAGGGGGAGGGAAAGGGGGGGGCACCTCAGCCGGTTGAGTGCACGACGCCAAATCCACGAGCGGGCCACATGCCCACTGTTCAATCCTGGGGAGTGCAAAGCCACAGTCTCTCAAGTCTCTACAGTGGGTGGTTTGCCCACTGTTCCATCCTGGGGAGTGCAAAGCCACAGTCTCTCAAGTCTCTACAGTGGATGGTTTGCCCACTGTTCAATCCTGGGGAGTGCAAAGCCACAGTCTCTCAAGTCTCTACAGTTGGTGGGTTGCCCACTGTTCCATCCTGGGGAGTGCAAAGCCACAGTCTCTCAAGTCTCTACAGTGGGTGGTTTGCCCACTGTTCCATCCTGGGGAGTGCAAAGCCACAGTCTCTCAAGTCTCTACAGTGGGTGGGTTGCCCACTGTTCAATCCTGGGGAGTGCAAAGCCACAGTCTCTCAAGTCTCTACAGTGGATGGGATGCCCACTGTTCCATCCTGGGGAGTGTAAAGCCACAGTCTCTCAATTCTCTACAGTGGGTGGTTTGCCCACTGTTCCATCCTGGGGAGTGCAAAGCCACAGTCTCTCAAGTCTCTACAGTGGGTGGGTTGCCCACTGTTCCATCCTGGGGAGTGCAAACCCACAGTCTCTCAAGTGGATGTGATTCTCCACTGGTTCTGGAGGGGGCCTTGTGCCCAGAGTGCTTCAACCTGCTAAAGACAGAGGTAGTGGATGTATCTCTCCACTGGTTCTGGAGGGGGCATGGTGCCCAGAGTGCTTCTTCCTGCAAAGGAAAGAGTTAGTGGATGACAGTCTTCACTGGTTCTGGTGGGGGCCTTGTGCCCAGAGTGCTTCATCCTGCTAAGGACAGAGGTAGTGGATGGATCTCTCCACTGGTTCTGGAGGGGGCCTTGTGCCCAGAGTGCTTCATCCTGCTAAGGACAGAGGTAGTGGATGGATCTCTCCACTGGTTCTGGAGGGGGCATGGTGCCCAGAGTGCTTCAATCTGCTCGTAACGGACTCAGTAGCGTCAGTGCCCTTGGCACTCATGGGCCAGCGGTGCTTGAGGCGGAGGTGCCCTGTTCAGCGGTGCTTGAGGCGGTGGTGCCCTGTTCAGCGGTGCTTGGAGTGGCGGTGCCCTGTTCAGCGGTGCTTGAGGCGGTGGTGCCCTGTTCAGCAGTGCTTGAGGCGGCGGTGCCCTGTTCAGCAGTGCTTGAGGCGGGGCGGTGCCCTGTTCAGCGGTGCTTGAGGCGGCGGTGCCCTGTTCAGCGGTGCTTGAGGCGGCAGACTCCTTTGCAGTGACTCAGCTGCTGGCGGTCCTCTCTGTCCCAGTGGGGCTTGTGCTGGCGGTCCTCCCTGTCCCAGTGGGGCTTGTGCTGGCGGTCCTCTCTGTCCCAGCGGGGATGATGGCGGTGGCCTCCTGGGCAGCGGGGATGATGGCTGTGGCCTCCTGAGCAGCGAGGATGATGGCTGTGGTCTCATGGGCAGCGGGGATGATGGCTGTGGCCTCCTGGGCAGCGGGGATGATGGCGGTCTCCTCCGCCGTGCTGCTCTTCCCAGACTTTCCTGGTTTCTTGTAGCCCTTCCCCACCTTGGAGGGTGTCTCAGCTGACTTCACACTCCCACCAGGACCCCTGGGAGCGGCTTTGGTGGCGGGAGTCTTCCCCCTCTCCCGCAGGGCACTGGCCAACTTCTGATGCTTGACAGGTGGGGGACTGTCCATGCTGTGGCTTCGTGCCACACTGGCTGCCCTGGTGGCCGGTGCACTCAAGATTCCGGTGACTAGAGGCACCACTGGTCCCGGAGATGTTGTGGCTGAGGTGAAGGTTGGGACCTGGAGAGTCGGGCCCTAGGAGACGGACGGGGTGGGGGAGGTGTGGGAAAGAGGTCAAGGTAGGACAGGAAAAGTTTTTGTGAGACACTGGGACGTGTAGCTGGAGGGGGTTTGGGAGTGGAGGAAGAGGTTGTGGTTGTAGGAGTTGTACGTTTGGTGACTTTGGGTGAAGGTGCATGCGCTGGAGGCTGTTGTGAGGTGGATGGCTGTTGGGTGGGTGTGTGCCTGCGTTTGTGTATCTTGGGAGGTGGCGTCACAGACACACTGGGAGAGGACACAGGGGACGTGTGAATGGTAGTGGGGGTGGTGACTGTACGTGAGCGGGGTGTGGTGGTGGGTGTGCTGGTGATGGTAGTAGTGGCTGTAGATGTAGTGCATGCAGGTGTGAGAGTAGACGAGACAGGGAGGGAGGAGGGAGACGAGGAGGAGGGGGACACGGTTGAGGCAGTGGATGTTGGTGTGTCTGCATGTGTGTGATGCTTGCGTGAGTGCCTTTGGGATGTGTGGTGCTTATGTTTGCCAGAGCTTCCCTTGTGTGTTGACGTGTGTGCATGCTGGTCTGAAGGTGTGCTTGGGATAGGCTGGGGTACAGGGGATTGGGTCTGGGTGGAGGTAGTTGGGGGGGGGAGGCTAGAGACAGGGACAATGGCTGCCATCAGTGCTGAGGCCAGAGTCTGAAAAGCTCGGTGAAGGGCCGTCTGACCAGAATGAATGCCCTCCAGGAATGCATTTGTTTGTTGCAACTGCCTCTCTACACCCTGGATGGCATTCACTATAGTAGACTGCCCAACAGTGAGGGACCTGAGGAGGTCAATGGCCTCCTCACGGAGGGCAGCAGGGGTGACAGGGGCAGGGCCTGAGGTGCCTGGGGCGAAGGTGATGCCCACCCTCCTGGGTGAGCGGGCACGGGGCAAAGGCTGAGGGGCTGCTGGGAGGGCGGTGCTGGTAGAGGGGGTGGCGGCTGTACCTGTAGATGCGGGGGCACAGATTTTGCCACCACCACAAGGGAGCTCCCATCAGAGGACGAGTCCGTGTCGTTGGTGTCAGCTCCTGTCCCTGCCGTGGAGCTCCCCTCGCCCTCTGTCCCACTGGTGAACTCCGAGTCCGTAGTTTCGCCCTCCATGGCCATGTGGGATGCAGCTCCCTCGTGCTCCGGTGCCACTGCTCCTCCGCCTGATGATGCTAATGCACACAAGAACAGGGAGACCACAAAAATGGGGGGGGGACAGAAGAAAGACATGTTCAGTGCATGCATTACCGCTACCGTAGGCAGGCACGACAGACACAGAAGCCCCCTGCATTACGCCGCACTCTTGGGCTCCACTGTTCAATCCCTGGGAAATGGCCTACTAGGCTATGGACGACATCTGCACACATGGATGACACAGGGGCATGACTAGGTGTACTTGGCACTCTACAGAGGTGGGGTGGGGTGCCACAAGGCCTGCCTTACGGAGGGACCTTGCCTACTAAACTCGCCCTGGCCTAGGGAAACCCACAGCCCAGCTCCCCCACCCAGACCCCTCCACTGCGCACAGAATCAGCAGGATGATAGTGTACTCACCCCCTTTTGGCTGCTGTGATGCCCTCAAGTGCCCATCCAACTCCGGGTACACCACCGCCAGGATCCTGAACATCAGGGGGGTCATCGTGCGAAGGGCACCCCTCCCACGTTGGTAGGCCATCCCCAGCTGAGCCTCCACCGTCTTCTTGCTCCAGCGGCGAATGTCCTCCCATCTTTTCCGGCAGTGGGTGCTCTGTCTGTGGTAGACCCCCAGGGTCCGGACGTCCTTGGCTATGGCACGCCAAATATCTTTTTTCTGGTGGGCGCTGACCTACATGAATTGTACAGGGGGAAGAGAAACTTATTACCAACTGCACCGTCACAGTCATTGGTCCCCATCCCTACCCTTGCCATTTGGCACATGCACTCACCGTTGTTTCATGCACGCCGCACCCCCCCCCCCCCCTCTTCTTACATCCACCCCACTCCACACAGGCATAGCCCATACAGCATGCTCCCAGTGTACTTGCGTGTTTGTCTGGAGGACCGTAGAGTAGCGAGTACTGGGGGAGGGCCCCATCCACGAGTTTCTCCAACTCCTCCGATGTGAAGGCAGGGGCCCTTTCCCCAGACACTCGAGCCAATGTCTCTTCCAGACCGAGGTCACAGCAGCACTTGCAGTGTAGGTCCTCTCCTGTCGAAGATCAGGTATCGAGTGATTGAACAGATAGAAAATGGCAGTCACGTCCGCGGCGGTGTGTACCGTCACTGCCGGCGTACATCGTCAATGGCTCCTGGGACCCATAGGGTCCAATGTTAACCAATGCAGCAATGCGCGGTGCGGTCTTCGACCGCCTACGGCGACAGTGTACAACGCCAGCGCAGTTACCTCACATCCCATTGTCCCACTTTAGAGGTCAGACAGCCGCCATTTCAGGGGCCCACATGGCTTCATTTTTAACTGCGTCACACATACCTAGGCCTAGACTCAACACACATACAGGCCACTTTTCGGATTATGATTCGTGTTCTGTGTAAGATGTGGGTACGTACCTCTGAGTTGGTTGACTCTGTGCTCGTTGTTGTCCTTCATAGGCACCGTCCGCTGGGACATGTGAGGAGATGGCGGCATCCTCCGGTGTACAGACCGCTCGTGGACCTGTCGACAATGGAGGAAAGACATGTGATCACACATACAGGCTTGACCGTGCCACAATCCAGGAACTGTGTACCCAGCTGGAACCAGACCTAATGTCAGCTATCGGCCATCCCACAGGAATCCCCCCTCAAGTGCAGGTGCTGTCAGTGCTCCATTTACTTGCAAGTGGGTCATTTCAAACAACAGTGGCCATAGCATCAGGGATGTCCCAGCCTATATTTTCCAACGTGTTGTCCAGAGTGTTGTTTGCCCTGCTGAAACACATGCGGAGCTACATCGTTTTCCCTCCGGTTGCGGATTTGCCTACAGTGAAAGGTGATTTCTATGCCCTGGGACATATCCCCAACATCATAGGTGCCATTGATGGGACACATGTGGCTTTTGTCCCCCCCACAGGAGTGAACAGGTGTACAGAAACCGGAAGAGTTATCATTCGATGAATGTGCAGATGGTATGTTTGGCAGACCAGAACATCTCCCATGTTAATGCCAAGTTCCCTGGCTCAGTGCATGACGCCTACATCCTGCGGAATAGCAGCATCCCTTATGTGATTGGTCAACTCCAGAGGCACCGTGTGTGGCTATTAGGTGAGCACCTGGAAGCAAGACATAGGGAAGGGTTGTCTGGGTCTGGGGTTATCCGTAAGGTTAGTGTGTGTCTAACAGTTGTCCCTCGCCATTTGCAGGTGACTCTGGTTACCCCAACCTGTCATGGCTACTGACCCCAGTGGGGAATCCCAGGACAAGGGCAGAGGAACGCTACAATGAGGCCTATGGGCGGATAATTGAGCGTACCTTCGGCCTCCTGAAGGCCAGGTTCAGGTGCCTCCATATGACAGGTGGATCCCTATTCTACTCACCAAAGAAGGTGTGCCAGATCATCGTGGCCTGCTGTATGCTTCACAACTTAGCTTTGCGACGACAGGTGCCTTTTCTGCAGGAGGATGGTCCAGATGGCGGTGTTGTTGCAGCTGTGGAGGCTGTGGACAGTGAAGACGAGGAAGCAGAAGAAGAGGACATCGACAACAGGGACTCAGTGATCCTGTAATATTTCCAGTGAGACACAGGTAAGAATACAAACCTGCCTACTACATGTACTTTAACACTACTACCTCTCTACTGTCTGTCGTTTCATCCAGTGTATGGTCACTGAGTTGTCACTTTCCCTTACGATTTAACAGATGTGGGTTCCACTGTGTGACATCTGCTTTGATTCTTCATGGACTAGAGCTGTGTGACATAGGTATCTTGACATTACAATTGAAAGAGCTTTTTGCCACAGTAATTGCAAACACACTATTCCGAAATCACAGGCTGACTCCAGATTGTTTTGTGTTTCAAGGGTGTTTATTTAAGTGCTCAATATTGGAGGGGGTTGCAAAATGGTGAGGTGTGATGGTGGAGGAATGTCCATGGCAGAGTCCAGTCTATTTGTCTCACAGGTGCATTGCCCAAATGGGCATCGGAAGTGGAGCTGGGGCAGTTTAAGGATGGACAGGGTGACAAAGTGGGACAGAAGGATGACATTCAGGGTGGTCTCATTTCTTGGCGGGGGTCTTGGCATCGTTCTCTGTCTTGTTCCTGGATCTCAGGGGCCGTTTGCTGGGTGGTTCTCCCTCTGCAGGGGGTGGGGTGATGGTGTGGTGGTCCTGTGGCGGTGCCTCCTGTCCACTAGCGCCGGCGGAGGTGGTGGGCAGTTCATCGTCCACGCTAGTGTCAGGGGCCCCTTGTTGTGCCACAGTGTCCCTCCTGGTGTTGAGTACTTCCTTCAGCACCCCTACGATGGTGCCCAGGGTGGAATTGATGGCTCTGAGTTCCTCCCTGAAGCCCAAATACCGTTCCTTCTGCAGGCACTGGGTCTCCTGAAACTTGGCCAGTACTGTTGCCATCGGCTCCTGGGAGTGGTGGTAGGCTCCCATGATGGAGGAGAGGGCCTCATGGAGAGTGGGTTCCCTTGGCCCGTCCTCCCCCTGTCGCACAGCAGCCCTCCCAATTCCCCTGTGTTCCTGGGCCTCCGTTCCCTGGACCGTGTGCCCACTGCCACTACCCCCAGGTTCTTGTTGTTGTTGGGGTGGTGGGTTAGCCTGGGTTCCCTGTCGTGGTGGACACACTGCTGACTGACGTGTCCTGGGGACAGAGGTATGGGCCTGCTGGGTGGGTGCTGTGCTGGTGTTTCCAGAGGGGGGGGAGCTCTGTAGTGGCCTGTGACTGTGTGATGGGAACCGACTGTCCTGAGGTCCCTGATGGGCCGGGCTGGTCATCTAGATCCAGTTGGACAGAGCTGCTGTCATATCTGTGGGCCTCTTATGTTGGTGGTGTGGACATGTGTGGACCCTACTGTCCTGTGACGTTGGGTAGGGGTCCTGCAGGGGTATAAAAGGATGTTTATTACATCTGTGTGTGCCATGGTGTGCAATGGGTGGGTGACCGTATACCCCAGTGCTTGCATTCCTGTGTGGGACCTTGTATGATGATGGTTTAGGGGGGAGTATGGGTTTGTGCAGTGGCCATGCTTTGGTGATGGGTGTCAATGCTTTGGTGTTGCATGCAGGGCTTGGTGTTGGGATGTGTGGTTTGTGATGTTGGGACATTTGTGAGGAGTTGGAGTGATGGGGGTGAGGGTGAGGGTGGGGGTATGTGATGGCATGCAGGTAGGGTGGGGGATGTAATAGTTCAGATTTGACTTACTAGAGTCCATTCCACCTGCTACTCCTGCGAGGCCCTCAGGATGCAGAATCGCCAAGACCTGCTCCACCCATGTTGTTAGTTGTGGGGGAGGAGGTGGGGGTCCTCCGCCAGTCCGCTGAACCGCAAGGTGGTGTCTTGAGACCACGGAACGCACCTTCCCCCGTAGGTTGTGCCACCTCTTCCTAATGTCATCCCGATTTCTTGGGTGCTGTCCCACTGCGTTGACCCTGTCCACTATTCTTCGCCATAGCTCCATCTTCCTTGCAATGGAGGTGTGCTGCACCTGTGATCCGAATAGCTGTGGCTCTACCCGGACGATTTCCTCCACCATGACCCTGAGCTCATCCTCCGAGAACCTGGGGTGTCTTTGCTGTGCCATGGGGTGGTGTGGGTGATGTGTGGGGTGGTGTGTGTGGTGATAAGTGTGCTGATATGTAGTGGGGTGTTGTGCCTGTGGATGCTGGTATTGTTGATGGTGGTGTCTCTCTATGTGCTTCTTTCTCAATTGTGGTCGTAGGGGTTTGTGGGTGATGTGGGTGTGTGTTTAATATTGTATTTGCTGTGTGGGAGTGGTGTGTGTATGTGTATCAGGTGTGTGTATTTTGAATTGTCCCATGTGGCTGTGTTTTATAAAAGTGTGTGTATTTTGAGCGCAGCGGTGTGTACCACCAATGGAATACCGCGGTTGAAAGAGCGCCGCGTGGATTCGTGTGTCGTGATAGTGTAGGCGTATTTCTGTTGGCGTGACGGTGGAGGTTTTGTTATCGCCAGTTTATCACTGACCTTTGGTGTGGAGGACTTGGGTGGGTGTCTGAATTTTGGCGGATTCCGTGCTGTGGGTCATAATAGCTGTGGCAGAATTCCGCGGCCGTGGCAGTGTGTTGGCGGTTTTCTGCACGGCTGTAAGCGGCTTTTACCGCCAATGTTGTAATGAGGGCCTAAATGTCTACATGTCCTAATATTAAATAGCATGCACTCTGCCTTGTGGGCTAAAGATGACTAACTAATAAAGGAGATTCTGCCTTGTAAAAAGTGTTTATTTGAACAGATCAAATTTCAGTTTTTACAATGGTAAAGTCTGGCATCAATAGTAGGCCTGAAGCCATTGTTGCACTGCCGGTGTAATGGATGGCAGAATGGGTGCTGCAGTCCACCAGTGACATTTAACTTCCAGGCTTTGGGTACACTAATTACCATATACTAGGGGCTTATAATCAAATTACCCATGCTAATTAAACCATATTTAAAGAAGGAGCACAGGTACTTCACTTACGTTTAGCTGGAGACAAGTGCATAGCCAGCAAAAATATGGGGAACAGCAACAGGTGAAAAATGTAGGGTGACCACTCAGAAAAGGTAGATTTCCTAAAATTGACATGAACCACTTTCTGATCTCACACTTAGAAAAAATTAAACCACCAAGTTAAGTATATCACACTTTTGATTGTGAACATAGATTGGAAATTGTCCACAATGGCAACATGAGGACAAGAAGTACACGTAGGCAGAACATACTTGATCTGATTCATGCAAAAAATGAAGTAAGTGGTGATGGCAAAAAACTAGGAGCAGTGATGCAGTGATCAATGGGTAAATGTGAACAGGGTATCAAACAAGTAATATTTTAACACAAATAATCAGAAAAAGGAGTACAAGTTGTAGCAAGAAATGTTTTGGTTACTTGCTAAATGTCATCAACTGTTGTGTAAAAAGAGGTTTAACTTCAGTGTATGAATGGATGGTGTCTTCTTGAGGACCAGTACAGAGTAAAAAACAGCCATTCTATTCCAGGATCAAATAAAACTACACTCCAAAACAGATTATACACAATAAAGTAAAAGGCATACTTAAATCAAGTTGAACCCAGATGGTTATATTGAACGTTATTGACCTTAGCAAGCAATAGTCCATTCGTATTAGCCTGAATAAAATATTAGTATTTTAATATTTTCCAAATAGTAGGTATAAAGTAAATACAAATGTAACTTCAAACCAGGCATAAGATGCAGGAAAACACTTGAAAAGAAGTGAATGCACGCCTGAACATGCTGGATTAATAAATGCACCTATATCTTGAAATATCCTGTGAGTTATAACGTATGCATACCAAAAGCAGTAGGCTTGGCATGTATTGAGGGGCACAATTATATGGTGTACAGCATCCAAGGGTAAGATACAGCTATAACTATGGTGAGATTAAGCATTAGCTTTCTGAAGGAAGTAACTGAAAAAGGGTAATTGAAAGCATGCAACTCCTCTTACCTAGCAGTGCCAGCTGTCTAAATGCATACAGCAATGATGCCAGGTCAATCCTTTCTTGACACAATCTGGTGGCATATTTGATTGATCCATCCAACAACATTGAAATTATTCTGGGGGGGAGGGTGTGGCCTGGCACTACACCTAGATGGCAGCGAACTAGTTTGGCACCACCGGCCTCAGCGAATATCCTGCACCACAGCCCATTTCGATGTGTGTCCTCCAGCTCTTCTGGGCTGTTATTAACCTGCCAGCCTCCCGAAATGGTATGACTGAGCCTGATTGCCAGACATGCCGCCTGACAGGTGTGAGCTACAGGAAGGCCTCCTGAAATGGGCCTGCATTGCGTGCTTGTGGCCTTTTCTATTGGGCTGTGGGCTGTGTTATTAACTACTACCTTCTCCTAGGGAGTCTATACCTTAGGCATTCACCCTCTCTCCTCTGTGCGCTGACCTATGTGTTAGTTCCAGGGAGGTCACTCCACTGCCAGTTGGGGATTCCATACTTACTATAGACCTAATCCATTGTATCACCATTTCAGCTGGTTCCTCTCCCTTGTCCCAGGTCAGGTAAACATGCACTAATCATGAGCAAATTGAATGCCAAGGAACAGCGCCTGAACTTTGAAGCAAAACGACAGTCATTAGAGACTGACAGTGATAAGAGGGATGCCACCTCTCCTGCCGACGACATCACAGCACTCTTATTGGAGATGAGAACTAGTATCACAACTATAGATGGTAAGCTGGACTCCTTAACTAGGCGAATGGATGAAATGAAATACCAAATGGAAAGGTAACACATGAGAATAACTGCTGCAGCAGCGCAGAGAATTCGAGATATGTTGGACGCTCATCTGCAACAGCCCGAAACCCTAGAGGAACTTAAGCTTGAAATGCGAAAGGTACAACTAATGACTGAAGATTTGGAAGCTAGATCCAGAAGGAATAACATATGCATACTTAGCATTCCAGAATCTACAGAGATGGGTGCATGAAGGACTATATTGATGATGTCTCATCACCTTGTTTGGCTCAGACTGCTTCTCTTCATCCTTTTTTATTGAAAGAGCTCTTCGATCACTGACACCCAGACCTGTTCCAAGTGCCCCACCCAGACTGATCATTGTTAAGTTTCTAAACTACAGAGACAGAGATCAAGTGCTCATCCTGGCTCGAGAGGCAAAAGAGGTCCGACATGAACGTATACCTTTTTTCCAGATTTCACTCAGGCAGTAAAAGACACTTGTAGGACGTTCCTGCCTGTTATAAAGAAGTTGCAAGAGAGTGGCATCCCTTATGCCATGCTTTATAGTCTAAACTGTGTCCCTCATGGAAGTGGAAGCTGAAGTTCTTCACCAAATCCACTGGGGCACTCTCCTTCTTACATAAAATCCCACCCTTGCAGTAATTATCCCCCTCTCGCAAAAACACTACTGACGGCTCACCTCTGGATGAGGTAGAATGACTCTACCTGCCTGTTGCCTAATTCTTCTAGTGGGTATTATGCCTGGGTAGACACTTTGCTATCTGTCAGCTTTCTTGGAATTTGGCATCATGATGAGCTTGTTGTCGTTACAGACTTGATCAGATTCTAGTGTATGAATGCTTTTCTGGACTGGCCTTACTAGTGGTAGGCATATAGTTGTTGCTTACAATTGTTGATATCAGCTGTGAGCATACTTATTGGCTGGAAAACTGCATCCTCGCCGGTGCTTTGCCTACCCCCCTGCTCAGCTGCTATACTTTCTGTTTTGCTGCATACTATTCCTTCTGGTTTGCTATGTTCTTTTAAACATGATTGGTTACAATGTTTGGGGCCATCACTGGGAGATTGGGTCCTGGTGTGGGAGGGTCGGTTTTCTTTGACGTACTGTCAACTATATACAATGCTCTGACATGATATTGGTGAACAGTGTACCTAGCGTACGTTGGGATGCACTTGGTAAGTCCACATGACACATGAGCCTGACAGTTGCAGTGTCCAGTTGAGATTTGTAACTTGGAATGTCTGAGGTCCTAATGATCCTCATAAAAGCAGACAGGTCCTTGCCAACATTAACCACCACAAGACGGATGTCATATTCTTACAGGAGACACTCTTATTGCCCAGTAGGAAGCCACAATCATTAAGATCATGGGGCCTTAGTTACTACTTTGCCTCTTATTCCTATTATTCTGAAGGAGTGGCCATTATTATCTGAAAACAGGTGCCTTTCTGACACCTCCTGACGTTGGCCAACCCTGAAGGTCAATATCTGTTGGTGCAAGGTCTTCTCGCCAACACTAATAAACACTTACGGTCTAACATGGAAGGCCCACACTTCCAATCTGTGCTAAAACATTGTCTGACTGTTGATCCACGCATGATCATTTCGAGGGGGGAGGGGGAGTGATCATAATCTAGTCACAGACATTGATATTGATTTAGACTACTCGGACAGACATGAGCGATGACTCACTTGGGCCCGTGCAGCCTTTCTAGATTTTATGGCATAATTTGCTTTGCTTAATCTCTGGAGATCACTATACACAATAGCTCTGGAATAAACTTTTCATTTATGCATACATGATACATACTCTCGTCTTCACTGCTGGATGGGCTTGCGTGATGTGGGTGGCTAGACAAAATGTATTCAACATTTACCATGGGCTCTATCTGACCACTCCCCAGTGATATTGCAGATATCTCGGCCGGACAGGTGGGATACTCTAACCCAAAAATATACTGGATTCAGTATTTCAGGACAAAACACAGACTGCTATAGAAGATCATTTAAACTAAATAAGGATTATGTAAAGTCAGTTACTACCTTCTGGGAAGCCTTATAGGTAGTTATACACGGCGGGTGTATGACCAAAGGGCATGGTATTTCTAAATCTATAAGGGATAGATTAGCCACGTTGGAACATAACATTCAGGCCCATATTTATACTTTTTGACGCTAAACTGCGCTAACGCAGTTTAGCGTCAAAAAGTTTTGCGCCGTCTAACGCCATTCTGAAGCGCCATGCGGGCGCCGTATTTATGGAATGGCGTTAGACGGCGCAATCAGACCGGCGCTGCCTGGTTTGCGTGGGAAAAAACCACGTAGACCAGACAGCGCCGGCGTAGGGGGAAAATGGCGCATGGGCGTCTTAAAATGGGGCAAGTCAGGTTACGTCGAAAAAATCGTCTTAACCCGACTTGCGCCATTTTTTAACGACGCCCATCCCCCATCAACATGACTCCTATCATTGTAAAGATAGGAGTCATGCCCCCTTGCCCAATGGCCATGCCCAGGGGACTTCTGTCCCCTGGGCATGGTCATTGGGCATAGTGGCATGTAGGGGGGCACAAATAAGGCCCCCCTATGCCACCAAAAAAAAATATAAAAAATAAAAAATTATACTTACCTGAACTTACCTGAATGTCCCTGGGGTGGGTCCCTCCATCCTTGGGGGTCCTCCTGGGGTGGGCAAGGGTGGCAGGGGGGGTCCCTGGGAGCATGGGAGGGCACCTGTGGGCTCATTTTGAGCCCACAGGCCCCTTAACGCCTGCCCTGAGCAGGCGTTAAAAAGTGGCGCAAATGCGCCGTTTTTTGCCACGCCAACTCCCGGGCGTCTCTTTTGCCCGGGAGTATAAATACCACGTAAAGGCCTGGGAGTCATTTTTTAGACGGGAACGCCTCCCTTGCATATCATTAACGCAAGGAAGGGGTTCACGCTAAAAAATGACGCACATTCCGGGAACTTTGGCGCTATTCGCCTCTAACGCCATAGTATAAATATGGCGTTAGTTGGCGTTAGTTTTGCGTCGAAATTGCGTCAAAAAAAACGACGCAATTTCGGCGCAAACGGAGTATAAATATGGCCCTCAAGGTCTAGAACTCTGCTATGATGAGACTAAAGACACTAATCTCCTGGGCCCTATGCACTTTCTCCTGGTGCAGCTCTGAGAAGAATTTCTGAGCAAACATGCAGAGGCTAGGAGGTACAAGGAGGTAGACCACCCAGGTCACACACTTGCTGCTATGCTTAAACCCAAGTGGGCGGCTAACCATATTTTCTGTGTAGAGACACCTGACGGGCAATCATTATATGACCCTGCCGCCATAAAGCAAGAGTTTGTCACTTGTCGAAAAACCTACATACATCACAATCTGTGGCCTCCCCCGTGGACGTGACCACTTACTTGTATAAACTAACTACAGCCTGACTTGTGCAGGCTGAGTGGGAGATACTGAGCCAACCACCATCTGCAGCAGAGATTAAGCAATTTAGCAAACAATTGAGTAATGGGAAAGCACATGACAGCGACAGCTTCCCGGCCAAATTTGATAAAACATTCACAGTGGAGTTGACACCCATAATATTGTCTGTCTACCAGTAGGCCTTTCAGACGGAGAGGCTACCATTGATGACGAGGGAATCAATAATATAATGTTGAAACTTAACAAGCCTTCAAATAAATGTGAGTCATACTGACCCTTATCACTTATTAATATGGACAGTAAACTTCTCACCAAATTAATCACCATTAGGCTGCTTCTGCTGATGCCTGGACGGGTCCGCCCAGACCAATCAGGCTTTATTCCTAGCCGCTCTACAGTGGACAACCTTCATTCCTTATTTGCTACTACCCACCAACTTAACCCTGATATGCTTATAATTGTGGCATTCTGGGATGCCACTAAGGCATTAGATACTATAGAATGGCCTTTTCTGCTTACCAAGCTGTCCAGATTCTGGCTGGGTGGCACGTTTGTGAAATGGATCCAACAGCAGTACGCTGATCCTTCAGCTAGAATATGAAACAAAGGGGCATGAGGCAGGGATGCCTGTTTTCACCCCTTCGATGTGCACTTACTGTACAACCACTGGTGTGTGCTTTGCATGAGTTCCACGACAGAAGGGATGTTAACATGGGGTATAGGAATACCTTTTCATCCTTTTCATCCATGTATGCTGACAATGCAGTAGTGATGATATCCAACCCTTCAGTTAATTTGACTGAAACTGCTGATGAGGTCATTGTATTTGACCATTGACCTGGACTCCAGAACAACTGGCCAAAATATATTAGGTTCTTTGGACAAAGGCTGCCACCAGGCCAGATATGCCCCCTCAATTACAATGGTGAACTGATCCCACCAGATATTTGGGTTTTCTCTTCCACACTGATACTGCAACTATCCTATGCAAAAACTATGGTTGCTCTCTTGAAACCCTAAACCCTCCGCTTCCAGATAAATAGATGGATTTTTTTGCCATTGTACTTAGCTGGTAGGGTTGCACTGATGAAAATGGTAGTTCTGCCCAAGTTGCTCTATTTGTTTCAGAACATTCCAATTCCACTAAATAAGGCCTTTTCTACTCAACTTATGATCAAACTAGCTTGGGTGGGCTGTGAACCACTCACACTACCCCATAACGCAAAGGGGGGTTTTCAGCCTCCAATTCTGAGGCATAATATTTAGTTGCACAGGTGCAGTTCATTCACCACTGGGTGTACAACCTCAGGCATGACCCCCACATTGTTATTGAGAAAGACCTTATTTCCCCCAATCTGCTCCCGGCTGCCCTGTATGTGTCGCTCTCTCGATTGACTCAGGAAATTCATACTGTATGGTCTGGGCCTGGAATAAATTGATGAAGGTAAGTAATATCTCAATGCATACTCCACACATATACCCATCAAATTCTACCAGCAGATACAGCTTGAGTGTGTTGCTTGGCTGGTGCAAACTTTTGGCGCAAAGCACATTATGACATTAAGCACTTTATTCATAGACAGTAAATTCAAGACTCCTCAAGAAGATTTAGGTGATTCCCCGTCTATTATGCTAGATATCATGGTCTACAATAAACTATCTCATGAAGTATGTTGCCTCTTTGCCACATTTCCCAACAAACATTCAGAATGGCCAGTACTGGCAACTTTATTATCCAATCCTTTAAACTCATCATAAGGTTGTATAATACAGTGATGGACTATGTAGTCCCAGGAACCTCTAGGACATGCCTAGCATGGGAGAGTGATTTGAGTGAGACTGATGGCATGTGAGAATTTTGATCCCTAATGGTAGATTCACATAATCTATTACAAATATCTCTACAGGGCGTACCTCTCACAGATAGATCTTGCCCATTATTACCATACTGATGATACAAGATGTAAACAATATGGTTCTGAGGGGGCAGATTTTCTCAATTTGGCCTGGTCCTCATTGGCCAGTTTTTGGAATCAGGTGACGGTGGCGCATCATAGCATGATGAACCATACGTTTCAACTTACGCCGAGTGTGGTTCTGTTGGCTTATGTGCAGAAAATTCCTAAGAGCTTTCGCAAGTTGACTGCCACTGGATTCCTGTTGGGCAAATGTAGAGTAGACATGCGTGGGGAAGTATACAAACTCTGTATTTCAGGACTGGCTCAAGGAAATGTCCTTTTGCAAACGTGATAGCGCGTCCAGTCCTTACAAATTACTTACACTTGGACACGCCGGAGGTCGGTGAACCTTTTGACCGAGTTGAGTTCTCCTCATCCAAGAATAGTCGGATCCCTCAAATCAATAATCAATAATCCTTTACAATCAATAACCAATACTTGATTAGTAATCAATCAACAAATTAGTTAAACAGAAAATCAGTAATTTGACACATCATGACCTTTCAGTCATGAATAACCACACTTGTTTATTAAAAGTTAATGAGTTTATTTCCCTATATTAACAAAGCTAACACAATATAAGTAAGTCTCAAAATCAAATGATACACGTATACGAACATTACTAGGTGTCCATAGCAACGGAAGAAACGCAATCTACGCATAATTTGGATTATAATGCACTCAGTTACAGCAATGCAAATCACTAATAAAAGTAACTGAATTTGACTAATTACATACATCGTTCAGCATAACAAGATTTCAATTCAGCATGGTGCATCAAATGAATACCTCAACTAACCTCTGATTAGCATTGGCATGTGGGGCTTCATGCAAAATTAATTTAGTCAACATAAATTTAGAAAAACTTCTAGCTTAGGCTCTGTCAAAATTAAGCAGTTGGTATCTAAGAAGGAAAATACAATGTATAATACACTTATCTTTTCATAATTACCAAATACAATCAGCATTCAAGGAAAATCTTCGTCCTTCAGGTACCGGTTCGATCAGCATGGGGCAGAATTCAAGGGACAAAGTTTAAGTCAAGTTTTCCCTGCAGCAGCAAGGGATACGGGGCAATAGTTATGGAATGGGCAAGGCAAAGTGAAGTTTAAATTAAAGTCTCTAGGGTGAGAATTATTTAAAGTCTCTCTCTCTCTCTCTCTCTCTCTCTCTGGGATAGAGAAAAAGCATCAAAGGGTCATCAAAATGGCTTCTTGAATCTTGCTTCGAAATGGCATCAAAGAAAATGGCTGACTTCTCTTTGTCCGGTGGGATTAAATAAGAAACGTTCCAAATTCTCCAGGGTCTTCCATTGGAAGGTCCATGGGGTGGTTTCTCGTTAACCAATGAATAGTGTCCTTCTCTTAATGTTCACCTACGCATAAGGTGTCCTTGGAGTTTTGGAACACAAGTAGCAACAAAGTTGCCAATTAATTCTGCATCAGTGTCTTTATTGTCTGCATCTGCAGAAACTGACCTTGCTTCAAAGGGGATGAAACTTGCCTAGCATGAAACCTTGAGATAAGTGTATTAGTCATTTCTACTGGAAAAATACAGCTTTTAAAGTTAAAACGCATCTTTGTTAATACAAGTGAAAACCACACAGTTAAATTTTAGACCAGGCAGCTAGGCCAAAGCCTCTGCTAAATTTAAGCTAAGCATATAACAGTTTTAACAAGAAAATCATAAAATACATCTGCAATTATAACGGATTAGTACATTGTCGATTCTTCATGATTAATTAAACTCGTTTATTATAATGGCGAACTACTCCGTGGGCATATTTTCTACATACATTATTTTTCTTTGCTAAAATCACATTGCCTTATACGATTTTGTTACATGATATATAAACGTTTGTTAGCCTTTCTTTTTCTGCTTCATCAAAGGTTGGTCGATGACTTATGCTGCAACCCTACTGCCATCGGTCAGACCACAAGATTTCTGGGCCCCTTTACGCTCTTATCTGTTACGTCTGGACTAGTCACTATATAGATACTAACTCATGAATGCTCCATCCAGGTTCCTACCTACAGGCGGTTATTAACGTTTACACTTCTGTGAATCTAAGCTATGTACTGTAACCTGCAGTGATACCAGTGTATAGTGAAGAATCGTATTGACATTCCATCTCACTGTTTCTTAGATTGCATTTGTTATGTACTGACTATTTCTACGTGATGGGCTGTCTCACCCAATTATTCTGTCTACTTGCTAATTCCTACAATGTAGAATGTAGCGTTGTTTTGTTTCAATGCATCAATAAAACAACAAATAAATGAAATTATTCTGGGAATGCGAAACTTAAATATTTAGAAACTCTTCTGAAACTGAGAGATTGGGGTCCTGTTTATTGGTAATGGCATGTCTTTATGATCTACCAGGTTGTGGCTGAAGTTCTTGGAACCCTATCGTATGTAGAGATGAGCAAAATTCAGGTAATTTCCTTTTGCATTATGGCAGGAAATGACAGCGAAATTACATACATTTGCATGTAATTGAATAAAATACAAATCTGCCGTTTTTTACTATTTTTGAGAGAGAAATGCATCCTTGTGTTATTTTTTTGGCGTGGGGATGCATTTCCAGAGCACTGGGAACAGCAGCTGCTAGAGTTCTGTTGTTCCCATGCTTTTGCAGTAATTGTTTGCTGCAAATTGTTTCATTCTTTCTAAATGTTTACCGCAAATGACACATAATTACTCAAAGTGGCATAATGGCATAATTCCAGGAATTTCATGTAGAAAGAGGAACGTGACGCAAATTATGATTAGTAATTTCAATTTCGTACAAGCCTACTCATACACTACTCTCGGAGAAAAACAATTACATGTCCTTTCCTACTAGGAGTTTTTCTTTGGTGCCCAAGTGCAGAATGTTCAATTGAGGGCTTTGTTTTTCTGTTGATTTCTATCTGTAAGGTTCTCCATTTCTGTACAATGTAATCTGTTGCAGTGGGGGCCTGGGTCCTTGTTACTGCAAAGCTGCTTACTTAGGGGTTCCTGTCTACAATGTTAAGAATTTTAGGAGACTGTAGGATCTGGTATTTAGACTGATCTGCATTTTGAGGAGGTTTGTACTTGTGACCAGGGGCCAATGCAGCACGGTGAGTAACATCAGTTAAAGAGTTTTCCACCCTCTCAATGCTCTTCCAGTTAGTTACTTTCAGTTTACCAGCACACATGGGTAACAAAAATTATTGCACCCAAGCTCCTTTACACAGTGAAGTCGTTTCCTCTGAGACAAGACATTCACATTAATGAGGTACTCGATACCCATGTCTGCAAGGTGTGCAGAGGTGGAAGCTGTATATAGGCGAATCTAACGCCACATGGTTTCTGCAACACAACTGGACCCCATGTGACTGATGATTTGCCTGCCATGTATCAATCATTAATTGTCTTGGTAACAGCATCAATCATTTGGCTATCTAAGGTAGAAGTCTGGCTAGCTATGTGCATCAAACACACAGTAGTTTCCTTTCCAACCAACTATCAACAGGTAGAGGGTCTTGAAATTACTGTACCATCTAGTAATATGATGTGGATTGTGAATGACTACACAAAATTTGTTGGGTTGTGTCTTTCTCACTATCCAACCACTCCTTCCAGTTTTATAGACTTTCTGTAAATTACGCTTTACTGAGCAGAAAATATATAAGCTGATAAGAAAATTGGCAGGAGATATATGTCAAGATAGATAACCTTAATTTGAGTGGATTATTGGGGGCATTTGGATTGGAAATTGCTGACACAAGCCTGGTGGTTATTTTGGTAGACAAAGTTGTGGCCCTATTCACAAATAGTACTCATGTACTGAAGAATGCTATTCACAAACCTACTAGTGGAGATATTCACCTTCTCCTATCCTACGTTTTCTGTATGCTAATCTCTGCCCCTGATGTGGAGATCTCCACACACTTTGACCACAAATATATGTGTTTTATAGTAAATATGCTCGTGACTATGGGAGTGGTTGGGAAATGGGGAATATATTTGACTAAATTGGTGGGGTTTTGGAGGGCTAAGAAGGTTTCTGGGGGGGGCAAAAAAGGGATTAGGGAGGTACATGCACACACCCACAAATGAGTAAACTCATTCCTATATGCAAACTACACTTCTTTTCAAGAGATTTTTTTTAAATTCTATTTTCTAACCATAACGTCCCTGTAAGCTTTATTTTTTTAAGCAAATTTCTATGGTTTTTTAACAAAAAGTATTTTAATTACTATATGTTAATCCAACCACTAACACGCACAGCCTTCGACTGTGCTTGGCAGGGTTTGGCTGCCGGGCCAGGCCTGTGGCCAGGCCTGGCAGCCAAGCCCCTATAACCACCCATCCCTGCACGAAGCACGGGTGCAGGGCCTGGCTGCCAGCCCCCATAACCACCCTATCCTGCCTACAGCTGTGTGCAGCAGGGGTTGGCCACAGGGCATGTCTCTAGGTGTGAGAATAGGTGTGAGAGGGTGTCTCTGAGTATCAGAGCGGGTGTGAGGGCTTCTCTGTGACTGGGTGTGTGAGCGTTTGTGTGGGTCTGTGATTGGGTGTGTGAGAGTTTGAGTGGGTGAGTGAATGTCTGAGTGGGTCTATGAGTGGGTGCGTGAGTCTCAGAGTGGGTCTGTGAGTGAGTGCATGAATCTCTGACTGGATCTGTGAGTGTGTATGTGAATCTTTGCGTGGGTAAGTGAGTTGGTGCTTGAATCTCTGAGTGGGTCTATGAGTGGGTCCGTGGGTGTCTAAGGGGTCTGTGAGGGGGTGTGTAAGTGTCTAAGCAGGTCTGTGAGTGGGTACATGAGTCTCTGAATGCATCTGTGAGTGAGTGCATGAGTTTCTGAGTGGGTCTGTGAGTGGGTGCATAAGCCTGGGTGGGTCTGTGAGTCGGTGCATGAGTGTCAAAGTGGGTCTGTGAGTGGGTGCATGAGCGTCTGAGTGCATTTGTGAGTGGGTATGTGAGTGGCTGTGTGAGTCTCAGTAGCTGTGTGAGTGATTCAGCCACAAAGGAATCTCACCTGCCCTTCTATTCAGCAGAAGTCCACAGTTTTGCACAAAATATCAACCAAAATGGAGTTCTTTCTGCCTCCTTCAGTAAATGTCCAGTAAGTATTCTACACTACAGCCGCATAATGGAATACAAGGAAATGTCACCAGTAACCTTGTGTGTTTTTTTGCATCATGATTGCTCCTGTTGCGTCTTTATCTAGAAATATGTGATAACATAAATCCCTCCTACAGAGAGGCCAACAAGACTGCAAATAAGCTAAATCTCCACCAAACCAGGGTCCTTCCTGTTACCTATATGATGTAAGTGCTTCTTTGCTTTGTGGAGATGTCCTCATATCCTGTGCCGTGCCACCAAAATCAGCAGCAAATGCACTGGAGGACCCTTTGGTAAGCTGTCTATCATCTTGGTAAAAGGTGGAAAGACTGTTGCTTACTACTAAGGTGTATGGTGCAGAGCCAAGCAGTTGGAGTTTCCAAGTGATTTGCACATTGGCATACTCATAGCAATTTAAAGGGAGAACCAGTTAAGGACAAGACAGAACCCACTTGTCACTGTCATATACAGATTGGGCTCCAATAGTTCAGCGATAAATTCTACTCCACAACGGTTTTCAGATCATTTCTCAACATGGAATCACTGAGTAAACACACTTAAAAGAAGAGGGGGGGCACGCAGCCCCCTCACTGGGTTGACTCGGCCCCAGGGATCCCGTCACTGGGGCCTGGCCTTCATTCAACAGAGAAGAGATGCCACACGTTACAACATGGGACAGGGCCATGTCTCCTGTGTGCACCCCAGGGCTCCTAGTGTGCAATGGGAACACGGGGAGCCTCATGGCCACCACAGTCCCAGCTGGCACCCAGCCTCCTGCAGGAATTCATATTGCTATTGCAGAAGAGAGCTGCTAAACATGCAGCTCACTGTGTGCAAGAGCAATCGTTTAATCTCTTTCCCTGCCCACATCTCTGCAGGCCGTGAAAGAGAAGAAAAAAAACACTTTAAGTGGGTGGGATAACTTTCACAGCTCCCGCCCATTGGAAACCAGAGAGTTTGCATTTGCTTGGTGGGAGCTGTTATGTCCCCACAAGAAAAAGCAAACAACTATGTCCGGAGGTGTTCACACCGGGACATAGCAGGAGCTGGCCTTGGGGAGTGGCGGTCCAAGGACCATGTATGGCTTCACATGGGAGGCTGTGAGGCCCCCTTCCAATGCTTAATTTAGACCCAGCGAGGTGGGCCAGGGTTCTGCCACAGACCCCCTTCATAATATTATTTCAGTCCTGTGAAGGTGGCAGGGCTGCGGTGGGACCACGTGGCCCCCCTTTTAATTGAATGAATTGCCCCAGGGAGGCAGCGGTCCCCGGGCTGCGGGGGGGCATGCTGGCCACCCACATTATTTTCATATTTGCCCCAGGAAGGTGGTGGTCCCCGAGCCTTTAGGGGAGGCCACATGGCCCCCCCATTAAAAATAATAGGTTTTCCCTGGGGAGGTGGGGATACTCAGGGTGAGGCGGGTGCATGCACATCAAAATACGTCTTTTACAGTGCCTCAGGTAGCTGGCAGTCCTTGGGACTTTGAAAAGCCCTAAAAGTGGAGCCCCCTGCAGCCCCTCCTTTTTTCACCCCCAATGCCCCCAGGACCTGGCCCATTCAAGCATGAGAGCAGGCAGGGAAACAAATGAAAACTCTGCTCCCAGCAAGCGAGAGCAGTTTTCACACTCCTGCTTGCTGAGAGCAGAGCTAGTGTGTGATGTTTCTTGGCGGCAGTTGTCAGAGCTCCCGCCAAGCAAACGTAAACCGCTATCTCCCAAGGGTGAGCACCTCAGGAGATAGTAGGAGCCGACCCTCAAGTATGGCGGTCCCTAGTGTCATTAATGGCTATAATAGGGGGGGCCATGCATCCCCCTCCTTTAATTGACATGGACAAGCCCCGGGGAGATAGTGTTCCCTAGGGCTGTATGTGGCTTCCCATCATTTATTATGTCTTTGGCCCAATGAGGTGCTGATTCCTGGGGCTCCCTATGCATTTCTTTCTTTTTTGCACCTGGAAGTCATTGTCCCTGGGGCATGCAGGTCCACGCCGCCCCCTCCACTATTTTATTAATTCCCCATGAAGAATGTGGTCCCGAATGCTCCTGAGCCCAAAGTAGAAGGGTCACCATGAGCCCTCTCCACTATTTCTATAAAGCCCCATGCAGGTGGAGGCCCCTGGGGCTCAAATGAGTCTGCGAAAGGGGGCCCGTGCACCCCCTCCTTTATATTCTATATAGCCTATGGTCCCCGGGACCTGACCCAATTGAGGGCTATATTTTAAATGAGAAAAGGAGACTGTGCTTTAAAAAAAAATAATCATTGGATTTGTGGATCTTCTAAAACTTTGGTGAAATAAAAAAAAAATATGTTGCACTGGTAGGGTTCTAGGTGACTCCAGCACCAAGGCTAGGGAGTTATTTCTACCCTGTCCCTTCCTCTTTTCCTTTTTTATGTTTTCTTTTGGAACTCAGCTGAAGCTGAGTCCTAAAAAGGATGCCTACACTTCCTAGTGGAAGTGTTAGCAGCCAATCAGGAGCTAGGCCTGGGCGGAGTGCATGGATTCTTGCTACACGGAACTCTGTGAAGTAGAAAAAATACTTTGCTGTGCTACATGGAGTTGCATAAGCTGGCCAAGTTCTCCGTCGTGCCTGTTTTTGTTGATTTTGTCATCAAACGCAACACAAAGTACTTGCTTGTGTTCAAAATTGCACCCAAATGACACCATGGGGTTCACATGGGTGTGGCCATCTTAATTTTCACTCTGTTTATGGTGCTGAGGCTGTTTTATAAATCCCCAATTTATTTTAGCAATCCTCTACCCTCCTCATTAATCTACCCCTCATTTTTTAAAAATGTTATTAGTGTCTCTTTCTGTGCCTCTGTATTTTTTATGTTTGTTCATGCTTATTCATGACTTTTTGTATTTTTGTTTATTTTTTCCTTTCCTTCTCACTATCAATTATTTTCTTCTTCACCTAGCACCATGGTAGAGCAAGACGGCGCCAGCGATCAGGGGAGCGGTATTGCCAGGTACCCCCAGAGAGCCAGCAGCTGCCTACCTTCTGGGCTGCTGCGCCCCCAAGGGTTGCAGCCCTGGCCAATCTTTTATAAGGAGGAGGTGGCAGCACTGGTCTTTTATGTACAGTGCCAGCTCCCCTCTATGCTGGCAGCAGGTGGCAGACCTGCAGAGGTTATCCCCTGTGGGAGTGTTGGCTGTGTTGGGCTATGGTGCACCGGTGTATCAGGGCTACCACCCAGAAGCTGACCCACCACTGGGTGGATATAATCAACCACGAGTAGGACCTGCTCGATCTGCTAAGCATTGAGATTCTGGGGCTTGGTGAGTATTATATTATTGTGTTTGTGTTCTACAATGGTAACTTTTTTTCTGAACATCATGCGGCTTGCACTAAGAGGTAAGTTATGTTTTGTTTATGTTAAGAATATGATTTATTATGTGATCCATTTACAGCTAGGCAGGTGCTCTGCACTACATCATTGTACTCATAGGCACTTGCTTTGGCTGATTATTTAAAAAGCCATTGCAATGCAGATTCCTCTGTCTTGCCGTATCCATAGTGAATTAGTGATATGAGTGAGTTTGCGTTCCCTGTGACTTTATGTAGCTCATACTGTCCCCAGCAATTTCACAGTGATGCAAGTACACATCTATGCATTGCAAAAAAGGGAGACTGAGCTGGTCCATCAAGGGGGTTGAGAAATTAGAATAGAATGAAAGATCATTCATTGCAATGCATTAGTTCCAAATGTAGTTTTTGTGAAGGAAATTTGGAATAGGGATTTTAGGAGTATAGCCAGCTTGGCAATAGTCAATCATACCAATATGAAAGGCGATCTGATTTAAGTGCAATGTTATTGCATTTGCCTGTTATATAATAGTTTTGTGGAGATTAACAGCACCAATGATGTATTTTTTTTTATCTTTTTCATTTCTTACATCAGCACCCAAGGGCAAGAAGAGGGGCACTGCATAGGTGGGTCAGGCAGGAGCTAGGGAGTGACAACCAGTGTTGATATTGATGGCTGTCCTCATCCCTGAAAGTTCTATTATTTATTATTATTATTATTTCCCAAATTCATACCTCCTTCCAATTTTATACTACTTTAAATTTTGCCTTGTTTCCTTTTTGTATACTGTCTCCCTTTTTTTCTAATTGCCCTATCCATGTTTTGTTTAATTCCTGTTATCCCTGCATTACCTTTTTCTGTCTTTCATTGACCACTTTGTATTCCACTGCTTCATTGCACTTCAATGATTCTGAGCCATCATCATCAATCATAGGCTATAGTTCTGCCCCTCTATTACATAAAGCTTTTGGTTGGCTGGACTACCTGGCTTTTCCAACATTCCAACAAAATGCCCAGAGTGATATTTTTGATAGAAGATACTGCAGTGCTAACCGAACTGTAACGATGTATTGCAGTTGCATTTGTTTGATTAAACACTTAAAAAGGGGAGGTGTACCTGGCATCTAAAAACTGTATACTGTTTTTTTCTAGCCACACTATCCAGTGCGACCAGTGAAGCCGGCTCAAGTTCCACCACTGCAGGAGCGGATGTAACAAAGGAAAATGCGGCAGCTGGGATGGATGATGGTAACTCACATTGCTTGCTTATTGACAATCACTATTACTCACTGGTTACAAGGGTGTTGTCATGACCAGATTTGATAACCCCCCGCATTATAGCTACAACAGTGGTTGGGTTACTAATGCCCTCTTCGAGATGCAACTCAGCAAAAGCACACAAAATGCACGCTAAAAATGATGGCTGGATGGAAACTTGAAAGAATAGAAGGTTAAAATAAAATATGGGTGAAAAGAGTGAAAGGAAAGGATGTGTGGGTGGATGAAAAAGGATGCCTAGGTGAATATTGAGTAAATGGATGGATGGGTGAAAGGATGATTGAAAGAAAGGGTGGATAGTGGGTACTGAATGGATGGATAAAGGATTGTGAATTTAGGTGAAAGACTGGATGAGAGAAAGTAAAGCTTAAATCATGCTGGCTGTGGGTGAACATAGTAGGAAGAATGAAAGGATAATTAAATAATTGCTTGGATGAATAAAGAAGGGAGCTCTTCTGTAGAGGAGCATGCATCTCATCTACTTTGCTTACTTTTTGTGTTTTATCATTTATGGTTTTCAAAGCTATGGTTAAAAGTGGGGGCATTTTAACTTGTGTTCTAACCCCTTGACTCACTGTATTTGTTAAATGAGGCAGATATGTATCCCACTATCATTCATCAACCCCTCCCTGCCCATGGCATTTCGCCACCCGTGACTGAAGAAGTACAGTGCAGCATTTACATAACAGATTTATTTTACGCCTGTTCAGATTTTTCCCTTTAGGCATTCACTACACAGTGACTGAATAAGCCAAAGCTTAGGCACATGATGAATTCATGATCAATTGTGCCCCTCTATTCTTCTATAACAAAAGCTCTACCTACCTGCCTAATCTCTCTGCCTTTTTCTGCGGTAGAGTAAGTCAAGTTCTTTCCTTTCCTCATTGCCCAGCGAATGAATTTTTTGGAAGGAATTTGTGATGATGGGCAAGGCCAGTGAGTAAAGTGGGACTAGTAAGTGCCTAATTTGATTTCAAGATTGGCGTAGGGGATACTCTGTGACAAACATGCAAAGTACAATCTATATAGTCCATTCTTTTCCCAGTCGTGCAGTGCACCATTTTCCCTACTTTTGGCAGACAGGATAAATAGAATATCTGCATTTAATACATGACATGTGTGGCTTACTTTACTTGTTCATCTACCTCTTTGGAGTCTGTGTAGAAACTAAGTGAAAGGAATTTGGGAAAGAGAAGGGCTATTGAAATTAAATATAGATAATTGTCAGCTACAGCTGCCCCAGCTGCAGACATTCTCAAAGTATTTGAAGCACTGGCTAGGATGCCTCCAATATGTTGGCACAACTTGTTCTACATAGTGCATAATGCCTTACTCATCATAAATGAGAAGTAATCCATTTTTTTCCCACTATATGTGTCCGTTTAGTTGCTAGAAAAGCCTTTGAAAGAAAAAAAATGAAATCACAGTTTTATTTTAATCTTGTCTTATTCTGTCTTAATTCTTTACTAGCAGACAGTCAGTGCTTTTTATGTGAGGCATGTGTAGCTAAACAAATAAAATCGGCCCTGTGACTCTTCTAATCATAATCACAACAAAATTCCAATGTCCCTAAGGAACCAGCAACCTAGTGCTACTGTGCCACCCACTGCCTACTTTTGAAGAAATGTTTGTTCAGAGCATTGTTTACAATTTGTCTTTTTTTTTCTTCTTTTACTTGATATAACTACTCCTGCTCAATGACTACTACATACCAGGCAGGAGGTAGTAGCCCATCTGTGGCAGCAGAGGCTTGGGAACATCCAGGCTGAATACCGGTAGCTGGTGATCCTGGAGGAGAAAGAAATTGAAACAGCTGCCTTGGACCCAGGACCCAGTAGAGCAGCACGCCAGCCCCCAGCTTTCCTGCTAGTACAGCACCAGCACCACTGCCAGCAGCTAGGGTCCCAAGCTGCACCTGCTGCTGCACCCTCCCTCTCTAACAGGGCATTGCTTAACTGCATCCTGCAGCGGAAGGAGTGCATGGAGAGCCAGCTCACCAGCATTGAGCAGTGCCTGGACCATCTCCGGACCCATATTAACAGTGCCCTCTTCTAAGCACTTTTTAAAATGTTTTTGTTTTGGTGGGATGGGCTTGTTGGGGGTAGAGAGGGTGGGGAGGGAGTTGGGATGGACTTTGAAATTTTCATTGTACTTTTTGGAAGAGGGGATACTATTTGTTCGTGGAGAAGGGTGGGATTGTTGTGGAGAGGGAGGGTTTTCTATTTGTAAATAAATAAAAAGGATATTTTATTTACTTCACTTGCACTTCAAATCTTTATTTTGGTGTTTCAGTTTGCACTGCCATCTTTTAGTATAGCCTATTGTTTTAATCTGCTAAAAACAATTATGTCATGTACTTATACCCTTGCTCCATTGCCCTCTGCAACTAAATATTGACCACTAGGGGATGATTTCCATTGTCTGTTTGGCCTAAAAAATCCTAGTACACACAGATACCATTTTCTTCAGTAGAAGTTAATTACTAACTAAACACGGACTGCAACACAGTGAGACATAGAGAGGCAGGAGGACTACAGGAGGACTACAGGTACCAGTATTCTTCTTGGGTCCCTGGAGGCAGCCCAAAGCTCCACCTCACCTGTGCTGGGCAAAGCCGGGAGCAAGGGCGGGCCCGTCCTGCGCCCGTCAGCTCCTGGAAAAGCCAGGACAGGGCCACCCCCATTGGTTGGTTGGTCCCCCAGGAGGCCCTACCTGAGGTTTGGGGGCTGCACAATCCCAGGCACCTATTTTTCACGCTAGCCAATCTCTCTGTCCTTATCACACCAGAATTACATGCCCATCCTGACATATAATTTAAAGTTCTTACCAATGGTCTGGAGTGTCCAGTGCAATTGAAACAAGGTAATGAAATAGCTCGGTGTGCTGCTTAGATCTTGTACCAGTACCTAGAACTCTATTGCACAAATTCATATATTCAAATCAAGACTTTACCTGTATTCAATTTTGTATGCCATACTAATAACTAGAGTGCAGGGGCAAAAGAGAAAGGTATTACCATGGTAAAATGGAAAGCGATGGATGGACCCTCAGGGCAAGGGAGCGTGAAGAAAATCCCTAGACATGCAGCAGAGAAATGAACTTTGGCAGAGATTGATGAGTTAATTGATGAGGTGGAGGGGTTACTTGTTCATTAAGACAAACTCTGTGGCAAGTTAGGTAATGGGTCTGCTCCTAAGGTCGAATCAAAAGGATTACTCCACAACGGAATTAGCCCCTTTCTCCAACAAACTAAAAAGGTGCAGTCCCCCAGCCCTAACAGTAAGGATACATCAAGTAGGAATATCTCCCCCGCTCTACCCAACTCAACATCCTCTGAAATGGTAGACTCAGACTGCGTGTCTGAGCAGTTCCCACTTTATCATCTAAAATTAACACAGTGGAATTCTCCAATAGATATGCGGTATTGGATACCATGGAGCCCAAATAAAGATAGTATCCCTCTCATCGATCAGTTGCAATCCCTAAAGAATGAAATTACACAGTTAAGGGATTGCATAAGTCGATTGTCTGACAATTTAAATAATAAATTGAATAAATTAACAACACTAGTCAGGGAAACAAATAAGCCAAGGGAAGATCTGTGGAATAGGACTAATATTTGTAAAACAACCCCACACACTAGATCTTACCAACGTTAGAGCTTGGCTCCTCATGTTGACCACAGTAGCACAGCCAAAGAAGATTTGACTGAAATTAGAAATATAAGGGGCAATATGTCCATGGGTCAAGTCAATTAATGCAGGGAATTGACAAAAAGCAAACCACAGCATGACCAGAGGAAAACTTACTTTGGAATTATCCACATAGCCAACAGAGTATTAGGGAAGAATAATGGACTTAATGATCAATATTATATTCATATGATTAATGTACCCAAATTGCCACCGGAAGAGAGGGAATCACAAGAATCGCTTACCAGCAAAGTGATCCACTGGATAAGACATTCTAGAGGCTTCAGGTCTTTTATCAGAGAAGGCATTCTATATGCAAGGCGCCTTAACAGTACAAATAGTTCCCATGACTTAATAGGGATAAAACTAAAATCCCAGTATTTGGTGGAGGGACTAATAGCGTTCAAACTGAGATTGCGGCTACCAAAAATGTCACAAATAAGACTCAAACTTAGTGACTCAAATGAAATTAGTCATCAATCTTGCACAAGGCTGGATTGATGGACAACAGGTAGTTGATTGACAAGAGGTAATTACAAGTAACGTAGGGCCTGTACACAGGGAAATCCTGGGAAGAGAGCGGGGAAGTATGGTAAGCTTGAAGACCATAAGCAAGAGCGAAATTCCCCCAGAGGTTATCCCACATCTTCAAACAGATCGGCCTAGTAAATCGTACTTGGAGAGCCAGATCAAAGATAAAGCTGCTGACGATAAGGGAATGCCCATGGTAGAAGCTGATTGCATAGGACTACTGTCCTGGAATGTTGCTGGGATAAAGACTAAGCTTTTAGATCCTGAATGGGGAAACTTTATAGATTCACATCATATAATACACCTACAGGAGACATGGGCTACCGATCAAGTCCATAGGCCTGGCTTTGTGACATTTACCAAAAATGCCATCCCCTCGCCCGCAGGAAGGGCTTTAGGGGGCTTCTTGATCTGGTTGCTGCTGGACCTTTTACCCTTAGTAAAGGTTGTTTGCTCGAAGAGTAGTGATGTCTAAAAAATTTAGCAGGGGATTGTAATACACAAATAGCCCTGAAGATGGGCAAGACTGAGTCTACTGAGTCATTTTCTAGACTAGGGCTCCTAGATGTTACCAGGAAAAAGTCATCCAATGTTGCTATACAATTAATGGACCTAGGTATGGCACATGGTATGAAAATAGTAAATGGAAATACAAGATCTGACTGCCCCGCACCAAACCTTCAAAAGACAAGCAAGAACAACTTATATAGATTATATCTTCTTGGATAATAACTTGTGGCCCTTTTTTATTGGATATGGAGATTATTGCTAGAGTAGATAGTGACCATCGCGCATTAAGCATCATGTTGGATTTTTGTGTTTTCAAATGTGCAAATTTGAAACCAACTAGCAATGTTGATATAGTTCAGGTTACTATGAATAGGAGGAATTTAAAATGGCAAGCTATTATGAATAATAGTATGATCCTGACAGAAATCTATAGCCTCCTTCATGTAAAGCTTTCTCCACTAGTGTATGGAAACAAAGGCAGCATAAGTTTCCCGGGCCTGTATACTCAATTGATGAGCGATATAAGAAAACTAGTTATAAAGACGGTGAAGAGAGGTATTTGTCCCAAATTGCCCCCTATATTGTTTACCAGAAAGTGTCAGATTGCCAAGAATAGTCCCTTGGAAGCCGTTAAGTCAGACTGACAGACTCAGATTGTAATAGCCATGAAGGCTTACAAAGCTACCCTGACAGAGGCAAAGAAACAATGGGAAATTACTCAGTGGGATGATCTAGCAGAAGTCCATACACAAGGTGATGCAAAAAACCTTCTGGAAAGGCATCTCAGATGGAGCGCATACAGCAGATAGTCATCTAGAGCTAGTAATTCCTCCTGAGAAATGGATGACACACTTTAAGGGCCATTATGCAGAGTGGTGCAATATAAAGAATATGCCACAGAAACAAGACTTTGGTTTAGTAAGCAAAGGTTGTGTTCCTACATGTAAAGCTTACCTACTGGGTGGCAGAGAGAGGGAGGCAATGGCGTTTACCCTAAATGAAACAGTTATCACCCTAAAACAAATGAATAGGGAAAAGGCCCCTGGTCTTGATGGTATCCCGTGTGATATCTATCTTTCCCAACTTGATGTATGGATCCCTTATCTCAACTCCCTCAGTAATGCTATCTTGAGGGGTGAGGGTGTGCCTTCCTAGTGGCAAGGGGCGGTCATATTCCCATTGTATAAAAAGGTAAATAGAGAAGAGCCAGCCAATTATAGGTCATAAGCCTACTTGATACAAGCCAGCAGATCTTCTGTAGGCAGGTCCTGGCTAGACTTCAATCTTGGCTTGATGATAACTCGATCCTTGCTGAGCAACTGGCAGGCTTTAGGGCCAAAACTAGTACCCTTGACTAGGTATTTCGATTCATGACTATATGGTGGAAATATGTATTTCTGAGGCAGGACCACCTGTATGTTGAATTTATAGACTTACAAGCAGCATTTGATCTGGTACCGAGAGACACCTTTAGGGAGATTTCGGAAGCATATGGAATTCCTGGTGATGTCTTTGGATCCTGAGAGTACTGCATCAAGATACATACACAAAAGTCAGATGGAGCAAAGGAGGGGACCTTACATCTAAAATTCCCGTTAGCCGAGGCGTTAGACAGGGGTGTGTGCTTGCGCCAACATTGTTTAGCCTCTACATAAATGGCACAGTGAAAAGGATGTTACAATGTAGGCACGATGCGCCTAAAAGTGCTGGGGTATCTGTTCCACTCCTTATCTTTGTTGATGATACGCTTTTAATATCAAGATCCCCTATGAGACTATAATGTGGGCTGGATACCTTTGCTGCTTTCTGCCATGAAAGAGGTTTAAAATTAAATCCGTCAAAGTCCAGGTTTATAACGATCAACCCACATCGGTCCTCCCAAAAGAAGTCGATAATTTGTGGAGCTCCACTTGAACAAGTCAAAAATTTCGACCACCTGGGAGTAAGGCTGGTGGATAACATGCACTGGGAACCTCAACTAGACAAAAGTAAGTCTAGCCTATTTCAGAGGGCAAAGGCTATACAGAGAACATATAAAGCTATTGGGGGTGGCTCGGTCTTGCCCGTTCTAAAAGTTTATGGGGCTTCTGCTATGTCAGCAGCCACTTATGGGGCTGAGATTTGGGGCTATGGAAACGTAACACCATTGTTACAGACAGAAAATAAGTTTGTCAGGGCTTTGTTTGATCTCCCAACGAGTGTACCCCTTCTACCACTAATTTATGACCTGTCCCTAAATAGGATTCACTATTTGACTGCTTTAAGACCCCTTGTGTATTGGGTAAAATTGTGGTCATCTGCGGAATCCTCCCAATATAGGAAATCAATGGTCGAATTGGTATCCTTAGACTCACAAGTATGCATACCCTTGCTAAAACATGTAAAACAATTAATGGATATGTAAAAAATGGAGGCATTGTGGAGCAGGCCTTGGTCAATGGGGAAAGACACTGTGCAGAAATTGAAAAAAGAATATTGGGATCAAATTGTGTTAAGAGCCTGGGGTGATCAGAAAAATGGGAGTATAACTGCGCAATGTTTGTTACATAAGTGTATTCCCAAATTTGAACCATATGTTGACAGAATCACTCCTCTTGAAGCAAAATGACTATGGCTGTCATTATGACATTGGTGGTAAATGCCGCTTACTGCCACCATGACTGCCGCCAACATACCGCTGCGGTGGTGAATATCCGTTCGCCATATTATGACACACACACCAAACCGACAGAGTACTGCCACATATACAAATCTGCCAGCACAAAGGTCAGTGCTAAAGTGCGGTTCGAACACCCATACCTTTACGCCAACAAAACAACACCCACCACATTATGATCCATGAATCACCATGGCGGACATTAAATGGCGGTAAACCATTGGTGGTACACACCGGCGCACTCGGAATGGCCACCCAAATTCAAAACACGACAACAATGGCCAAAACGAAAATCACACACCTGACACTGATACACACACCACACCCACCCACCCATATCACTATAAAACACACACCCACATCACACATCACTCTTTATGAATACCAATGAGTGCCACAAGACTTACACAAAGACCACTGAGACAACTAAACACACACACCACAAACACCCATGTATCCATCATGCACCCCACATCCCACACCCCACCACATCACTTAACACCCTCTGCACACCACACAGCACCCATGTCCCCACTAGGGCACCCCCATTTTACAGATGAGGAGTTGCAGGCCATGGTCGAGGAAATAGATAGGGTAGAGACACCGCTGTTTGGAGCACAGTACAGCAAATATCCATTGCGAGGAAGATGGAGCTATGGCGGAGGATCCCGGACAGGGTGAACGCCGTGGGACAGCATCCGAAAACAAGGGACCACATCAGGAAGAGGTGGAACGACATACGGAGGAAGGTACATTCCGTGGCAGCAAGACACCAGCTCATCATCCAGAGGACTGGTGGTGGACCCCCACCTCCTCCCACACAACTCACAACATGGGAGGAGCAAGTCTTGGCAATCCTGCATCCTGAGGGACTCACTGGAGTAGCAGGAGGACTAGACATTGGTGAGTAAATATTTGTTACCTATCATCCCCCATACCTGCATGCCATCTCACTCCCTCACCCTGACTCCCAAAACTCCACTCCATCCCACACACTGCACCTACACATCTGACTAACCCCAATGCCAAGTCCTGCATGCTATGCCACTGCATGAACAGCCCTCCCAGCCCCGCATAGACACCCATCACCAAAGCATGAACAGCATGGAGAACTAACAATCACACAATACATTACCACACACAAACAAAGAGGGCAGGGCAACAGCAACAAAAGAGGGGAAGCAAGGAATGTACAATATGTCACAGACATGAAGTATAATACATCACTTACATCCCCACAGGTGCCCCAGCCAATCTCAGCGGCAAGAAGGTGCCACAACCAACCAGTCCTCCAACAGAAGATTCCCCCAGTGATGACAGTGACTCTGGACTTCTGGATGAACTACCTGGCCCATCAGGACCACTGGTTAGTCGGCCACCCCAGCCCACTCCCAGCCCACCACAGAGCCTACCTCATCAGTATCCAACACCACAGCACCCACCCAACGTCCCCTCACCTCTGTCCCCACTACACGTCAATCAGCAGTGTACCCACTTCAATCAGCAGGACCTCAGTCCACACCTCACCCCCAAGACAATCAGGGACCTGGGGTCAGTGGCAATGGGCACTACGTTCAGGGGACACAGGCACAGGGGAACAGGGACACTGGGAGGATCGGTGTGCGCAAGGGGGAGGACAGGGCCAGAGAACCAACTCTCCAGGAGGCACTCATCAATGTCCTGGGGGCTTACCAACAATCCCAGGACAAGATCCTTACCAACATGCAGGAGAACAAGCGTCTGCAGGAGGTACACCATCAGGAGATCATGGAGGATTTGCAGCCCCTCAACATCACCATGGTCTCCATAGCAGGGGTGCTGCCAGATATGGCCAACATCATGAGGGAATGGATAGAACACCAGCGGGCCCCTACCACTAGTCAGTCTATTGACCAGCCCATCACCTCCATTGCAGCTAGTGGGCAGGAGGCCCTGACACAGGACCCACCGGCCACCAGAACCCCTCCTCCTGCACAAGGTGAACCACCCCGCAAACATCCCTGTGACCCAGACAGAAGGCTGAGACACTTGCCAAGACCACAGCCAGAAAATGAGACCCGCCTGGATGTCCCCCTTGTGTCCCACCTTGTCACCATGTCCACTTTGAACTGCTTTTGCTGGACTGGACTGTTCTACAAACAGACTGGGACAATACCCTGGACTTTCCTCAATCATCACCCCATTCTATTGCACTTTTCTGTCAATTATTTGCACTACAATAAACACCCTTGAACACAGCCTGAGTGATAGTGTTTTATGTGATGAAAATGCGCATTAATAAAAACAGTCACATCATGTGCAAATTATGTGATAGCATACAGTTAATGACCTGCATCTGTTGGTAGTCATCACATCAGTACACAGTTGCCATATCACCAAGATCTGTAAAATGAGAAGCCATAGGTGACAGTAAATAGAAAAGTGAATGCCATCCTGCTACAGCCACATAGAAAACCTCAATAATCAGAGGAATGGTTAGTTCCACTGTCACACATGTCGTCTGAGGGCCATGTTGTGCTACATGCAGCATGCCACTACTATCTGGCAGACCTTCTCGGGTGCGTAGCACAGGGATCCAACGGTTAGATGGAGGCATCCAAACCGGCCATTCAGGAGGCCAAAGGTCCTTTCAATAATTCTCATTGTGCATCATTATAATGATTATCAGCCCCTGTCCTCGCGTTCCTTAAAGGAGTCAGGAGCCACGATAGGGTTGGGTAGTCAGAGTCACCTACAAGTATTGAGGGACAAACATTAGCCTTACACAATAGTATGGGGTTAACACCAGAAGGCATACACTGACACAAGTTGGCAGGAGAGTCAGGCTCACCAATTAGCCACACCCTGTGCATCTGTAGTTGTGCCATCACATTTGGGATGCTGCTATTCCTCAGGACGAAGGCGTCATACACCAACCCAGGATACTTGGCAGTGGCGTGGGAGATGTACTGGTCAGCCAGGCACACCATCTGCACATTGAGGGAGTGGAAACTCTTCCCATTCCTAAACACATGTTCATTCTAGCGGGGGACAAACGCGACATGTGTACTGTCAGTTGCCCCAGTAATGTTGGGTATATGTCCCATTGCATAGAATCCAGCCTTCACAGTGGCAAAATCTTCCAACTGGGGGAAAGCAATGTAGCTGAACCCCAGGGCAGACAAAACTGTTGCCAGCACAATTGAGAACATTGGCTGTGACATTCCTGCTGCCAAGCCCACTGTCACTTGGAATGAAACAGTTGCCAGGAACTGGAGAACTGATAGAACCTGCACTTGAGGGGGATCCCAGTGGGATGATGGATAGCTGATATCAGATCAGGCTCCAATTAAACACACTCTGTGATTGTGTCCCTGTCCACACTATAGGTGAGTATTATGTGCCTCTCCTCCAGTGTAGCCAAGTCCACAAGGGGTCTGTACATGGGGGCTTGTCTCCTTCTCCTATTCCTCCACAGTGGTAGGCATTTAAGAGACACAAGAGTGAATAGGCTGTCACAATTTGAGTAATGGAACCACCACCTCAGTGTACACAGAGATGTAACATGATGGGACATTGGGAATGGCAATGTATGTGCAAAATATGGAAATGACGCAGTTCTCGATTATCTGAATATTGGCCACCACCATAAAATGGCGACTGCCTGTTCTGTATGGTGCGACAGGTGGAAGTGAGGTAACTCCGCCGGCATAGCGCGTCATGGCGGAAGGCGGTCTTGCACCGCTGTGCAATTCCTCATTGGATAATATGGGGCTCTATTGAGTACAGTAGCCAATGGGGATCACCGGCGGCAGTTATGGTGTACGCTGCCGCAGGCGTGATTGCCAGTTTCTGTCCATAACCTCACTTGATTCCTGACTTTCCACAGGACAACACCTGCATTGCATGTGCTGCTGTGACCTATGTCTGGATCCTGCCATGGCCCGTGTGACCGGGGAAAGGGCCCCTGCCTTCACATCGGAGGAGTTGGAGCGTTTGGTGGATGGGGTTCTACCCCAGTATGAGCAGCTGTGTGGGCCTCCAGACCAACAGGTGAGTACACCTTGGGCACGAGGCATGTGACAAGGTTGCATGGCGATGTGTGTGCAAGCATTGTGTTTTTGGGGAGTTGTATGTATGGTGGTAGTGTACATGGTGGGCCCTGGGTAATTTGTGTGCCAATTGGGATGGAAGGGGATTTGTGGGCAATATGTGTGACAGGCTGGATTATATGTGTAATGGTGTCCTTCTGTCTGTATTTCCTCTGCAGGTCAGCGCCCATCAGAAGAAGGGATTGTGGCGTGCCATTGCAAAGGACGTGCGGACCCTGGGGGTCTACAGCAGGCAGAGCACCCACTGTAGGAAGAGGTGGGAGGACCTGATATTCTGGGCCAAGAGACCGCAGAGGCCCAGCTGGGGATGGCCTCCCAACGAGGGCGGGGTGCTCATCTGAACCTGACGTCCCTGATGGCCTGCATACTGCCGGTGGCCTACCCGGAGCTGGATGGGTGCTTGAGGGCATCACAGTGTTCACAAGGGGGTGAGTACAGTGTGCGTTACAAGTATGATTGGTAGGTGGTATGGAAACCCGGTGGTTGGTGTCAGTTAGTGGGTGCCCCTTAATGCCAGGTTGGTGAGCACAGCGTGATCCAGCTCAAGGGTAATGGTTGAATTGCTAAATCTGGTAACCTAGCCAGGTTGCATTCCATGTCAGACAGGGATTAGTGAACTCCGAGGAGGGGTGCAGTTGGCAGGGGCTTGCTCACATCTTGCTGTGGTACCTAGCCAATGTAATGCCAATGCGATGCATGGTGCTCAATCCTGATCCCTGTGTGTGACGGTAATGTGTCTGCCGAGGGGTCCAATGGGATGGAGGGCGAGGGGAGCACCACGGTGGAGACAGGAGGTGACAACACTGACTCTGCTACCTCCTCAGATGGAAGCTCCCTGGTGGTGGTGGACACCTCTGGGACCAACCCAGCTACTTGAACAGCCGCCATCTCCCATACCAGCACAGCCCTCCCAGTAGCCCCTCACGAGTTGCCCATGTCCGGTCACCCAGGAGGGTGGGCATCTCCTTCACCACAGGCACCTCTGGCCCTAACCCAGTCAGCCCTGCTGCCCTCAGTGAGGAGGCTATTGACCTCCTGACATCCATCTCTGTAGGGCAGTCAACCATTGTGAATGCCATCAAGGGGCTGGCATCCCAGATGCAGCAATGCAATGCATTTTTGGAGGGAATTCACAGTGTATTAGCGGCCCAACAGAGATCGTTCCAGGCTCTGGCCTCCTCTCTGATGGCAGCCATTGTCCCTGTTCCTACCGTCCTCCCTCCAACTACCACTTCCCAGTCCCAATCTCCTCAACTCAAACCCATCCCATACACACATACAGACAAGCATGCACACAAACCATCACACAATAGTGGCACAGACAAACACAGGCAGCACACTTCAAGCCACAAGCACTCACACAAACAACAGACAGTGGCACACACAACAACATCCACTGCCTCCTCCACTCTCTCCCCCTGCTCCTTATCCTCTTCCCTCACTTTCACATCCATTCTCACACCTGCATGCACTGCATCAACAGCCACCACCACTATCATCACACCAAGAAGCACACACACCTCACTTGCAGACACTTCCACAACATCCATCCACGCGTCCCCTGTGTCCTCTCCCACCCTGTCTTCCCCCACCTCCTAGGAGACACAAACACACACACAGACACCCAACAGCCATCCACCTCACATCAGCACACTGCCCATGCACCTGCACACAAGTCTAGCAGACATACACTCCAACAACCACTCCCTCAACCTCCACTCCCATCCCTCCTCCCTCATCCGGCCCCACCGTCCCTAAGAAGCTTTTCCTTGCCCAACTTGACCTCTTCCCTCCCCCTCCAAATCCCTGTCCTGCCCATAAGAGCAGGGTCACAACTACCCAGTCAAGCACCTCAGCCATACAGTCCACGGGGACAGTGGAGGCACCTCCTAGTCGTGGAGGCAGGAAAGTAAAGGATCCCGCTCCACCATCCAAGAGACAGAAGGTTCCTACTCCACCAGCCAAGAGAGGGAAGAATCCCACTCCACCAGTCAGGAAAGGGAATGTTCCCACTCCACCACCTAAGAGAGGCAAGAGGCCCCCCCTAACATCAGTGGTCACGGTGCCCTAACCTCCAGCTGGGACACAGCGGCTCTCCCCTCCAGCTGGGACACAGCAGCCCTCACCTCCAGCAGAAGGCATTTAGGCCACCCCCCAGGGACTGCGGTACAAGGAGCCCCCTCCAGAACCAGTGGGCAAGTACCCCACCTCTAATACTCTGACCTTTCACTCCCCAGCAAAGTGAAATGAGCAAGGAGCCCCCTCCAGAACAGGGGGGAAGTTTCTCACTTCAGCTGAGGCGCCTCCCACTCCCCTTCCGACTGAGGTGCCTGGCCATTCCCAACATGATGCCACTGCACAGTGTAGTGCGGATTACGTCAGGGAATGAGTTGGGGCTTGGACTGTGCCCTGTGGCCATGTGGGTCTTTTGTACTTTGAACTGGCCATTGGCCCTTTCAGAACAGTGACTCTTGTATATCTTGTGACATGGACAATATAGTGGCTGCTTGTATCAAATTACACTATCGGTTCTGGATAGCTGTAGTCTTGCATTATTATGACGTGTGTCTGTGAGACCGGTTTTGCTCTGAAGCTAGTTGTGTGTATGGTGTGTGTGTGTGTCTGATGTGTATTGTGCGTGTGTGTGTGTCACTCTCCTTTTCCTCCCTCCCTCCCTTGTGTGCTAGGAGGCTGTACTCACCATTGTCGTCTTTGTCTGCATTAGTGTTCCAGGTGGAGCATGACATAGAAGATCATTGGGAAGACTTGAAGTTCCAATTCCATGGAGGCCTTGATCTTCTCTGTGTCTCTGTTGGTGAGTCTTTTGTTTTCTGTAATGTGTTTCTGCCAGGCTTTTGATGGCGTTGGTACCACCCGGAAATCCTGGCAGTTTGCTATGTCATAATATGGTGGGTGGTACCTAGTCTTCCGCATCGCTGTTGATGGCTACCACCGTGGTCAGTGGTGTTTATGCCCTGGCGGTTGGTGTGGTACATTGGCTGTCTATGGGTGTTAACACCGCCATGGTCATAATTTGGCAGTAATTACTGCCGCCTATTGGCAGTATTACCGCCACTTTAACAGTCACCACCAATGTCATAATGACCACCTATATATTTTGTTCAGATGTGTGGTTCTTCCTCTAAAGTCCATCACTGAAAGTTAGGGAAAAAATTCAGCGACCTATCTTCCTGCCCATACTGCTTAGTGCTAAATGAATCAGAGTCTCATTTTTTCTTTATTTGTCCATAATACGCCCGGGCGAGAAAAAAAATGATTATTTCACTATGCAAATTAATAGGTGTGAGACAATACAAGATAATGTTGCGAATCCTAAAAAGTGGAACCCAAGAAACAATTCTTTTTCTAGTTTCTCGCTATTTGTACTGGACTTGGAGACTATGACTTAGAATTACTGCTTAAAAGACCAGGTAACCATGTGGACCCAAACAGATACAATCTAATTATGACTCTGGAATAGCATTTTATGTGATTGTTGAACTTATTGTGGGTCGCCACAATATTCAACATGGTAAAGGATATGAATTTTAAATGACTTTAGTATGTACATGATCTGCAGTTTCTCGTTATTTGCACTGGCATTGGAAACTGAGACTGAACTTTGGTATAGTATCCAAAGTGATTGTTGAATTTCTTGTGGGTTGACTTTTGCAAATATTCAACATGGCAAATTGTAAAAATTTTAATTGATCTTAGTATGAGCAAGATTTTAATGTTTTTTATTAATTCACTATGATATGAACTTTTATGGCTTCTTAGCCAAAATAAATTATTTACTACTACTAATTAAACAAGTTTACTTAAATCCATAGTTCTTATCTTACCCAATTAGATGAGGCAAGGGAGTCATCTCACTGCAGGGATTTTTCTAAGGTGGCATCTTAAGGGGAAGGTAGGGGCGGTGGTAGTAGCAGGCTGGCGCGCTAAAAGGAAGACAGAAGGTGCCACTCCCACCAACGCGAACTCTAACTAAAGGATTAATCAAAGGGTTAACCATGACTGTCAGCTACATTGAAAGAAAACAAAGTTTTAGTGGGTCATATATCATAACTTTAGGAAGACTGAGACCAGACTACCACAATGACAGCATTAGGCACACAGCAACGAAGACCTGAAATGATAATAAAATCTAGCAATATCAATTTCTTCTGAGCAATGGTGGGAAGCTTTAAAACTAAACTTAGGAAATGAAATCATGGAGTCAGGAGAAGTGATCTCAGACTCAAGAGTGGTTGGACCACATTAAGGGGGTCATTATGACCTCGGCGGTCTTGCAAAAAGACCACTGAGGCCGCGGGAGACAGAATACCGCCATTGCCGGCGGAATTCCTGGCTCCCTATTATGACATTAGCGCTGGGCCAGCGGACGGTAACAGTGTTACCGTCCGCTGGCCCAGCTGAAATGTCACATCAACATTGCTGTCGGCTCGTAATAGAGCCGGCGGCAATGCTGATGTGCAGCGGGTGCAGTAGCACCCGTCGCGCATTTCACTGCCCGAAATTCGGGCAGAGAAATGCGCGACGGGGCTATGCCTGGGGGCCCCTGCACTGCCCATGCCAAGTGCATGGGCAGTGCAGGGGCCCCCAGGGGCACCCCAAGTCCCCTTTCCGCCAGCCTTTCCATGGCGGTGTTTACCGCCACGGACAGGCTGGCGGTCGGGGACTCATAATCCCCAGGGCAGCGGTGCTTGCACCACTGCCCTGGGGATTATGACCACCAGGCGGAATCCTGGCGGGATATTGGAGGGGCCGGCGGTATGGCCGTGGCAATTCCGCCACGGTCATAATTGCTGGCGGAACCAGCAAGGGTGTGATTCATTTATGGTGTAAAATTAAGTCACACCTCAATAAATCACACAGCCCAGGGGAAAAGGGTTAGGGGCTCGATGCATGAATGGGAAAGGGGATTTGAGGAAAGGTGTGACAAAGACAAACACTACACTAAAGAAACAATGAAAAAAAATGTATTGGGGTGCTGACCAGCGCACCATCATCAATCTGTTGTGGAAGAAAAGCAAAGGGATAAGTAAGACACACTTCAGTTAAATGCATTGCAAACAGTCCTTCTGCCTCGGAGAGACCCCAGATAGTGTATCCTAAATGTGCTATTTTTTAGTTTTGAAATAACCCACCCAGTTCAAAAAATTGTGTTTGTTAAAAGAAAAATGATACTGAATTGCCAAATTGGGAGATGCATCTCTATTTTTCTTGGAATATCTGCCACTCTTCGGTGCTTGTCTGAATCTATCGGGTAGGTAAGCTGGAGTCTTGAGCTCTCCCTAACTTTTGTTCATGCTTGAGAGAACTAGGAGAAGACCTGTGTATTGAAAAAAGAGTAGCTGTATCATAGAGTAAAGGAGAATGACAAAAGGAAGCAAGGTAATCTTCATGAGGAGCCAGCAGTGTACCAAGAAGACTCAGAGGCAGAGCTAACAACATAAGAGAGGAACTTCACATTTGAGCCACCAATGCAGAAAACACATACTCAGCAGTATTTCCAAATCAACGCACCTCTCTCCAGTTCACAGAACTGAGTGTGTACTAGGCCTCAGAGTCTTCACCATCATCATGGTTTCTCTTTGAAGTTGATAACTTTCTCCTTCTATCTGTTGACGTGGTCCTGCCCTGAGTCTTTCCATCCTCTTCCTCCAGATTTTGATTAAATCCGTTCCAGTCCCAAGCCAAGCAAGGTAGACCTGTGAAGTGCACTTGTATTGCAGAAAAAATAGAGAAACAGAACTGGAGTATTATGTGTAGATTTGTGTTTGGTAACTAAAGTGGCTGGTCTCTTCTGAGATACCAGAAAAAAAGGAGTGGACCCTGGAGGTAAATTTCAAAATGTTTGAAAGGACAATCACTTTCAGGAAATAATTAGCACACATCAGCCCCCAAACATTGCAAATCATCAGAGACAAGTTTACAAAGTTGTTGATCCCCCCAATCACTATCAGCCACCACATACATCAGTTATCACTAACAAATTCACAATCACGCAATCTATCACCACTCATTGGTGCAATAGTTACTTAGTAGTTAGTTACCTCTCCCAATCCAAGCATGGTGGTTGATCAAAATATCTCTTCTTTGATGGTATCAACACATTGGAATTTGGAATTGGAACTGGCAGTCTTTTAATCAATGATCTTCTAGGGCATCTCTGCTAGATGATGTAAAAAATAGGGTAGCCAAAGGCATGTGAGGAAGTCAGGCATCTTGTCCAATGTCCTGAAGGGTATATGGGGTCTTCTTCACTGCACACAGGTCAAACTCCAATCAGGGTTTATATTTGACTATAAAATGGTGGAACAGCATAAATCTGAACTAACATAATGTTCCACTAGTATTTGTTTTTGGACAGAAAGAAATAAAAAAAAGAAGCTCATCAAAAATGAATTGCTGGCTGTGGCTGTTGTCCACTTTGCTCTGTTTCCTGAAACAATTAGGTGCTACTTTGCGAAAGGGACAAATCCAATTCAACATCACTGCTCATCAGCGTTGCCTTGATTGGAGACGCTGCCTCACTGACAGACAAGGTCTTAGGCTTAGGTTGGGGTGGTGCTGTTAATGCAGGAGTGCTGCTCCCAGGTTCCCCCCCAGAGGCCATTGTGCAGGCATCATACATCTCCTGAAAAAGGTTGCGACTGGCATGCCATCAGTAGAACGCTACTTCTTCTTGACTGTACGACGAAACAACGACTTCAAAAACAACTACTGCCTTAACAACGAGGTCGGAACACCGACCTCGTTGCTACTACTAATGATTTTACCACGAATGCCTTAACAACGATATTTCGTTGTAAAGGCATTCCTGATAAAATCATTAGCAATAGGCACCATTCACCCTACATCCCTCACCCCACCCCCCCAACCCCATCCCAAAACCTAAAACCCTCTGACCCCCACCCACTCCCCAAAACCAAAAATGCCCCACCCCCCCAACCCCACCCCAAAACCTAAAACTCCCTGACCCCCACCCACTCCCCAAAACCAAAAATGCCCCACCCCCCGAACCCCACCCCAAAACCTAAAACCCCCTAACCCCCACCCACTCCCCAAAACCAAAAACGCCACACACCCCCAACCCCACCCTAAAACCTAAAACCCCCTGACCCCCACCCACTCCCCAAAACCAAAAATGCCCCACCCCCCCAACCCCACCCTAAAACCCCCTGACCCCCCACCCACTCCCCAAAACCAAAAACGCCCCACCCCAAAACCTAAAACCCCCTGACCCCCCACCCCGTCCCCAAAACCTAAACCCACCACTTACCTTCGCCAGCTCACTTCTTTGTACCTTAACCACGCATGTTCGTTGTTCAGAACATACGTAGTTAAGGCACAAAAAACCGGAGTCGTGGTTAAAAAAGCGTTGTTGCGCTTTCATTAACCACGACTTTCGGAGAAAAAAAAGTCGTAAAGAAGGATGTTCCCCCTTCTTCTTCTCATTGGCCACTTTCTTGGGAACAACTTTCTTTGGGGCCATCTTAAGCTCTAGGTTAGCCACAGCACTAAGATGAACAAGTGAAGAAGTTAGGAGGATGGAAGTAACTGTAAGGCGTTCTCTTTGGCAGTACTGAGGGTGATGTTGGGTCTCTTGTCTTGTGCACATAAAAACAACCAAGCAAGAAAGCCATGTAGTTAGTGAAACATGGCACTGTTGCAGGTTGAAATAGTGCAGACAAATGCAATCTTAGTGCTGTTGGTTACTTATGTAATAAATACCAATTTAATAAAACGTTGTAAGGTCAAATCACACCACCAAAGATCACACCATAACAATTTACATTTCAAATCAGACAGCACAACATGCAGCTCTTTGCTTTATCTCCATCTGTTTTAAAGGAAACACCTGGGGTAGTCAGAGAGAAGTCCATGGTAAATGGAATAATCCTTTAAAAAAAACTATTGTGGAAATGTGGTTTAGGCGAAATGGAATAATTAAATTAATAAAATTAAAACAAAAAAAAAAACTAAAGTATAATAAAAAGAAAAAGGAATTAATTTTTTTTTTTTTACATCAAAATAAATGATTAAAAAGAAATAAACATTATATAAAAAAACATATACCATAAAATATTGCCCCACAACATATACAACTTTTGCAAAAAAACATTAAATGCAAACAATATCCAACATTTCTAATTAATCCAATGCCATCCCTGCCCCAAATAAAGTTTTAAAAACATATGCCACTGAAACATTTAGGGGCATATTTATAAGCCCCTTGCACCACATTTGAGTCATTTTTTTTAGGCTAATGTGGCCCAACAAGGCCAAAATCCTGGCACCATGTTTACAAAGTGTTGCAATGCGTGCTACTCCAGAAATTAGTTTGCACTTGAGAGCAGCAATTCTGGCATGCTGGAGCAGTGCGAGTGAACGCCATGTCTCACTCGCGCTCACTTGTGCTCCAGGAGCTCACTTGTCAGGCCCAGAACTCCCCTTTTACTACATGTAAGACACCCCTAAGGTAGGCCCTAGCCAGCCCTGTGGGCAGGTTGCTAGGTATGTAGAAGGCAGGACATGTGCCGAGTAGCGTAGCCTGTCCTGGTAATGACAAACAGCCTATTTGGTTTCTCACTTCTGTGAGTGCTGCCTTCTCATAGGATTGCATTGGAAATGCCCTGCCTTATGTGTAAGAGGTATTGTCTGATTTATGAGGGGTAGCATAGGCATGTTTGGTATGGTTGTAATGGTAGTGAGAAATGCTGCTTACTGGTGTAGGTGGATTCTTTACTACCATTATTGAAATGCCACTTCTAGAAAGTGAGCTTTTCTCTGTGCTTTTGACTCTGGTGTTTTGCAGCTTGACTCCAATTCACATCTGACAGCTGGGCTTTGTGCATACTTTTCAGACAGCCTGTACACAGGGAGGGTGGAGGTGTCACAGAGGTGCATCTACATATTGAATGGTCTTCCTGGGCTGAGAGAAGGGGAGGTGGGGCACAGCTGCATTTGCAAAAGCTGTGCCTTGACTTCACACAAAGGGCCTGTTTACCCCCAACTGATGTCTGGATCCTGTGCTGGAGGAGAGATGGGACACTCCTAGACCCAGTTGTAACTGGTTGGAACCTCCTCTCCCCCTCATTGAAAATGCTTTGCAAAACTGAATATAAGTACAGGGGAGTTTTCCTAATAAAGACACAAGAAACATACTTTTGACTGGACACAGAATGCTGCTGGAGGAACTCACCAGGAACTTCCCTGGACTGCTGCTGCTGTGCTGACCCGTGACCTGCTGGGTCACCTGGAGGAGAGGCCAATAACTGCATCCCCCTTGGGCTGGCCTGTTGCTAGGCCCTGCTGCCCTGTGTTCCACTTTGTGTCCCTAGGGGCTGGGTGCTGTGGCCCCTACTCCCTGAAACTGCCTGCTTGGAGTGCTGTCCTTGCTTTCTTTTGATGATCATAGCTCCTGGTGAGTGTTCTACTTAAATTGCCCAAAGCACTTTGAGAGCACCATGGTTTCCCTTGCCAAAAGCCTGGAGAGCCCTTACTGTAACCCTGTGAGCAGAAATCACTGCTGTGACCCGGGTGCTTGGAAATCGTCAAACACGTTGAAAGTGCGCTGTGCTTCTTGCCCGAGGGGACTACAAAGTGAAGAATGGAGGGAGTGCCCTCATAATGGTGCCCCTGGGGCAGAGCGCACTGCATGGAGCACCCCCGGGGCTGCAGCCAATAACCACTTTGGGCCCAGGATCACCTCTGTGGCCCGGATGAACTCGCTCACCAGGATCAGGTGCGGGCATGCTGGGAGTGTGAGTTGCCGGGCTCAGGCGAGCTCGCCGTGCACCCCTTCCCATCCCCTCCAGTGGAGAGACTCAGGGGGTCATTCTGACCTCGGCGGTAAAAGGCTCTTACCGCCAGTCAGAAGACCGCCATTCTACCGCCGCGGCCGCGGTAAACCGCCACGGTCATTCTGACCCACAACTGCCAAGCCGCCAAAAACCCGACATCCACGGAAGGCCGCCTCATCAGCGGTCAGCGATAAACTGGAGATGACCAAACCTCCACCGTCACGCCAACACAAACACGCCCATGCCATTACGACCCACGACTCCACGCGGCGATCTTTCAACCGCGGTATTCCATTGGCGGTACACACCGCCGCGGTCAAAATACACACCCAGCTCCAAAACACAGCCACATTGGACAATTTGAAATACACACACCTGATACACATACACACACCACTCCCACACATCCAATCAACTATAAAACACACACCCACATCACCCACAAACCCCCACTACTAGAAATTCGGAGAGAAGGCGAGAGAGAGAGAGAGAGAGAGAGAGCACAGCTATCAAAAACCCCAACACACACAGGAATACAACATCATCACCCACACTACATCCACGCACAAAACACCACACACCACCACACACACCACACTCATCACCACAAACACCACCCCACACCACCCCATGGCACCCCAAAGACACCCCAGGTTCTCGGACCAAGAACTCAGGGTCATGGTGGAGGAAATAATTAGGGTAGAGCCCCAGCTATTCGGCACACAGGTGCAGCACACCACCATTGCCAGGAAGGCGGAGCTATGGCAAAGGATCGTCGACAGGGTCAACGCTGTGGGACAGCATCCCAGAAACCGGGAAGACATCCGAAAGCGCTGGAACGACCTACGGGGGAAGGTGCAGTCAATGGTGTCAAGACACAACATCGCTGTGCAGAAGACTGGCGGCGGACCCCTACCCACTCCACCCGAATTCACAGCATGGGAGCAAGAGGTCTTGAACATCCTGCATCCTGAGGGCCTCGCTGGAGTAGGCAGAGGAATGGACTCTGGTAAGTCTAATCTCAACTACCTTACCCCCCAACCACCAGCATGCCAACCCACACCCCCACCCTCACCCCCAACCCCCCAGCACACATCCTCCCTACCAATGTCTCACCAGCACAACCCACCCAACACAACACCAATCCCTGAATGCCAACACAAACCATGGCCACCCATCACCTAAGCATGACCACTGCACATACCCATCCCCCCCCACAAACCACCCTCACAACTCCTCCCACAAGGGAATGCCAGCACTGGGGGACAAGGGCACCCACAAATCGCACGCCATGGCACACACAGAAGCAATAACCATACTCTTTTACCCCTGCAGGGCCCGAATGCCAACACACCGGCCAGGAGGGTCCAGATTCGTCCATCCCGCCCCCAGAACAGGCCCCCAGTGATGACAACAGCTCTGTCGACCTAGAACCTGATGACCAGCCCGGACCATCGGGGACCTCTGGACAGTCGGTTTCCCACACACAGACACAGGCCACAGCAGACCCAACCCCCTCTGGGAATACCAGCACAGCTCCCACCCAGCGGGCCCATGCCTCTGTCTCCAGGACGCGTCAATCAGCGGTGTGTCCGCCACTACAGGGCACCCAGGCTGACCCACCACCCCAACAACAACAGGGACCTTTGGGCAGTGGTAGTGGGCACACCGTCCAGGGGACAGAGGCCTGGGGAAACAGGGGAACTGGGAGGGCTGCTGTGCGAGAGGGGGTCGACCGGCCCAGGGAACCCACTCTCCAAGAGGCCCTCAACACCATCATGGGAGCATACCACCACTCCCAGGAGACGATGGCGACGGTACTGGCCAGGTTCCAGGAGATCCAGGCACAGCAGGAGGAACGGTACATGGGGTTCCGAGACGAACTCAGGAACATCGGTTCCGCAATGGGGACCATCGTCCTGGCCCTCAACCAGATAGTCACCACATTGCGGGACCATGTGGCACCCCAAAGGGCCCCTGTCACTAGCCCGGACCACGAACAGCCTACCACCTCCGCCGGCGCTAGTGGACAGGAGGCCCCCACACAACGACAGGCCACCAGAACCCCACCTCCTGCTGAAGATCAACCACCCCGCAAGCGGAACCTGAGATCACACAAGAAGACAGAGTAGGATGCCAAGACCCCCGCCAGCATAAGATACCCCCTGATGTCATCCTACTGTCCCACATTGTCACCCTGTCCAACCTTGAACTGCCCCTGCTCCATCCTTCCACAGGCATATGGACAATGCACCTGTGCGACTGAGAACTGGACTCTGCCATGGACATTACTCCACCCCCACCCATCACCGTTTTACTATCATGGACCCATATGCAGCACTTAAAATAAATCACAATTGCACTTCAAAAATCAGGAGTCTGCTTGTATTCTTTACAAATGTATTACACATAACGGTGCAATAATGTTCAGTCACATTGTGATGACAACATACCAATGTCTATAAGCATTAGTCCATGGGCAAACAAAGCAGCAGTCACGCTGTGGGTCATACAGCTCTGAAAAGGGAAGGGAAAGTCAAAAATCAGTTAAAAGGAACTGGGGGGAAACACAGAAAGTAGAGATGCAGGAGGGCAGAAGTAAATGTAAAAAGGCGTGGGTGATTCTTACCTGTGTGCTACTGAAAATACTGTTGAATAACTGTGTCCCTGTTGTCCGTGTCCTCCCCGTCGTCTTCCTCCTCTTCACTCTTCACAGGCTCCACAGCTGCTACAACACCACCATCTGGACCATCCTCCTGCAGGAAAGGCACCTGGCGTCGCAATGCAAGATTGTGAAGCATACAGCAGGCCACGATGATATGACACACCTTCTTTGGTGAGTACATTAGGGATCCACCTGTCATATGCAGGCACCTAAACCTGGCCTTCAGGACCCCGAAGGTCCATTCTATAATCCTCCTAGTTCGCCCATGTGCCTCATTGTAGCGTTCCTCTGCCCTGGTCTGGGGATTCCTCACTGGGGTCAATAGCCAAGGCAGGTTGGGGTAACCAGAGTCACCTATTAGCCACACACGGTGTCTCTGTAGCTGTTCCATCACATAAGGGATGCTGCTATTTCGCATGACATACGCGTCATGCACTGATCCAGGGAACTTGGCATTTAGATGGGAGATGTACTGGTCAGCCAAACAGACCACCTGGACATTCATCGAATGGTAATTTTTTCGATTTCTGTACACCTGCTCATCGTCTTTTGGGGGTACTAAAGCCACATGGGTCCCATCAATGGCACCAATGATGTTGGGGATATGTCCAAGGGCATAGAAATCACCCTTCACAGTGGCCAAATCACCCTCCTCAGGGAAAACAATGTATCTCCGCATGTATTTCATCAGGGCAGACAACACTGGACAAAACCTTAGAAAACATAGGCTGAGACATCCCTGATGACATGGCCACTGTTGTCTGAAAAGACCCACTTGCCAAAAAATGGAGTACTGACAGAACCTGCACCAGAGGGGGAATCCCTGTGGGTTGGCGGATGGGGGACATCAGGTCAGGCTCCAGCTGGGCACACAGTTCATGTATAGTGGCTCGGTCAAGTCGGTATCGAAGTATAATATGTCGTTCTTCCATTGTCGACAGGTCCACCAGCGGTCGGTACACGGGAGGATTCATCCTTCTCCTCGCAAGTCCCAGCGGACGGTGCCTAGGAAGGACAACATGGAGCACAGAGTCAAGCAACCCACAGGTACGTTCACCCAGCTTGCACAGTACACGAATCGCTATGCATTGAAAGGCTTGTATGAGTGGCAATGCAAGGCCTAGGCCTGTGTGACGCAGTAGCAATTAAGCCGTGTGGGCCCTTGTAATGGCGGCTGCCTGACCTGAGAAGTGTGACAGTGGGATATGAGGTCAACGCGCTGGCGTGGCACACCGTGGCGGTCGAAGACCGCAGTGCGAAGGCGCATTGGTTAACATTGAACCCTATGGGTCTCAGGAGCCAATGACGATGTGCGCCGGCGGTCGCGGTACGCACCGCGGCGGTACGCACCGCCGCGGGCGTGACCGCCATTTTCTATCTGCTTAACCACTCAAGACCTGACCATCCACAGGAGAGGACCTATACTGCAAGTGCTGCTGTGACCTCGGTCTGGAAGAGACAATGGCTGCTGCGACTGGGGAAAGGGCCCCTGCCTTCACTTCAGAAGAGTTGGAGAAACTTGTGGATGGGGTCCTGCCCCAGTATGCGCTACTCTACGGTCCTCCAGACCAACAGGTAAGTACACTGGGTGCACGTTGAATGGGCTATGCCTGGGTTGTGTATGGTGGATGTAAGATGGTGGGGTGGGGATCGAATGAGGAGTGCAAGGCACGACAGATGAGAGCATGTGCCACATGGCAGGGTTGGGGAGGGGGGGGGCAATCACATCTAACATGCAGAAAAATTATGAAAATTCCTTTCCCACCCTGTACATGTCAAATAGGTCAGCGCCCATCAGAAAGTCGACATTTGGCGTGCCATCGCCAAGGAAGTCCGGGCCCTGGGGGTCCACAACAGACGGGGCACCCACTGCCGAAAGAGGTGGGAGGACATCCGCCGCGGGACCAGGAAGACCGCCGAGTCAATGCTGGGGATGGCCTCCCAACGTAGGAGGGGTGCCAGTCGTACCTTGACCCCCCTGATGTCCCGGATCCTGGCGGTGGCCTACCCCGATTTGGATGGGCGCGTGAGGACATCACAGCAGACACAAGGGGGTGAGTACCAGCACATTCTGCTATCTTTACACGCAGTGGAGGCGTCTGGGTGGGGGAGGAGGGCTGTGGGTGACATTAGGCCAGGGCGCTTTCTGTAGTGTAGTCCCCTCCTTTAGGCATGGCCCTGTGCCCCCGCCCCCCACCTCTGTAGGGTGCCAGGTACAGCAATCCATGGTCCAGCATCACCCACGTGCGCATTTGTTGTCCATAGACCTGTTGGCCTAGTCACAAGTACTGAGTAGTGTACCCCGATTGCGCGGCGTAGTGCATGAGGCTCCTGTGTCTGTCCTCTCCGCCTACGGTGTTGACAATGCATGCACTCAACCTGTTTTTATTTCTCCCCCCACCCTTTTTCTTTATCTTCTTGTGCATGTGTGCATTAGCATCATCAGGCGGCGGAGAATTGGCATCGGAGCACGAGGGAGCTGCAACTCACAAGGCCCCGGTGGGCCATGGTACAGACATCGAGGTCACCAGTGATACAGAGGGTGAGGGGAGCACCACAACGGGGACCCGTGGTGACACCAGCGACACCGACAAGTCCTCGGAAGGGAGCTCCCTAACGGTGGTGGCAACATCCGGGCCCCCCGCCTCTACAGGTACAGCCGCCACCCAGCGCACCAGCTCCGCCCTCCCAGCAGCCCCTCAGCCTTCGCTCCGTGGCCGCTCGCCCAAGAAGGCGGGCATCTCCTTCGCCCCAGGCACCTCAGGCCCTGCCCCTGTTACCCCTGCTGCCCTCAGTGAGGAGGTCATTGACCTCCTACAGACCATCATTGTTGGGCAGTCTACCCTTCTGAATGCCATCCAGGGGGTAGAGAGGGAGGAGCATCGGAGCAATGCATACCTGGAGGGCATTCATTCGGGTCAGGCTGCCCATCAACGATCGTTCAATGCTCTGGCCTCAGCACTGACGGCAGCCATTGTCCCTGTTTCCAGCCTCCCTCTTCTAACTGCCTCCACCCTGTCTCTGTCTCCTGTTCCTCAGCCTATCCCATCCACACCATCAGACCAGCCTGCACACACCTCAACACCCAAGGGCAGCTCATCCAGACATAAGCACCACAGATCACACAAGCATTCACCCAAGCAACACCCAGATGCAGACATGGCAACAGTCACTACCACCTCTGTGTCCCCCTCCTCCTCGTCTCCCTCCTCCCTCCCTGTGACATCTCCACTCACACCTGCATGCACACCACCATCAGCCAGTACTTCCATCACCAGCACACCCTCCAGTACAGTCCGCACACGTGCAGTCACCACCCCCACTGCCATTTACACGTCCCCTGGGTCCTCTCTCACTGTGTCTGTCACCCCCTCTTCCAAGACACACAAACGCAGGCAGCCACCCACCCAACAGCCAACCACCTCACGACAGCCTACGTCACAAGCACCTGCACCCAAAGACAGCACACCTGACTCTCCTACAACCACATCCTCTTCCTCCACTCCCATACCCACTACACCTACCCTTTACATTGGTCCTAAAAAACTTTACCTCTCCAAACTTAACTTCTTTGCCCCACCTGACCCACCCCCTCCATCTGCTAAGAGTCCCAAGAGCACCTCAGCCACCACCAGCCCTGCTTCAAGTGTCACCATTGTGCACAAGTTTTGGAGTCCACCCTTTCCCAGCACTGATACATCGGCCAGCAGCAAGGGGACAGCCAGCCCCCCCCTGGAAAGAGGACCTGTAAAATCAAGGGCCGCCGCGAGAAGACTAACACGGCTGCCCCCAAGGAGCAAAGTCCTGGGCCGTCACCTGCCACTACATCCAGGGGAGGCAAGGGCCAGAGAGCCTCATCGAAGGAGGGCAAGGGCAGCAGGGCGGAGAAGTCAACCAGCAGGGGCGCGGACAAGGAGGGCCCCACAAGCCCCATCCCCGGTGTGAGGGAGGACACCCACAGGCCCAGGACTCCGTCACCGAAGGGTCCAGCAAATGCACGGTCGGAGGGCGACTAAGCAGGGAGTCCTGGCCAGGTCTGGCTCCCTTGAATGACTGGACAAGCACCGCTGAAGAGGGCCCCGCCGTGCAGAAAGGCACCGCTGAAGAGGGCCCCGCCGTGAAGAAAGGCACCGCTGAAGAGGGCCCCGCCGTGAAGAAAGGCACCGCTGAAGAGGGCCCCGCCGAGAAGAAAGGCACCGCTGAAGAGGGCCCCGCCGTGAAGAAAGGCACCGCTGAAGAGGGCCCCGCCGTGAAGAAAGGCACCGCTGAAGAGGGCCCCGCCGCGAAGACAGGCACTGCTGAAGAGGGCCCCGCCGTGCAGAAAGGCACCGCTGAAGAGGGCCCCGCCGCAAAGACAGGCACCGCTGAAGAGGGCCCCGGCGTGCAGAAAGGCACCGCTGAAGAGGGCCCCGCCGTGAAGAAAGGCACCGCTGAAGAGGGCCCCGCCGAGAAGAAAGGCACCGTCTCAAGCACCGCTCCACTGGGCCCTTCCTGTCAAGCAGCGCTCCGCTGGGCCCTTCCTGTCAAGCACCGCTCCGCTGGGCCCCGCCGTCTCAAGCACCGCTCCGCTGGGCCCTTCCTGTCAAGCACCGCTCCGCTGGGCCCCGCCGTCTCAAGCACCGCTCCGCTGGGCCCTTCCTGTCAAGCAACGCTCCGCTGGGCCCTTCCTGTCAAGCACCGCTCCGCTGGGCCCCGCCGGGCCCCGCCGTCTCAAGCACCGCTCCGCTGGGCCCTTCCTGTCAAGCACCGCTCCGCTGGGCCCCGCCGTCTCAAGCACCGCTCCGCTGGGCCCTTCCTGTCAAGCACCGCTCCACTGGGCCCCGCCGTCTCAAGCACCGCTCCGCTGGGCCCTTCCTGTCAAGCACCGCTCCGCTGGGCCATTCCTGTCAAGCACCGCTCTGCTGGGCCCCGCCGTCTCAAGCACCGCTCCGCTGGGCCCTTCCTGTCAAGCACCGCTCCGCTGGGCCCCGCCGTCTCAAGCACCGCTCTGCTGGGCCCTTCCTGTCAAGCACCGCTCCGCTGGGCCCTTCCTGTCAAGCACCGCTCCGCTGGGCCCTGCCATCTCAAGCACCGCTCCGCTGGGCCCTTCCTGTCATGCACCGCTGGCCCATTGACAGTGCCGGTTCTGTGTCGAGCTAGTGTTCACGCTGCACTCGGGGCACCCTGCCTCCTCCATGACCAGTGGAGTCTGTAATCCACCTGATGGACTGTGGCTTTGCACTCCCCAGGATGGGACAGTGGGCATGGTGGCCCCTTCGTGGTTCTGGCATCGTGGACCGCTGTGGCTGAGGTGCCCCCCCCTTCCCTTCCCCCTGAGGTGCCTGTAGTTTTGTCATCTGATGCCCCAGCAGTGTTCTCTCCATCGGACTCAGGTCTCCTGTGTGGGCTTTGCCCATGTGTTTGGTACACATTGGCCCACGGACTGTGGAAATTTGACACACTGAGCAGGACTTATTGACTTTGTACATAGCTTTTGCACTGTTCATGATTTTTGCTTTGATATTTCATTACGATAATTTTCCATGACTTCAATGAACCTAATTTTACATAAATTTAATTTAAAATTTTATTATGTCTTTGCATTTTTTAGGGGGGGTTGGGGGGAGTCACTCAGTTGTTGCTCTGCATTGGTATGTTGATAGTTGGGGGGGGGGGCGTATGTGTGTGCCCGTAACCTTTCGTCCTCCCCCCTCCCCTGTGTCGTAGGTGCAGTACTCACCGTTGTCTTCTGCGCCGGAGTTCGTACTCGTGGTAGATGAGCAGGTAGACAAGAGCTGGTAGGATGTTTAATTCGGGTTCCATGCTGTCCTCCGTCCTCGTGGAGTGTATAGAGGTGAGCGTTTTCCCGTTCGTAGTCTGTTTCCGCCGTGTTTTTATCGGCGGGGCTCCCGCCCCGGAAAAGGTGGCGGATTGGTGAGTTGTGATACTGTGGGCGGTACATTGTCTGCCGCCTGCCTGTTGGCGGTGACCGCCGCGCTGTTTTTCTGTCCCGCCGTGGCGGTCGGAGTGTTAAAGTGGCGGGCTGTTTTGGCGGTTCCCGCCAGGTTCAGAATTCCATTATTTGGACCGCCAGCCTGTTGGCGGGTTGGCCGCCGCTTTATCACCGACCGCCAGGGTCAGAATGACCCCCTCAGTCTTGGGATGCCTCCTCTTCCCTCGAGGATCACTTCACTTGTCTTCCGCTTCGACCGCAAGAGAGGTACGTGCAGCTGGGTGGGAGCATAGGAAACAGTTACCGAGCCCGCTGGCTCAGTAAAGTTGCTGGCCCACTTCCCTTTCTGGGTTTGGGCTTCTTGTCTCATTCCCACACCGAGGCATATTTTTGGGATTGCGGGGGCGGCCTGTAATTGTGGGGGTATTATGTTGCAGGACGGACGGCAACCTCATCGGAGGCCCCATCCAGCTAAGACCCGGACTGTGCCCCGCCCCCCCATCTCATGGTTCGCCACGCAGGAGCTCCTAGGTGAAGCCGGGTGTGGGAGATATCATCTCTTCGGTATAACAAGCGCAGGAGCACAAGGCCCTACAGATAGACTGCGTGTCCCATGGATATGGGCATACTATGCTAATATGTTTTCAGGACTTGCCATACATTTCCTGATGTTCCTGGTGTGGGCATTTATGTAGATTTTATGAGAAGTACATTTCTTTAGTAATGTTTTCCTGACTACTGCTTATGTTCCAGAATAATCAGTAACCTATGTGTTTTATGTGACTACTGCTGGTCTTGGCAGAGTAATAGTACTGTGTAATGTTCTGTCAATTGCTTGGGTAGCAGGGTATTACTGACATGTTATGTTTGGTCTAATTATATTGTGTACAATACAGTTTATTTTTCATAACTTAGTGTTGTGTTCCTTTTGTGGTGTATTTATTGTGCCACATGTGGTGTGTGCATTGTGCAAACGCTTTAAACATTGTCTCTGGGGTAGGCCTGACTGCTCGTGCCAAGCTACCAAGGTGGTGAGCAGGGATTATCTTGGGTGTTTAGCCCCCCCACCCTGACTAGAGCAGGTAGGCTCTGCTTGGTTAAGGTTCATACCCCAGCCAACCAGACACCCCATTTTTAACACCTCCGAGTCACAATTTGGCCTGGCCCTGAGAGATGGGGTCCTAGGGGCTGAAATCACCCTGGGAAGAGGGGCTGCAAGCACCCCCTGCATAATTTAAACAATGGACCCATGGGAATGGGCCCCCCATGGAAAAATACAGCAAGGGACGAGGGCCACATATACCCCTCCCCTAAAGAACTATATCATCCCCATAATCTATGTTTTTTTTTTAGCAATTTTCTATTTAAAAAAATATATATATTTCCTAACTATAACGTTCATGTAATCTTTGACTTTTTCAGTGAATATATATATATATATATATATATATATATATATATATATATATATATATACATCTATATATATAAATATAAAATTGCTATGTGGTTTAATACAGTACAAAGGACTATTTTCTGAAATTAAATAAAAGAAAAAGGGAAATAAAATAGTGTTTCTATAAGCACGATAGAGCTGTCTGAGCTCTGTTACGTGAAATCATTGTCCAGAGGTGGAACATTGTTAGAGCAATAGCATCTAGGACTTTCCTTTCAAAGGTAGCTCTAATAATGTAACTGAGGAGGGATCAAATACCTATCAGCATCATTAACCTGACCCCCAAATAAGTGTAGACCACCATACTCTTGTGCCATTTAACCTAACAAGTATGATGTGTTGTGTCAAAATAATCGATGACACCTACGGTGAATCAGGAACATTATTGACTTACCATAATATAGAGGTAACCTCTCTGTTTCGTGGCCATGGTGTCTTTGACATAAGCATTTGGTGGAGTGTACAAAATCTGCTCTGCAACTGGTCAAAGTGTGTTTGATATCATTCGGTTAAGCTAGTACATGGAAATAGGCAGTCCGTTTTGAAACAGAAATGCTCAGATGATGTCAAGCAAAAGAAATACATTTTAATTACATAAATCATTCTTTGGTTTTAGGGGAAATTAATATTGCTACAGGATAAAATACATTTTACAATGTCTAGAACACAAGTTGCCAGCACTTGTAAAAATATGACTGCCAGCACATGCAAATTAGCGGGCTAGATCTGATCAGTGCTTGGCTCACAAATTTACCGAGGTATTGCCACATGGTCACACATATGCTCTGTACTCAATGTATCATTGGAGGCTTTCCTGATCAAATCAGTGTTTCACAGCCTTGCGATGCAAATCTTTGTTAAATCACTGCTACACAAATAGAGCCGAAAATGCGTTTTAGCGAACACTTTTTCTTGAGGTGATGAAACATTCCAGGTTGCTGAAATGTGATTATATGCAAGCGTTTTTTTAAAGTCCAAGTGCAATGAAACATAGTTCCCAGATGTTTTCAGTTTCCTATTGCTTAAAAATGTTCGAAAAAATTATAAACTCATTCAAATGGTGAAGATACCGGAATGCAATGCTAGCAAAATGTAGTTGTAGTTGTTTTATATACGTAAGACCTGTAAAAAGGGAGAGGAAAAAAACTCTTCCCCAAATGTTTGTAGCAACAAACTGCAGAACAGTGAGCTATTTTGAAACCAAAGCGTGAGATAGTTTTGGAAATTTTCAGTATGTACAGATGTGGAAAAAGTAACATGTTGAGTGGCACATTTAATATTAATTCAGGCAACGCAGCAAGGGAACTTGTAACTCTTTGCTGCGTGAAAGGGAGATAGCAGAAATACTTTGGCCCTGATTCATACTTGCTTACGCAAAACTGCGCTAACGCAGTTTAGCATCAAAAAGTATACCCCCGGCTAGCGCCATTCCAAAACACCTGCTGGGCGTCTTATTTATGGAATGGTGCAATCCCGTGCAAAGGGTGGGCTAACGTCATGGAGAATGATGTTAGCCGGGAGGAGGGTGGGTTGGCGGTATGGGAGTAGTGGGTTTAGTGTTAAAAAATTACTTTAGGCTGGTCAGAGTAAAAAAAGATGACTCTAACCAGCCTAGCGTCATTTATTGATGCTAAACCTACCATACCACATGGCTCCTGTCTTATAAAAGTCAAGTCATGCCCACCACTCCAATGGCCAACACAGAGGACAAGGGTCCCCTGGGCATGACCGTTGCACCCTGTGTCATGTATGGGGTACCATTTCTGGGACCCCTATGGCACTTCAAGGTTTAAGGAAAAAAGGTAAATACTTACCTTTACTTACCTGTACTTACCTGGGATGGGGTCCCCCATCCTCCGCTGCCCTTTGGTGTGGGTGGGGGTGTCCCTGGGGACGGGGGGAATGGGGCGCCTGTGGGCTTATTCCATGATGTTCCATCATGGAAATGGGCCCACAGGTCCCCTAACGCCTGCCCTGACCCAGGTGTTAAATAATGGCGCTAAGCAAGCATAGCACCATTATTTAGGCCTGCCTACCTCCTGTACGCCATTTTTGCATGGGAGGATAAATAAAGCGCTAGGGGCTTTTGGTCATGTTTTGCCTGGGAACGCCTACCTTGCATCTCATTGACGCAAGGTAGTTTTCAGCAGGCAAAAAATGACTTTAACTCCAATATTTTGGCGCTAGACATGTCTATTGCCCAAATATAAATATGGAGTTAACTTTGCACTGGATTTGCGTAAAACATTATGCTAATCTGGCGCTTTATATTTACAAAGAAATGTCACATTTCTGCTCTTCCCCTAGATGGCACACTGTGTGCTGCCTAGAGTTAATAAGGCAATCTTGCAAAGGTTCCTGGGTTATGGATTGTTTTAGTGAAGGAAGGGCTAATGTTAGAAATGGGGTCTCTAGTTGGCATAGGTACTCACGTTTGTCCAAATAGGGACCACAATCCTAGTCAGGGTAAGTCACATACAATCCAAATTATCCTGTGCCCGCCCTCTGGTAGCTTGGCACTGAGCAGTCAGGCTTACCTTACAAGACAATCTGTAAAGTATTTGTGCAATAAATCATACAGTAACACAGTGAAAACATCACAAAAAACACCACACAGGTTTAGAAAAATATATGATATTTATCTGGTTAAATTAAGGTCGAAACGATAACATTTTAATCAGCACAAGTTGAGATATCACTTTTGCAAGATTAAAAAGAGTCTTAAATCTTAGAAATCAACAATTGTCTCTTGTTTGCACAAAGTACCTGGTTTGCATAAAAAATATCACTCATGGAGACCACAGAGGATGAAATGTGTGGAAAAATAATGTGTGCCTCAGAATTTCCAGCGCGGCTAGGTTGTTTCTTTACCCGTTGAAAGGGGCTTTGCAACCAATTCCGACGCACAGTCTTGGTTCCTCACTGCGATGCAGAGATCCTTTTGACACCTGGGGATGATGAGTGGAAATCCTGGGTGTGTGGGACGAAGTCACAGGCGTTGTGTTGGTCCGGTATGGCATTGCATTGAATTTTCTGATGCACGGCAGGCGCTGCATCGATTCTTCACTCGGGAAATCGGCTGTGACATTGTGGTTCGGCTGTGCATCGATCCGGCGGGGCTGTGCATCGAATTTCCGGCCGCAAAGCAGGCGCTGTGTTGATTCTTCACTCAGGAAGTCGGGCTGAGTTGTTCCGCTTCGGCTGTGCAGTGACTTCCTCGTCGTAAGGAAGGCTGTGGATCGTTTCCGGCATGCTGTGTGTCGATTTTTGGTGCACAAGGAGTTTCCTGAAGAGATGAAGTCTTTTTGACCCAGAGACTTCAGAAAACAGGAGGCAAGCTCAAACCAAACCCTTGGAGAGCACACCTCAGCAAAGTCAGAGGGCAGCAAGGCAGCAGGGCAACAGCAGGTCAGTGGTCCTTCTCAGCAAAGCAGTCCAGATGAGTCCTTTGGGCAGCCAGGAGGTTCTTCTTGACAGGTTGCAGGTTCAGGTCCGGAAGTGTCTGATTTGGTGGGGTTAGGGACCCATTTTATATACACAAAAATGCCTTTCATGTGGGGGAGACTTCCAAGAGTGGTTTTGAAATGTACAAGGTCCCCTTTCAGTACAGGTCTGTCTGCTAGGGTTCCAGTAGGGGGTTTGGCAGTCCATTGTATGAGGGCAGGCCACTAGCCTTTGAAAAGTAAGTGTCAGGCCTTCCACCCTCCAAGCCCAGGAAGACCCGTTCATTATGCAGATGAGTGCAGGTGTGACTGAGTATCCTATGTTTGTGGTGGTCTGGGTGAAATGCACAAGGGAGCTGTCAACCAGCCCAGACATGGATTGGAGACAGGCTGTAAGGCACAGATGGATTTTAAGGGCAGAGAAATGCTCACTTTCTAAAAGTGTCATTTCTAAAAACGTGATATAAAATCAAACCTCACCATTAAGCAGGATTTTCTATTACCATTCTGGCCATACTAAATATGACCTGATCATCTATTTCTCATCAGAATCTACCACTCAAACAGTATATGAGAGTAGCCCCAATGCTATCCTATAAAATGAGCAGGCCTCACAGTAGTGGAAAAACAATTTAGGAGTTTTCCACTACCAGGACAGATGAACCACACATGTCCATGTCCTGCCTTTTACCTACATAGCACCCTGCCCTATGGGTTACCTAGGGCCTACATTAGGGGTGATTTAAATGTAGAAAAAGGGAGCTATGGGCGTGGCAAGTACTTTTATTTGCCAAGTCAAAGTGGCAGTTAAGCTGCACACACAGGCCTTGGAATGGCAAGTCTGAGACATGATTGAGGGGCTACATATGTGAGTGGCACAACCACTGCTGCAGGCCCACTAGTAGCATTCAATCTACAGGCCCTGGGCACAGGTAGTGCACTTTACTAGGGACTTACAAGTAAATCAAATATGCCAGTTGAGAATGAACCAATGTTTCCATGTTTAAAGGGAAGAGCATATGCATTTTAGCACTGGTTAGCAGTGGTGAAATGCGCAGAGTCCTAAAACCAACAAAACAGTGTCACAAAAGTGGAGTGAGGCAGGCAAAAAGTTGGGGAATGACCACCCTATGAGTGTCAGACCTAAAATGTGTCCCCCCCAGCTGAAAGTGAGGAGAGTTACCCAACCCCTTGGGAGCTCTCATCACTAAGGCGGAAGTATCTGGAGAGACCATTAGCATTGGTGTGGTCAGTCCGCGGGTGTTGCTAAAGCTAAAGTCCATCCCTTGTAGGGAAATGGACCACCTCAAGAGTTTAGGATTTTCACCCCTCATCTGTGTGAGCCATTTCAGGTGCTTGTGGTCTGTCTGAACCCAGAAGTGAGTCCCTAACATTTAGGGTATCAGCTTCTTCAGTGCCCAGACCACAGCAAATGCTTCTCTTTCTATGGCACTCCAACTCTGATCCAGTGGTAATAGTCTTCTGCTAATAAAGACTACTGGTTGGTCTAGGCTCTCCTCATTCATCTGTGCCAGAACTGCCCCTATGCCATGCTATGAAGCGTCTGCGGGCACAATGAACTCCTTGGAGTAGTCAGGGTCCGTGAGCACAGGTGCAATGCACATGGCTTCCTTTAGAGAGTCAAAGGCTTTCTGACAAGCCTCTGTCCAATTCACCAACCTAGGTTGCTTTTGGAAGTAAGTTCTGTTAGCGGGCCACTATGGTGTCATATCCCTTAACAAACCTACGGTATTATCCAGTGAGGCCTAACAAGGCCCTCACTTCTGGTTGGGTTGTAGGTGGTTGCCATGCTGTGATTGTCTCAATCTTGGCCTGGAGGGGCTGCACCTTGCTACCACTTACTAGATGTCCCAAGTACACTACGGATTCCTGCCCAGTCTGGCACTTACTGGCCTTGACTGTCAGGCCTGCCTGTTGCAGGGCCTGGAGCACCTCTTGGAGGTGGAACAGATGTTCCTCCCAACTGGAACTGTATACTGCAATGTCATCTAGATAGGCAGCGCAGAACGTGTCCTCACATGCCAGGATCCCGTTAACCAATCGCTGGAAGGTAGCCGGGGTATTTTTCAATCCAAAGGGAATCACTCTGAACTAGTAATGTTCCTCATGAGTAGAAAAAGTGGATCTCTTTTTAGCCCCCTCAGTCAAGGCATCTGCCAGTAACCTGATATGAGATCAAAGGTACTGAGGAATTTGGCAGTGCCCAGCCTGTCTACGAGCTCATCAGCTCAGGGGATGGGGTGAGCATCTGTCTTTGTGACATAATTGAGACCCCAGTAGTCCATTCACAACCTAAGTCCTGGCTTAGCACCAGGTGCAGCAGCCTTGGGATCCAGCACCAAAGGGCTGGACCAGCGACTGCTGGACTTCTCAATCACTCCAAGAGCCAGCATGTTGGCAACTTCTTCCTTGATGCTGGCCTTTATCCTGTCTGGCAACCTGTACATTTTGTTCTTTACAGGGGTACTGTCTCCCATGTCAATATCATGGACACACATGTGTGTGAGTCCAGTGGTGAGGGAAAAGAGGAAGGAGTACTGCTGCAGTAACTGGTAGCAGTCGCCTTGCAGGTCCATGGTCAGGGAGTCAGAGAGACTGACACCCTTCACTGACCCATCATCTTCCTTGGCATGGAGGAGGTCAGGGAGAGGTTCACTCTCCACCTCCACGCCTTAATTTGTCACCAGAAGCATGTTAACCTCAGTCCTCTTGGAATTAGGCTTTAGTCTGTTTATATGGAGCACCCTTAGGGATTCCTAGGGGACTGGAGGTCCACTAAGGAAGTGGCCTCCCCTTTACACTCCTTTATCTCAAATGGGCCAGCCCAGAGGTCCTGGAGAGTCCTAGGCTCCACTGGCTGCATTACCCACTCTTTGTTGCCAGGCTGAAACTCCACCAGGGTGGCCTTCTGGTCATATTAGCGTTTCACAACCTCTTGACTGGCCTTGAGGTTGCTCTTGGCCTTCTTCCAGAAGCATTGCATCTGCTTGTGGAAGGCTAGCATGTAGCTAACCACATCCTGAGGGGTGCCTTGGGAGCTTTCTCCCACCCCTCTTTTACTATGCTTAAGGGTCCCCTGACAGGGTACCCATAGAGAAGCTCAAAGGGACTGAACCCTACTCCATTCTGGGGTACCTCTCTGTAAGCAAAGAGAAGGCATGGCAAGAGGATGTCCCACTTAAGCCTCATGGCCTCAGGGAGGCCTGTGATCATGCCTTTCAAGGTCTTGTTGAATCTCTCCTCAAAACCATTGGATTGAGGATGATAGACTTCATGTATGCAGACATGAGGTTTGTGCCTCTGTCAGACACAGTCTCCTTCGGGAATCCCACATGAGTAAATATCCCCATCAGAGTTCTGATCACCACCGGTGCAGTCACAATCCTCAGAGGGATTACCTCTGGGAAGCAGGTGGCCCGGACCACCAAACCAGAATAAACCTGTTGCATAGGGCAGTTTTGGGGTCCAATGGACCAATTACTTTGATGCCCACCCATTCAAAGGGGGTGCCAATGACAGAAAGTGAGATCAGGGGGGCCTTGAGTATTTTCCCTGTCTTCCCACTGGCCTGGCAGGTAGGACAGGACCTACAGAATGTATCTGAGGCTGTCTGCATTCAGGGCCAATAAAAGTGGGTGACAAGCCTGGCAAAGTTCCTGTCCTGCCATAAATGTCCTGCAAGGGGAATGTCATGAGCCAGGCCCAGTAGGAAGGCCAGGTAAGACTGGGGGCTACCAGCACACATGCTGCCCTCAGGCTCCAGTCCATTAGGCTTAATGTAAAGAAGATCATTCTCCCAATATATAAGGTGATCACCAGAGGCTTCACCTGCTGCTTGAGCTGAAGCCTTTTGCCTAAAACCCTCAAGAGAGGGGCACTCCTTCTGCACTTTGCAGAATTCTTCCCTGGTGGGCCCACCCTCAACTTGCCAACCAGCAAGCTCATGCAGGTCATCTAGGGCAGTAATGTCCTCCCCCGTTGGCTCAGGGTCCTTCACCTCAGGAGCCCCATCAACCACCGCAATAACTTCTTGGGCAGGTTTCCCACCCCATTACCCCTCTCCTTGGCAGCTGTCTAGGCCATTCTTTCAGGCTCCAGATGCTCCTGACTCTGCTCTCGGGCAGACATGGAGTGTGTGGTCATGCAGACCTACTCATGCGATTCCAACATTTCCAAGTGAGACCTTAGCTCTACCTCCTTCCAGGTAGTGTACGCAAGGGGCTTTGCGTCGATTTCCGATGCATAGTTTTGGTTCCTCACTGGGATGTGGGTATATTTTTGATGCACAGGGACGATGCATGGAAATCCTAAGCATACGGTATGAAGTCACAGGCGTTGAGTCCATCCGGTATGGCAATGAGTCTAATTTTCTGTTGCACGGCAGGCGCTGTGTTGAGCCTTCACTTGGGAAGTCAGGCTGCCTCGTTCTGGTTTGGCTGTGGGTCGATCCGGTAGGGCTGTGCATTAAAATTCCGGCTGCAAGGCAGGCGCTGTGTTGATTCTTCACTGGGGAAGTCGGCCTGTGTCGTTCCGGTTCGGCTGTGTGGCAAATTTCTCGTCACAAGACAGGCTGTGCATCGATTTTCAGTGAACAAGGAGTTTCCTGAAGAGATGAAGTCTTTTTGGCCCTGAGACTTCAGAAAACAGGAGGAAAGCTCAATCCAAGCCCTTGGAGAGCACTTTTCAGCAAAGTCAGAAGGCAGCAAGGCAACAGGGCAGCAGGGCATCAGGGCAACAGCAGAGTAGCAGTCCTTCTCAGCAAAGCAGTCCGGATGAGCCCTCTGGGCAGAAAGGCAGTTCCTCTTGACAGGTTGCAGGTTTATGTCCAGAAGTGTCTGATATGGTGAGGTCAGGGACCCAGTTTGCATACCCCAAAATCCCTTTGAAGTGGGGGAGATTTCAATGAGTGGTTTTGAAGTGCAAAAGGTCCCCTTTCAGTACAGGTCTGTCTGCCATGGTGTCAGTAGGGAGCTTGGCAGTCCTTTGTATGAGGGCAGGCCACTAGCCTTTGAAATGTAAGTGTCAGGCCCTTCACCTTCCCATCCCAGGGAGAACCATTCAGCATGCAGATGAGTACAGGTGTGATTGAGTATCCTGTGTTTGTGGTTGTCTGGGTAAAATACACAAGGGAGCTGTCAATCTGCAAAGACCAGACGTGGATTGGAGACAGGCTGTAAGGCATAGATGGATTTTAAGTGCAGAGAAATGCTCACTTTCTAAAAGTGCCATTTCTAAAATAGTAATATAAAACCCAACCTCACCAATAAGCAAGATTTTCTATTACCATTCTGTCCATAGTAAATATGACCTGGCTACCCTTTTGTGATCAGAATATACCTCTCAAACAGTATATGAGAGTAGCTATGCTATGAAAGGAGCAAGCTTCGCAGTAGTGGAAAACCAATTTAGAAGTTTTCCACTACCAGGACACATAAACCACATATTTACATGTCCTACCTTTTATCTACTTAGCACCCTGCCCTATGGGTTACCTCGGGCCAACTTTAGTGGTGACATACATGTCACCCCTACATGTCAAAGGGGAGTTTAGGGCTTGGCAAGTTCTTTTAAATGCCAAGACAAAGTGGCAGTGAAGCTGCACGCACAGGCCTTGCAACAGCAGGTCTGAGACATGGTTAAGGGGCTACTTAAGTGGGTGGCACAACCAGTACTGCAGAGCGCCAGCCAAGTGCCAAATTTATGGAATCCTGCAAGCCAGCGCAACTGGTGGGCTAGCATCTGGGAAAATGACTCTAGCCTGGTGGGGGTGGCGGTACGGGGGAAGGGGGTTTTGCCTCAAAACATGACGCTAGGCTGGTCAGAGACAAATAAAATGCCGTTAACCTGCCGGGCGTCATTTATTGATGAAAAACCATCCATATCACATGACTCTTGTCTTATAAAAGACAGGAGTCATGCCCACCACTCCAATGGCCAGCACAGGGGACAAATGTCCCCTGGGCATGACCATTGCACTTAGTGCCATGTAGGGGGGTCCATATCAGAGACCCCAATGGCACTTTTTTTTTTTTTTAATACTTACCTCTACTTACCCTACCTGCCAGGGATGGGGTCCCCCATCCTCTGTTGTCCCACTGATGGGGTTGGGAGTGTTTCTGGGGCTTGGGGTGGGCACCTGTGGGCTCTCTCCATGGTGTTTGACCATGAAAATGGGGCCACAGGTCCCCTAACACCTGCTCTGACCCAGGTATTAAATAATGGCGCTTAGCAGGCTTAGTGCCATTATTTAGGCCCGCCCCCCGTGGATCTATTTTGCACAGGAGGATAAATAAGGCGCTAGGGGCTTTGAGTCATTTTTTGGACAAAACGCCTACCTTGCATCTCATTGACGCAAGGAGGTTTCACACATCCAAAAAATGATGTTAACTCTTTTAGTTTGATGCTAGGCGGGTCTAGCGTCAAAATATAAATATGGAGTTAAGTTTGCGCTGAACTTGCATCAAAAAAATGACTCAAATTCAGCGCAAACAGAGTATAAATATGCCCCTCAATCATTGCCCTAGCGTCAATCGACAAGGAAATTGCCCACTAGCTTTAGACAACTTTAACGATTGGCCACCTCGCAGAATCAGAGTGCTCAGTAGTGAGGACTAAGGGCCAGAATTAAGGAAAAGTGGCGCAGCGAGGTTCTGCGCCAAAATTGTCAGTGCCGTGCTGCATTACTTTAGAAACGCAGGGATGCGCGGTATTTAAGAGAATACGGCGCACCCCTGCGTTTCCCCCTGTGCTGGCGCTACATTTAGCCGCCAACGCAGGCATCCTTGCACCATCGTGCAAGGATGTCTGAGTTGAGGGGTGTGATTGTTTATATGTGGGAAGGTGTCCCTTCCTTCACATAAACAATCAATAATGGCGCTTTGGCACTTCTGTGTGTGCCGCCCAATGCAGCACTAACAGAAGTGCCAAAGCATCACTTTCAAATGATTGTTTATGTGCAGGAAGGGACACCTTCCCGCACATAAACGATCATTTCTGGCATTTTACTCTTTCTATGCATGTTGCAGAATGCAGCGCACATAGAAAAAGCAACAAATGAGGAGCAATACAAGTATTCCTCTTTGTTTCATCCTGCTAATGCCACCCCTGGGCGTAGCTTTAGATTTTGGCGCTGCATCAGGTTTACAAAATTTCATAAATCTGAGGCAGCGTCAAAATGCAATGGGTGGCATTTTCAAACCCACAATCTTAAAATCAACTTTACTAAAAGATGTATTTTTAAATTGTGAGCTCAGAGTCCCCAAACTCCACATATCTATATGCTCCCAAAGAGAATCTACACTTTAATCATATTTAAAGGTAGCCCCCATGTTAACCTATGAGAGGGACAGGCCTTGCAACAGTGAAACACAAATTTAGCAGTATTTCACTGTCAGGACATATAAAAGAAAAGGGAAGGTTTATGCCTGGCAAGTGGGTACACTTGCCAAGTCGAATGTACAGTTAAAAACTGCACACACAGACACTGCAGTGGCAGGTCTGAGACATGGTTACAGAGCTACTTATGTGGGTGGAACAACCAGTGCTGCAGGCCCACTAGTAGCATTTGATTTACAGGCCCTGGGCACCTCTACTGCACTCTACTAGGGACTTACTAGTAAATATGCCAATCGTGGGTAAACCAATCAACCATATAATTTACACAGACAGCATATGCACTTTAGCACTGGCTAGCAGTGGTAAAGTGCTCAGACTTCAAAAGCCAACAGGAACAGGTCAGACAAAATAGGAGGCAGAAGGCAAAAAAAGATTGGGGATGACCCTACAAAAGGGCAAAATCCAAAAGTCACATTTCATAATATTTTTTTTTGCAGGTCAATGGGATATTCCTGGCTTAGTGGTTACAGGTTCTGAAGGTCAATGGTTCAATTTCTCCTCTTGCCATGATTCTATTGGATAAAAAATGCTCACCTGTCTCAAATGAGAAAAATGTTCACAGCTTATCTTTTGCAACAATAATTCTACATTTCTCGTTACAAGAATAGGAGTTAGCTTGAGTAACCTATGAAGCCTCACTGAATTTCATTATTTGATCTTAGGTCATGTTTTATTTTGAAAAAAAGCTCATCATAATATCGTTCCTGGTCTTTTAGTACATCTCTCTTACAATGTCTGTAATATAAGTTATGATTCCTACATACTATTGTGTAAAAGGTGTGGTTAGTTGTAAGATGTTTCAGGAATCTCTCAAATAAGGTGATAGTTAACTTTTATGATGTGGACCCAAATTTAAACACATTTTGTTTATAGGATAAGAGATAGATTAAGAAAAACATTTTTTATTGAGAAACATAAATGACCCTCTGGCCTGCTAATAAACAAAGAAGCACTGACACCTGCATTCCTTCTGCAAGGCACCATACCTGCCTTTCAGAAGAATGGAGAGAGCCCCCCTCTTCTCGGTCAACCTAACCACCATCCCTGCAACTTCATAAATGGCTATTATATGACAAACATGTCTTTTCTGTGGAAGAATGTTGTCAATGAAATTTATGTCACAAAGCATCTCAATGGCAAGATCAGGTGCAATAATGACATGCAGGTCTTCAAATTAGTCTTCAGCCACCTGTTACACAGAGACTGCAATCATTTAACTGTTAGATGACACTCTCAAGCTCAGAGACATCACCCTATGGTGGCATCTCATCCTAGCCAATCTTTTTGACATTGTCGACTATCTAGTGCTGCTTGATGACCTCTCACAATGAATGGGTTTCTACAGCTTTGACCTGGAGAACAGAGCCCAGATTATCCCAATGTAATCCTTTAGGTATGAACCTATCCGGGTATTTGCAGTAACCCCTAATGCTATAGTATTTCACTAATATTTCAAATTCAAGTTTGTGCATTGGGCATTTTAAAGTAATATTATTGGCAGCGGATAGACTTTGAATGTGGAGGGACAGAAATATATTCTTTGAATGTTCATGATTAGGTTAGAGAACCAAACCTCCTTTAGTGTAAGGTTGGAGGGGTTCTCTCCTGAGAAAAGTTTGAAAACATAAGAATAAAATATGCATTTACTAGTACAATTTTCTGAGAAAATAGCTGAGCGAAAATGTCCAGAGGTTCGGAATAGGCACTAAAAAATATTCCACTACTTGTGTAGGCTGCATGGGGGGGCCTTACTTTTGGCGTGCGTGATAAAACTCACCCTACCCAAGAAACTATTGACAAAAATGGTGACAAAATAATATGTTATTCAACATAATGCCCCTTTCAAATTTGGGCTAAAGAGCAATTAATCGCATCTGGCTAGACACAGTGATAGGTCACATCATTTTTCTTTTATCCGCATTTGGCATTTTTCTTCATTTACTTTATCCTTTTAGTTCCTTCAATTAGATAACAACCATATGTTTTACAATATCACTACATCAAAGGGAAATACGAAGTAAATCAAAGAAAACATGTAATCAAGAAACTTATAAGTTATGAAGGATGTGAGTCTCGCAAGTAATGTCTGCAACTTCCCCATTACTGGAACCAAGTACCACACTGTGCACTTGACTCTCCCAGGGTAGTGAAGCAGAGCAATCCAGGATCAACTCAGAGGATGTGGTGTGGTATAAACCCTGAGTCTACTAATACACAGAAACTACAATCAATAAATCATTGTCCAGAAGATGCTTTTCCTCATTAAATTAAAAGGAAAAGTACTTCAGTAGGTACACACTACTGAACACTATGCATTACTTTGCAAATATGTACAAGTAGGTGGATGGAAGTACCCTTGGTGACAAGTTCCAAAACAGTTCCAACATTCCGTAATACTTGAAAGTTATAATCACTATTAGCTTCACCCTTCCTCAACAAAATGTAAGTAGGTATCATAGCAGGTGGCTATGTCATGTTTGATGTCTTTGGTATTGTAATGGAAAACCTTGTTTACTGTAAAAGTCAGGTTTATGATTGTAAAAATGTAAATGTCACTTGTAGAATTTTGGAAGTTTTCTGCCTGACGCTCTTTTGTGCCTACAGCTTCTCTTGAGTCACATGACTGGGTGTAACTGACAGACTTTGTGAATTTGTCCCGCACAGTCACACAATAGAGAGATTAGATGTGCCTGAATGGGCCATCTGTTGGCAGGATGGAGGGGGCAGAGCTGAGCACAGCAAAACTTTCAATTGAATAGGGAGTGCTCTGCTTTCACACAAAGGACCTATTGCCTCCACTTTCTCACTGCAGCCCCCTTGGAGCCAGGGCAGGGGTGCCATAAAATCATGTATGCTTTAAAGCCACTGTCTAGATGCTTCTTCCGCCTTCCAGATGAGGGCACAAGGGTGTAAATATAGGACCTCAGACACTAACTCTTCCTTTCACTCCTGTATCTGTAGAATGACTCTTGGAGGACTGTGGGCTGTGCACTCTGCAAGACTGCTTTGCTGTACCTGGAAGGACTGCTTTGGTGCCTGGAGCTGCCTTGAACCCTCAAAGGCCAGCCCTGCTGTTTAGCCATGTATCTTTGCCTGAACCCATGATTAACAAAATGACTCCAAGGGCTAGTTTGCTCTCCTCCTGTTCACAATGACATAAAAGGCTCCCACCATCTTGAACCCGGACCTCGACCCAGCCTAAGCTATTCCGGAACCCCCAAATGGTGTTCCACCAGTCCTGGATCCTTGGTTGTGGTGCTAAAGGTGCCTAAACTGCTAAATCCCCAAACTGTGAACTTGGTACTTTTATGGCCAAACACTGCACTGAGAATCAGGAGAATACTCGGACCAGCCTGCTTGCCTATCTGCAAGAGGTGCATCGCTGGTCACATTGACTTTGCAGCTTCTCCACCACATTCTTCTGCGCATCCGCAAATCCTTTTCAATGGTCCTTCGTCAAAGGGGTATCCGGCCTTGTGGAATTGTCTTTGGCTACAGCCCTCTGCCTCATCCCACTATAAATATTCAACTTCCATGAAAATGAACGCAGAAAACATCATCACTGCTTCCACTCAAGGCTTCCCAATGATGATGAAGCTCCCTCCTAGAATACATCCTGCAGCCTTGCCCCGCTGAACTTTATCTTCTCAGAACAAAGGTAAACGCTGACCGGGCACTATCTACTTTTTGTATCCGAACCTCCCTCAGTCTCAGTCAGCCATATGTTTTGACTTTGACCTGGTCATGCTGGAGGAGATACCCACGGTTGGCGATTTAATCTTTGAGGCGCTCGGTTTTACTAAAAGCTTGAAACATTCATAATCCATTTTCTATTGATTGGGTTTTTGTTGATTTTGAGTCAAATAATTTGTTAAAATGTATTCACTTTTTCTAAATAGGTGTGGGGTTTTTCTTGTGTTGTGTTTTCATTTTATTGATGTTTGTGTGCTGCAAAATACTTTACACATTGCTTCTAAGTTAACCCTGACTGTTTTTTATTCTAAGCTGCTCAGGGTTAAGCATGGGTAAATGTAGCGACTTTTTGTGATTCAACCTGCAAGGGATTGCAGTTGTTGCTTGAAAAGGGCTCACTATGCAGTCAACCAACAGCCCAATACTTCATAGGGCATATGCGTGAATCACTGCTAAAGAGCCTAAAAGAAGATCTGATGTCAGTTATACAGGTAATTTTGATACATCAAAATGTGTGCCTAAAGTTTTGAACATTTTTACACTAAACAAAAATAGTGCATTTTGCTAAAATTGTATTTTTCTGTTCATGACAAAACTAGGCCTAAACGTCAACTACAAACCCTAAAGCAGTCATGACATGGGCCTCCACTTCTCACAAAAACTAAATGGTTCAACATAACTGATACCGCTCAATCTTCACACGGAGTAATATAACAAACAACATCTACCACACAGCTTATGCACAGTTAATAGTGAGAAGGCTACATACAAAGAGCAAAGAATCAAAAGAGATGGGAGAGGGACCGGGAGGTTAAAGGTCCAGTGTACGGTCTCCCAAGTTAATCATAAATACAAAAAGAGTACACTGTTCCTAAAAAAACAAAAAGGCCTAGGGAACCTGGATGTTCAGGAGCAAAAGCCCTCACGCATCACATTGGATGACAGGCATCATCATCGGGAATTGCTCCACATCAGGCCGGCACTGCAATGCCCAACGTGCTCCCAGGAAGAGAGCTGTCAGCCGTAATTGCTAATGTAGTGATTAGTGGAAGGAAGAAGCAAACCACCAATCCAAAAAACAGGAGAGCAAAAAAAGGTAATTTAAAATTGGTTACTCATTTCAAAATCACGTCATAATTTTAATCAGTAAGGGAAATGAAGACCAAGATTAAAAACACAAAAGGAAAGTAAGAAATGAGTACAATGCTCAACAACTTTCAAAATACACAAAGAGGCTCCCAAAGAGTGTGGTACCTCTACCAAGAGGTCGACATGTTTCGCGTCTAAAGGTCCAAAAGGATCGGTTGACGCTTCATCAGGACCAGAATAAGCTTCTCCAATAAACATTAGAAAAGAATAAGGCAATCACTTACATTTAGTCAATTGTTAAATGTCATCTAAAACGGTAGCCCTAGAAACCAAAAAACAAACACCAAAAAATGAAAAAAACACATGTGCATGTTAATCAGCTAAGTGATCACAGGAACCATAAGAACAAAAAAATTCTTGCTTACCAACCCCAATTAGGAGAAGTAGCTCCATAGGCATAGATACTATAAGAGTTAGGGAGAATAATAACAGGAAAAAATACTTGAGATAGTCACAATTGCGGGAGCCACACCAAAGTCAATCTAAAAACTGCGGTGGCAATGAATAGCAAGGTAAGCTCCAAAGCTTGAAGTGACCGTTCGCAATGGGTGGTCAAGGATAATGAATATAACCATGGAGAAGTAGAGACAGTACGGAGAGGAATATTACACGGGCTCAAAGGGCCAAAACAGCAATATGTGTAAGACAAAGCATCTAAGAATAATGTGCTGTGGAATGCTTAATAGTCAATATCCTCCACGAAGGGCCTAACCTCCGGTGCACATTCACGTCAGATGACAGGAACTGCAGCCGGAGCAGAGATATACATGTTCTGTCATAGCCAGTGATCAAAAGTAATAAATAAGTATCCCCATAAAAAATACCGAAACAGAGCGGAAACATTGTCCGATCTCACAAGGGGAAAATGTAAAAGCACGGAGCCACAATAAACGTCAGCCACAGCGTCAGAACGCTGTGAAGTACTTACTATTCTATCCACGGTCCTCAACGAAGGACCTACCCTCTGATACGCGTTCCTGACGAATGATAGGAACTGAAGTCAGAGCCTGCAATATACGCGCAGACTAACAAGGAAGCAGAAATCTTCCGGTTTGCGCGTCATGGAGGGAAGACATTGCCACAAAGGAAGGACCACAACCCCTTCCAAATATTAATAAAAATAGAGAACGGACTCGACTATCGTAAGTTAGGTACTGCATGTAATGAATCCTATTGTTGTTAACGGAACTGTACCTTCTCAACCACCGTCTTTCAGCCAAAAAACCCTTTACCTATTCACAACACTAACTTTAAGCGACTAGAATCAAAATGTACTGGATCACAACGGCATTAAAGTTGTAGAACATTACGTATGGCTAGTTCTTTCATATCGAAAGACAATGTTGTTAAAAAATGGTGCCCATATTCACAGTGACAACACATTAGCACCGTTTATTGTCTCCATTGTTTGGTAGCAAAATATCTTTCTAAATCAGGTTAATTCTGGCTAATTCTTTCACATCGAAAGACAATATTGCAAAAGAACGGTGCCCTTATTCACAGTAATAACACATTGTCACTGTTTATTCCCTCCATTCTTTTTAGCAAAATATCTATCAAAAACCAGTGCTGCTTCGCTTAATGGGGCTCAACAAAGAGTGATCATGCACTCAATAGCAAGGCTCTGCAGTATCCTCCTGGCAGATAACCTTCATATTGAGGACTACTAGGTGAGGTAAATATTTAGGATGGGTGATATGAGGTAAACCAAAAATAGGATATTGAGATAAAAGCCACAGAACCAAGCGCAGTGCGGCTGAAAAAACGTGAGAATAGTTAGGCTGAAAAAAAAAAAGGTTAAATGAGCCTCATGTCACCAGAGCCCAGGGTATATCATCGTTTAAACCCTGTACATGAGTCTTTAATTTAAAAACCCATCTCTGTTTGAGTCTGAATAGGAACGAGGGATCATCAGATCGCACAGAGGGTGCCTCCAAAATAATCCATCATAAGTCAGCTGGAGTGTGGGGAGTATCAAGAAAGTGTGAACTAAGTTTTGTAGTGATCCTATTACATCTAATATTGTTCCTATGTTCATTGATGCGTATCTTCACCGGTCGTGATGTCATACCAATGTAGCGCAATCCACAAGGGCAAGTAATCATATAGATGCAATTTTTTGTGTTACAATTAGTGTGCTTTCTAAGTTGCCAGGTTCCAATCGGTTCTAAGTTCATTGTCGTCAGATGGCTCGTAAACGAGCACACATTACAGAGACCACAGGGATGGTGACCTGTGACTAGAGGGAGATCCCATAGCGTTCTCTGAGTGGAAGTGATATGAGTGGGTCAGGGACGAGTGTGAACCACCATATCTTTAATATTAGCAGTGCGTTTGAACGCGAATAGAGGTCTCTGCACCTGGGTTCCCCCGCTACTCAGAATTGACCATCTTTTGTTGATCAATTTCTTAACATGGTTAGATAAGGGGGTATAGGTGGATACACAGGTTAGTCTGGTCTGAGGGGGTTTTACAATGGTATCTAACAAAGCCCCACGGTGATTATTTCTAGCTCGTTTACGAGCCTGATCTATGACACGTGGAGGATAATGGCGATCATGAAGTTTGACTTGCAGAACATCAGCCTGCCGATCAAATTCACAGGTTGTGTTACAATTTCTTCTTAATCGTAAGAACTGGCCTAGTTGTAAGTTATCCAGTAGGAATTTAGGATGGTGACTCTCATATAACAGAAGGCTATTGCGATCGGTTGGTTTATGGTAAATGGAGGTAGACAATTTACCGTTATTGATAGTTAACAAGAAATCTAGAAACGGTAAATGGGTGGATGATACTGTCAAAGTGAATTTAAAAAAAGGATCAATAGTGTTGATCCAAGACACAAAGTCATTAGTAGCAGACAGTGGACCTTCCCAAATATTCAGAATGTCATCAATATGTCGTCGCCACAGTCTGATGTGATTTTGAAAAGGGTTAGACGATGGTAAAATATGTTTCTTTTCAAAGTCATACATGTAAAGACAAGCTAGACTAGGGGCAAAAGTACTTCACATCGACGTCCCCCGGATCTGATGAAAGAGCTGATCTTCAAATAGAAAAAAGTTTTTTGTAAGGGCCAGTGTTGCACAATCCATAATAAAACTGACTGGAGAGGTTAAAGAGTCAGAATTTTCTGAAAGTGCTGATTCCACAACCAGTAAGGTGGCCTCTTGGGGGATGTTAGTGTACAGGGCTTCTACATCTAAGGTTATGATACCTTGTACCTGCCCAGTGTTATTGATATCTTCAATCAGATTCAAAATGTCTTTTGTGTCCTGTAAATAGGTGGCAGAGTTCTTGACCAAAGGTTGCAAAAAATGGTCGCAAAAGATGGATAGAGGCTCCAGAACTGAACCCTGACCAGACACAATTGGACGTCCTGGTGGGGTAGTGTGCCTTTGTGAATCTTAGGTAAACAGTAGAAGTATGGGATCCGCGGATGGGAAGTATCAAGGAATTCGGCTTCCTTAGCAGAAATCCATGAATTGCTACTTGCTTCTTCAATTAGAGTTCTAATCTGAATTTGTAATCGGCCAGTATGATCCCTTGTTATTTTTTCGTAATAAGTGGAGTCACTTAAAAGACGTAGACATTCGTGTCTGTAATCAGCAGAATTCAGAATGACGATGGCGCCACCTTTATCAGCCTGTTTTATAGTGATAGTGGAGTCAGTTGATAAGGATTGTAACGCCCTTTTCTCTATAGTGGGGATGTTGTGATAAGGGTGTTTTGGATGGAAGTCCTCCAAGATTGTTAATATTGCTTTCTCAAATGTGAGTACTTCACTAGGCATAGAAGTAGATGGGGGAACAAAGGTGGAAGGTTTTTTCAGTCCAGAGTCAACTGTTGCTTCATTCACCTGTTTATCCTTGAAGAAAAAATGTAATCGTATTTTACAAAATAATTTAGCTAATTCAGAAGGTAATTGAAAAAAATCTTCATTAGTGGTTGGTACAAAACCCAAACCCTTGTTTAGCACATCAGTTTCAGCCTCTGTGAGTTGTTTTGAAGACAAATTTACCACTAAATTGTCGTTGGGGGATTCTTGGTTTGGCTCCTCGTTACCATTTGAGGTTCCTCTCGGGACCACTGAATATGTCTTCCTCTTCCTCTCCTTCTTCCTCTTCCGCTGCACCGGCCGCGGCCTAAAAAAGGCATAAATGGCATCATCAGGCGAGGTTGAAAGAATGGATAGGGAGGTTGCCAAGGCATTTGGTGACTGACTGGGAAAGGTGGGTAATTGTAGTAAGGTTGTGGTTGGTTGTCATCTGTGCTCCACCCGTCGGAAGAAGACCCACTGCTATAATTACGTGGTTTCTTATTTGAAGCAGTAGATTCATCCGAGGAGCATGATTGATTGTCCATGTCATAGTCGTCTTCATATAAGGGTAGACCTTTTCCCTGCTGAACTTAAGAATATCTTTCTGAAGTTTTGTGATCTTTTGTTGAGTCAAAAATTATTTAGTTTCATTAAGTTCAGCATTTATCTCTGTCAGACGACTCTTAAAGGCTGTAAGTGTAACTGTCGTCCTCAAAGTATTTTCTATTGTATTGATTTGAATTGTTATGGAATCAGCCAGACGTTTGGAAGTATTGATGATCAAAACCAACCAATCCCTGGTACACTTCCACGCTATCTGTGCCCAGTCCTTTCTGAAGGCTAGATCTGTCAAAAAGATTCCAGGTAGATTCGATACTAAGAGTCCATTGGGTGCGATATTAGCTCGTAAATATTCTTTCATAAGGGTTCCATGCATGACTGTTTTTATCAAGTCACGCTTGAGGGTTGACAGTTTGTCCCAATCTTCCTTAAGACTGATTGTGGGGGCTAAACCATCACTACTGAGGATGGAGGGTGTCTGTAAAATGGCAGACTCTATATCATCATCGAAACTAAGTCCCTGGAAGTCATCCATTGCGCAAAAAGTAGCAAGGAGAGATAGCAAAAAGTCAAAAAAGTAAAGGGAATCAAAAAAAGTAAAAGGTCCCACAGCAATCCTGCTGTACCGAAGTCAAAGAATCAAAAGAGATGGGAGAGGGACTGGGAGGTTAAAGGTCCAGTGTACGGTCTCCCAAGTTAATAATAAATACAAAAAGACTACACTGTTCCTAAAAAAACCAAAAAGGCCTAGGGAACCTGGATGTTCAGTAGCAAAAGCCCTCACGCATCACATTGGATGACAGGCATCATCATCGGGAATTGCTCCACGTCAGGCCGGCACTGCAATGCCTGATTAACATGCACATGTGTTTTTTTTATTTTTTGGTGTTTGTTTTTTTGTTTCTTGGCTACCATTTTAGATGACATTTAACAATTGACTAAATGTAAGTGATTGCCTTATTCTTTTCTAATGTTTATTGGAGAAGCTTATTCTGGTCCTGATGAAGCTCTTTAGAGGTTAACAACAAGAAGAGCATAAGTAATCAATTAAGATGAAGTACATACAGAAATATAGGTCGTTAGCAGCTAATTACTCTGATTTTTTAAACCAAGGGGCTCTGAGTGACAACCAATAAACAATGAGAGCGAAGCTCGAGTTTTCTATGAGGCTAATCAGAACTCTGTGTTTTTCTACACTGACTGGCTTGTAACCTGTCCTTTATTTTGCAATTCAACTGATGTGTTAATCGGTCACATCTCAAAATGCACATTTGCATATCACAAAATATCATACCCCAAGAATGTGCCTGAAGCAAACGGCATTTTGTGACCTTAGTTCAAATGCTTGTGAATACAAAGTTGGTGGCCTCTCAGCGAAAGCTGGCCTCCTTAACTGCATTTTCATTCCCTGCATACCAACATTACTTTAAAGGTACACGGCAGATGGACCACAGTCTCTCCGACAAAGGTCACCCACCACCACTCTGATGGTAGAAGCTTTTATAGAGACAGGGGCTGCTTTTCGAAATTAAGTTGACAGGCTGGGAATAACATTTTGAGAGCAAGCAGTGCTTCTCTAAACTATGGTAAGCTTCTTGCGAGGCCTCCCGGCAAAATTCACAAATTGGAAGATGTCGAAGTCGACAGCTTTCAGTTAGCCAAGAGATTGCAGCCCTATGCTAGGTGGTGGTAATCGTCAGTGTTTCTTCGTTGATTATAGTTGTAAAACATTAACAAATATTGCAACTCGCATTAAGGTAGGGGACGCTCCTATCAGGCCACCACATCCTTCCTATTCGGAATTCGTCAGAAAAGTCAATTTGTGAATTGGAAATAAATTTTCAGCTCATAAAGTACTTTTTGCGAATTGTGAGTGGTGCGTTTAGGGTTGCAAAGTCTGTGACGTGTGAACCACAGTCTTTGCAATTGCAAAACGACTTCGCACAAAAGGCTGTCTCCTTTTACGGGCGCTGTACGTTTAGCAGGATGGTCATAAACCCATTTTTGAGAACTCAAAAGAACTAATGAGTTTATGATTTAAAGTTGTCCTCTTTTTGCCCCCATAGTTTGTAAAACGTGTCACAATGTAACCTTTGATTGTCCGTGTGCACAATTGCTAAAGGTTTTAATGTCTGAGACCTTGAGATCACATGGGCTTGTTAAGGGATGAATGCAAGATGACCTAAGGGATGAATGGAATGACAGACCTGTGACCGAACTTTCACTTGTAGGAACAAAACAGTCCGACGATCACATCAGGCTGAGTAAAGAGAAAACTACAATACACGTCGATATCCAAACAAGTAAAAGTAAGATGTTATTCTTTCACATTCTGAAATATCTGCTCAGGATAAAAACTGGACTGGGCCAAAAAAAGTAGAAAGAAAAATAACTAGGATTTGACATGGATGCCTCAAGTCTAAAGATGAGCGCACACTGTGAAGATACACTGAGGAAAAGCAACAACCACCCAAATATGACACCAACACTCTCACTGTAGTCTTATGTTGTAATCTTCGTGTATTTCCTTATGTAACTAATGTTTACTTGCAAACCTTTCATAAATCATAATAAGAATAACTTTAATGCCCACAATTTCTCAGTTTTGTGATGATTTGACGCTTTGATGTTATTTAGAAAATGATGGAATTACTTATAAATGAAATTAAATGTTAGCAAGCTTGTATTATTATGGTGATTCCCTATTGCCAGTTTAGGTGCTATGAACACACACTTTTACTGTACTCATTGGAGTAGCATACGTCCTGAAAATGTTAGAACAATATATGAATGTCGTGCCCAAAATGAAGAATGGAAAATCAGGGGAATATTTATCAAAGGGTTGTGTGCCTTTTGCGCCATGCAAAAGTGACACAATCTTTAAATATTCTATAAAAGTTATTGCAAGAACCAAGCAAGACTGCAAGCAACAAATGGTGGATTCCTGGACTTGAAGACCTGTGAAGAGAGGAGAAGTCACAGAAGATTCCAGGAAGGACAGGAGCCCCTGCCAACCTAGAAGATGGTGCAAAATAGGATTCTCCGGTTAGAAGAAGTCTGCAGAAGAGCACCAAAGAAGATGGCTGCGGGTTCCTGCATGGTGCAGGAGATGTCTCAGATCGAGATGTTAGATGCAGGCTGTTTCCGTCACTGTATTCGTCCAACAAGCCTTAGTTTAAGGAAGATGGCGGTTTGCGTCAAAATAGTGCTGCCTGGACCCATGAGGGGCCTGGGGGCCTCAACTTGGACTGAGGAGGCAGAGGAGGCTCGCAACACTGGAGAGACCCCACAGATGACCAGGCAGCACCCATGGGAGTCCCAGGACATGGGGACAAATAAGATGCAAATTGCGGTTGGTGCAGCACAACAAAAGAAGCTCCCACGCCGCCGAGGAACAACTCAACAAGTTGTGCGTCGCAGGATGGAGTCCTGGGCTCCTTGTGCTTCTGTGCATGAAGGATTCTTGGAAGAAGTGCACAGAAGCCCAAGGAGCTAGAGTTGACGCTGTGCACAGGGCTACTGTCGCAAACCGGGATGGCAAGCTCTTACCTCCTCCAAATTTGGACAGTCTGTGCTGTGTTGGTCCACCACCTGTGTTCCAGAGAGCATGCTCGTCACCAGGAGAGGAGTCCCAGAGAACCGGTCCTCGTCTTAGAAGGTGCCTGCAGGAGCAGGGAAGTGACTCCGTCACTCCACGGGAGATTCCTTCAGTTCCTCAGGTGGAGGGTGAAGACAGGGAGTCCTCAGAGCATGCACACCTTGGACACTTTTGCAAATGCTGGCTGGAGCTGAAGTTGCAGGTCCCAGGAATCGACCTGGATACTTTGTATCAGCTGCAGCGGTTCCTGGAGAAGTCTGCAGTTGATCCGGCAGTCAGAAGCTGAAGCAGAGGATACAGAGGATTCCTGGAGGAGTCTTGCAAGCTGAATATGAAGAGACACCCACAGGAGAGACCCTAAATAGCCCTGAGAGGGGGTTTGGCTACCTACCCAGGTATGGAGGGGTCTCTAATGTCACCTGCTGGCACTGGCCAGTCAGAGATCTCCAGAGTGTCCCCACACCTTGGAAAACAAGATGGCTAATGCCAGGGACACACTTGAGGAACTCTGGGCACCACCCCTGGGGTGGTGATGGACAGGGGACTGGTCACTCCCCTTTCCTTTGTCCAGTTTCATGCCAGAGCAGGGACTAGGGGTAATCCCTGAACCATTCTAGACTGGCTTATGCAAGGAGGGCACCATCTATGCCCTTCAAAGCATTTCCAGAGGCTCTAGGAGGTTACCCCTCCCAAGCCCGTAGCACATATTTCCAAAGGGAGAGGGTGTAACACCCTCCTCCCAAAGGAAATGCATTGTTCTGCCTTCCTGGGACTGAGCTGCTCAGACTCCAGGAGGGCAGAACCCTGTCTGTGAGGTGGCAGCAGCTGTAGCTGCAGTGCAAGCCTCAGAGAGCTGGTTTGGCAGTACTGGGAGTCCATGGTGGAGCCCCCAAGATGCATGGGATTGGTCCCCCAATACCATTTTTTGAATGGGGGGACAATTCCATGATCGACGACACCTTACATGGCCATATTCAGAGTTACCATTGTGAAGCTACATATAGGTATTGACCTATATCTAGTGCAGATGTGTAATGGTGTAGTGTGGTTAGTTTTACGTATCCTTTGCGCATTAGCTTCAGGCTTTAGGCCTTTGTGCACTTTGCCCTGAATGTATTTTATTCATTTGCTGACAGCTTAGAGCCTCTGTGCACTTTGCTCTAAATGCTTTTTATTAGGCTTCGTACTGTTATTTTTCAAATAGCCAGTTCTACGGTGTTGTTTTTTATTCATATCACACTGTTTTGCCTACTTCAGCACTGGAGTTCTCCATAACATATTCACTCTGTGCTTCAGTCAAGGATACAGTCTGGTATATTGCCGATAGACGTGGTAGGAGTTTAGATTTGGCATTCCTGCGTAGGGACATTTTGTGATCATGATGATATGTTAGTTATAAAATCACTTCCTTGTCCCAATACACGCAAGAGGGAGATTCCGACCAGGGAACCACAACTAGACGCTGACTGCTTTGTTGCAGATGCTGAACCAGATCACAGGCCTTTGCTCAGGTATGAGGGCTGATGTCTCCCCAGTGATTCAGAAAGGCAAGCTAGAAGCTTAACATGCTGTGCTCTAAATAGAACAAGCAGAGGGAGAGTAGAAACAGTTAGGCACTATGATAGCTTTGTTCTTATGTTTTACTCTCCTGGTGACTATTTCAATCCTACTGTGTTGTATTGTTCTGGTTATTGTGGCTCACGCCTTATTATCTAAAATACAGTTGTTTTATTAAAACATTATATAAAACGTATACTGTCTTTGTCATTTGTATATGAGATCATATTGTAAATGAGAGAGTTGGTTTGGATCTGAGTGACCACGACTTCCCTGAGAAGTTCCAAAGATGTCATGCGCTCGGCTGCCCAATCATTTCTTCCCCGTGGGAGAAATGAGGCACTGCTAGTTAGCCGGAGCAAACACCGGATTTAGGGTGACAGAGTTCCTTACACGTGGGTCAGACTCAGTCCCCCACACCGTTATCGATCCTGCTGCCTAGAAATCCAGTAGTCTCATTTAGGATAATTAGAGCCCACGCGACAATGGTATCCCCGCACTCACGAAGTCCGGGTAATTGGCCCTGGACAGCGTGGGGGCACCTTTACTAGTGCAAAGGTGCTCTCACTCTTAGTAACTTTGCACCTAGCCTTCAGTAAATGAAAGTTGGACATGTAGGTGACTTATAAGTTACTTAAGTGCAGTGAAAATGGTTGTGAAATAGTGTGGACACTAATTTACTCAGGCTGCAATGGCAGTCTTGAAGAAAGGTTTGTCTGAGCTCATTATGGGTGGTAAAAGAAATGCTGCAGCCCTTAACAATCTCCGGGAACCCCAATGCCCTGGGTACCTAGGTACAATATACTAGGGACTTATAAGTGGGGTCCAGTGTGCCAAATGGAAACTATAGTTACTAATTTGGAAGCAGAGAGAGCATAAGCACTGGAGTTCTGGTTAGCAGAACTTCAGTGACATGGTTAAGCACTACTAACAACACAAACATTAGGCCACAAACTATGAGCACCTGGGTCCTGGTCAGCAGGATCCCAGTGAGACAGGCAAAACATACTGCTAAATAGGGTTTTAACTATGAGCACTGGGGTCCTGGCTAGCAGGATCCCAGTGAGACAGTAAAAACACACTGACACACACTCACGAACAGGTCAAACGTGGGGGTAACCATGTTAGAAAGAGGCTACTTTCTCACAGCATGATGGCATTAAGGGGGCTCTAAGGGGCGCAAGAAAAGTGGCACTGCACTAGGTGCAGCGCCACTTTTCATAAATCTGCCCCTTTGTTTTTTAAAATAGTTGCATGAATACTCATCAAACAGAGGCAAAGTTATTAGCAAAACAAAACATTATCTATATCTGTCCGTCCGTCTATCTATCTATCTATCTATCTATCTATCTATCTATCTATCTATCTATCTATCTATCTATCTATCTATCTATCTATCTATCTATCTATCTATCTATCTAACTTTTCTACAACTGTATTCATTCTTTCAACTTCAATCTTAAACCACACAATCATTACAAATTCTAAAGCTATAATTATTCCTTAAATTTATAATTCATGCCCTACCTTCAGATTGCTGTAACTTGCTCACCTCCGTACTCAGTGCTGTCAACTTGCTAGTTATGGTACATTAATATAGTACATTATCTATAACTTGTGCCTTTACAATGTACTGCCTATACACTTTTATATTACATCACTTATACCATGGGAATTCAAGGCACTCATAACAACACTTCTCACATCTCAAATGGCATAGGCCCTCATTATGACATTGGTGGTAAGTCCCGCTTACCGCCATGCTGACTGCCTCCAACATACTGCTGGCACGGCGGTTTACCGCTACCCATATTATGACACACACATAGCAATATGTCACAATACAGCCACACACACAGGTCCGCCAGCCCGAAGGTCAGTGATAAACTGGTGGTACCAAAACCCACACTGTTACGCCAACAGAACAACTCCCACAGCATTATGACCCACGAATCACATACTGATGTGCTCAAACTACACACACAAATACAAAATAACACTACATTAGACAATTCAAACTACACACACCTGACACACATACACATACCACACCCACACACCCACACCACTATAAAACACACACACACTACCCACAACCCTTTACAACTAAACAAAATTGCCAACTGAGAGAGATAGACCAAGAGCACCCACAGAACCAGAGACACAAAACACCATCACCACACACCATCCACACACCTTACAACACACACCCCAACACACCACCCCACACACCCTCACAACCACCACTCACACTACACCCCTGGCACCACAAAGACACCCCATGCGAGGTTGGGGCAACCAGAGTCACCTGCAAATGTGAAGGTACAACTGTTAGCCACACACCCACCCTTATGGCCCACACCATACCCACAAACCAACATCCACTGGGTGGGAACCATGGCTCACCAATAAGCCACACCCTGTGCCTCTGGAGTTGAGCCATCACATATGGGATGCTGCTATTCCGCAGGATTAAGGCATCATGCACAGACCCAGGATACTTTGCATTGAAATGGGAGATGTACTAGTCCGCCAGGCACACCTTCTGTACATTCATAGAGTGGAAACTCTTCTGATTTCTGAACACCTGTTCATTCTGGTGGGGGGGGACAAATGCACTATGTGTTCCATCAGTTGCCCTAATAATGTTGGGGATATGTCCCATTGCATAGAAGTCAGCTTTCACTGTGGCCAAATCCTCCACCTCGGGAATTCAATGTAGCTGCGCAAGTGTTTTATCAGGGCAGACAACACTCTGGTCAACACTATTGAGAACATTGGCTGTGACATTCCTGCTGCCAAGCCCACTGTCACTTGGAAGGAGCCAGTTGCCAAGAAATGGAGCACTGAGAGGACTTGCACAAGAGGGGGGATCCTGGTGGGCTGACGGATAGTAGATATCAGGTCAGGCTCCAATTGGGCACACAGCTCTGTGATTGTGGCCCTGTCAAGTCTATAGGTGAGGATGATGTGCCTGTCCTCCATTGTTGCCAAGTCCACCAGGGGTCTGTACACGGGGGATGCCTCCATCTCCTATTTATCCACATCGGTTGTAATCTAGGGGGCAAAACGGTGAGCAGCTGGTCAGTATTCCGCATTTCCAAACACTACACCGTATTGCATGTTGTGACTGTAACAGTATATTGTTGTATAGGCCCAAATGGTGCATATGTGTACTGTGACGCAGTTATGTGCCATGGCCTGCCCCCCCTGAAATGGCATCCCCCTGTCCTGAATGGAGGGACATGTGGAAATGAGGTAATTCCGCTGACGTTGTGTGCCGTTGAGGGAGGCCGTCGAGTACCGCCGTGCAACTCCTCATTGGTTAACATTGGGCCCTATGGGTACAGTGGCCAATGGTGATGTACGCCGGTGGTGACGGTGCACACCGCCGTGGACATGACTGCCTTTTCTATCGTTTCACTCACTTGCTACCTGACCTTCAACAGGAGAGGACCAACACTGCAAGTGCTGCTGTGACCTGTATCTGAAACCGACCATGGCTCGTGTCACTGGGGAAAGGGCCCCTGCCTTCACCGCTGCTGAGTTAGAGAGACTGGTGGATGGGGTCCTACCCCAGTACCGAATGCTGTATGGGCCTCCAGACCAACAGGTGAGTAGACTGTGAGCACGATGCATGGGGCATGAATGCATGGAGTGCTGTGGCTGAGGGCCTCGTGTAAGGGGGTGTTGGTGGAAGGGTCCTGGGCAGTGTGGTGCATGTATGGTGGGCAATGTCTGTGTGTAAGGGGATGTCAGGGCTATGGTGGAACATGAATGTAACAGTCCTGACAGTCTGACTGATACCTTTTTACTATGTATTTTTCTGCAGGTCAGCGCCCATCAGAAAAAGGGTATATGGCGTGCTATCGCCAAGGAGGTGCGGACCCTGTGGGTCTATGGCAGGCAGAGCACCGACAGTCGCAAACGGTGGGAGGACCTGAGACACTGGGCAAGGAAGATGGCGGAGGCCCAGCAGGGGATGGTCTACAAACGAGGAAGGGGTGCCCGTCAAACCCTGACCCTCCTCATGGCCCAGATACTGGCGGTGGCCAATCCGGAGCTGGATGGGCACTTGAGGGCATCACAGCAGCCACAAGGGGATGAGTACAGTTTCCCAATATACTACTTGTGCGGGGTGGGGTGGACTCCGAGTGGGGGATGTTTGCCTGTGGGTGCCCCTAGGCCAGGCCGTACATCGCAGGGTAGGTCCCATGTTGGGCAGGGTATGATGTGAACCACCCCCAACCAAGCTAATAGGCATCCACTACTCGGCAGGGGTCTGTTGGTCTCAGGTATGCTGCTATTGGCATTAGGTATTCCTGACCATGGCCCGGTAACTAGCATTGTGACTGTTAGCGCATTGCCTAATGCATAGGGCTGTTCCCTGTGTGTGTGTGTGTCGTCTACGCCAACAGTGGTGTTGGAGCAGCCATTGACCAAGTGTGTCCTTTGTCTCTTCCCCCCCTTTTTGTTTTGTCACCCTGTGTTTATGTGCATTAGCATCATCTGGCGGAGGAGCAGAGGCACCGGCGACGGAGGGAGCTGCATCCCACATGGCCCACGAGGCCGAATCCACCGACGGTGAGGGCACCAGAAGGACAGAGGGCGAGGGGAGCACCACGACAGAGACTGGAGGGGACAGTTCGGACACTGATACCACCTCTGATGGAAGCTCCCTGGTGGTGGAGGGCACCTCTGTGGCCACCCCAACTACAGGTACAGCCACCACCCCGTACCAGCACTGCCCTCCCAGCAGCCCCTCAGCGTGTTTCCCGTGCACGCTCACCCAGGAGGGTAGGCATCTCCTTCCCCCCAGGCACCTCAGGCCCTCCCCCAGTCAGCCCTGCTGCCCTGAGTGAGGAGGCTATTGACCTCCTGTGATCCATCTCTGTTGGGCAGTCAACCATTGTGAATGCCATCCATGGGCTAGCAGCCCATTTGCAACAAACAAATGCATTCCTGGCGGGCATTCACTCTGGCATGATGGCCCAACAGAGATCAATCCAGGTTCTGGCCTCCTCTCTGATGGCAGCCATTGTCCCTGTTTCCAGCCTCCCCCCTCAAACCTCCTCTACCCAGTCCCATTCCCCTCAACCCCAACCTATCCCAAGCACACAGGCAGACCAGCATGCACCCAGGACACCACACAGGAGTGGCTCAGGCAAACACAAGCACCACACATCATCCCACAGGCACGCATGCAAACACCATCCAGATGCAGACATACCAATATCCACTGCCTCCACTGTGTCCCCCTCCTCCTCCTCCTCCACCTTCCTCCCAGTAACATCTCCACTTACACCTGCATGCACTACATTCTCATCCACTACCTCCATCATCAGCATGCCTATCACTACACACCCCTCACTGGCAGTCACCACCCCCATATCCATGCACACGTCCTCTCCCACTGTGTCTGTACCTTCTCCTCCCAAAGTACACAAAAGCAAGCACTCAGACACCCAACAGCCATCCACCTCACAACAGCATCCAGCCTATGAACTTGCACCCAAACACAGCAGACAGACACCTCCTACAACCACTTTCTCTTCCTCCACTCCCAAACCTTCACCATCTTCCCGCCCCAATGTCCCTAAGAAGTTTTTCCTCGCCACCGTTGACCTCTTCCATACCCTTCCTCCTCCCGTCCTTCATGCATGGCGAGGGTGGTCAGATCCCAGGCGAGCACCTCAGCCACCCAGTCCACGGCCACAGTAGTGTCGACAGCTACTGCAGGTGGAATGGATCCTGGGAATCAGCCAGCAGCATTGAAAGTTTGCCTGCACCAGGTGCATCTAGGAAGGTCAAGGAGGCACCACCAGCTGCGAAAGGGAAGGGCAAGGAGGCACAACCACCTGCAAAAGAGAGGGCAAGGAGGCACCACCAGCTGCGAGAGGGAAGGGCAAGGAAGCACCACCAGCTGCGAAAGGGAAGGGCAAGGAGGTACCATCAGCTGCGAAAGGGAAGGGGAAGGGGCCTGCACCTGCAGGCAGGAAGGACAGGAGGCCTGGTGCTGGGACTCATTCAGTGCCCCCACCACCAACTACATCAGTTCAGCCATCCGAGGCTGCAGGGGATGGGCTGGAGCCTCCCCCCATCACTGCCAGCACCACCACCAGCACCACTGCCAGCAGCAGCAGCCCCAGTGGGCAGTCATCCGAGGCTGCAGGGAAAGGGCTGGAGCCTCCCCCGCCACTGCCAGCACCACCACCAGCACCACTGCCAGCAGCAGCAGCCCCAGTGGGCAGCCACCCGAGGCTGCAGGGAAAGGGCTGGAGCCTCCCCCCGCCACTGCCAGCAGCGCCACCAGCACCACTGCCAGCAGCAGGCTGCCCCAGTGGGTAGCCGTCCCAGGCTGCAGGGGAAGGACTGGAGCCTCCCCCCACCACTGATAGCACCGCCACCAGCACCACTGCCACCAGCAGCAGCCCCAGTGGGCAGCCATCCGAGGCTGCAGGGAAAGGGCTGGAGCCTCCCCCCGCCACTGCCAGCAGCGCCACCAGCACCACTGCCAGCAGCCCCAGTGGGTAGCCGTCCCAGGCTGCAGGGGAAGGACTGGAGCCTCCCCCCACCACTGCCAGCACCGCCACCAGCAGCAGCAGCCCCAGTGGGCAGCCGTCCGAGGCTGTAGGGGAAGGGCTGGAGCCGCCACCAGCACCGCTACCAGTAGCTGCAGCCCCAGTGGGCAGCCGAGCAAAGCTGCAGGGGAAGGGCTGGAGCCTACCCCCACCACTGCCAGCCCCGACACCAGCCCCGCCACTGCCACCACTGAGCAGCCGTCACCACCGGCGCGCAGTGTCTAGTACTGCCTCCATGGGCTGTAGTGTGTCCTGGACCCTGCAAATCCTGTAGATGTGACGTTCAGGTGAGAGACTGGGACCTTGCACTCCCCAAGACCTGCATCACAGGGCACAATGCCCCCACCAGAACCAGTGGAAGAAGCCATCCACTCACCCCATCCTTCCCAGGATGAAGCACACTGGGCACAAGGCCCCCTCCAGAACCAGTGGAAGAAGCCATCCACTCATACCATCCTGCCCAGGATGAAGCACACTGGGCACAATGCCCCCTCTAGAACCAGGGAAAGAAGCCATCTAGTCACCCCATCTTTCCCAGGATGAAGCACACTGAGCACAAGGTCCCCTCCAAAGGGGAAGAAGCCATCCACTCACCCCATCCTTCCCAGGATGAAGCACACTGGGCACAAAACCCCCTCCAGAACCAGTGGAAGAAGCCATCCACTCACCCCGTCCTTCCCAGGATGAAGCACACTGGGCACAATGCCCCCTCCAGAACCAGTAGAAGAAGCCATCCACTCACCCCATCCTTCCCAGGATGAAGCAAACTGGGCACAATACCACCTCCAGAACCAGTGGAAGAAGCCATCCACTCACCCCATCCTTCCAGGATGAAGCACACTGGGCACAATGCACCCTCCAGAACCAGTGGAGAAGCTCTTCCCAAGACCAAACAGTGGGCAAACCACCCACTTGAGAGACTGTGGGCTTGCACTCCCCAGGACCAAGCAGTGGGCAAACCACCCACTTGAGAGACTGTGGCCGTGCACTCCCCAGGACAGCACACAGGTCATGTAGCCCCCTCCAGGACCAGTGGCGTTGTACCATCTTTTGGCTGAGGTGCTCCCACTTCCCCGTCCCCCTGAGGTACCTGTGTATTTTCTACCTGATGCCCCTATAGTGTTCTCTCCGTGTTGTTGCAGGAGTGAGGTGGGGCCCTGGCCTATATGATGTGGCCCTGTGGCCCACGAACATTGAGAACTGGGCAGTGTCGCTACATTTGTAAATATGTATATATGTTTGTATTTTGATGCACTTATTCATGTTATTTTATCGTATTACACTCACTTCCTTCCAATCATTTTGTCCTTGCATTATTCCTCAGGGGTACGGGATGTATATGTAATGTTACAGCATCTGGTTGTGTGTATGGTGTTGGGGTGGGGGTGTTGCGTGTTGCGTGTGTGTGTCACTCTCTTTTTCCTCCCCCCCCCCATGTGTGTCATATTACTGTGGGTGGAACATTGTCTTCCGCCTGGCTGTTGGCAGTTACCGCCATGGTGCTTGTTGATACCGCTGTGGCTGTCGGTGTGTTAAAGTGGCTGTCTGTCTGGGTGGTTCCCGCCGTGGTCATAATTCCATTTTTGTTACCACCGGCCTGTTGGCGGTATTACCACCGCTTTATCACTGAACGCCAGGGTTGTAATGAGGGCCATAGTTTGTGAGCAAATGATGCATGGTAAAGTGGTGAGTTATAGTTATTGTACTGTGCTAGTGAGTTTAAAACTCTGGGGGTCATTCTGACCCCAGCGGGCGGTGGGAGCCGCCCGCCTGGAGGGAACCGCCAGAATACCGCTGCGCGGTCAAAAGACCGCCGCGGGTATTCTGGGTTTCCCACTGGGCTGGCGGGCGACCGCCAAAAGGCCGCCCGCCAGCCCAGTGGGAAACACCCCTCCATGAGGATGCCGGGTCCGAATGGAGCCGGCGGAGTGGAGGATGTGCGACGGGTGCAGTGGCACCCGTCGCGTATTTCAGTGTCTGCAAAGCAGACACTGAAATACAAAGTGGGGCCCTCTTACGGGGGCCCCTGCAGTGCCCATGCCATTGGCATGGGCACTGCAGGGGCCCCCAGGGGCCCCACAACACCCCTCACCGCCATCCTGTTCCTGGCGGTCGGAACCGCCAGGAACAGGATGGCGGTGAGGGGGTCGGAATCCCCCATGGCAGCGGAAAACCGGCAGGACACCGCCGGTTTTCCTGTTCTGACCGCGGCCAAACTGCTGCGGTCAGAATGCCCTGCGGGGCACCGCCAGCCTGTTGGCGGTGCTCCCGCCGACCCCGGCCCCGGCGGTCCTTGACCGCCAGGGTCGGAATGACCCCCTCTGTGTGCATAATGCTACATTTTAGTAATTTGAAGGTAGAATGTAAATTGTAAATTTAAGGTACAACTATAACTTTTGTGTTTCCAATGTTGGTGTAGTTTAAGATTGGTTTGTATAGAAAGAATAAATAAAGTTAAGGTAACTTGAAATGGTGAGTAAATTATTTAAGGTTTAACTATCACTTTACAATTTGTAATGTTTGTGGAGTTTAAGTTTTGGCTGTATAGAAAGAATAAATAAAGTTTTTCCAACTACAACTAAGCTTTAACATTAGTTTTTTTTCATTGAATTTGTGTTTTTAATTTATTTATTAACATATTACAAAGTAAATCCATCATTCCTTTCCTGTTTACACAGTGGCTGGAAGTGGGGTGAAGTAGAGTGGCAAGGAATGAAGTGGGGAGGGGTGAAGTAGGGTAACTTGAAGTGGGGTTCAGTGGTCTGCTGTAGAGTGGAGTGGTGTAAAGAAGATTGCAGTAGACTGGAGTGGAGTAGAGTGAAATAGTGTACAACACAGTGGAGTAGAGTGCAGTTTCAGTGGCATACAGTGGAGTGGCATAGAGTGGAATTGCATAGCTTGGTGGCAGAGAGTGGAATGAAGTATAGTGGGATTGCATAGAGTGGAGTAATGTAGAGTGGCGTGGCATTGAGTGAATCAGCGTAGAGTGCAATGGCGTGGAAAGGCGTACTGTGGTATAGAGTTGACATAGCATGGCGAGCGTTGCAGTGGATTGAGGTAGAGTGAAGTGACATAGAGTGGAATAGCATACAGTGGAGTGGCATAGAGGTGAGTGGCAAAGAGTGGAGTGGTGTACCGTGGAACTATGTTGAGTGGACTGGCATAGAGTGGAATGGCATAGAGTTGAATGGCATAGAGTGGAGAGGCAAAGAATGGAGTGCGGTGGAATGGCATAGAGTGGAGGGGCGGTGAGTTGAATATCAAAGGGTGCATAGAGTAGAGTGGTGTAGAGTGGTATAGATCTGAGTGGGGTGTCATACAGTGGAGTAGAGTGGTGTGTCATAGTGTGACTGTGGTACAGGGTGGAATGGTGCAGAGTGAAGCAGAATGGTATAGAGTAGAGTGACTTACAGTGGAGTGATGTGTGATAGAGTGGAGTGACATGTTGTACAGTGGAGAGGAGAGGCATGTTGTATGATAGAGTGTTATAGGAGGAGTTATGTGTCATAAAGTGGAGTGGCACATAGTATGGTGAAGTAGAGGGGTCTCTTGTGTCATAGAGTGTAATTTAAACAGACCTAATAAGAAAATGGCTGAACAAATGTAGATGAACATTTTCTAGAATATCAATTATGGGATGGACAGGATCCTTTTTAGTAGTAGATCTATATTGTTAGCGTAGTGTTAAAGTTATAAGACACAAAAACATAGATATATATTGGGCTGCATTATTACGCAGTAACTTCATGGTATACTGCAGTTTATCACAATAAGAAACAAGCATTTGCAATGTAATAGGTCTTGTATTTTCTTGAGTTAGAGCTATTGGCATTGTATATTCATAACTGGTCTTTTCTTGCCACATAAATTGGTCAATCCTGCCTCATAATTTCATATTTTTCTGCATATAATTCCAGTAGCCCTGGATATAACTAAAACACTTCAATTTATCTTATTCTTCTATCTGCAGACAAAAAATTACAATGTTGCCATTTAGCATCCTACTTTAAATCTGCCATTCTAATTCCAATAGACTACCACATTCACCACACCACCAGCAGAGTTGCTGACTGGTTTACATAACTCCCCCAAAAAGTTACAAGACAGACACAGAAGAGAAATAAACTAGAAGGGTCACCAAAACACACGAAGAGTGTTCAAACAGGTATAATGTAAAAAGGATGTTAAATTGTTCTGAATCATGGTCATAATTGTAATAAAGAGAGATTACTAAACATATACAATTATCATATAAACCTTTATCATAAATAACCTTTTGCCATTAGACGGTGGTGCTAAAAACAGTCCCTAGAGGGCACCATAACAAAAATATCATTTGTAAGAAACATGGTCATGTAACCATATTGTCAGCCCCAAGATGGGATAGTCCCAGGAAAAAAACAGGAGAAAGTAATGTAGTTCAACCATATACTTAGCCTCTAAAGAGTACATTTAGGACTAGCAGACTTACTTAAATGATATTACAAATAAGCCCTTTAAAACAAAACTTCTCCCAGCTGTAAAACAAAAGTTGTAACCATGTCAAAGCTAAAAAGACACTGAAAGGTGGAAGGGGTCATTATTTTGGGGTCCCCACTAACCTAGTGTAGGGACCTAGAGATGATGTAGACAAAAAGAGAGTTTTGAAGGTGGACCCATTGTCCTGGGACCACCACACACTGAGTTATGAGCAAAAATGTTTTGTGAAAGTAATGCCCTGCAAAGCATTATGCGATAAGATTTTGTGCCACAAATATTATAGTATGTTGACTGCAGAAGAAAGTAAAGCAGCATAACCATATTTTTACCCCCCAAGGACCTAGTACATTATACATTTTCAAGGCTAGCAAGACTATTTAAATGGTATTACAAACAAGGCCCATAAAACATAATTTCTTTCAGCTATAAAACAAAAGCTCCAGCCATGAGAAAGTTTAAAAAGATAATGAATGGTGTTTGGGTTATTATTTTGGAGTCCCCACTAACATAGTGTAGGGACTCAGAGATGATGTAGATAGAAAGATCACATTGTGGTCAATGTTTTGTAGGTGGTCCCATTGTCCTAGGACTACCAGAGGCTTAGTTAGTAGTAAACATGTTTTGTAAAAGTATTGCCCTGCAAAACATTTTGGGCCAAGTTACCGTGCCATGAATATTTTAATATGTTGAAATGACTATAATGCTAATAACAGCTCCTTGAGAACACCACAATGAAAATAGCATTTGTAATAAACATGGTCATGTAACCATATAGTTAGCCCTTAGATAGCATAACCACACAGAAAATGGCAAAATATCCAGTGTAACCACATATTGAGCCCCTAGAGAGCATAGTGCATTACATAGATTCAGGAGTAGCAGGCCTATAACAAAGATATGACAAACAAGTCCCTCAAAGCACAAGCTACTCCTAGCTGTAAAACAAAAGTTCCATCCATGAGAGCACTTCAACAGATACAGAATGTTGAAAGGGGTAATTATTTTGGGGTCCCCACTAACCAAGTGTGGGGACCCAAAGATGATGTAGACAGAAAGAGCACATTGTCGCAAACATTTTGGAAGCGGTTCCATTGTCCCAGGACCACTATATCCTGAGTTTTAAGCAAAAATGTTTTGTAAAAGTAATGCCCTGCAAAGCAATACGGGGCAAGTTTCCCGAGCACAGTAAATGTTGTAATATCAGCTCCACGGCTGTGCCAGGAGGGCCGCTTTCACTTTGAGGATTTCTGTTTTACATAAAGCATTCACCAATTTTAAGTGCTTTGAGGGGCAAGCCACAAGAAATTACTCTGGTGAAGTAACTGTGAACAATGTGACCAGCACTCCATTACTGTTGATCGAGTTCATGCTGTTGTGCATAAAATAGAACAGAAATAGTTCACCAAAATGAAAAATATCGGCAATAGTGTAATAATCCATGCAACAGGGGCAGTCTGCAAGGTGTGCCAAAAACAGTTTCAAGGCGGTACAAACGTAAAGCATTTACCAATTACATCAAATGATTTTTGAAAGGCAAGACCACAAACCAGTGAAAGTGATGGGTGTGACATGGGCGTGGTTAAAAGCCCACAATACTTACAGCAGGTCAAAGCACTTGCAGGCTTGACCTAAAAATTATACAATTGGGTAATGAAAATTTAAAGTAGCCATTTTGTTTACACCCAACTTAGGGCCGCATTATGATTTTGGTGGTCCGATACACCAAAGCAACGGGAATGAGACCACCATCATACCAGCAGCCTCACCGTTTGTTGTATTACGATGTTTCCACCAGGCTGAATGCTGGAAACATGTATTATGATGTTTCCACCAGTTAGCCCATCAGAAACAGTGCCACAGCACCCTCGGAATGAACACTGCCTGCAGAGCAGACAGTTCACATTCCGACAGTGCTAGCAGGGGGGCTCCTGCACTGCCCATGCCATGGGCAGCGCAACAATCCCCTGTGGCCCCCAGCGCTGGCTTTCTGCCAGCCTTTCTATGACAGATAAAATGCAATGGAAAGGGTGGCGGAAAGTGGACATGCTGTCATGGGCACTGCCGTGGCTGACTATAACTATGACCGCCACCACCCCATTGGGCCCAGGATCCCGGTGGTGGCGGCAGTCCCCTGGCAGTCCGAAAACTAGGGTTGTAATCTGGCAATCAGACCACCAGGAGTGCAGTGGTCCGACTGCCGCTGTGAGTAAGGTGCTTAGTCTGCTTTCTTGGTTTTAAGTGAAAAAATAGTGTCCAACTTTATTTTAATTGCACAGGAAGGAATGAAACAGTTTAGGTAAGTATGTAAAGGTAAGACAAAATAGTTTGATCACTTTATATATTGAAAAAAAAAGTTTATGGAGGGCCTCACAAGTACCTAGAAAGTACAGCGGTTACAGAAAAACAAAATATATGTAAAAACATTAAAAATATACTGCAGTACACTACATTTCTAAATTTCTGAATAGTGGGGTACAGTGTATTTTTGATTGCTTTGCAAATTATTTTATTGGAAATTTTTAAATACCACAGTACTTCCTAAGTAGTACAGTGGCATTCTATAAACTCTTTTTTTTAAATGAAATATGTGAAAGAAAAAAATACACTGTACTACTGTATATTTGTGAAATATAGCGAAGTATTGTGTATTTTAACTTTTTTTTTACATATTTAATAACTTCATTTTGTTTTAATACAGAAGTACTTTTTAGGCAGTACGGCCGTCCTCCATAAACTTTTAAAAAAATTATATATAGTAATAAAACTACTTTTCTTTATCTTTACATACTTACCTAATTTGCCTCAATCCTTCCTATGTACTTATAAACCACCAGTGTACTGTATTTTATCTTCTAACCCATAACAAACTAGGGGGCATATTTAAGAGCCCCTAGTGCCACCTTAGCACAACCATAGTGTCATTTTTTTTATTCTAAGGCGGCGCCAAAGTGTCATTTTCCCCGGGCCGCATTGCGTCACTTTGTAAACCCTCGCGCCACATTATGCCTGCACCAGGCATAAGGTATGCAAGGGGGGGCCACTGACCATTTTGGTGCCACTTCTGTTCATAAAGTCTATAGAAATCCAATGGTGAAAAAATGTGTTCTGGGACCCCCTTTTTTCTTTGCATCCTACATTTGTAAAGTGCTTCTTGATACCTGTGAGGATTTTAAGGAGCAGGCAGGGTCTATTTGATTAGCCGAATAGCCAGGCTTCAGGGACTTTTGAAACTCTGGAATAGATGGGGAGGTCCAGAAATGAAAGGGTAGCTTGTTCTATGTCTTATCTGCTTTGCAGGAGGTGTGACCTCTGCATCTGCTACATCAGATGCGGGGGTGATGGTTAAAGAAAGGGAAGTGGAGCAGAGGTGTCTGAGTTGGGCTGATGAAAGCTCAGGCAGTGGTTCAAATCGGGGGGGTCCACAGTTGTGTAGGGCCTTGTATGCGTGGGTCAGGAGGTCGAACTGGCATCTTTTCTGTACAGGAAGGCAGTGGAGTTCCCTGAAGTAGGAGATGATGTGGGTTCATCTGGGAGATGCAGGACAAGTCTGGCTGTGGTGTTCTGTATGGTCTGTAGTCATCAGAAGAGGTGAGTTGAGGTCTCTGTGTGGAGACCGTTGCTGTATCTAGTCGGCTGGAGATGAGGGCCTGGGTGATGGTGTGTCTTTGAGCTTTTGGGAAGCCATCTGAATATCTTACAAAGCATCCAGAGGAGGAGGAGACAGAATTGACCTGAGTTGTCATGGTTATCTTGTTTTCCAGAACCATGCCTCGATTCCTAACATTGTCAGTGGGTGTAGGAGTAATTGGATGGTCTGAGGGCCACCACGATGAGTCCCATGGGAGTTTTTGTTTCTGAAGATCAGTATATCTGTTGTGTCTGTGTTGAGCTTCAGTCAGGTGTCCTTTATCCTGTTGGTGACGTCTGTCATTCAATTGTGGAATTTGGTCTTGGTGGTGTCTTCGGAGAGAGTGAGGATGGATTGTGTCCTTGGAGTAAGGTAATGTTGAGTTCATGGGATTTGACGATGCTGGCCAGAGGTGTTATATAATGTTGAAGAATGTGGGGTTCAGCAGGGATCCTTGAGGTACTCCACAGAAGATTTCCTTGGATTCAGAGGTAAAGGGGAGAAGGTGGACTTTTTGCATTCTTCTGATGAGGAAAGAGGTGATCCATCTGAGAGTGACTCCTTGGATGATAATTTTGTGCAGCCTTGTGATGAGTTTGTGGTGTAAGACCATATCGAACACTGTAGAGAAGCTGGCTCCATTCGGTTAGTCAGATGTCTGTGGTGGCAGCAGGGTTGTTGTGCTGCCTGAAGAAGTCGGTGGCACTGGACTGGGGTTTGATTTTATGTTTCTGTAGATGTTGGCGATCTTGGCATGGAAGAAGTACGCAAGGTTTTCACAGGGTTACTGTCAGGGGGTAAGGTTGTTTATTTCAGCAGAGGGGTTGGAGAAGTTTTGGATATGTTGAAGAGTTCTTTGTTGTTATTGGAGCTTGATTTGATGGTTGAGACTAAGGCCTTTTTCTTCTATTCCCTCAACTGTCTGTGGTAGAGGTTGAGGCTGTCTTGACGGTGGCCTTGTCAGTTGTGTCCATGCTGGTGCACCTTCTCCTTTCCGGTTGCTTTGTGTGTGGTTTAGCAGTTCTAAGGTCTTCAGTGTAACAGCTAGCATGTTTGGTGGACCTTTTGTGTATGTTGTGGCAAATGGGAGCAATGCTGCTGGCGCAGTGGGTGATCAAATCGTTTAAGTTTCTGACGTTGTGGTCTGGGTTGTTGAAGGAGATGGGATGGGTGGTGTTGAGGGTGTTGATCCTTCTGTCCTTTGAGACTTTGCTCCAGCTGCAGAGGTAGCCATTGGGCAGACTGGGGATGGAGGTCTGTGAACTGGTGAAATTGAAGTGGACTATGGAGTGGTTGGTCCAGGTGAGTTATGTGATGTGGCTGTACGTGATGCTGTATGTGGAGGTGAAGATGGGGTCTACCATGTGGCGTGAGGTGTAGGTGGGATCAGGGAGGAGTTAGTTGAATCTGATGTTGTTCATGCTGTGGAGGACATTGGTGGTGTTGATGTCATTGTGGTAGTTGAGATGGAAGTTGAACTCACCAAAGGAAATGTAGTTGTTGGAGTGTATGTCAAGGGAGGCTATGAAGTCATCACTGAAGTTGCAGAAGGCTGGACATGGCCTGGAGGATGGTAGGTGAGGGTGCTCCCGATGGAGGTTTTTGCCGTCTGTTTGGAGTCAGAAGTTGGGGTGTTCCATGGCTTGGGTGATGTTGTCATTTGTGGTGATGTATTGAATGAATTGCTTGTGTATGATGACAATCCCTCCCCCAGGCTTCTTGACGCAATTGTGGTGGGTGATCCTGTATTCTTTGGGTATTGCTGAGGCGATATCGGGTGCAAAAAGTGGGGTTGAGTCAGGCGCAAGAGGACACAGGTGTGAAGGTGGAGATGAGGTCCCAAATCTCAGCGTTGTGTTTGCATAATGAGCATGTGTTGAGAAGGGCACATGTCAGTTTGTGTGTTTGTTCAGGTGGTGTCTGTGGTTTGTTCGGGTGGGGCTGTTTGGTGGGCGGATGTGTGTACTGTGGCAGGTGAATTGGCAGTGAGTGCAGGTGAAAGGTGAAAGGTGAACAGTCAGAGAGGGAAAACCTGGGTGGGAAAACTCAGGCAGCCCAGGTGCCTAACATCTAAAATCCAAAGAATTCCTATCTCTGGGAATCCTAACTATAACTGCAGAGTGGCTACTGATGCATATGCATGTATTTCCCATTTTAATTCCCGTAGGAATTTCAGACACGACTACAGCTCAAACTGCTGGATGAAATTACACCACATTTTCCAGAAAGGTAGCTCTCGATCCAGAAAGAGTACTTCTTGTTATTTGATGTAAATCAGTTCAGTAGTTTTTGAAATATTAAAAGAAAACCAAATTTGTATAGCAGAGGCGCAAAGGCTTTGTGAATACTCCAGATCTTGTGCAGGTATGTGATTGGTTGCCATACTTCAAACAGGAAGTGTTGACAGCCATTTTTAGACTCAGTTTTAGCTGAGTCTCAAAAAAACAAACAAAAATGAAAAGGTAGCAGGGTATTTTTACCCTACTTATCTTGCCTTGTTGCAGGGGTCCCCTAGGGACTCCCCAAAGGTTAAAAGCAGCAAATCCACAAATTTAACCTTGATTTTGTTTAAAAAAAGTAAGTGCGGTCTGCCGCGCTTGCATTTTCTGTGCCTCGAGTGGGCCAGGTACCAGTGGCGCAGCATAAAAATAGGAGCAGGGCACACAGGGCCCCCCTTCTAGGACTTATGAAAGCCCCGGGGACCACCACCTCCCAGGACACTCTTTTTAATGTATACAGGGGGTGCCAGTGTGACATCGCCTGCACCTCAGGGACCACCACCTCCCCACGAAAATCTTTATAAATTAATGCAGGTGCCTGCACGCACCCCCAAAAGCCGCAGGGATCACCACCTCCCCAGGGCTAAACATACAATTAATGCAGGGGGGCCACCTCTGCAAGGCCAAAATAAGATAATTTAGGGGGTCTGTTGCGGACCCCCGGGGACCACAACCATCCCAGGGCTAAGTACTACAACGGAGGAGGGCTGCATAGCCCCCCTCATGGAGCCATCAATGGCCCTGGGGCCCACCACCCCCCCCCCAGGGCTGGTTCCTACCTCCAGAGGTCCCCACCCTTAGGTGGTTGCTGTTTGCTTGGTGTGAGCTGGCAGCCCCCACCAAGCAAAAGCAAATATAACTTCACTTTTTGCAAGTAAGAGCTGTCAAACATCTCCTGGTTGCAGAACGTGGAATTTTCATCTTTTGCCCTGCAGCAAATATGCATGCAGGGGAACACTTGAAAACATTGCTCTTGTAAGCAGGGACCTGCTATTTAGACCAGGTCCCTGTTTGCAGGAGCAATGCCAGCTCCTGCAGGATCTGGGGACCCAGCTAGTACCGCTGGGCCTTCAGTCTCTCTCCTGGGTCCTGTCACTCTCTCTCTCTCTTCCATTCCATAATGGGATGGAAGACAGAAAGAGAGATTGTTATTGCAATGGTCTCTCCATACAATAACTTCAAAGTGCGACACTACCAAGATTTTTGGTTCAACTATTATAGTTATGTTTTGAACAAAAGAAAAATAGAGTCACTTCTCGCCTACTGCTAAAGCTATTGGACTGTCACTCATTAGGTTTAAGGTTCAAATCCTGGTATCTTATGCACTGTGTCTGTTTATTTACTAGTGTTTTGACTATTTAACATTTACATCTTTTTTCCATCAATATCTTTGGGTCACATATTTGTCTGGAAAGTGCATAGCAAAGAGACACCTGTGACCTAGAGGTTAAGGTCTCAGATCCCCACCCTGAAGGTTGTGGGTTCCAGTCTAGATGTGTCACTAATTATATTCCTGCTTCAATTACTTTCAAATTTAAATATTTAAGAGATATACCGAAATGTAATCACACTCTTTTTACTTGACAAATTGACAAATACATTTTTCTTTTCAATTTGTCCTAAAATATCTCATTCTAAGTATATACTTCATCAAAGTCTAGAAAAACTCTTTTCGTGGTTCTAGGAGGTTGGCTACAAAGTCTGGCCACAGGCCAGGCCCTGTGGCCAAACCCCACCACAGGCCAGGCCCTGCGGCCAACCCCCACCACACATAGCGGATGACTGTGTATAGTGCTTTGTTGGGTGGTTATGAGGGTTGGCTACAAGGCCTGGCCACAGGCCTGATCCTGCAGCCAACCTGCACCATGCATGGCCCAAATGCCATGGTGTGGTGGCTCAGGGTTGGGAAGTTATTGGGGCTTTGCCACCTATGGAACCAAACAAATTATATATTATTTAACATTTTGCTGCAAATTCACATGCACATATTAAACCCCCCTGAGTTGGGCCAGGGCACAAAGGTCAGCACAAAGGATTTGTTAGAAGAGAAGGGATTTGGCCATGCTCCCTGTGCATTTTTTCATGCCACAGGGACTCCATCCCCAGTGGTTGATGTGGTTTTATTAAGCGGAGGGTCAATTTTTGTAATTAAGTGGAGTAGGGCATGTAAACCTCCTCCGTCAACCTCTTTAGACCCCATGCCCCTGAGCCGTTTCAAATGTAGTAGAGGTGGGTATGTGTGAGATTCCCCTCTGCAAGTCTAGACCAGCCCGGGGACCCCATTCCACAGAGCCTGATACTCGGCAATGTGGTTCCCTGCCCGGGGGAGTGCAGGAATACCTTACTCATGTTCTCCCAGGCAGAAAACAGAAGGTTGCTCCCATCTAGCAGGAGCAGATAAAAATGCTGCTCCCACTTGGAAAGGTTTTGGCTCATGCCAGAAGCAACTACAGTGTTGGCTAGGGCTGATGAGGCCACCATTGTGGGTGCCACAAATGAGCACTGGGGTACCATTCTAAATATAAAAAATGGCCGAATCCCTCTAATGGAGCAGACTGGGCACCCATTTTACAATAAAAAGCCAGCTGTCATCTGCATCCACATTAGAGGCTGGTTGGGGAGCCGACTGGGGCTGCTGGGGCCTTGGGGCTCCCCCTTCAGCTCCCAGCAAAAAATAAATCTGTGGGTGTTGCATGTGGAACCCGAACACACAAACATTCTTTTAAAAAATAGCAAAAAGTGAATACTAAATGAGTGGTCAGACCTCCTCATTTTTTATTCACTGTTTCTGGCAAGGAGTGTCTCATAGTCCCTAGGACATTTTAGAACAATACGTCTTCGTGTCGGTAGTGCCCCTAAAAGAGGCAGGGGCACCAGCAAGCATTTTGTAATGTTGTAGAGGGCTGCAGGAAGTGCAACAGCCTCCAGCAACAGTAGAAAAAAAGTACATCTCCTGGGTTATTAAAATCATGACGCCAGGAGAGCTTACCATATTTTTCTGCGGCACTCCTAGTTGGAGAGCTATGCTTTACAGCTAGAGAGCAAGGTCTCCTTGTGTTTATTTTTAAGACTGCATTTTGTGGGCTGAAAATGTTAAAAAAAGAATGTATTATAACACTTTTTACAGCAATCACATTCATTAAACATTGCATTGAGTTAATTAATGAATATTTCCATTTGATTATAGTTACTGATGATTTTTAGACAAAGTTGATAGATCTGCTTTATATGTTGATATGTTAATCCCTTGTTAAACGCCAATAATCCACTTTTTTAATTTGGTTTTCTGACCCTTTGGCAAAGTCAGTAAGTCTGCCTGATTTATAAGAACACCTTTTAATATTGTAACATCACTTAGTTAGCCTGTGAGGGTTTGGCTGAGGGTTGGTCATAGGCCAAAACCTATTCACTAAACCAAGCCATTCATAGCCAAAGACCGTGGCAGCGTTACTGTTGGGTGCCAGTGAGGGGCTGGATACAGGGCCTGGCCGGAGCCACCTCACCCTCACTATACACTTCTAATTCATTTCCATGTCACATCACTTATGACATGTTCTATAGCATCACTGATAACATGACTGTAGCATCTGTTAGAGAGGAAATATGAAGAAGTTGCATCACAGACAATGATAGAGAGAGTTACTGAGTTATATATGACAAAAGAACAGTGTACCCCTAAATTCTACAATAATGCAAGACAGGTGAAAAGTTAATTGGAAAATAGAGTGCATGATCAGCAAGGTCTTATTTAAAAGAAAATGTGTGCTTGCAAGCTTAGAGGAATTTGTGGTCCTAGCACAAGCACATATTCTTTGTTCTTGGTAACTTGAAAATTGATAAGAAGTCTTGGGAGCATAGCAATAAAACACACATGCACACACATGCATACGAAAGAAGTAAATAAATGTTTTGTTTAGCATTGTTAAAATTACATTAAAGAATGTGTAGAGCAATGGTTAGGTGCTTGACGATACAGGTGATGTGAATTTATTTTAACAAATATGCACTTGTTGAGTAATCTATTATTTGACCTTTTGTAAAAAAGAAACCTTGTTTGTGTAACTTTATAAGGGGATGTCTGTGAACAGCCATTTGAGACCAGCTGTTTACCTATGTGGGGATAGCTATTCTCCCTGCAGAAACAGTAACCCTGCTTTTGCCTTGCCAAGAGGAGCCCTGTTTTTATTTATTTCAGCTTCCATGCAACACATCTGAAATGCCATAATTTATGACAACACTGTGCATACAGGGAGCAAGTAATAGTTTTGGACTGTTTTACTTAACTATAAGGTCTCTTTAACCTTTGATTTTTTCAGTGAATATGTGTGTATATATATAGTGTGTGTTCTGGTCTGTGAGTGGGTGCATAAGAGTCTGAGTGGGTCTGTGAGTGGGTGCATTAGTGTCTGAGTGGGCATGCGAATGGCTTCGTAAGGGTCTGAGTAGGTATGGGATTGGGAGAAAGAGATTGAAAAAGAGAAATTAAGAGAGAGAGAGAGAAACAGAGTGAGAGGGAGAGTAATAGAGTTTGTAGGCTTTGATGGAGGATATACCTAAAATTAGCTATTTCTGGACACATTGAAAAGAAAAATGTATTTGTCAAATAAAAAGAGTAAGATCTCATTTCTTCTGAAACTTAAACTTTTGATGTTTAGTAGAAATTAAAGAAGGAAAATTACCACAGCACACATGGAGTAGAACCCTCAACTTTCATTGTAAGGACCTGAGACCTTAAACATTATGCCACTCCTCACTGTGGTATGTCCAGACATACCTATGACAATAAACACAAGGATTGCAATACCATACATAAGTGAATGTTCCATCATTAGGAAGGTTTAACAGTCAAAAAACCTGTAAATAAACATCACACTGCCCTGCGCTACTAGTATTTGAAACTTCAGCCTACTGAGTTACAGTCCAACAGCTTTACAAGTAGGTCAGAAAAAACTCTGTTCTGCTTTGCATCAAACCGTAACCCACACATTGTGTTAGTCTAACTGCTTGAAGTCATTGCATGGACAGACCATGCAATGACAATCTTTCTCTCTTTCTCGCTTCCATCCCATTATGGGATATAAGAGAGAGAGGGAGAGGGAGAGAGAGAGAGAGAGGTAAAGGACCATGGGGGGAGCCTCAAGGCCCATGAGGTCCTAGCGGGCCCCCCACCTCCTGTGGGAGCCGGCATTGCTCCACAAGAAGGGAGCTGCGTTGAGAAGCAGCTCCCTGCTTTCGGGAGCAATGTTTTCATCTGTCTGTCTTCCCTGCATGCATATTTGCGTGCAGGGAAGACAGTTGAAAACTGCTTTCTGCAAGGGAGAGCTATTTAACAGCTTTGTCTTGTAGAAACCACACTTTCTTGGCTTTTGCTTGGTGGGAGCTGTCAGTTCCCACCAACCAAAAGCAAACAGCTATGTCCTCGGGGGTGTACCCCAGGACATAGCAGGAGCCGGCCCTGGGGGGTAGTGGTCCCCAGGGCTATCAGTGGCTCCTCAAGGGGGGCCTAGCAGACCTCTTCCAACTACCATAGCTACAGGGAGGTGGTGGTCTCCAGGGCTTGGGGGTACAAAATATTTTCTTTATTTCCTTATTGAAGCACTTTTTGACGTGCCTATATCTTTGGCACTATTTAAAGAATCTTCATGAATTTTTCCCAAAAATGTGCTCTCCATATTGTTGTTGGTCATGGAATGTTTCGGGGTGATCCGTCAAGCAGAGGCCAAGATAAAAGAGTGGTAAAAAAGTGCATTTCTCATTTTAATTCCCTTAGAGATTTGAGACACAACTACAGCCCGAACTGCTGGACGGAATTACACCAAATTTGGCAGGAAGGTAGCTCTTAGTCAACAAAGAGAGGTTTCTGTTATTTGGTGTAACTCCATTCAGTAGTTATGGAGAAATTAATGGAAATCCAAATTATATATCTAGGGTTGCAACAAATGTGTGAATACTGCTGATCTTGTGCAGAGATCTGATTGGCTGCCAAAACTTCAACCAGGACATGTTGGCAGCCATTTTGAGACTTTGCTTCAGGCGAATCTAAAAAAAAAAGCAACAAAAAAAAGAAAAGGCAGCAGGGTTCTGTTACTCTACCCCTCTAGCCTTGGTGTAGGGGTCCCTCAGGGCAAAAAAGTATTTTTTTAAATTCATGGTAAAATCACAAATATTTCAATTTCACTGGGAGTTTAAAAAGTGCAGTCTACTGTGCTTGCTTTTATTTTTGCCCCTGATTGGGCAAGGTCCTGGGGGCATAATGTTTTAAGGTGTGGGGCACACAGGTGCCCCCCCCCTGGGCTTACTGAAGCTCCAGGGACCGCCACCTCCCTGGAGCTATCTGTCTAAAATATGCAGGGACTTTGCCCACCCCCCACATGCCGGGAACACCCTCCTTCCCGGAGCAAACTGCTAACTAAATATAAATAGGGTTCTGCAGAACCCCTATGCCCCAGGGACCTCCACCTCCCCGGGGCTATATCATTAAGTAGGCAGGGGGTCCATTGCAAAAACCCACCCCGGGTACCACCACCTTCCATTGGCAAAACTGAAACAATGAAGACAGGCCGTGCAGCCTCCCTCATGGAGCCGTAGATGTCCCAGGGGGCCTCTACCCACCAGGACTGGCTCCTGATACCTCTCAAGGTGCCCACCCTTGGGAGGTAGCTGTTTGCATTTGCTTGGTGGGAGCTGGCAACGCCCACCAAGCAAGAGCACACATGACCCTGCTTTCAGCAAACAGGAGCTGTCAAACCACAAATATGCGTGCAGGGAAAGAGATGAAAAGATTGCTCCTGCAAACAAGGAGCTGCTATTTAAAGCAACTCCCTGCTTGCGGGAGAAATGCCGGCTCCCGCAGTACCCGTGCGGCCGGCTAGAACCGTGGGGGCCTTCACGTTGCCTCTGCTGGCCTGTCCTGTCAGCAAACATCTTGCCTGTGTGCCGCTTTGAATTAATTCTATGGAGAGACCATTGCAATAACAATAGCAATGGTCTCTCCATAGAATTACTTGAAAGTGACACACAAGCAAGATCTTTCCTACGGGTAAAGATCTTGGACTGTCACTCAGTAGGTTGAAGGTTCAAATCCTAGTATCTCATGGCAGTGTGTTAGTTTATTTCCTCATGTTTATCAATCAATCAGTTTTTGTAAAGCGTGGCTACTCACCCGTGAGGGTCTCAAAGCACTAGGAGGGGGTGGGGACTCATCTGAAGAGCTACGTCTTGAGGTTCTTCTTGAAGATGGTGAGCAATGGGCTTTGTCTGAGGTGCAGGGGGAGGTTGTTCCAGCTCTTTGCTGCAATGTAGGTGAAGGATCGTCCTCCAGTGCTGGTTTTATGAATGCGAGGGATGGTGGCCAAGGCCAGCTGGGCGGAGTGGAGGAATATGGTGGGGTGTGGAAGGAGATTTTTTGCAACCGGGAGCCAGTGGAGGGTCCTGAGGTGTTGGGAGATATGTTCTTGGCATGGGAAGTCCAGGATGAGTCTGGTGGCGGCATTCTGGATGAGTTGTAGTTTTTTGATGCTTCTAGTTGAGATGCTGACATAGAGGGCATTGCTGTAGTCGAGCTTGCTTGTGACTAAGGCGTGGGTGACTGTCCTGCGGCAGTCTGCTGGGATCCAGCTGAAGATCTTCCAAAGTTTGCGGTGTGTGCGCCAGAAGGAGGAGGCGACTGAGTTTATCTGGCGGGTCATGGATAGAGAGGAGTCGAGGATGATGCCTAGGTTGTGGGTGTGCTCAATCGGTGCAGGGGGGGCACTGAGGGATGTGGGCCACCAGGAGTCGTCCCAAGCTGAAGTGGCATTTCCAAAGATGATGAGCTCAGTCTTGTCGGAGCTGAGCTTGAGGTAGCTTTCTCTCATCCAGGTGGTGAAGGCTTACATTCCTGAGTGGAAGTTCCTTTTGGCCATGTCCGGGTCTTCAGTGAGGGAAATGATGAGATGTGTGTCATTGGCATATGACATGATGTTTATGACAATGGCTGCGAGAGGGGCCATGGATACATTGAACAGTGTTGGACTCAGTGAGGATCCTTGGGGGACTCCGCAGTAGACTCCTGTGGGTCTAGATGTGTAGGGCGGGAGTCTGACCATCTGAGTCCTCCCGAAGAGGAAGGAGTGGACCCATTACAGGGCTCTTCTGTGGATTCCTACCTTGTAGAGTCTGGTGCGTAGAGTGTTGTGGGAGACTGTGTCAAAAGCTGCTGAGAGGTCGAGGAGTATGAGCCCTGCGGTGTGGCCGTGGACTAGGAGTAATGGATGTCATACGTGGCTGCCAGGAGGGCTGTCTCTGTGCTGTGGTTGCTGCGGAAACCAGAATGGGAGCTGTCCATGGAGTTGTTGGCCTCAATGAAATTCCATAGTTGTGCGTTGATTGGTTTCACTGGTACTATGGCGGGTTAGGGTAGCAGCGAGATGGGCCAGATAATTCTTTAGTTCTGATGGGTCGACCAAAGTTTTCTTCTGGAGAGGGCATATTCTGGTGTGTTTTCAGTCCTCTGGGAAGGTGCCAATGTTTAGAAGTGTTAAACATTCCTAGTAATGAACATTCACGTCTTTTTCACCATCACTATATTGGTTTGAATGTTATTGAGATGTCTGGACAATGCACCCTAAGGAATCATCTGTCACCTAGTGCTTAAGGTCCCTTCAACATGAAAAATGTAAGGTACATACTCTTTTTAGTTGTCAAAAGCATTTTTTTCTATTTGTTAGAACATTTCTCATTGTAAATGTTGCAGGGTTGGGTGGTTATAGGGGGTTGTCTACAAGGCTGGCCACAGGCCAGGCCCTGCAGCCAACCTCAGTCGCACACAGCCGAAGGCTGAGCATTGCGCAGGGTTTGGATGGTGTAGGGGGTGGGTCGCAGAGCCTGGCCACAAGACCTTTGGCCATGAGAAGCAGTAGATTAACATATGGTAATTTAAATTAATTTATGTTACAAAACATGGGAATTTACTGAAACAAATAAAGGTTACAGGCACGTTATAGTTAGGAAATATAATTTTTAAAAAACATTGAAATTCCCCCAAAAAACAAAGGTTACAGGGACCTTATAGTTAGGTGCTGAATTTACTGTCATTAAACCTTAGCAATTAAACAATTACAGTTAGAGGTATATCAATGAAAAAAAACAAGTGAAATGGTGGGAAACTGTGACATTACAAAAGTATATTGCATGTGGGAGGATACCTAGGGGATTGAGGAGTTTTATTATTCCCACATATTAAAATCTTGACCCAGAGATGCTAGAGGAGTAGGCAGCAAACATCCACAAATGTGCCAGCATGATGTTGATGATTCTAGTAAAACATACATGGAAAGAAAACGAAAAACTCTCACTAGAACTATCTGCACTTCTAACCAACATATGCACTAAGGAGGAATTTGAAGAAGAGATGGGCATTTTCATTATTAAACTTGACAAAGCAAAAGCAGTAATCAAAGCTAAAAAACAAAGGAAATTCTATGGAGACTATAAGGATTACCACACAGGCCAAATACTCACCTTAGGCAAATAAATGTGAACAAATACATCTGAACCAACAGAGGCTGAATAACCCTAGGGAAAAAATGAGCTAGAGAAAGGAGGAGAGAGAGCGGGCAGCAGTACAATGTCTGAAGGAACTACAGTCAATCTGGAAATGGAAGATAAAAGTAACATAGGCAGGAGTGATGCCTCAGCATGGTCGGAAAAACGGTTGGAGTAAAAAACATCTTTTTAAAGGAATTCCAACTCCTTACCCTAGGAAGTCTAGACACACAGTGAATAAGGGGAACTCCAAGAAGACGAGGTCAAGAAGGAAGAGGAGGAAACAGAAGAGGTACAATGAGAACAGGGAACATCTGAGGCATAATGGGAATTAAAACAAGGGGCCAATCAGCAATAAAATAATGGATCTACAAAGAAACATGGTAAATGTATCTAATTACATGTTTACATTTTATCCGTTGCACTCACATTTTACCCAACATTTAATTTTGACTTTACACCAAGTCACACTGACCCTTTTCACTTTGCTAGAAAACTCACATTGAAAAGATGGTTTGAGTTGAAACAAAATATAAATAAACCAAGTGTGAACATGGTACCATCTAAATTGTGCATCAGTGACATTGATGTTTTACACATATTAAGTACTCTAGAAGAGGAAGAATGTACAATAATAGATCCAGTACTCAATCTCACCAATATTGACATTGATCTTGATATGAGTTGCCTGAGTGGCTTTGAACCTAACTCTGTATTTGTACCACCACTGACAAATGAAGTTATTGATATATTTGAAACGAATGTGATCAAGACGTTGAAAAAAACTTAGAAACAAAACAATGACCACTAGCGGCTACCTAGAAGCCTGGCTTTATCAGGCCATCAAAGAGCTGAAAAGCAATGACGACATAGTGATTAAACAATCAGATAATGGGGGCAGTGTTGTAATTTCACCAGTGGAAATGTATTTCAAAGAAGGTCATAGACACTTGGAGGATAGGACCATCTATTCAGTATCTAGTAGAACTGAGGCCTTAGAAGCCAATGGAATTTTCCAGGAAAAATTTATTGATTTGAGTGGGAGGAATTTAAATTCCAAGGATGTAAATTTCCCAACCTTTCAGTACTCTATTTTTTAACTAAGTTGCATACAAACCCCAAGTGCCCTGCATGGAGACCTATTGTTTCCTCAATGGGCAACCTATTGGAGAAAACATCTAGATGTGTGGGATTTTTTGTCAGACCATTTGTTTAGACGTTACCCTCATATATCAGGGAAACATGGGATTTTCTGTGCATCATTTATGGGGTTGTTTGAAAGGGTAATTATTAAGCATGTGTTTGAATGTCAATTTTCCTTATACGTATATCCCCCATGATTTAGGCCTAGAGGCCTGTAGACATTTTTAGAGCACACTCACTATCCTATCACTAACATATTGAGATGCTAAATGATATGATGTGATACTGTCTGACTAATACCTACTTTCTGTTTGTTCAGGTAATCTATTGCCAAACCCAAGGGCCGGCGATGGTTACTTGTTTCACTCCCATTTACTCAGGTTTTTTACCTGGGATGGTGGGAGGAATGGGTGGTGAGCAACATCCATCAGTTTGATGACTATGTCATCTTCTGGGTGAGGTATATTGACAACATATTCTACATACTGAAAGGATCAATATCATCAGCCAAGGATTTTGTGGAGACATTAAACATAGATACCTTGAACGTAAAAAGCTCAGCAGTCCGATTGAAAGATATACAATCGAGTTCCTGGATTTGAAATTAGAGGATATAAATAACAGGCTAGAGTCCAAACTGTAGAGGAAAATGACAGCTGGAAACTGCTTACTACATGTCACAAGCAGTCACCCCTGGTACCTCATACAGAGTGTCCCTTAGGGGAAGTTACTCAGAGTGAGAAGAAACTGTAGTGCTGAAGAAACATTTTCTATTTAAACGAAAATCATGACTAAGAGGTTTCTGGAGAGAGGCTATTCCACACACACTATACAAAAAGCTTTGGAATGAGTAAAATTGTTAAAAATTGACAATCTATTGGTCAGCAAACAAACAATTGACAAGGATTCACAATTTATAGAGTATATCACAATCTACAACAAGGCTTCCTCTGATGTTAAACAGGCCTTTCGCAAAATCAGGCACATCTTACACGCAGATGATATTGTGGTAGGCTACTTTAGGTACAGAGGACGCAACTACGTTGATACAGTAAGAAGGGTTTATTTATGTTAGTTTTAGGCCGTTGGATGTGAGGAAAAACAAAAATAAAATAAAATATTAAATGGGAATGAGTTCACTAAAGTACGGATTGTTGGCGCCTTCTCCATCCTGTTTCAGCTGTGTCTTCTTTTCTTGTCTGTTTCTTTTTAGGTATGGTGGCTGACCGCGCGTCTTGCCCCGAGGATACCGTAAAAGGAAAAAGAAATAGTAGGACAGGTAAGTCAACTGGGTTTCTCTGGGGTTCTGGTATTAGTTACATGCAAGCAAAAAGTATACCGGGTTATGGGGAAAATTAAGGCTGGGAGTGTCCGATGGTGCAAGGTTTGGGTCACACGTGCAATTTCATAAGTGGTCCTCTCTCTTCTCTGTGTCATAGACCCTGTGCTGATATAGTGCACCACGTGCCCTTTCCCTCGCTCCCCTCCCTGGCCTTCTCCCTGTTCCCGGTTTCCCTTCCTTGTTTCCCTGTTTTATGCTGTATTTTCAGAAGTCCTATAAAGAACCGTACCTTGTGAAGCCACGACCCTCCAGGGTCGTGGCTGGGCTCCTCAGCGTTGTTTCGGGTGTTCTTTGAGTCCGTTCTAGCGCTCTTCTCGGCTTCGGTATCCTGCTCCTCTTTTGGGTCCCGCGGTCGTCCCTCTGTGATCGGCGTCTCCTCCTTCGTCTTCTCCGCGTCTTCTCGTTCCCGGCATTCCGCGTCCGCTGGAGAGTCCGTCGTTTCTTTTCTAGGTCCGATGCATCTCCCAGCATTCCCATGTCGCCATGGGAACGCGCTCGTCGCTTCGGGAGGAGGGGCGATGGCTGCCAGCTCCGTGCAGTGAGAGACGCGGTCGAAGAGACCCGTCTACACTCCCCATCCCAAGAGCGGGACTGGTAGAGGACCGAAGAGGTAGGGAAGTGAGACAGAAAATCCGCCGGACCCTGCTGTGAACCCGGGACGTGGCGGACCTGAAATGAAAAAGGTTGGAGCTCAAGGAACCAGCGAAGGATACGAGCATTCGTGTCTTTGTGAGAGGCGAGCCACGTAAGAGGAGCATGGTCCGTAAAAAGGATGAAAGGCCTGCCCAAAAGGTAATATTGCAAGTTTTCCACTGCCCACTTAATGGCGAGGCACTCCTTTTCAATAGCAGGGTAGTGACACTCGCGAGGGAGGAGTTTCCTGCTAATAAAAACAACTGGGTGGACATGACCCTCCCGATCAGGCTGGGCGAGGACTGCACCGAGCCCAACGTTAGAGGCGTCAGTATAGAGATGGAAAGGGGCGGAAAAATCTGGACACCGGAGAACGGGTGTGGTGGTAAGGATCTGTTTGAAGGTTTCAAAACTGGACAGTTGAGAGACAGACAATGGGGCCAATTTCGAAGGACGATGCTTTTGTAGGAGGTCGGTGAGGGGGGCCGTAATGGTGGAGTACTGTGGGATAAACCTACGATAGTACCCTACGAAGCCTAAAAAGGATCGTAGGTCTTTATTAGTCTTTGGCGTAGGTACTCGTACAATAGCCTCAATTTTGCTTTTTTGGGGTTTCAGAGTTCCGGTACCGATTAAATACCCAAGGTAGGATATCTGAGTATTTCCCAGGGTACATTTTTTTGGATTCGCCGTGAGCCGTCGTTGGTCAGGGCTTTAAACACCTCATTTAGATGGTATAAATGATCTTCCCAGGAATTACTATAGATTACTATGTCATCTAGGTAGGCAGCCGCAAAGTTATGGAACGGTTTCAACAATCGGTCCATGAGTCGTTGGAAAGTGGCTGGGGCACCATGGAGCCCAAAAGGAAGGACGGAAAAGTGGTATAGGCCTGATGGAGTTGCAAACGCGGTCTTTTCTTTGTCTTCGGCTGAGAGGGAAATTTGCCAGTACCCTTTTGTGAGATCGAGGGTAGACAGATATTTGGCTTTACCTAGTCTTTCTAATACATCGTCTACCCGAGGGATAGGATACGTGTCAAACAGTGATATGTCATTTAGTTTGCGAAAATCGATGCAGAAGCGCACAGAACCATCGGGTTTTGGGACAAGAACTACTGGGGAACACCAGGGGCTCACCAAGGGTTCGATTACTTCCAGCGCCAGCATTTTCTTTATTTCTTCCTCAATGAGGTGTTTCTGGGCTTCTGGAATTCTATAAGGACGGAGTCTCACGGTTTTTCCCTCTGGGGTTTTGATTTCATGGTGTATTAAGGACGTCCTACCAGGGGTCTCAGAAAAGAATACTGAGTGGTTCTGTATGAGGGTGGACAGTTGTGATTTTTCCCTGTTTGTAAGTGATTTGTTTATCTCGGGAGTTGCTTTCTCTTTTATTTGTGTCGTGGGGCATAGCTCTAATTCCAGTGTCGTGGATGGTGTAACAAGAAACCCGGTAGCGATGGGATCACTGTTAACGTCTGGCTGTTCCCATTTCTTTAACAGATTGACATGGTAAATCTGGGTTTTACTGGGACGTTGATTTACCTCAATAAGATAGGTGACGGGGTTAACGGCCTTTATTACTTTATATGGACCCTGCCATCTCGCTAACAGTTTGTTTTCAGAGGTTGGCCTCATTATAAGAACCTGGTCCTCTGGGTGGAAGGACCGTAATTTGGTTCCTTGGCATAATAGGCTTTCTGGTTGCTTTGGGCTGTTTCTAGATTACTTCGTACATCTTCCCATATGGACTGTAGCTGGGTTTTCAATTGGTTGCCAAGGTCTAATAGGGGTTTCCCTTCCTCCGCTTCTTCTTCCCAGGTTTCCACAGCCATATCTAGGAGATTACGTGGTTGTCTCCCGAAAACTAATTCGAATGGACTATGTCCGGTGGAGGATTGTTCATGCGTCCGGATGGCGTAAAGGACCAGTGGTAATTTCTGGTCCCAATCCTTTCCGGAGTCATTCACTAATTTTTGCAATAGAGTTTTAATGGTACGGTTATACCGCTCCACCAAACCGTCTGTTTGGGGGTGATATACAGAAGTCTTTATTTGACTAATCCCTAATAATTTGCATATTTGTTTCATAAGGCCCGACATGAAAGGGGTGCCTTGATCGGTGAGAAGCTCCTGTGGAAAACCTGTTCTGGAAAAAAACGTTATCATGGCCTGAGCTACTGTTTTGGTAGTCATACTAGACAGAGGAATAGCTTCTGGGTATCTTGTGGCGTAGTCCACGAGTACCAAGATGTAGGTGTGACCTCGGGAGGAGGGTATAAGAGGACCGACGAGATCCATGCCCATGCGGCTAAATGGAACATCTATAATAGGTAGAGGTTGTAATGGGGCTCTCCTAGGAACTCCAGATTCTGTCAGTTGACATCTCGGGAACTGCATACAATAACGTCTCAGTTGTGCATAAATCCCTGGCCAATAGAATCTTCGTAAGAGGTTCTCTTCTGTCTTGTCCCGGCCATAATGGCCACCCCCTGGCTGGTTATGAGCCAGAAACAGGACCTGTTGACGATAGGAATCAGGCACCACCAATTGCCTTTTTTCCCCCTTCGTAGTGTTAGTGACTCTATATAGAAGGTTTTTTTGAACTAGGAAGTAAGGACCCACCTCTGAGGATGGTTCTGTTTTGGCTATTCTCCAGGCCTGGCTGAGGGTTGGGTCCTGTCGTTGGCTATCCCTGAAGGAAAGAGTAGCGTCCCCGACTTCGGCTATAACTTTAGTAGAGCCGTGTTCACACTGTGATTCTTGATATTTTAGTTTTCCTTGTCTTTTCTCTTCTCGTGTTAGTTTAATGCGAGTGGGAGGGCCCTCAATAACACACGTAGCGAAGGGAGCCTCTGCCCACCAGTCTGGGGTTTTTCGGGGTACTTTTTGTCTTTTCTAACAACTGAGAAAACCGGATGTAATCAGTTCCGATAATACAATCTTCTATCAACTTGTCCATGATTCCTACTGGAAGGAAATCGAAGTAATCGTCCCGCTCTATCCTGACCACACCTAGAGGATACTGTCTCTTGTCTCCATGTATACAACAAATAGTGACGCTCTGTTGTGAAGCCTGTTCTGAGGTTTTCACCAGATCCTTCCTTATCACGGACTGGCTACAGCCTGAGTCCACCAAGGCTTCAGTGGGTTGCCCATTGATCTGTATAACCTGTCTGAACTTATAATGGCCCCCTCCTGTGCATAGTACTCTGCGCCGGGTAACCCCGATTTCCATGGGTTCAACCCCTTCGTGTTTCCTGGGACACATTCTCGCGATATGACCCCATTCCCCACAACTGAAACATTGGGGCTGCTGTAAGTGGCTACCCTCCCCCTGTCTCTGTGTCATTGTATCTTCTACAACAAGCCTAGGGCTATATTTAAGTGGAGCCACGGGTGGTTTCATAGCGGGTCTGGGAGTTAGTGATTTCACATCTGTAGATCGGTGATAGGCACAAGCTAAGTCTATTGGCACCTCTATGTCGATCTTGGGGTGCTGCCTAATCCAATTCCTGGTGCTGGTTGGGAGTGAGTCTAGGTGTTGTTCGAGAATAAGTGTTTTTATTACGTCTTCTCTACTCGTTCCCAGAGGACCCAACCATTTTAATCCTAGATCTTTCACTCTGAAATAGAAAGTTCGGGGATCTTCACTCTGGCCCCACTTCACTTTCCTGAATTTCATTCGGTAGTATTCCGCATCGTGTCCCACCCATTCTAAGATGCTATGCTTGATATCTTTGTAGGGTGTGTTACCTCCGGGGTTAGCAGCCTGGTAGGCAGACTGCAGGAATCCGGTTAGTAATGGCGCAATATACTGTCCCCACCGTTCTTCCGGCCATTGTGCCTAAGAGGCTACCCGCTCGAAGTTAGTAAAGAAGGAGTCGGGGTCTTCTCCTTCCTGAAATTTCTGTAAAACCGAGCTCGGGACGTTGGGATGGACCTTGCTTGCTGCTATGGTGTCCGTTAGTTTTTGCAGTGCAGTCTCATGAACGAGCTGGTTATTCGCCATTATTGTGGCTTGACTCTTTAAAGCCGTTTGCAAGGCCTCTCTATCCTCTTTCGCCTCTCTTTGCTGGGCTTCCCAGACCAACTGGAGATGTCGCTGCCCCTCCGCCAGCTGCTTTATCATGTCCTCTATTGTTGGTTTCTCCTCCATTTCATTCTGACACCACTGTGGTAGGCTACTTTAGGTACAGAGGACGCAACTACGTTGATACGGTAAGAAGGGTTTATTTATGTTAGTTTTAGGCCGTTGGATGTGAGGAAAAACTAAAATTAAAAAAAATATTAAATGGGAATGAGTTCACTAAAGTACGGATTGTTGGCGCCTTCTCCGTCCTGTTTCAGCTGTCTCTTCTTTTCTTGTCTGTTTCTTTTTAGGTATGGTGGTTGACCGCGCCTCTTGCCCCAAGGATACCCGAAAAGGAAAAAGAAATAGTAGGACAGGTAATTCAACTGGGTTTCTCTGGGGTTCTGGTATTAGTTACATGCAAGGGAAAAGTATACCAGGTTATGGGGAAAATTAAGGCTAGGAGTGTCCGATGGTGCAAGGTTTGGGTCACACGTGCAATTTCTTAAGTGGTCCTCTCTCTTCTCTGTGTCATAGACCCTGTGCTGATATAGTGCACCCCGTGCCCTTTCCCTCGCTCCCCTCCCTGGCCTTCTCCCTGTTCCCCGTTTCCCTTCCTTGTTTCCCTGTTTTATGCTGTATTTTCGGAAGTCCTATAAAGGACCGTACCTTGTGAAGCCACGACCCTCCAGGGTCGTGGCTGGGCTCCTCAGCGTTGTTTCGGGTGTTCTTTGAGTCCGTTCTAGCGCTCTTCTCGGCTTCGGTATCCTGCTCCTCTTTTGGGTCCCGCGGTCGTCCCTCTGTGATCGGCGTCTCCTCCTTCGTCTTCTCCGCGTCTTCTCGTTCCCGGCATTCCGCGTCCGCTGGAGAGTCCGTCGTTTCTTTTCTAGGTCGGACCCGGAAGTCCGGGTCCGATGCATCTCCCAGCGTTCCCATGTCGCCATGGAACTTGCTCGTCGCTTCGGGAGGAGGGGCGATGGCTGCCAGCTCCGTGCAGTGAGAGACGCGGTCGAAGAGACCCGTCTCCAACATTCTAGGCAAATACCTGACATCTGTCCTAGAATAACTTATTGGAACAACAAGTCCATAAAAGATGAACTTTGCTGTAATATGATTATAACAAATTCCAAAACCAGTCAAATTCAGGTATTTTTGTATGCACCAAATGTAAGGCATGTTAACACAGTAAAAATATAAAAGCCATTAGAGTTTCTCCAGTACAAAAATAATTTCAAATTCGGAAACACTTAACCTGCAGTTCTGATTTCTGTGTGTATAACCTCAGCTGCCCTTGTAATAAATTGTATATAGGAGGCTCCAGCCACAAGTCTAGAAAGAGAATCCTAGGACACATGAAGGCTATTACTAATGTTGATAAGCAATTTCCAGTAGCAAGACATTTTAGGATTGAACGTTCCAGGAAAGCTAACCTTCTCAAATTCTTTGTTCGCTATAGGATTTATCCTAATGTGAGAGATGGGAACAAAACCCTGGCACTGAGGAAATTGGAATCTAGGTTTATCATCAACTTCCCAACTTTACATCCATCAGGTCTTAATCACATTGAGGACCAAGCAATACACCTAGGCTGAACAGCCAACCGCAAGTGTCCCTTTTTTTGGGGGAGTCTGAATTATTTTCTGCAATCTCACATCATTAACACAATCTGTCTGTCTATATCGCAACAAGGATAGCAAGAGATTATCAATTCCATTTTTAAATTTAGCTTATGTTCTTCCATTTCTGCTCTGAGGAGAAAGGACACTCTCTTCTTGTTTTTAAGATTGTTTTATTTGTTTTTTTTAGGTATGGAGAGGTGTTCATCCATGAAGATTGAGAACAAAAGAACTGAGATGTAGGTTTTCTAAAAATATTTACGTTGAGGATTTTGCAGGGCCATATTTATTTATTTTTAAATTGAAATTTACTAAAAAAAACAAAGGTTACAGGGACATTATAGTTAGGCTCACATTTTAAACGTACAATTTATAATTGAATTTCTATGGTTTTGTACATTTAAAATGTGAGCCTAACTATAAAGTCGATGTAACCTTTGTTTTTTTCATTGAATATATATATATATATATATATATATATATATATATATATATATATATATATATATGGATAGATAGACTGAATTGAAGGATGAGTAAAAACTTATTTAAACACTTGTGGTCGTGTGTCCTGTAATTACGGCATCTGAAGAAGGCACTTCGCCGAAACGCGTCATGCTGGGGAGAGGAAGTGGAATTCAAGAGTGCCCCTGGCTCTGTTGTGGAGCTGCTTGGTTTGGACATTAATTACATGCAGTGCTGCTTGCGCGAAGGAGGCACCCACCTGTCAGAGTTCGGTAACAATGAGCAGCATTTGGGTACTGTACTTTTGTTTGCTACCTGAACCACCATTGTCCCCTTTTCAAACACATGCCTGGTGCAGAGACATCTAGATAGATAGATAGATAGATAGATAGACAGATAGATAGATAGATAGATAGATAGATAGATAGATAGATAGATATGTATATATTAATTTTGTTTTTAAATAATTGGTAATAAAATGAGAAAGACTGATAAAATTGATTCTGGGGTATACATTGCTGATGATAAAAAATATTTTGAAGTATTTTAACAGGGGAGTTGATATATTATAATTTTGAAATGTTTATGTCACTAAAAAATGTTCATATACACTTGGGTGTGTAATATATAATTGGAGGGGTTAACTGCTTGGTAGAGAAATGGTGGACAAACTGAGCTGTGTAATGCTGAGGGTTTGTGTCCTAGTGTTTTGGGCCATGGAAATGATGGAAGGACGATGTGTTATAATGGCACCTGTCATAGCGTACACACAGGCCCAGGAGACGGCATCATGCCAAAATACGTTGGGTATAATTTGTTAAAAGTTTGTTATGCCTAAAATAAATATCTAATTTCTTCAATAAGTTAAATAGTTTGGATCCACGCTGTAGAATGTATTCAAGGTGGAGTCACAAATCATTGGTCATGAAAGAAACCGAGTGGCGGAGCTATATATATAAAACCTACTGGCAGTCGCTGGTAGGTAGATGTAGTTAGAACCATGTTTCCATAGGAAATGCATTTTTGATGTGCCTATATCTTTGACGTTGTTTAACAAATCTTCATTTGTCAAACAAATTGTAAATATATATATATATATATATATATATATATATATATATATATATATATACACACAAACACTCACACGCACATATATATAAATATTTATGTGTGTGTCTGTACATATGCAAATAGATCAGGAGTTATGTCAAGTCTTGGGGATCCCAACAGATGCCACAATACCTAGCCATTGCAAGCTAAAATCTCGCTTTTTGTCACCAAATACATGCTGGGAATGAGATGGATCTGTTCCAAGAAGAAACAAAAGAAGGACTGACTAAACTTGCCTTTAAATCACAGAGGTATGATTATATTAACATGACAAGAGAAGATTGGTTGGCAGTGCAGGATGTGCAAAATGATGAGACAATCATAATATAGACATCAGAAAAGGGAGGCAATATGGTGATTTCTGATTGTATACACTACATCAAATAAGCCAAAAGACAACCTGGTGAAAGAGCAAGTTATATAAAACTGGAGAAGTATCTGATGGAGGATTATACCATAATCAGAAATTGCGTAGTTGGTCTGAGAGAGGCCTGTTAGAGGAGGGGGAACTAAAATACCTCAAGATAGATCACCCAATTACCCCTACAATATATTTTTATCGGAAGTACATAAAGATAACATCAATCAACCTGGAAAATTGATTGTGAGCTCAATAGGGTCATTATTAGAAAATACATCCAGATTTGTGTTAAATTGAATTAACAACGTAGGATGGAAGAAGAACTATGTAATGGCTACAATAGATGCTGTGTCCCTCAATACTTCCATTGAACATGAGGATGGGTTGAAAGCTTGCAGATACTTCCTAAGGTCCAATCCATCAGTCTATTAGAACACAATGAAATGCTGATGGAAATGCTACAATTCTCTCTGGTGCACAACACATTTTATTTGATGGGGATTACTACCTACAAAAGAGGGGGACAGCTATGGGCACGTCCTTTGCCCTGACATATGCAACCTGACAATGGGATGGTGGGAGGCAGAAACTGTATGGACAGAGGAAAATTAAAGGACCTTGGAATGTGTGGGTCTATGGGCACGATAAATCGATGACTTATTTTTAGTTTGGGAAGGGGAACAAAAGGATTTGGATGAATTTTACTGTGTCACTCAACAATCTCCAACATATGAAATTCACCTATGAGATAGGTACAACAAATATTAATTATCTAGACACTGGGATATGCATCAATGATAGAAAGATATGCACCAAAATCCATAGGAAATGACATGTTGTAACAGTGTGTTACATGTTACACGTTAACAGTGCACACCCTCGGGCTCTGAAGTGGGATGTGCCCTATGGTGAATTTTTGAGAGCCAGACATTATTGCTCAGAAGATGAAGAATATGAGGTACAAGCTGCCGATATGTACACAAGATTCACCTGTAGAGGCTATCCCAAATCAGTACTTATAAATGCCATGACAAGAGTTAGGAGGCGCAAATGAGATGAACTATTGATACCGAAATCAAAGTTTGCCAAAGATGCAGCATTTGAAAATGAGATTAGCTATATTATGCAGTGTGATGCTGCAATTCAGGAAACAAAAGAACTGTTAAAAAAGAAGTGGAACCTACTATTAATGGGTGAGACATTGAGAGGAATATTGCCCAATCACCCACAGAATTACCTACAGATCACCTACAAATAAGCAACTTCATTGGGGGATTATCTAACAAGACGTGTTATGGCATCCCAAAACAAGGATGGCTCAAATTAGCTCAAACAAAAACAATTGGGCTTTTGGAGATGCTTTAAGTGTAAAGCTTGTTCATGTGGCAAGAACATGGCAACATTTAAATGACATTATGGTAAGGTGATGAAGATCAAGGAATGGATAAGCTGTGAGACCTTGCACGTAGTTTATGTGTTGGAGTGTGGGTGTGGTAAAACGCATGTGGCCAGCACAGTCAACAAATTAAAAATATACATATTACAGCATCTCAGAGCAATCAGCATTAAAGACACAACCTGCTCAATGGCTAAGCACATTTGGGAACAGCTTCATGATGATAGATCTGGATTAAGATGTTATGGCATTCAACACATTACACCAGGTCCCAGAGGAGGTGATCAGGAATTATGGTTATGCAGATTGGAATCCAAATGGATAATCCTGATGAGGACTGAGATACCATGGGGACTTAACACAGATACAGAGCTACATGTACACTTATGATGGTATGGGAGAAATGGATAATACCAACATGTAATAACAGCAAACCTTCCCAGTAACAGTCACAAAGACACTATGAAATAGGTGCAGCTCAGATGGGTGTAAGAGTTACTGAGTTGATGTTGGTGATGAATTCTCTTCCTTTGTAAATTTTGAATTGGGATATGGGGATTGTTTTGAGTCCCTCAAACTGGGGACGATTACAGTTGTTTTAGATCATATATGTAACTCACTATCCGTTACAGTGTATGAGGATTTATTGAATGGAATAAATGGTATTGATGTCATCATGATGGGAATGTGGTGCATTTGACACTTAAGATAAGTACAATGATTATGCCTTGAATAGTGAAGTGTCATGTGCACATGTTGAGCCTTGAAGTATCTGGAGAATTAGAGATGCATAATGTGGATGTAATCATAATTGAAGATGAATTCTGCTGCAATATATCAGTGGGACATTAAGCGAAAAATAATACATTATGAAGAAATATGTCACAGGTATTACAACAGATGAGGAGATGATTTTGTTAATCATGAACATCTGGACAGAATAATGTGATCATGCATTTTTGATTGGAGATAGTGTGAGGAATCAGTGTTGCTGCATCAAATAAATTGGATCACTATGGAGAAAAGTGTAATGACAAAATTGGTATTTTACCTATAATCAGATTACTACACAGGTTCCTTTCATGAATAATGCCATTGTGGGAAGAATATTGACATCAGGGTGAGGTAGAATTGAGAATCAGACATGTTGATGGGTACTTTACCATGACTGAATTCATAATTTCTTGATTCATCAGCATATAGAGAAATTTGTGTTTTAATGATTGGTGCTGCTGCAGCAATTAAATCGGGCTACCATGGGTAAATGGTAATGATGAAAACAGGACATTATTAATGATTAGTCAGTGAGGTTGTTCCCACTTACAGTAATGATATTGCAAAAAGATCAACACAGGAAACGCGCGAAGAACAGGGCATTATCAATGTCTAGTCAATGATGTTGTTCCCATTTATAGTAATTAAGAAAAATAACTCCCTGGGGGAAATATGATGCTATCCACCACTCAATTATCTTCTCATACACTAATTCACTTCAATGATCAATCTTAATAAGGGAATATCAAAAATTAATATTTAATAAATAATCACATACACAATGAAAATATAAAAAACAATTATTACAAAATCTAGCAGGCCCCTCAGGGGACCTCTGTACAATCTCTAGTCTAAAAAATATAAATTGGGAGACAAAACTTTCCCTAGCCTATTGCCTCTTGCTGTCCCAATTTAGGTAAACAATGGCCAATTGATTTGTGCACCCAAATTCTCATCTATTTTTGGCCAGTACCAATGGGTTCAGCAATCCAGCTTGCGTCGATGTGTCTCATGGTCTTTCACAGTCCTTTCACCACCGTCCTCAGGACGATTTTATATTCTCCCAACACATATTCATTTCATGTCAGAATCCATAATGAATCATGCAAGCATCAAAATTCACTAATAATCTACAAATCGTATTCTCATCCAGAGAGTATTTCTTACCTCTCTGTTGCCCAAAGTCAGATCACTTTGTGTGTTCCACTATTTCTTCAAATTCATAGAAATGTTTAAAATGAGTACTGTGCCATTAAATTGACTCTCTGTCTCAGATCTTTTTGACGGAACAGTGTTCTCTTCCTTTCTTCCTTCAACAATCAATTTATAGTAAAGCCATTGCAAAAAAGACCGACATGGAAATGAGCAGAATGTATGATCATATTTTATGTGGCAATTTGAAATTTCTGTTCAATTGTTTCTGGATTTTCTGAATTTTCAGTATGTCCATAAGTTCATATTTTTAAGGCATTGGTGTTGCTGCAGAAATTATATATATATATATATATATATATATATATATATATATATACATATATGCAAAATACAAGCAAGAACTCTGGGTAGTTCCCAAATTTAGGTGGAGAGCAGCTCTAATAAGGAGCACTCTACAACACCAGCGACACTCTAGATTTGCTCACCTTAAATGTCTGTTTAACTAGCAAAGGTTTTAAGCATAGGATCAGCATAGTGCTATCCACGCTGAGCTAGATAAAGACAAAGGCCCTCATTACAACCCTGGCGGTTGTTGGAGAAGAGGCGGTCTTACCGCCAACAGGCTGGTGGTAAAAAAAATTGGAATTATGACCATGGCGGTTACCACCATGGTCATCCGCCACTTCTCCGAACCGACCGACAGGGCGGAGATGACCATCGGCGGTATCATGACCCGGCTGACCGCCATGGATTTCATGGGGTTAGGAACCACCATGAAATCCATGGCCGGTAAGCACTATCAGTGCCAGGGAATCCCTTCCCTGGCACTGATAGGGGTCTCCACCACCCCCCACTCCCACCCCTGAGTCCTTCCCTGACACCCCGCACCCACCTGCCACCCCCCAAAGGTGGCAGGATCCCCCTCCCCACCCCTACCCCCAACATCACTACACAGACACCACCAACACACATACCCGCACACACACGAACAAACATGCCAACAGACACACATACATTTATACACGCACACCCACATTCAGACATACACGCACACATCCATACAGACATACATACAGGCAGACACGCACACATTTTCAAAAACACTACACCCCCCTGCATGCATACACGCACTCACACACCCCCTCTTCATACTCACACGCACACCCCCATGCACGCACACAACACACAACACACAACACACAACATCCCCCCACCCCTCTCCCCTAACGGACTTACCTGGTCCATTGATCATCCGGGAGGGGACTGGATCCATGGGGGCTGCTCTGCCGCCAGCACCCTGTCAGCAGAACACCGCCATGCCGAATCACGTAAAGTGATTCGGTGGGCGGTGTTCTGTTGACGGGCGGTGGAGGTGGAGCAACCTCCACTTCCCCGCCGACCGCCAGTATGGCTTCTGGCGGCTCCCTGTCTGGAAAAGGACAGAGGGCTGCCAGCAGTCATAATTCGCCGAGCGGAAAACCACCAGCACTGACGGTCTTCAGCACAGCAGTCCCTCAGCGGTCTTGTGAAAAGACCGCCAAGGTTGAAATGACCCCCAAAGTCTTTTGCCATTTGTACAGCAAAATCTTTAAGCATAGGATTGACACAGTGTCTTCCTTGCCGAGCTGTAAAATGACAAAAGCCATTTACCACTCCAGGCACAGTATTATAGCTTTGGACTGGTCAAATACCATCCAAGCCAACCTGGAATGTGTAAAGCAACCCCTGGCACGTGTTTCACTCTCATTAGAGTTCTTCAGCGGGGTTTAGCTTTGTCCAGACACAAGGGAGCACCCAGTATAAACCAAAACAAGACCCTTTCAGGGTTAGAGTAATGCATAAATTATGCAAAATATAAGCAAGAACTCTGGGTAGTTCCCAAATTTAGGTGGAGAGCAGCTCCAATAAGTAGCACTCTACAACACCAGCGACACCCTAGATTTGCTCACCTTAAATGTCTGTTTATCTAGCAAAGTTTTTAAGCATAGGATCAGCATAGTGCTATCCACGCCGAGCTAGATAAAGACAAAGGCCCTCATTTGAACCGGTAGCCGCCCGCCAAGTTGAAACCGCTGGGCGGCCGCCAATGCAGCCGCACTCCCGCGGGGTCTATTTGGAGATCCCCGCTGGGCCGGCGGGCAGAAACCTGGTTTCCACCCACCAGCCCAGCGGGGATCTCAGCCGCAACACGGGAGCTGGCTCCAAATGGAGTAGGCGGTGTTGCGGCTGTGCGACAGGTGCAGTTGGACCCATCGCGTTTTTCACTGTCTGCTATGCAGACAGTGAAAAGCTGCATGGGGCCGTGGCAGGGGGACCCTGCACTGCCCACACAGTGGCATGGGAAGTGCAGGGGCCCCCAGGGGCCCTGCGACTCCCCTTTCCGCCAGCCTTTTCATAGCAGTTCAAACCGCCATGAAAAGGCTGGCGGGAGGGGGACTCATAATCTCCTAGGCAGCGCTGCAAGCAGCACTGCCCTGGGGGATTTAAACTGCCTGGACAAAAGTGTCTGGAAACCGCCGGTCCCGGCGGTGCGACCACAGCGCTTCTGCCGTGGTGGTAATTCCCAGGGAAGCACCGCCAACCTGTTGGCAGTGCTTCCGACAAAACAGCCCTGGCGGTCAAAGACCGCCAGGGTTGTAATGAGGGCCAAGGTCTTTTGCCATTTGTACAGCAAAATCTTTAAGCATAGGATTGACACAGTGTCATCCTTGCCGAGCTGTAAAATAACAAAAGCCATTTACCACTACAGGCACAGTATTACAGCTTTGGACTGGTCAAATACCATCCAAGCCAACCTGGAATGTGTAAAGCAACCCCTGACACGTGTTTTGCTCTCATTAGAGCTCTTCAGAAGGGTTTGGCTTTATCCAGACACAAGGGAGCACCCAGTATAAACCAAAACAAGACCCTTTCGGGGTTAGAGTGACGCATAAATTATGCAAAATACAAGCGAGAACTCTGGGTAGTTCCCAAATTTAGGTGGAGAGCAGCTCCAATAAGGAGCACTCTACAACACCAGCGACATTCTAGATTTACTCACCTTAAATGTCTGTTTATCTAGCAAAGTTTTTAAGCATAGGACCAGCATAGTGCTATCCATGCCGAGCTAGATAAAGACAAAGGGCCTGATTACAACATTGGAGGACGGTGTTAACCCGTCCCAAATGTGACGGATATCCTGCCCACCGTATTACGAGTTCCATAGGATATAATGGACTCGTAATACAGTAGGCGGTATATCCGTCACATTTGGGACGGATTAACACCGTCCTCCAAAGTTGGAATCAAGCCCAAAGCCTTTTGCCATTTGTACAGCAAAATCTTTAAGCATAGGATTGACACAGTGTCATCCTTGCCGAGCTATAAATATATATTCCATGCACAGTTTTTTCTTCAATGATTTACCTTCAAATGTTCATTGATATTTTTATTGATGTTATAAAAGTTGTCATGAGTCCTGTAATATCTGGGGTAATTACCAGTGTATGGTGAGGATTCAAGTTATAGTAAATGCAGGCCACCAGTTATTGTTGCTTGAAATAACTTTAAGTATAACTGCAGAATTTTTCTGGCTTTGTGCAATTATATTGAGAACCTAACTATAATGCCCCTGTAACCTTTTGTTTTTTAAGTGAAATCTTATATATATATATATATATATATATATATATATATATATATATATATATATATGATAGATAGATAGATAGATAGATAGATAGATAGATAGATAGATAGATAGATAGATATAGATAAATTAGGTTGTCTTCTGGTCGAAACAGACACTTCACAATCATACAAGGTGGAAAAAAAAAACTTTATTGGTGACACAAATCAAAAACCCAGAGGTCAACCTCCTTGCCTCGTAAACATGGAAGGCTTTTCTCTAAAACATGTTGAAGTTTTGGTTTTGTGTAGCTAATAGAGGATTCTTTTTTTGCCACGATGGATGATCATGGTGTAACCCCCACTAAGTCCAGTTAGGTCTCAATAAATTAACCCCAGCTCAACCTTTGGTAGCTTGGGAACGAGCAACAAGGCTTAACTTAGGAGACAAAATGCCTCATTATGCCTTTGGCTGTCTTTTTGGAAGACCACGAAGCTGCTGCAGGCAATAGAATGCCAGTGCTGGCGGTCTGTTGTGTGCCATATTAGGAGTCTTTGGAGGACTTCTGCCCATTTCTGGGTGTAAGTCTGACTCCAAAGAGGCAGTTGCATCGGCAGCACCGCCACGGCAGCAAGACTCCACCCACCGTATTACAAGCCGTAATATGGCTTGGCGGAGTCCTGCTGGCATCGTGGTGCTGGTGGTGCAAGACCGCTAGGACCCCTCCCCTCCCAGACGACCTCCTCGACTTAGAAGGTAAGTAGTCATCTGAAAGAGGGTGTCTGTGTGTGTGGGTGTGTGTGTGCGGAGGGAGGTGTAGTGTGAATGCATGTACATGGAGGGGTGGTGAATGCGTACATGTATATGTTTGAATGTGAATGTTAGTGTGTGTGTATGTGCTCATGAATGGTAGTGTGTGTCTACATGTCTGCGAGTGAATGGGGGGGTGTGTCTACATGTATGTGAGTGAATGGGGGTGGGTGTCTGCAAGTATGCGAGTGAGTGGGGGTGTCCGTGTGGATGAATGCATATGTTGAGGGGTGTGTATGTGAATACATGCGTGCATGAAGGAGTAAGGGGTTTTGTGTGTGGACGGGTGAGGGGGTGTGCATGTGTGTGGACTTGTGGGGATGTCTGTGCCGGCAACAGTAATGGGGATTCCTGCTGCCAGGGGTGTGTCCACCAGGATTTTCATGGTGGGGTGACTGTCACAAAAAGCCTGGCGATCGGCAGCTTCGTAACCCAGCCGGCAGGCTGAAGTCTGTTGCCGGGTTGGAGGTGCACACATTGCGGTGCGCTCCGCACTGGCGGGCCAGGTGGTATTGTGGAGGTTTGGCGTCTGCCAAGCCCCACAACTCATGATGTGGTGGTCTTTACCGCTGGGTCTGTGGTGGTAAGACCGCCACGGCGAGGTTGGCGGTCTTATGACCGCCAGCCTCATATTGAGGGCCAAAGTGTGAAAAGCATTCAAATATCACAAAACAGTAATAAAAAAAAACATAGGAATCAGTTTAAAAATCCCAAAACAATTTACGAAAATAGGTAATGTTTTTATCCTTAATTTAACACCAAAACTAATAAAAATGGATAAGAGGAACAGGAGATCTGATTTTTTTAAGAATTAATGTTTTTTAGCACATAGAAACTACAAGCGCCACTTGGGAGATCTGGTCGCACCTCGACGGGGCAATGTCAAATTTTAAGGCCAACTACAAAGGAGTCCTGCTTGGCCACAGCAAGCCGGAGCCTCACTTAAAAGTTTACCTTCAGACTTAGGGCTAGATTTAAGGAAAGTAGCGCTGCATCAAGTGCAGCGCCACTTTCCCTGCACCCCTTGGGACCCTCCTACTGCCACCATGTGTGCACTGTGTTTAAAATACTGTGCACCATGACACGTGGTAGGGGGCAGTCGCATCATGTTTAATGACGCTATTGATGTACTCTTACAAAATATTGGTGCTACTCCTGCAGAGTACATAGGGGCCCATTCTAAAGAATGGAAGCCCCTTTTTAACACCTGCTCTTGAGCAGGCGTTAAAAGTGCCATAAAAAAAGTGACATAAAGTGCCATAAATAATGGCACAAGGGAATCTCAGAGATTTCCTTGCACCATTTTTCCCGCTCCCATAACGGGGGAACACCCCATTTGCATACATTATGGGCCTGATTCTAACTTTGGAGGACGGTGTTAAACCGTCCCAAAAGTGGCGGATATACCACCTACCGTATTACGAGTCCATTATATCCTATGGAACTCGTAATACGGTAGGTGGTATATCCGCCACTTTTGGGACGGTTTAACACCGTCCTCCAAAGTTAGAATCAGGCCCTATGTCTGGTGCATGCGTTGCGCCACACTGTAAATACGGCGCGGGGATTTCAGCCTCGTTGGGCCACATTAACTTACAAAATAATTACATTAATTTGGCGAAAGGTGGCGCCAGGGGATCTATAAATATTCCCTTTAGTCTTTTTATTGAAGATTTTTCTCACCGGGATGAAGTCACCAATCCGATCTGACCTCCCTGGAGTCCTCTTTAAATATATGTTACAGGAGTACTCGGTGAAGAATTCTTCCTTCGGACTTAAATGATTTTTCAGGACAGAAATATTCATCTGGGCCGAAGTTGAATTTGGATCCAACGTTCTCGGAGCCCTCCTAGGATATGCTGCGTAGGAAGTCCCAGTCAACTGTTTACATTTGGACGCTGTCACTTTTTTGGAGTTTTTTTCTCTCCGACATCAAAAGACCCTCCACAGCAAGCCGATTTTGAGTTTATGTCATTGGATTGCCTTTCCAAGAGCCCCCAGTGAAATCTTGGAAGTCTGGGGCTCTGGAGCTTTTCAACGGGACAAACCTGCAAGTCAGGCTGGGTTGTGGTTGTGGTAAGCTGGCTTGACTCATGACATCAGGTAGGTCCCTTTATGGAGCTTTGTTCCAAAAATTCTCCAAACTTCTGGATCTTTTTCCAGAAGTTCTTTGAAAGTTCTTCTGGAGTCCACAGCTCACCCCCAAGGTTTCAGAAGTTCTGATTTGCTCCTTGAGGGTTAAGACTTCAACTCCCAGAATGCACCTATCTCAACTTCCAAAATGACCACTGGACAGTGGTCAGCTGGTCACTTTCTTCAGGATTTGATGCAGGGGACTCTGGTTAGCCATTTTCCACCTGCAGCAAACAGGGAGTTCCTTCTTGAACCAGTTGAAAAAGGCAGAAACTAACTTTTGGAGGTTAGGTCTGGCTGCGTCCACCCACTGGTGTGGCTAAAGATCCTCAACACACCCCTTCCTTGTCATTTTCTAATCTAATCAAGAGGGCACCTGGTTGTCTGGGTTTGCAGGAAATGGGGGGGGGGGTCCTGAACTGCTCCAAATGTCCTTCCCTTCTTTGAAGACCAGTTTGCCTGCTCCCCCCATCCTGTTTTCACCATCTGTTGAGGCTCCTCCACCAGGCACTGTCCTTGTCTTGAGCCAAGGCCACTTCGCACCTCATCAAAGCAGCCTGGCCAGGCTGCCAGAGGTTGGCCAATCAGAGAGGGGCACCTCAGAGCTGAAGTTGACAACTTTCAGGTAGAGTTCTAAAATTATTTCCCTGAACTAGTTATATTAAATTCAACAATGGCAAGTTGTTGGATTTATTATGACAATACGTTTGATGCCAAAATTGACATATTTATCTCCTTTTGGGACTTTATGAATTTAAAATAAAGTCTCCCTATTTAAGCCTATGGAGCCCATTCACTACAGTCAGGGAAAAACAAATTTGGCTATTTTTCCTCACCAGGGTTTATAAAAGCACTTATTATAACGTCCCGGCTTATAGTTACATAACACCCAGCTCTAGGTGCACTTAGGGTGCACCTTAGGGATGACTTATATATAAAAGTAAGGTAGTTTAAGACTTTGGAAGTGCTTTTAATTCCAAAGTCGAATTTGCATGTCACTTTAGTTTAAAAGCAGCCAGCAAGACAGCCCTGCCTTTAAAATGACACTGGGTACCTCAGCAGTGCACCTATGGGTGCCCTACCTATGCTGGGGTCCCTAGACCTACATGCCCTAAAATATACAAGGGACTTACAGGTAGGTTGATACTGCCAATTATAATTAGCCCAATTTACATATCCACTTTATACGGAGCACTGGACCTGGGACTGGTTAGCAAAGCCCATAGCACCATCACACCTTCGGAGCCGGCGACAATGCTGCTGCTACTTTCCCGCTGAGCTGATGGGCTTGAACCTTGGTTACTGCCCGTCAGCCCAGCGAGAAAGTCGAAATAGGGCCGGTGGGGAAGTCACCAGTAAGATGGCAACCTCCCCGTCGGTAGTTCAGCGGATGGGTTTTCTTGTTAGCCGAACTCATAATGAAGCCCTAAGTCAGAAAGGTAAAACTTTGACAAAGGCTTTCCACTCACTGTAGCTGAGCAGGGCTCCATCCCTGTCTGCCTTAAATTTTGACTTTGCCCTGGTCGAGTGTGACCAAATGTCCAGATTATCGCTTTTAGTTTCTATGCACTAAAAATATTTATTCTTTAAAATGTCATATATCTAGTTCCCTTTATTGGATTTTTTGTCATTTTAGTGTCATTTTAAAGATAGAAATATACTTATTTTTACAAATTGGTGATGGATTTTTATTGTGTTTTGTGTTTTAATCGTGTACTCTTTAGTGATTTTTAAATGCTTTACACACCTGTCTCCTAAATTAAGCCTAACTGCTCGTTGCCAAACTGCCAAGGGTTGAGCTGGGATTAATTTATTGAGACCCTGACTGGACCTTGTGGGGGTACTTTCCTGCCCTTACCAATAATCCACTTTCCAACAATATAAATGCACACACACACCCATAGATATGTAGACCAAACCAATGCAGCGTCAGTTCACAGCACACACTTACAGATCATGCTTTCCCATTGATTCCTTTACAAAAGAAGTTGCTGTACTCAGTGACCTCAAATAGTAAATTTATTGCTTAGAGCACAACAAAATAGAATACCAGTACCAAAAATGAAAGGTAAGATTTGAAGCAAAACATGTCTGAAGTAAGATTAATTCTAACATATTGTAAAGAAAATTATGATATACACAAAGGGGGTCATTACAACCCTGGCGGTACAAGACCGCCATGGCTGTAATGACGGAAGCACCGCCAACAGGCTGGCGGTGCTTCCCAGGTCATTACGACCGCGGTGGAAGCGCCGCGGTCGCACCGCCGGGGCCAGCAGTTTCCCGCCACAATGGCCCTGGTGGTAGTAATCCGCCAGGGCAGCGCTGCTAGCAGCGCTGCCCAGGGGATTACGAGTCCCCCTACCGCCACCCTTTTCCTGGCGGTTTGAACCGCCAGGAAAAGGCTGGCGGTACGTGGAGTCACGGGGCCCCTGGGGGCCCCTGCACTGCCCATGCCACTGGCATGGGAAGTGCAGGGGCCCCCTGACAGGGCCCCATGCAGCTTTTCCCTGTCTGCATAGCAGACAGTGAAAAGCGCGACTGGTGCAACTGCACCCGTCGCACGTCCGCAACACCGCCGGCTCCATTTGGAGCCGGCTCCTGTGTTGCAGCAGAGATCCCCGCTGGGCCGGCGGGCGGAAACTAGGTTTCCGCCCGCCGGCCCAGCGGGGATCTTCAAATGGCCGCGATGGGGGTGCGGCCGCATAGCCGCCCGCTAAGGTCGTAATGAGGGCCAACGTTTTTAGCAAGTATTTGAAAGTTTGCACGATCCAGATATTGAAAATATATTGGGACCACCCAACGACCACTTATTGTTTTTAGGAACACACCATCTCTCAAAGACAAATTTGCATGGAGTGATTCCAATGACAACTAATCTGACATTTTGCTCACCAAACTACAAACAGGTTTTATAAATGCAATGCGTGTAAAGCTTATAAAATTGGCAAGAACGCAAGATCATAACAGACAGAAACAACCATAGAATTCGAATCAAACAAAAGATCACGTGTGAGTCACAATATGTTGTATGTATCATTGAGTGCAAATGTGGTCTCAAATATGCAGGCAGTACCGCATGTATGCTTAAAAAGAGATCCCAGCCTAGATTTAGCAAGACATTACATAAGAGAAGATGAAAGTAATTGGAGAACAGAGGGATTTTATTGCATTGCCATGATAATACAAAATGAAAGAGTTGACTATAGAATCAAACAATTTTGTTGTCCCGAATCCAAATTTCTCCTTTGACTGAAAACCAAGTCAGCCTTAGGTCTCAGTAATGATGAGGGATTATATATTCGTCTGGGAACAGGATTAGAACAGTGTCTTGCTTTTGAGGATTTGATTAGATCAAGCAAATAACAACATATAAAACATTTTTTTGAGAAACCACAGGCCGCTGGGGCCTTTGTGTGTTATTTATATGATTTGGATGTTAAAGGTATTGAAGTCCTGGCAGGCACTGGATAGCACCCAATGAGATGTTGTTAATCAAACTTTACAGGACATATTGTTATCATCTATTAAGAGTGTGGCCAGTGAGGCCTACCAATTTATGTTTTTCTATTCGAGCAGCAGCAAAATCAACCTGAATGGCCATATGCTCTTGTGCAACACATGGCGCTGCTTGCACTGTTGTTGCCAAATTGCAGCACGAGCTGCATATTTTTCACCCATTGTGGCGTTTTTCTGTAACTCTGTGGAATTCAGAGGAGAGAAACTCCCTGAGTTCTGCCCAACCCTAATAACCATTGTGAGTTGGTTAGAACGAGGCCTGCTCCTGTATATATAGGATAACGTTTACAGATGTTTTCTGTGATGGACAATATAATAATCAGTGTCCTTTTCTATTCCCTTTTTAGGAGACCGCCCATCAGAGATGGCTGCTGTGAGGAGGCAAGACAGTGTTGGTGAGGTGCCTAGGGGCCAGATCGAATGCACAAAGTGTTTTTAATTTTGCAAATGCTTAGATCTGGTGTTTACCCTGTTAAAATTTAGCTGAACATTAATCCTAGTTTAGGGGTCAGAAATGGATAGCAGTTTGATATAAGGAAGAGGTGTGTTGTAGGCATCCTTTACAAATACTGAATTAGTATCACATTCTGAAATTGAAAATTTGGACTCAAAGCATTGAAGTTCAACCAACCCTCCAGTTGGGGTGCTAAACCATTTGCCAAATGGGAGAGGTCCACTTAGGACTGACTCATTTACCTTTTGAAGGCAATGGTCCTCTCAAACAAGCCAAAAAAAGTAAACTTTTCTTTTTTTTCCCCGTAATGAAAACTTTTGCATTAAACAAAAAAAGTTTACTTTATTGAAAGGCAATCGCAGACATCGTGGACTTCTGATCCCAGCAAACCACAATTCCTGTGATAGCCTCGAAAAGGATTGCATCGCAATTTACAAACTACCCTTTGAATATTTATAATGGAGATTGGATTGCAATCCTCTCTGAATCTGACTTTTTCCAACCCAATTATTTACCCTTATAATTATTTACTGGTGTCAAAATTACTAGTCAGAAATTGTCACCATTATTTTGCAACCAGTGTATAGTACATTTGGCCTTTAGCTCTTGATTTGAGTGCCTTCACAATTTATGACAGTGCTGCAACCATATGTTTGCTCAGGGTTTGGAATGACACGTTTATATGTCCATCGCAGTGGGAAATTTACAAATGCATAAAGACTGCACCTCTGGATTTTCAGGTCAACTGGCTGAAACTTAACTGTTCAAAAACTCCCAGTAAATACCAGGACTTGCTGATTGTGATGCAGAGAGCTCCAAATCAGTATTTCTACAACAATTCAGATAAGTTTTGCCTCGTAGTTTGTCAGGAAATGTCACCTCGTTTTCACAGGAAAAGGGACTGCGTGAAAACCACCAGACCCACCATGTTCCCACGTGACTTACAAACCTAATAGGGCCACTAAACTTTATTACCAGTTCCCTCAGAATTACCACCCATAGTGAGGCTTTTTATGTGTTAATCGTATTAATTGGGTGTGCATGATCTTCTGTATAAAAGTAATTGGTTAAAACACAAATTTACACACATTAAGAACCAACTGACCATTGATAACCCTCACTTCTTTTCCTCGCCACGTATACAATCAAGTAAAAAAACAGAAAAGTAACCCGGACGCACCTTGGCCTGTACCGTTGAAATATCAATACCACAAACCTAGAGATCGATTTTCATAGGAACAGTTTACACAAAGCAAGTTTTTGATTTACTGTGAGGAGGAACTAAAAACCGATGATATCGATCAACAAATAAAGGATGTCTCCACTGGGGAATGATGGAAAAAATAAAAATGTACTGGATGGCTATTTGGTTTGTAAAGTGAGTGCACGTGTTATATGTTTCCTTCTGGTGTAATGGCTGCGATTGGTAGTGTATTGACTGTGTTGTTTGTCGTCTCCTGACATGCCCGCTCATTTGATGATGAGCCTTTTCCCCTTACGAGTAGACGGAGCATGGAACTGGCAGTCTTGACCACTCGTGTAAGCCTGCTTGTGAGGACTGTCCAGCACGGAGGCCTTTACCTCGTCATCCCTCTTACCTGTGGCGGGCCTTGAATAGTGAGATGTAGCTCCTCCCCCCAGATGTTTTGCCAAGCTTTCAAGTATTAGTTTCCCATTCCTCCATCACAGCTTCTACCGCACGTCCTTAGATAGAGACGTATGTCAACATGTTGCTGTTTCACACTAATATATACCTGTGGATGTAATGTTATATTCGGCTGATTAATTTACGTGACAGGTGTCAAAGAATGAGTGCATATCTATCCGTTAAATAAATGTGGGAATCTACAAATTTACAACTTCATTTATTCTAAAAGCACAAAATATATATGGATAAATATCAATAAAATGGCAAACAAATAAGTGGATAAGTACAGACGGACATGCTAAAAAAGATAAATACCATAAAACTGAAGCCCAAGTTAAGAAGTATGCTAATGGCCTCTTTGCTCCTACCTGTGGGAAAATAATGAATGTCTAATACCCGCCTCAGAAATTACGGGCCCAAGTTGCAGGCGAGAGTCTATAATGAAGAAGCCAGTAAGGGTATAATTAACAGACGTCATTGCCTACAGATGCGGGCAGTAACAATTAAAGGTACGTTCTGAAGTGAGGCCTATCTGTAACAATAAAATAAACTACTAGCTTTTATAAATTGATGCTGCACTTATGATATTCCCATTACACTCCGTTTAGAGTGCACACGGGTTTATCACGCAAGTGTCCGTGTATACGTGAGACACGAATTCAGTATAGTTTCTCATTTTTTAGGTCGAGCCTAGACAGCGCATGCGCTGTCGCTTAGCGACCTGTTGTTGATAGAGTTGTGGGCTTACATACCACCCATCTTTTTCAATTGGCTGCTTCCATTGTCACTCTTTTATTTCTGCTTCCCATTTGATGATGGCATGCATTAGTCGTGCCTTTTTCTGTTTTCACTCCTCCCCGAGCGCAGTGACCAAGTACTCAATCAATACGCTGTTCATTTTTACAGCATGTGTTTTGGACCTACTTCGCTTCTACGCCCGGTGCGCTTAGAGCAGGCGGCATGCGAGGCAAGGGGGTGACGTACACAGTACTGCTTCCAAGCAGCCAGCCCTGCTGCCAACATGGCCAAAGGTGCACTTTCAGTCTTTCTCTAAGACGTTTTTTTAAATCAGGCTAGAAGGTTTCTTTTCTCCTGGACCCTACGTGCAGGGGATAGGAGCGAGGAGCACTGCAATTAAACAACTTCACGACTTCTGAAGGGGGTGGGTGGAGCGCAGAGCGAGAACAGAAGCTGCCTTTTGGGAATTTGCCTCGCGCCTTTTGTTTTTCAAATGTTTGTTGCTTCAGATGTCTATGTTTCCCTGGGATATATTTTTTTTTACATCTGAAGTAACAACATTTGAGTAACCAAAAGCACAAGTGGATTAGTTACATTGTATCCTCTTCGCTCCCCTCCCCCAAACGTAGGCTCCTGGAGAAAAGAAACCTCCAGCCTGATTTTTAAAAAATAGCCTCATTTCATCAGCATTTTGTGTTGTGTAGGAGGAGCGTAGGCTGGAGGTCATCAAGCTGCATAAACAGTGCCTTTCCGGGGCTGCTGTTAATATTACGAGAAGCGGCTGGCAAGCCTCGGTGCTGCATTTATCTTTTAAGTTGTAAAGACAGAGGCAACGTCTGCAGAGAGATCTGCTTATCTGGTGAGTCGAAGCGCCTGTGTGTAGAGAACGCTTGCCTCCTCCCACTGGCCTTGTGGTCAGATATGGGTTGCCTTGCTCAGAGAAAATTTCAGGTTGCTAGCAAATACATGTCACATTTCCGCAGTGCACATTGTTTGTACAAAGGTTTCACAAATAAACTGTTTGAGTGTACACGAGAACCAGGTCTACGCCTTGTGATTTAATGTTTAGATGCCCTCTTGCACCTTTGCTTTGACTGAGATTTTCTTTCCATCTAGCTTTACGTTAGTACTCTGTCACCTACACACGTTCTAAAGCCCTTTACTTGCTTAATGTTCCTCTTCCTCCTCTGCCATTTTAATCCCAGAGCCTGTTTGACATGTTTATTCCTTCTATGTAACATGTTTTCATTTAGTTCACCAGGACCCCAAAAGAACTGTGATTTCCCCTATATGAGCTCGTTCAGCCCCGTTACTAGCTCTTAGTCGAGTTCCCTCGGACTTTACCAGCAGCTCCAAATCTTCCTGGTGGTTCCGATTTTCCAACTTTTATTTGTTTGCCATTCATTCCAATTTTAAACTGCTGCATCAGTTCACACCACTTAAACGCTAACAGTGCCAACTCGATCGGAGGTTTGGAGCACTTTATCAGCAATCCTTATAGTACGAGACCCTCTAAAACAGATGCCTGTCCTACTCTCTTTGATAAGTAACACAGCTCTGAAACTTATCGCTTTGAATTTTGTGAGTGCCATTTTCCTGCGAGGTTTGTTCATGTGTTGTTTTCTGAACAAAAACATTTTTTTGTTTAGCAGAGAGATGAGGGATTTCCGCACTCCACAATGTAAGGGATTGGGTCACGCATGTCCACTTTCATCTTCAACAATTAATTTGCATGTGGAAAAGAAATCATTCTATACAGTGTGTGCTGCCGGCCAGCATATTAGTGTTTAATGCACGCAGCCTAGAGTTGTTAGCAAAGGCTGCTTCAGGGAAGCTTAGCTTCCTGAGAGTTGTGCATGGTGAAGATTTACTGCATTTCTTCAAAATGTTAGGAGCCCAGAGTTCACATTTCTGGAATTCCTCAATTCCCAGGGAGAGAGGGAAGGGGTGCTGGGGCTCATTATCCCAGCATGGCAGAGACAAGCATCCCCAGACTTCTGGCTTTTGACACAGTGCGGTTCTGGGTGTGCACTGCAGTCGTGATTGTGACCACATGTTTACTGGAGTCAGGACGTTTGGTTCAGTGTTGACACTGCAAGTACAAATTAAAAACCTTTGCCGCAGGTTTTATCATTATGCACACAGCAGAATCGAGAAAACACAGAAGTCCAAAACGTCTCTGCAAATGTCATAACCCACAAGGGTTAAAAATGAGCCTAGTTGCAAAAAATATTTAGCGCACCTCCTAGAAACTTTTAATTCTCTGCAATACAGTTACACTTGTACCAAATAATAAAATTTACAAAAATATAATGACAATGCTTACATTTTTTTCTGGAGATAGAGGAAGAAGGTTAATGGAAGTGCTTTACTTATAAGCAGGGCCACTGGAATTATGGAGCCGAGAGGACCAAATTGTGCGGCAGGATTGACCAATTTAAGTGGCAAGAAAAGTCCAGTTATGCATTTACAAGGCTAATAGCTCTAACTCAAACAAATGCGAGACCTATTGCATTGCAAATGCTTGTCTTACATGTAGATAAGTTACTCGGAGCCTTTCAATTGAAAATGTAAACTTTCTGCAAAATGTGCTATTTTTGAGATACCCAATGAATTCTCCTCAGAACGTGAGATCACAATCTTCCGAGGAAAACGAGTGCCTTTGAAGTATGAAGATATTAGACCTGATTTAGGCAAGGCTAAACGCAGCAATCACACAGTAGAAACGTGGACACTGATTTATTATTAGCCGGTCTGTGTGAATCTCCTTGCGTTACATTGCCAGCTGCTGAGAGCCACCGCCTGCTAAGAATCATCAAGAGGCAAAAAAACTCGAGTTTCCTCATTGAAACCGAGCAGGGCTACAGTATCTTCAGGCAGAGTGAATTACCATATGCTGCTGCAGGAAGCACTGCTGAGGCGGTGTAATCATAGGAGAGGCAGCAGTTGTATGTCATTTAAGGGAAAGCAATTTGCCAAATTATCGAAAGGGTGATTTTACTGCAAAGGAAGCGCACTAAACTAAACGGTGCTACCAATGTTCGTCCCACCGGGGGAGCAGATGCTAGGAGACTTCAAGATGTACAGTTATTCTGGATACTTAAGCATGATAGTTGCAAACTTTGCTCAAGAAAACCGTAGAAAACCGTTTTCTCTGTGCTTAGTGTACATTTTTGAGGTAATGTACATGGTTTCTTCCCATTGCTATGCATCCTTTTAAAATGGGAACACACAAGTGCGAATGAAACTCAATGAGATAAAGGCATTTCTTGTCTATAAAAAGTGCCATAGAAATTAGAACTTGTCGAATATACATTGCACAAACAAGAGCATTAACTTGTTATAAGGAATATATATGTTATATGAAAGGTTTCTTCAAAATCGCTAGCAACCGATTATGACGACATAATTATTACGCTATTTGTTAATTTAAATACATTGAAGCTTACAAGGAGACTGTTAGACTTTTCCAGGAGTCACTGGGCAAATATGGGCCACAGGCTTCAACTGTGGGGACCAGAGCCATTTCCCTCTGATGTCTCAGTGGTCTATCCTATCATGGCTTTGCAAATTGGGTCAGGTACAACTCCTGTAATAAATATGTACACTGTTCCACAAAGAAGAAGGAAGAAAAAGGAGTGGGCGAAGAAGTAAGACTGAAAAGCTGATATTGTGATAGTTGTAGGAGTGCCCTCAAGCATCACTGTATGATGCAAAGCATCATCATTGGGCTGACTCCTCGCCAGACTGGCACTGCAATATCTGGCGGGCCACCACACAAAGGTTGTGGCTCTTCAACCAGGAAGTGATTCTACAGAACAGCTCAACTCCGCAAAAAATATTGACAGAGGGAAAAAGGAGAGAGAAAAAATATAAAATTGGCTATGAACACCTGAAAACTCAATTTAATATATGTAATACGGGTCAGGCCAAGGTTAAAAACTGGTAGGAGTAATCAGGAAATAATGTTTCCTATACTCCTAAGAGAAGGGAAGGAGGGAAGGGTCTCCACTCCTACCTATAGGTCGACATGTTTCGCGCCTAATCGGTCAAGGAAAGATCCACCGGCGCTTCATCAGGACCGTTTGGTTTTAACTTCTCCTTCATATAACAAAATAAACCAAAAGATAGGTAAAGACCATAAATGCTAGGAGGTCACTTACAGTCTATGGACCATTCGTCACTGTCAGTCTAATAGAAAGTCGCCCTGTATAGAGGATAAAACACATGTGTAAAACAACGTGCAATCAGTAGACATTCATTGGTGTCCAGATCATAAAAACGTGATAGATGTCAAGCCCCAAAAGAAGAGAAACGTGGAAAACACATAAACCAATAACATTGAAGGCTTACCATCCCATGTGAGGAAAGGGCATCATAGGGACGCGTAAACCTTGTAAACACCGTGAGTTCACTGGATTAATTTTTTTTTTATATGAAATGAAGTCAGGTGTGGTTGGAACATGTTAGACCTGACAGCCTTAGGGTAGTCACCCCTAACTTTTTGCCTGCCTCCCTCCTCGTTTTGGATACTGTTTTGCTGGTTTTTAGACTCTGCGCACTTTACCACTGCTAACCAGTGATAAAGTGTATATGCTCTCTCTCTGTAAACATGGTAACTTTGGATCATACCTGATTGAACTATTTAATCTACTTATAAGTCCCCAGTCATGTGCACTCCAGGTGCCTAGGGCATATAGATTAAATGCTACTAGTGGACCTGCAGCACGGATTGTGCCACCCACTTAAGTAGCCCCTTTTCCTTGTCTCAGGCCTACCATTGCTAGGCCTGGGTGTGCAGTTTCACTGCCACCTCGACTTGGCATTTAAAAGTACTTGCCAAGCCTAGAACTCCCCTTTTTCTGCATATAAGTCACCCTTAATGTGTGCCCTGGGTATCCCCTAGAGCAGGGTGCTGTGTAGGTAAAAGGCAGGACATGTACCTGGGTAGTTATATGTCCTGGTAGTGTAAAACTCCTAAATTCGTTTTTGCACTACTGGGAGACCTGCTCCCTTCATAGGCTAACATTGGGGCTGCCCTCATACACTGTTGAAGTGGCAGCTGCTGATCTGAAAGGAGCAGGGAGGTCATATTTAGTATGGCCAGAATGGTAATACAAAGTCCTACTGACTGGTGAAGTCGGATTTAATATTACTATTCTAGAAATGCCACTTTTAGAAAGTGAGCATTTCTTTGCACTTAAATCCTTCTGTGCCTTACAATCCACGTCTGGCTAGGTTTAGTTGACAGCTCCTTGTGCATTCACTCAGACACACCCCAAACACAGGGTACTCAGCCTCACTTGCATACATCTGCATTTTGAATGGGTCTTCCTGGGCTGGGAGGGTGGAGGGCCTGCCCTCACACAAAGGACTGCCACACCCCCTACTGGGACCCTGGCAGACAGGATTGAACTGAAAGGGGACCTGGTGCACTTCTTAGCCTCTCTTTGAAGTCTCCCCCACTTCAAAGGCACATTTGGGTATAAAACAGGGCCCCTGCCCTACCTCATCAGACACTTGCTGGAGAAGAAACCGGAACCAGAAACTACATCCTGCCAAGAAGAACTGCCTGGCTGCTCAAAGGACTCACCTGTCTGCTTTCTACAAAGGACTGCTGTCTTGTTGTTGCCCTGCTGCCTTGCTGAACTCTTGTCTGGCTGTGAAAGTGCTCTCCAAGGGCTTGGATAGAGCTTGCCTCCTGTTCCTTGAAGTCTCAGGACCAAAAAGACTTCTTCCTTTCACTTGGACGCTCCGTGCGCCGAAAATTTCGACGCACAGCTTGTTTCGCGGCGAGAAAAACGCCGCACACCGACGCTGATCGACGCGACGCCCTCGGGACGATCGAGACTTCGACGCACAACCTCGCAAGGACAAAGCCGCTCGACTTTCCAGGAGAAATCGACGCGACGCCCACCGTGAGTGCGAAACTTTGACGCACGGCCTCGCAAGGACAACGCCGCCCGACTTCCAAGGAGAAATCGACGCGACGCCTGCCGTGAGACCAAACTTTCGACGCACGGCCTCGCAAGGACAACGCCGCCCGACTTCCAAGGAGAAATCGACGCGACGCCTACCGTGAGATCGAAACTTCGACGCGCAGCCCCGCAGAACGACGCGCAGCCGGAAAACAAGCAGGAGAATCCACGCACAGACCCGGGACATCTGGTAATCCCCGCGATCCACAAAAAGAGACTGTCTGCGCGCCGGAAAACGACGCCCGACTTCCCCGCGTGGAAAAGACCGACGCAAGTCTGTGTGTGCTGAGGAGAAATCGACGCACACACCCCTTTTTCCACACATCTCTTCTCCTGTGGCCCTCTGAGGAGATTTTCCACCAGAAACCAGGTACTTTGTGCTTGAAAGACACTGTATTGCATTCTAAAGACTTAAGACACTTTATATCACTTCCCTGTGATATTTCTACAATTTTCCATTGCAACTTTATTCTTTTTGACCTACAATTATCCTGATAAATATTATATATTTTTCTAAACACTGTGTGGTGTAGTTTTGTGGTGCTATATGGTGGTATTGTATGATTTATTGCACAAATACTTTACACATTGCCTTCTAAGTTAAGCCTGACTGCTCGTGCCAAGCTACCAGAGGGTGGGCACAGGATAATCTTGGATAGTGTGTGACTTACCCTGACTAGAGTGAGGGCTTTTGCTTGGACAGGAGGTAACCTGACGGCCAACCAAAAACCCCATTTCTAACATTGGTGATCAGCGGTGAGGATAGGACTTGTATTTGTGCAGTGACATACAGTAGCTAAGTATCTCACTACCTACCCACAGTTGAAGGTCAACTTGGTTTTTATCTCTTTTTGAAAATCCGTTTTTTCCTGACAATTTTCAAAAACTAAATCCTCACTCAACATGTCTCTGACTGGGTCTCAGACAGGGGACTTTGACCTAGTCCAGTTGGATACATACACGGTCAAACAACTAAGAGGATTCTGCAGGGCATTGAGGGTACCCACCCAAGGGGCCTCCAGAAAGGAGGACTTTCAAGTGGCGCTGAGGGCCTGGGCAGAAGCCCATTTAGAGGATGATGAGGAAGGGGAGCCAGAAAATGGCCCCTCAGAAGGATTTTCACTATCTATGGATGGTGTTACCACTGCAATTGTGCACCCTTCCAGACCAGGGAGCAGTGTCTCCATGCAAAGCCTGACCGCAGAGGAAAGGAGAGAGGAAAGGGAGTTCCAATTGCAAATGGCAAAACTGAAAATTGAGGCGCAACAGGAGGAGAGGAGGGCAGAAAGAGAAGCCAAACAAGCTGAGGCTGAAAGAGCAGCCAAACAGATTGAAGCTGAAAGGACAGCCAAACAGATTCAAGCAGAAGCTGAAAGGGCAGCCAAACAAGCAGAAGCTGAAAGAGCAGCCAAACAAGTGGAAGCTGAAAGAGCTTTGGCTGAAAAGAAACTATTGTTGGCTCATGAACTGAGTCTCAAGGAGCTGGAGATCAAGGCAAGACAGTCTGAATCCAGCAATAATGGTGGCAGCATACAGACAGGACCTGCTGGAGAAAAGAAGGTTCGTATACCCAAAAATGTGGTGCCCAGTTTTGTGGTGGGAGATGACATAGATAAATGGTTAGCTGCTTATGAAGTTGCACTAAGGGCTCATGAGGTTCCTGAAGGGCAATGGGGGGTAGCTATGTGGGGTTATGTGCCGCCATTGGGGAGGGACACACTTCTCACATTGGATCCACCGGATCAAAACACATACCCACTCCAGAAAGCCACTTTACTTGCCAAGTTTGGGCTGACCCCTGAGGGATACCGTCAGAGGTTCAGGGACAGCACCAAACAAACCACACAAACATGGGTAGATTTCTTTGATTTCTCTAGTAAGGCACTGAATGGATGGGTGCGGGGCAACAAAGTAGCAGATTATAAAAGTTTATATGATTTGATCCTGAGAGAGCATATGCTTAATGTTACTTATACAGATTTGCGCCAGCACCTAGTGGATAGTAAGCTGACTGATCCCAGGAAGCTTGCTGAGGAGGCGGACCTCTGGGTTAGCACCAGAGTGTCCAAAAAGGTACCTGGGGGGGACTCCCACAAAGGTGGTCAGGGTTCCCAACAGAAGAAAGAGGGGGGAGATAAACTTACAGATAAGGAACTCTCTAAAGGCCCCCAAAAGAATTCCCAGGGAGGGGGTGGCAACCCTTCCTTTTCCAAATTTGGGAGAAAGCCAGGGACATTTGACAAGTCAGGAAAATCTAGCCCCAAATGCATGGAATGTTACCAATATGGTCACTACAAAGGCGATCCTCAGTGCCCCAAGAGGGCACCGTCCACTACCGGACAGGCACCTGGGTTGACTAGTGTAGCACTCGGGGGGGAGATGGACCCAACTAGCTTTGGGGAACAGGTAGAGATTTCCCTAGTGTCCCTGGGAGAAGGAGAAATGGTGCCCAAGGCCCACATGCCTAGAAATACTTCCAAGTACCGGCAGTGGGTCACCATTGATGGGCAGAGGGTGGAGGCTCTGCGTGACACAGGAGCCAGTATGACTACTATCAAGAGTCAGCTGGTGTCAGCAGAGCAGATAATGCCTAATACATTCCACCAGGTCAGAGTAGCTGACAATCGCGAGAGTCACCTACCGGTGGCTCTGGTTCCCTTTGAGTGGGGGGGGGTCTCTGGTACTCTGAAAGTAGCTGTGAGTCCTGCCATGCCTGTAGATTGTCTGTTAGGCAATGACCTTGAGCACACTGCTTGGAAAGAAGTGGAGCTCAGGTCTCACCTGGAGATGTTAGGGTTACCTGAGTGGGTCTGCATGACCACACGGTCCATGGCTGACCGAGAGGGAAGTCAAGGGCATCTGGAGCCTGGAACGATGGCCCAGAGAGCTGCCAGGAGGAGGGACCAGGGGTGCGGGAAACCGACCCCCGCTGTTCCCACAGTGGCTGACGGGGCTCCTGAGGAGGAGGCTTCCGAGCCAACTGGGGAAGACATCGCCGCCCTAGGTGACTTACCTGAGCTTGCTGGTTGGCAAGTTGAGGGTGGACCCACCAGGGAGGACTTCTGCAAGGCGCAGAAAGAATGTCCCACTCTAGAAGGTTTGAGGAAACAAGCCTCAAACCAGGCAGCCGGCGACGCCTCTGGCGATCACCACCTATATTGGGAGAATGATCTCCTTTACAGTGAGCCTAAGGTTCCGGGCTTTGGGGCAGCACGTGTGCTGGTGGTCCCCCAATGTTACCGAACCTTCCTACTGGGTCTGGCTCACGACATTCCCCTGGCAGGACATTTGGGGCAGGGCAAGACCTTTAACAGGCTTGTCACCCACTTTTATTGGCCCAAAATGAGGACACACTCAGACAAGTTCTGCAGATCCTGTCCTACCTGCCAGGCCAGTGGTAAAGCAGGAAAAAGGTTTAAAACCCCCCTGATTCCACTTCCTGTCGTTGGCACCCCCTTTGAAAGGGTGGGCATCGACATTGTTGGCCCCTTGGACCCCAAAACTGCCTTAGGCAACAGGTTCATCCTGGTTTTGGTGGACCATGCCACCCGTTACCCAGAGGCAATCCCTCTAAGGACAGTAACTGCACCGGTGGTGGCCAGAACCCTGATGGGGATATTTACCCGTGTGGGGTTCCCCAAGGAAATAGTGTCTGACAGAGGCACTAACTTCATGTCCGCATACATGAAGTCGCTGTGGGATGCGTGTGGTGTAACTTACAAGTTCACCACACCCTATCACCCCCAGACGAACGGTCTTGTGGAGAGATTCAACAAGACCCTGAAAGGCATGATTGGTGGCCTTCCTGAGGCCATGAGGCGTAAGTGGGACGTCCTCTTACCATGCCTTCTCTTTGCTTACAGAGAGGTCCCCCAGAGAGGGGTAGGGTTCAGTCCCTTTGAACTTCTCTATGGGTACCCTGTCAGGGGACCCTTAAGCATTGTCCAGGAGGGATTGGAGAAAGCTCCAAAGGCACCCCCTCAGGATGTGGTCAGCTATATGTTGGCCCTCCGCAACCAGATGACCCGCTTCTGGAAAGAAGCCCAAGATAACCTTGAGGCCAGTCAAGAGGTGATGAAACAATGGTATGACCAGAAGGCCACCCTGGTAGAGTTTCAACCTGGAGACAAAGTGTGGGTAATGGAGCCAGTAGAGCCCAGAGCTCTCCAGGACCGCTGGTCTGGCCCATTTGAAATAAAGGAGCGGAAAGGGGAGGCCACTTACCTAGTGGACCTCAAAACCCCTAGGAATCCCCTAAGGGTGCTCCATGTGAACCGACTAAAAGCTCATTGTGAGAGGTCGGAGATCAACATGCTTCTGGTCACAGATGAAGGAACGGAAGAGGAGAGTGAACCTCTCCCCGACCTCCTCTCTGCCCAAGAAGGTGATGGGTCAGTAAGCGGGGTCATTCTGTCTGGCACCCTGACTCTAAATCAGAAAGGAGACTGTTATGAGCTGTTGGAGCAGTTCTCCCCCCTGTTCTCCCTTACTCCTGGGCTGACCCACCTCTGTGTTCATGATATTGACACCGGTGACAGTCTCCCTGTGAAAAACAAAATTTACAGGTTGTCGGATAAGGTGAAGGCCAGCATCAAGGAGGAGGTCTCCAAGATGTTGACTCTAGGGGTCATTGAGAAATCCAGTAGTCCCTGGGCCAGCCCAGTGGTATTGGTCCCTAAGGCTACTGCCCCAGGTGCGAAGCCAGAGCTCCGGTTCTGTGTGGACTACCGGGGTCTCAACTCAGTCACCCGGACTGATGCTCACCCCATCCCCCGAGCTGATGAGCTCGTGGACAGGCTAGGCGCTGCCAAGTTCCTGAGTACGTTTGATCTTACTTCAGGGTACTGGCAGATCGCCCTGACTGAGGGGGCTAAGGAAAGGTCCGCCTTTTCCACCCCTGACGGCCATTACCAGTTCCGAGTGATGCCGTTTGGATTAAAAAATGCCCCCGCTACCTTCCAACGGTTGGTTAACGGGGTCCTGGCTGGCAAGGATGCCTTCTGTGCAGCCTACCTGGATGACATAGCTGTCTACAGTTCCAGCTGGGAGGAACACCTGCTCCACCTCAAGGAGGTGCTTCAGGCCCTGCAACAGGCAGGCCTGACCATCAAGGCTAGTAAGTGCCAGATTGGGCAGGGTTCCGTGGTGTACTTGGGACACCTAGTAGGTGGTGGCAAGGTGCAGCCACTCCAGGCCAAGATCGAAACTATCAAGGCCTGGCAACCACCTCGAACCCAGACTGAGGTGAGAGCCTTTTTAGGCCTCACCGGATACTACCGCAGGTTTGTCAAGGGCTATGGTACCATTGTGTCCCCCTTGACAGAACTCACGTCCAAGAAGCAACCTAGGTTGGTGAATTGGACAGAGGCTTGTCAGAAAGCCTTTGACGCCCTAAAGGAAGCCATGTGCACGGCCCCCGTGCTCAAGGCCCCTGACTACTCCCAGGAATTTATCGTGCAGACAGACGCTTCAGAGCATGGCATAGGGGCAGTCCTAGCACAGCTAAATGAGGAGGGCCAAGATCAACCGGTAGTCTTTATTAGCAGAAGGCTATTACCACGGGAACAGAGGTGGAGTGCTATTGAAAGAGAAGCTTTTGCTGTGGTCTGGGCCCTGAAGAAGCTGAGGCCCTACCTGTTTGGGACTCACTTCCTAGTTCAGACAGACCACAGACCCCTCAGATGGCTCATGCAGATGAGGGGTGAGAATCCAAAACTTCTGAGGTGGTCCATTTCCCTACAGGGGATGGACTTTACGGTGGAACATCGCCCAGGGGTTGACCACGCCAATGCTGATGGTCTCTCCAGGTACTTCCGCCTTAGCGATGAGAGCTCCCAGGAGGTCGGGTAGCTCTCCCCACTTTCAGCTGGGGGGGACACATGTTAGACCTGACAGCCTTAGGGTAGTCACCCCTAACTTTTTGCCTGCCTCCCTCCTCGTTTTGGATACTGTTTTGCTGGTTTTTAGACTCTGCGCACTTTACCACTGCTAACCAGTGATAAAGTGTATATGCTCTCTCTCTGTAAACATGGTAACTTTGGATCATACCTGATTGAACTATTTAATCTACTTATAAGTCCCCAGTCATGTGCACTCCAGGTGCCTAGGGCATATAGATTAAATGCTACTAGTGGACCTGCAGCACGGATTGTGCCACCCACTTAAGTAGCCCCTTTTCCTTGTCTCAGGCCTACCATTGCTAGGCCTGGGTGTGCAGTTTCACTGCCACCTCGACTTGGCATTTAAAAGTACTTGCCAAGCCTAGAACTCCCCTTTTTCTGCATATAAGTCACCCTTAATGTGTGCCCTGGGTATCCCCTAGAGCAGGGTGCTGTGTAGGTAAAAGGCAGGACATGTACCTGGGTAGTTATATGTCCTGGTAGTGTAAAACTCCTAAATTCGTTTTTGCACTACTGGGAGACCTGCTCCCTTCATAGGCTAACATTGGGGCTGCCCTCATACACTGTTGAAGTGGCAGCTGCTGATCTGAAAGGAGCAGGGAGGTCATATTTAGTATGGCCAGAATGGTAATACAAAGTCCTACTGACTGGTGAAGTCGGATTTAATATTACTATTCTAGAAATGCCACTTTTAGAAAGTGAGCATTTCTTTGCACTTAAATCCTTCTGTGCCTTACAATCCACGTCTGGCTAGGTTTAGTTGACAGCTCCTTGTGCATTCACTCAGACACACCCCAAACACAGGGTACTCAGCCTCACTTGCATACATCTGCATTTTGAATGGGTCTTCCTGGGCTGGGAGGGTGGAGGGCCTGCCCTCACACAAAGGACTGCCACACCCCCTACTGGGACCCTGGCAGACAGGATTGAACTGAAAGGGGACCTGGTGCACTTCTTAGCCTCTCTTTGAAGTCTCCCCCACTTCAAAGGCACATTTGGGTATAAAACAGGGCCCCTGCCCTACCTCATCAGACACTTGCTGGAGAAGAAACCGGAACCAGAAACTACATCCTGCCAAGAAGAACTGCCTGGCTGCTCAAAGGACTCACCTGTCTGCTTTCTACAAAGGACTGCTGTCTTGTTGTTGCCCTGCTGCCTTGCTGAACTCTTGTATGGCTGTGAAAGTGCTCTCCAAGGGCTTGGATAGAGCTTGCCTCCTGTTCCTTGAAGTCTCAGGACCAAAAAGACTTCTTCCTTTCACTTGGACGCTCCGTGCGCCGAAAATTTCGACGCACAGCTTGTTTCGCGGCGAGAAAAACGCCGCACACCGACGCTGATCGACGCGACGCCCTCGGGACGATCGAGACTTCGACGCACAACCTCGCAAGGACAAAGCTGCTCGACTTTCCAGGAGAAATCGACGCGACGCCCACCGTGAGTGCGAAACTTTGACGCACGGCCTCGCAAGGACAACGCCGCCCGACTTCCAAGGAGAAATCGACGCGACGCCTGCCGTGAGACCAAACTTTCGACGCACGGCCTCGCAAGGACAACGCCGCCCGACTTCCAAGGAGAAATCGACGCGACGCCTACCGTGAGATCGAAACTTCGACGCGCAGCCCCGCAGAACGACGCGCAGCCGGAAAACAAGCAGGAGAATCCACGCACAGACCCGGGACATCTGGTAATCCCCGCGATCCACAAAAAGAGACTGTCTGCGCGCCGGAAAACGACGCCCGACTTCCCCGCGTGGAAAAGACCGACGCAAGTCTGTGTGTGCTGAGGAGAAATCGACGCACACACCCCTTTTTCCACACATCTCTTCTCCTGTGGCCCTCTGAGGAGATTTTCCACCAGAAACCAGGTACTTTGTGCTTGAAAGACACTGTATTGCATTCTAAAGACTTAAGACACTTTATATCACTTCCCTGTGATATTTCTACAATTTTCCATTGCAACTTTATTCTTTTTGACCTACAATTATCCTGATAAATATTATATATTTTTCTAAACACTGTGTGGTGTAGTTTTGTGGTGCTATATGGTGGTATTGTATGATTTATTGCACAAATACTTTACACATTGCCTTCTAAGTTAAGCCTGACTGCTCGTGCCAAGCTACCAGAGGGTGGGCACAGGATAATCTTGGATAGTGTGTGACTTACCCTGACTAGAGTGAGGGCTTTTGCTTGGACAGGAGGTAACCTGACGGCCAACCAAAAACCCCATTTCTAACAGAACATCTATAGCTGGAAAGAATAATATCAGCACAGAGTTTAACCGATTCAAATTAATCAATGAGAGAAAATACCATGTATTCATATCTCTTTTCACTGATAAGTAATACAGAGTCTCATGATTTTCTATAAATCCCAGCTGTTAGGCCTGTCTTGATAATAAAAATGGCTTCTCAATCTACTACCGGTGTTGGCATAACAACCCCGTTCCAGGACATCTGGGTCTACACCCCATTATTCAAATGGCAACGTGGGTGCTAATAGTAACTCAATCGTGATGGGTACAGGACGGTGAGCGTCCTGGTAACGAATACACACTATAAAGAGCCGGCGCTTTCGAAAGAACCTCTTCGAGCGCTGACCGCTCGTATCACTTGCAAACTTCGTCTTGAAGCCGGTCGCGCACGCGCATGCAGCGTGTCGGTAGTGCACTTACGTGACCCTGATGTCCGGATGCCATTTGCCTACCCCAGTCCGCGTCCCTGTATGACAGGTTACACGTGTACTTGATCCGTTTAAATCATATTCGGTTAATTGGGGCAATTTGGCCCTCAGTACGTCGCGTCCTCTTCGGTGTCGACACAATCGACAAAGGACTACCAAAAGGGCTAGTAATGACGGCGGCCATCTTGGAACGGGAAAAGTGCATCATGCAAATAATGGGGACATGTGCACAACAATAAATAAATCATCGAAAAATATTTTTTAGTCGACGGGGAAGAAAAGAAAGGGCCCCTAGCTATATGAAATGTCATCTAAAGGATGAGATAATGATCCCAGTATCCCTCGAGGCAGATGGTTAGTGTAGCTATATTGTCTGTGGTGTAAGACTTCTTAGTTATCTCTGTGATACAGTCAAACTAATTTAACGAGAAAGGGTCCACCAAGGAATGTCATCATTAAGACCTTCCTTAGCTGTTTTAAGTCGGAATATCCACCGCTGCTCAGTCCTGAACAGATATTTGGGGTCATTCTCATTATATCTGGGTACTTGTAAGACAGTCCACCACAAATCATTGGGGCCATGTTTTGCTTCTAAAAAATGTGAACTCAGTTTAGTCGTGATCCGAGCGCATCTGATGTTACTGCGGTGTTCATTTATTCTTAACTTAACTGGTCTTGTTGTCATTCCTACATACTGTAAGTCACACGGACATGTAATCAAATATATACAGTGCTGTGTGTTGCAATTGGTGTGTTTCATCAAACGCCAGTCTCCAAAATGTTTCAACTGGAGACTAACTATCCATTTGGTCAATGCACACATGTTGCAAGATCCGCATGGATAGTGTCCAGAGACTGGCGGAAGGTTCCATAGAGTGGACTGTTCTGAAGAAACCTCTTGTCTTAGCAGTCGTGTGTGAATAATTAAGGGCCAGATGTAGCAAAGGTTTGCGACTCGCAAACGGGCCGAATCGCAATTTGCGACAGTGCAAAATCGGAAATGGAAATGCAAAAAGCCCATTTCCGACTCGCAAAAAGCGATGTGCCCCGTTTGCGAGTCGCACCCGTTGCGACCCCCTTTTGCGACCCGCAATGTGCGTGTCGCAATTTGCGAGTCGCAAAGCTTATGCAATTGCAACTCGCAAATTGCGACTAGTCGCAAAAAACCCAGTTTGCAAGTCGCATTTACCACTAACTCAGAGCAGGTGGTAACCATTACCAAAGTATAAAAGGAGACCCAGAAGGCATCTGGGTCACTCAAGATGGCGGACATATACCTGATAGCAGTGAGGAGGAGAGTCTACGCAGCCCAGCAGAGGAGGAGGAGGGGCCACAGACAGGAGAAGATATATAGAACAAGGCAGACCCTTTTCCAGCAAACTGAAGAGGAGATCTATGCTAAATACCGCCTTAGCAGCGCTGCCATTCTAGAATTAATAGATTTACTAAAACCACAGCTAGAACACAAGACCCTGCGTGGCTGCGCCATCCCTACGCATGTGCAAGTACTATGCGCACTGCACCTCTTGGCATCAGGGAGCTATCAGGGGGTCATTGCCGTGGCAGGTGGGGTATCCCAAAGTGCAATGTCAAGGTTCCTCAGGGCATTCCTAGATGCCTTAGTAGCGCACAGGTCTCAGTTCATATACTTTCCAAGGAATGAGGCAGAAATTAACAGCACGAAGCTGGACTTTTACCGCATTGCCCACTTCCCCCAGGTCATTGGATGTGTAGATGGGACACACATTCAAATATGCCCCCCGCTAATCTGGAACATATTTTTCGCAACAGAAAGTGTACCCACTCACTCAACATACAGGTTGTTTGTGATGCCCATTACGTCATCACGGACATCGTAGCTAAGTTTCCAGGCAGTACCCATGACTCCTACATTTTTAGACATAGTGGGATCCATCAACGCCTGGAACGTGGGGAGTTTGGAGACGGATACCTCCTAGGTAGAGCTGCATACACCTTGCAGACACACACACAGGTCACTGTGCACGACTATCTGGACTTACTAACAGTGTACTTTTGTGCCCAACAGGTGACAGTGCATATGCTCTAAGGCCATGGATCATGACTCCATTTTTAACACCCAGCAATGAATCAGAGAGGCAATACAACAGTGCGCATAAGAGGACCAGGAACCTGATCGAGCGCACCTTCGGACTCCTGAAGGCAAGATTCCGATGCCTCCACCGCAGCGGAGGCGCCCTCCAATACACCCCCATTACCGCCTTCAAAATTGTGGTCGCATGCGCCATCCTCCACAACATAGCCACCAGACGTGGGCTACCTCTCACCCCTGCAGACCCAGATCCTGATGAGGAAGAGCAAGAACAACCACACCGCCATCATGGGGATAGGAGTCTAGCTAATCAAGGCAGACTGAGACGGGAACACATCGCAACGCAATATTTTGGACGGTACGTGTAAACTCCCACCATACTCACCCATTAACCAGACACTCCTTTTGTTAAGTGGAAGAGAAATAACAGTTTTAATAATGTAATGGATGAACTATATACATGATTCAATTGTCCATGGGCAGGGAAATGCCAACCACTCATGTGGCACATTAAAGCCATGTGCCACATTTGTTTGTCCGGGCTGTTGGCTAACTTCTCCTGCCCCTCCTGCCAGCCTGGCTGGTCCCAGCCGCATCTATGGTGCTCTGCCTCCCACTCCTTAGCACCCTACTGTCAGTGGCAGATACACTGCTCACTGTGGAGCCCTCTTCACTATCTTGGGGTGTTTCCCCGGTGGCCCTCGACATCTCACGTGTCTCCATTAGTTCAATGATATGTGTGAGACGTCCCAGGCCCCTGGCAACATCCCCAGCAAAATGGCCCATCTCAATTTGCAGGCCAACTGTCCTCCTCGACAGGCCTGTTGTGTTGATGGCTAGCCTGCCGATTGATGTGGCCATCCTGTCCAGTCTTAACATAATCTGCCTATCCCTGCGCCGCCCAGCCTCTGCCTGACCCAACAGTCCGGCCGCCAGTTCCCTGATGGCAGAGGCAATGTCCCCAGTGTTCTGGCACATCAGGTCCATCCGCCTGTTGAGGTGCCGCATGCTTGCCTGGTTTTGTCATTCAATGCGGTGCAGCACCCCACTGATCCTGCCCAATGTTGTGTTTTGCAGGCGCTGACCCCGCAGCAGATGTGCCTCACTGCTGGCTGGAGGATGATTCCGGATATCAGAAGCTCTTGCCCTGCGACGCCTGCGCAGTGGTGGCTGCCCTGTCCTCGCACCTGTATCCTCCCTGGCTGTTGCTGGGGCAGCTCCTGGCGTTGCTGTTGCAGCAGGCGTTACAACTGCAGGAATGCTGCTGACTGTGCATGTGGGGGTGCTGTAGGGTCCTGGGGTGTCCTCCTGGGCCTGGGTGCTTGGGGTGTAGGGGGTGTCTTGCTGGAGACCTGTGGGACATGGGGAACACACTGTCAGTGTCTAGTATCTGTTGCACAATTCCTAATAAACATTTGCCTATGCACTGCCTATTGGACTACATTTCCCATAATGCATCATTCTGGCTTTTTCTACCCTGAAATGGAGCTAATTTGGTTGTGCATGCACATGTGTACATGGTGGGTGGGGTATGACATTGATAGGGGTACAGGCTTATCACATGGTACTCACCGGTTGAAGTGCTGGGCTCTGAAGTGTCCAGGTCCCCAAATCCACACACTGCCTCCGGCTCAAAGGTTTGCTCAATCCTGTCTTCAAGGGGTGTGGGTGGTGGCACAGATGATGGTCCCCCTCCAGTGCCTCTCATCTCCCGGAGCCTTTCTGCCACCCCCTCCTTGGTCCGGGAGCGGAGGTCATACCACCTCTTCCTTATGTCCTCAATTGTCCTGTGGCTCACCCCCAGGGCATTGATTTTCTCCTGCATTTCCTGCCAGATTTTTATTTTGGTGGCCTCTGGAACAGTGAGGGCAGCTCTCCCAAAGAGCTCATCATGGTGCTGACAACATTCTTCGGTCAGCACCTCAAGCTCCCTCTCTGAGAATTTAATTTTCCTTTTTCGGGGGGTTCCCTCTATGGCTGCTGCAGCTAGCTCAGTGTGCAGACTGGCAGTTGTAAAAGGGTGTGGTCCAGCCTCCTCCCAGGTGTATTTGTTAACTTCCTGGCTGTGATGTCATCATCATGTGCCAGGAAGTGTTTCCAGAGTGTTTTGGTGTGCTTTCTGGAGTGTTCTGCTGCACCTGCAAGCAATTTTGAGGGAACTCGCAATTTGCGACACCAACTCGCTAATTGCGAGTTCGTTTTTTGCACACTCGCAAACAGCGACCTCGCAATCTGCGGACTCGCACACAGCGTTGCGAGTCCGGATGCGAGTCGCTAAATCGGACCGGTTTCTTTCCTGGCATACCAATTTGCGAGTCGCATTGTGCGAGTCGCATTGACTCGCAAAATGTGACTCGCAATTTTTTTGTTTCGTACATCTGGCCCTAAGTCTCTAATATTCGAGGATCTTTTAAATGCAAAGAGGGGTTTCGCTATCTGTGTACCCCCACTCAATAAAATTTGCCATCTTTTATTAATGAGTCTTTTCAAAGTGTTGGAGATGGGAATGTATGTGGATACACAGGTAAGTCGTGTTTGTTCTTCTCGTCTGGATGGTTCTAAAAGGGCATCCCTATGGTTGTTTCTGGCTCTTTTATAGGATGAATTAATGATCTTGGTGGGATAGCATCTTTGTAGGAGTTTGTCTTTCAACTGCCCAGCCTGTATTTCAAATGTCTGGACAGAGGAGCAATTCCTGCGTAGTCTCAAAAATTGGCCAAACGGAAGGTTATCGCGTAGAGCCTTCGGATGATGGCTGTCATATCTGAGTAAACTGTTCCTGTCAGTGATCTTATGGAAGGTATCTGTCACCAGTTTGCCATTTACATTGTGAATCAGCAGATCCAAAAAGGGTACTTGTGTAGTAGAAACGTGTGCTGTGAATTTCAGAAAGGGATCAAGCGTGTTGATCCAACTCGTAAATAACTCGATGTTGAGAGCAGTCCCTTGCCATATGATGAGAATGTCATCTATGTAGCGTCGCCATAATTTTATGTTATTAAAGAAAGGGTTAGTAACTGGTAGAATAAAATTCTTTTCAAACTGATACATATATAGACAGGCCAGGCTGGGTGCAAACGTACTGCCCATCGAGGTCCCTCTTATTTGATGGTATATGGTATCTTCAAATTGAAAATAATTTTGTGTCATTGCTAGGGATGCACACTGCACAACGAAGTCTACCGGAGTTGAAGAGGCCCAAGGCTGTAGGCGAAGGGCGGACTCAATGACTTCTAGGGTGGCTGTCTGTGGAATATTGGTATATAGAGATTCTACATCCAATGTAATCAGTACCTCGACCTGAATGGTAGAGTTGATTGTTTCTATGAGGTTCAGAACATCCTTGGTGTCTTTAAGATAGGTACAGGAGCTCTTGACTAATGGTTGAAGAAAAGAGTCACAAAAGGTCGATAAAGGTTCCAGGATCGAACCAATGCCAGAGACTATTGGGCGGCCCGGAGGTGGACGTGAACCTTTATGGATTTTGGGGAGGCAGTAAAAGTAAGGTACACAAGGGTGTGTGTTCTCGAGAAACTCAGCCTCTCTCGGAGTAATCCAAGAATTGCCTATAGCCTCGTTAAGCATGCTCCTTATCTGTAATTGTAAGGAGTGGGTAGGGTCGTGGTTCAATGGTGTGTAGTAAGTCCTATCGCTTAGAAGGCGAAGGCATTCCTGTCTGTAGTCTACAGTGTCCATATTCACTATAGCACCACCTTTGTCTGCTGGTTTTATGACTATGGTAGAGTCTCGTGATAGAGTCTTGAGTGCTTCTCGCTCAATGGCGGGAAGGTTGACAAAGGGGCGTTTGGGAGTGATCTGTTCAAGATCCTGTAGGACTGCTTTTTCAAAAGCTAATACTTCACACGGAAGAGAATTTGTTGGAGGAATGAAGGTAGATGGCTTCTTCAGGCCTCTATCGTGAATAACAGGGGGTTCTGGTCGATCTTTAAAGAAAAAGTGTAGACGGACAACTCACAATGGAGGCGGAAGCGATCTACGGAGGGGGTAGGAACAAAGCCTAATCCTCTATTCAGGACTTTCAATTCGTTCATAGACAAATGTCTGTGGGACAGATTGACCACTAAGTCCTCTGAGGAGCTATCTTGTTCTGGCTCCTGGTTATCATTTGAGGTTCCTCTCGACCCCAATGTACTCTTCTGCCTCTTCCTCTCCTTCTGCCTCTCCCTCTGCCCGGGCCGCGGCCTAAAAAAGGCCCGAAAGGTGGAATAGGGAGTGGCTGGAAGAAGGGGTAAGGGGGTTGCCAGAAGAGAGGTTGATTATTAGTGTAATGGGGAAAGTTATAGTAGGGTTGTGGTGTACTTTCGTCGGTACTCCAGCCATCAGAGGAGGAGCTACTACTATAGATCCGAGTTTTCCTATTAACTGTAGAGGACTCGTCTGAAGATCGTGATTGGGTGTCAATCTCAAAGTCCTCCTTGATGTATGGAAACACTTTCTCTCGTGCAAATCTGTTAATGTCTTTTTGTAACTTGGAAATCTTTTGTTGTGTCAGGAACTCTTTGGTTTCATTGAGTTCCGTGTTAATCTCTAGGAGACGACTCTTAAATGCAGCTATCGTCACTGTTGCTTTGATGGACGCCTCTACACAGTTAATCTGAATAACTATGGACTCGGCTAACCGTTTGGAAGTGTTGATGATCAACACTAGCCAGTCACGAGTGCATTTCCATGCAATCTGCGCCCAGTCCTTCCTAAAGGCTAAGTCTTGTAGGAAGATCCTGGGCACATTGGATACCAGTAGGCCATTAGGAGCGATATTGGCTCTCAAATATTCGGTCATGATTGTTCCATGCATGACTGTCTTAATCAATTCTCTTTTCAGAGAGGAAAGTTTGTCCCACTCTTCTTTGAGGCTCCCGGAAGGAGCTGATCCATCACTGGAAAGAATAGAAGGTGTCTGTAAAATAGCTGAGACGACGTCATCGTCAAAGCTCAAGCTTTGGAAATTATCCATGGTCAGGAATAGAACAAAAGGTACAACTCCTTCAGCTCTCACCTCCCTATGATAGCAAGCATTAAAAGCATAGGCGCTGGAAGTACGGGTGCTGCGGGGTGCTGCAGCACCCCCAAAACAAAAATACTAGAGTTCAGAATGTGAATGAGCAATAAAGATGCCTTTACATTTTATGTTCATCTTGTCACCTTTGCTGCACACTCAAAGACAAAGGTCAAATATCAGGCTATGACTTTTGACAAATAGCTGCTTATTTGGAAACTGGAGTGTACTTTAATTTCTCGGACTGTAAGGTGAGAGGATTTTGTAAAAGTGATCTAGGTGACAATCCTGATAGGGTACAGGAAAGGAGAGGAAATGCCGTAGCCTGTGAGTGTTTTCTGACACACAACATTTAAATATCTGGAAATGAGCTACAGATATTTTACAAATTATACCAGCAATTCGAAAAACACACATTAAGCACTATGTTGTAATTCTTAAGTGTGATGGAACAAAAAATTTAATAGGGCCAAAACATATCAAGACACTTTACTTAGTGATGCACATATGATAAATATTCACTGAAACCGGATTTCCACATTTTTTCAATTTTGTGCTCTATAGCAAAACTACATGTCTGTGCAAATTTAGTGGCCATTTCAACAGAAAACATGTTGAATGTAAATAGTGAAATGCCACACAAGTACTTCAAAATGCACCACCAGCTACATACTACATCAATTCCACTCTCCTGGTGAATGGGAGTGCAACATTTGCTACACTTATTTTCCTCTATAATTCTTGGCTGGTTCACAATCCCTATGACTTAGGTGATATAACATTAATGGCAGTACCCCCATTCAAAAAATTGTTCCAGCACCAGTGAGTCAAAGGCTTCTTATGTAGGTAGGTAGTGTGAAGGTGCTTCCAACTCAGATTGTCCAACCAAGTGCTTGTCTTTGTTTAAAGAAAGTATGCAATAAACACTGAAAACTCAATACTAAACATTGCAGGTGACGGATATGGATATTTAGTTGGCACGGGCAACTGTAATTGGAGCTGGATATCTCCCTGTTTCAACCCGCCCCTTGTCTTCCCCCTCTCTTGCATTCCAGTTCTGTTTCAGACGGCTATTAGACACTGGTGTCGTGTTAGCCACTCTGTTTTGTTTGTGCGCTAATTTACTCTTGTTAGTTGAATTGTCCTTAACTCACCATTACAGAGTGCTGTCTGCTCTTCAGCCAAGACAGGGACCCTCAGCACCTCTGACTTCCTTTCCCTCTTACGGGAGGAGATGCACTGGCTAGTAGTGCACTGTCACTCGTGTAAAGTCTGTGCAGTCTCTGGCTTTGTTGTAGGTCTCCAGCTGGATGCAGCCTGCTTTTGGGCTTTGGGACAATCAATCAATCAGTTTTCATAAAGTGCGCTACTCACCCGTAAGGGTCGCAACGCGCCAGGTGAAATGAGATGGTGGACTGCTGGGTTAAGGGCCACCGTGCTACCTTGAGGCCTTGAGGCAGCATGGCCACTCTATGGCTAATGTTTATGAGTTAGGGCACAGTCAGTTTATGTGCAGTTAAAATTCACAGAGGCCTAGTCGGTTCAGGCTCAGCTTAACAAAGTCACAAGGGCACATTTCTCTTTTTTTTTAAAAGATGTTTTTTATTGAGTCAAATTCAAGAACATTAACTTAACATTGCCAGGACAGAGATATGCAGTTGTGAATATATATACATAAAGAATATTGTACTTATAAACGCATATTAAACATGTAAATGAATTAGGCATATACAGCAATATAGTATCAAAGACTCCAAGTTTGAATAAAGAAAGAAGAAAAAGAAAGGGAGAAGGAGAAAAGCTATAGGGGTAGAAAAGGGAATCAAGTGATAGCCATGCGGAGAGAGAGGTAATAGACATTAGTTACAGCAAATGTAAGATGAAATAAGTATATATAAGAAGAAAAACAGGAAATATATTGATATTTTTAAAAAGGAGAAAAATCAATTTCCTTCGCAGTGCGTGACAGATAGTTACTTAATGTCAACCATAGCTAGTGACGTTTAAAGAAAGTTCCTGTTGAATGAAGCTTGTAGCTGTCAAGTCTATGATGATAACATACAGAATTCCACCACTGTCTGAGAGTAATGTTCTCTGAAGATTTCCAGTTAGAAGTAATAATAGAGATTGCAATAGATAGCAAAAGGTCCACCAATTTTCCAAGAGCCCTGAATGAACTCCAGATATCGTGTATGGCACCCAAAAACAATAATTCATATGACATTGGTAAGGAGATCTGAGCTATTGCTGAAATGTCAGACCATATTGAGGACCAAAAAGTAGATAGGGATGGACAAGAAAAAAACATATGACAGTCAGTACCCTACTGAGTGTGGCAGATCCAACAATTGTCATTTTGTGCAAATTTGAGTTTGTAAAGGAAAACTGGAGTATAGAAAAGTCTATTATAAAACAAATATAGGGTCTGCGTGAGGCTTGCAGTGCGTGCAGTGGAATGTATCTTATACCATATTCTATCCCATAAAAAAGTTGGCCAAACAACACCAAGATCTGATTCCCACAATGTCTCAATAGGTGATTTAAGTCTAGGTGAAACAGACTTTCTTAAAAGTTTATAAATTCCAGCTTCCCTAGGATAATTAGAAGTTACGATCGGGTGTGGAGATGGTGCAAGAGATGAATGATTATGATGTATAAGTTTATTGAGGGCCTCTTGGACCAATTAGAAAGAATGATATATTGGAATTTCATATGAATAGGGAGATTATAAATTGCTGAGAGAGTAGTAAAAGGGATGAGAGAGTCTTTATGATATAATTGGGAAATTAGAAGAATACCTTTAGTCATCCAAGCCTTCCAACACAAGGTTTTACCTTGTTTCCTAAGAGAACTATTGTGCCAAATAGGACTGTTAAAGAATTGATTAATAGGGGTAAGATGTGAAATAAAAAATTGTTTCAGTAAGTTGACTGAATGGGAGATAGTGCTGGGCAACCAGAATTATGGGGGGTTAGACATAAATATAATGTGTTTATGTGAAAAGGGAGAAATAAATGTTTCTTCCAAAGAGAACCATAGCTTTTGAGGGGCATCATTAAGTGTAGATAAATAGGGATGTATTTGCTTAATGCCAAAAGATTTGTGATAAGTTAAAAAGTCAGGAAAATTAACTCCACCTTGTACTTTAGGAAGTTTTAATTTCGAGAGAGAGATTCAGGATTATTTACCGTTCCACAGGAACTTGGATAGAATTTTATCAATTGAACTAAAAACAGTTTAGGTATCTTAATAGGAAGCATCATACGGAAGAAGTTAATGATAGAGAGAAGCATCATCTTAATGGTGTCCAAGTGGCCCCACCACGTGAGATATAACGGAGACCTTTTCTGTGTGAGATCTACAAGCTTTGCAGATAAGATTTCTAAATTAGTCTTTAATGTATCCTTGAGAGTAGTGCAGTACCATACCCCCAGGCATTTAATCTTAGAAGAATTCCAAGATAATCCTACATCAAGGAATACAGAGCCAGTGCAATGAGCATTAAGTGGTAAGACCACTGCTTTGTCTATATTAAGTTTATAGACAGATACATCAGAATATAAGTTGAGCTCATGCAGGAATGCAGGAAGAGAAGTGTCAGGGTGAGACACGAACAAAAGAATATCATCAGCATATGCCATAAATATGATGTGTGCATTATTAATTTGAGACCCCGTAAATTGTTCAGACGTTTTTAATTGGTATAGAAAAGGTTCGAGAGCCAAAATAAATAGTAAAGGAGATAATGGGCATCCCTGACGAGTACCCCTTTTAAGAGGGAAAAAAGGAGATCGGATACCATTTGTTATAACCAAGGAACCTGATGAGGAATAAAGAATGGATATAAAATGTCGGAATGGAGTACCTAGTCCATGCCATTCCAATGCCTTTGACAAGAAACCCCAGTAGACCCTATTGAAGGCCTTTTCCGCATCCAATTATAAAGCTGCCAGAGGAATCTTAAGTTTAGATGCCTTGTTAATAATATTTAAAAAAGTAGGCGAATTGTCTGCCACATTTCTATTAGGGATAAAACCAGATTGATGAGAATCAATAAGGTCAGGTATATATGGGAGTAAACGGAGAGCTAAATCTTTGGCATAGAGTTTACAATCAGTGTTAATTAAAGATATGGGTCTATCATTTTTACAGTCAGTTGCATCCCGATCTTTTTTGGGAATAAGACAAATCATGGCCTCCGTAAATGAGCCAGATGCAGAACCTGACATTATAAAGTGATTAAGTAATTGAAAGAGTTTGGGGAAGAGAGACTTAGCAAACTGAATAAAGAATTCTACTGTGAAGCCATCTGGGCCTGGAGCCTTAACCTTGGGGAGAGACTGTAAAGCTGTATATAGTTCGGTAAGTTGTAGGGGTTGGTCTAAAGATGAGAGGTCAATCTGCAATGGGTCTCTTGGTTTGAGATTAGAGAAATATTGTTGAGAGATTCAACTGCTGGTGTGTCTTCTGGAGTGTACAGGTCCTTATAGTAAGAAGCGAAACACAATGCTATATCTTTATCTCTAAAGTGTTTAACACCATTGTTATCTGTGATAGATTTAATAGTTGTTTTTTCTTTTCTTTGTTTCAAATATTGAGTTAGAAGAGAAGCAGCTTTATTGTTACCACCATAATATCTGGAATTCATTTTCAGGAGGGTGCTGCATGCTTGTTCAGTGGTATATTGGTTAAACTTCATTTTAGCTGAGACTAGTGCTTCAAGATGTAATTTACTAGTTTTGTGAGTATAGTATTCATGTTCTAGGGACTTTATATTTTTAAGTATGGAAGTCGATTTTTGTTGAGCACACTTTTTTTTTGAGTGAGCGTAACTTATGATGAAACCCCTAGAGGCAGCTTTGAATGCATCCCACACAAAATTAAATGATAGTTGATCACTGTCGTTGATGTGGAAGTATTCTTCTATAAATTTACTGTAGGAAGCGATAAAAGTAGCATCTGAAAGTAGAGACTTATTAAACCCCCATGAAGATGTTTTAGAACCATTAAGAAAAAGATCAAGATCAATAATCACATGTGCGTGATCTGAGATCAAAATAGCACCGATTTCACAGTTGACCATATGTTGCAATAAACCTTTACTCAGAAAGATATAATCATGCCTAGAATGGGAATGGTGGGTAGGAGAATAAAAAGGGTATTCCAAGAGGTCGGGATTGCATATTCTCCAGGAATCAGAGAGAGAATGCTGTAAAATAAAGTTTTTAAAAGCTTTGTGGGAGGCATGTGGAAAGAAACGTGACGTGGAACGTCTGTCCCAAAATGGATTGAGAATTTGGTTGCAGTCACCACCTATTAGTAAATTGTTTGAGGAATGTTCAGAGACAATATGTGAAAGATTCTTCCAAAAATTTGGATCTGGATGTGTGGGGCTGTATATATTTAGGATAGTAATAGAAATATTGTCAATTGTAAATGTAACAAGTACCCAGCGACCTTCTGTATCTTGATGTTGTGAAATTATGGTAGGTTTGAGAGATTTATGACAGAGTATAATTACCCCATTTTTGTTTGTGGTGGAAGGGGAGTAGAAAATGTCCCCCACCCATTGTTTTTTAAGCTTAATTGCCTCAGAGTCGTTGAGGTGAATCTCTTGCAAAAAAGCAATGTGGCATTTCAAACGAGCTAGGTGTGATTAGACACGCTGATGTTTAATGGGGTGTTTAAGCCCCTTAACATTCCAAGTAACAGTTCTAAGTTGCATAACAAGAAGTATTATTAAACAACTGCCGTAACAAGGAAAAAACTAGGCATATCAATTTTGCAAAAGCAAAGAAATGGGAAAGAAACAAGATAGTAAAGAAAAAGAAAAGGAGGAAGGTGACCTCCAGAAGTTGTATATACATGGATGTGGCAATACAGAGACTAAATACCCCGAAAGGTATAGCGACAGCGGAGAACCTGAAAAGACAGGTAAGAGTGGCTTCAGCACAAGAAAAGTGATATTAGATATTAAAACATATGAAGGCAAGTTCCATGGAAGAAAAAAAAACCATACAAATGAAAAATGTACCATTGAGGAGACCAAATAACGTAATAACTACAGTAAAGGAGTGTGACATGAAGAACAATAAAAAATTAAACCTTACCTGTGGAACGTGTAGGAGAACAATTTGGATGGTGAGAAAGGAATACGGTTGGGAAAGGAACATGAGGATTGCACAAAGAACACTATCTAAAAAAAGATAAATAAGAAATTAAGAAGATGCAGAGAAGGAAAACCATGGATATAAATATTAAACATAACCATTACTATTAAACTGTCCAGAAACAAAAAAAGAAAGGACAGTAAAGACAAATTAAATTATTTCTTCAAGTAATTGCAGATGCTCCTAGTTCCTTTGCTTCTGTTTTGTGTTGGTTAATAAAAGTTTGTAGTGCCGAAGGTTCCTCGAACGAGTAAGATTTGTCCTTGAATGTAATTTTGAAAAGGCATGGGTGAAGAAGACCATATCGAATATTCAAAGATTTGAGTTGTGGACGTAAGTCCAAAAACTGTTTGCGACGTGCAGCTGCAGCAGGAGAGAAGTCTTGTGTGAAAAACACTTTATGACCTGACCATAGCAAAGAGCCCATCTTTTTGGCTTCTGAGAGTATTTGCATTGAGTCAGTAAATTGGAGAAAGAGAATAATAATGCCTCTAGGATGTGCACGAGGGCCAGTTGAAGTCTGTGGACCTAAACGATGTGCCCATTGGATAGAGAGGGGAGAAGTAGAAGGCAAGCAAAGAATTGAAGGTATTGCTGTTTGAAGGCATGCAATCATCTTAGAGCCTTCCAAACCTTCTGGAATCCCAAAAAGGCGAAGATTATTTCTCCTATTTCTATTTTCTAAGTTTTCAGTAAGCCTTTTAAGTTGAGCTATGTCCTTAGAGATCTGAGGATTGACAGTGTTACAATCTTCAAGGTTACTGACTCTCTGTTCCAGAGTACAAATTTGTTGTTCGTGTTGGGACCATTGCTCCTCAATATGTTGCAAAGAGGCATTAGTGTCCATCATAAAGGGCTTTAATGCACACAATTCCTCCATGACATCATCTAGAGTAAGATGTGTAGGTGATTTTGAGGGAGAATCAAGGTCTTTTTTTGGGCGCTTGGCGGAGGAGGTGTTAGATGGTTTTTTCGCAATTGCGCCAGCAGCATGAGCTCAAGAGGCGCTATCCTTTAAAAAGTCTGTAGCACTATCCATTGTTAAAGCTGATGGTAGAGAAGATTTAGTTATATGTGTGTGCACCACTCAAAGAGGATTATTAGACTTGGAGGAAGAGGATGACTGGCTGCTCTGAGAATTATGTGGTCTCCCCATAAAAGCCAGCAGCAATTTGGTAATAGGAAGCCAGCAATGTGAGGTGATGATGAAATTATATTAGGATGAGAAGCTGCTGCAAGAAGTTTCCAACAACAGAGCAAAATATAATAAAAATTATATAAATAGAAAATCCTAAATTATTCTCTCATAACAGGCATGCCAGAATACCACAAGAGCAAAGCACTTTACTGCACATAGTCAAACAATTGGTGACTAGTTTTAAGGCAACCTTCTGAAAAGTAAAAATCCCCTCCATCAAAGGAAAGCATTTACCATGTTATGAAGAGCAATTTGAAAGAGCTCCTTGACAACAAGAGCTGCTAGTGAATACTGAAAGTTGAAAACCTCAGCTAAATGTGTTTGAAGAGAGAGGTCAAAAGTTCTGCTGGCTGTCAGAAGGTAATACATATTCCATTGCAGAGGAAATTAGATTTGTAGAATGACATCCAGGCAAGCAGTTAAAAGTCAAATAGAAACATCTCTGTGAAAGTTTAGGTTTGTGCAGAGGCTTATGGAGTGAAACGACGCAGATAAATAATTACCTCAGGCCCTCACATGATGTCTCTGAAATTACTTCAAAACTCTTGGGCCCATATTTATACTTTTTTAGCGCCGCATTTACGTTTTTTTTTTACGCAAATGCTGCGCTAAAAAAGTATAAATATGGGCCTTGATGTCTCTGTAAGATAAAGGCATATTTATGCAGCGGCAGAGCTCCAGTGCTCAAAAATGCTGAAGAAATTAATCATTTTGATGTGAAAACATCTCCTTCCTTCCAGGATGTGCTGAAGCCTCACAGAGCTCTAAAGAGCAGCGGCCATCTTGCGTGACCTCCAGCCACGCCCCGGCACATTTCTCTTGAGCACAACTTCACAATGTTGCAGCAGCCCAGTCCACTCGTTGACAGCTTCTTCATGCTGCAACTGCACAGTCTGCATACTCACAACTTATCGGTAAAAAGGGTTTCTATAATTGACCCAGAATACATTTTAATTATGTCAGAGGAATCAGAGGAATTTCGGTGATTTCACATTACTCCTGTGATGAAATTACTGAAAACTACATGATTATGCCCAGTTGTGTAATTTCGTAGTTTTTCTTTGCCGAAATGCATTGTCTTCTCTATTTTGGAAATTAGCGCTAAATGCAGAGGTAAGGTCTTTATGTAATTCCAAATAATCCTGCATAATTTTACGGTAATTTTGAATAATTATACTACAGCAAATTACACGATTTATGCACACGGGTAGCCTATAGATTTGTTACTATCATTAAAAAATAATTCATTAATATATGTCCATATTGTACAGATCCTCTGTAGTCCAATCATTGTTATGTATGCCTTTTACATAGTTGATATGATACATTCTTTTTCTAAAAATGCTTTATTTTATTATTCCAACAGCCAACAAGGGTTTCAGGGAAGCCCTATACATTATTTATTAAATAACATTGGAGAAAATATATCATATATGTATAGCTCAGAAACATTGTACTTTAAAAAGATGTAAGTATTCACATTGAAACTACACCATTTATCAGTCATGCTTCAAATGCGCCACAAAAATCATTGACATCTATAGCCATCATCCTATCCACATACTACAATATAAGTTCAGTCTTAACATATATACCTCAAATTCCAGTTTTGTGGTAAATGTGAACATCAAAGAGAAGAGTAAAAGCTAAAGAGGATGGAGAAAAGTAGAGAAAATAAACAAGAAAGAAGTAAATGTAAAGGGAAAAGAAAGACAAAGAAAAAGGCTGAAAAAGTAGAAAAATGGAACGGAAGAAACAAAGTAAATTAAAATAAAACAAAAATGGAAAGGAAGGAAAACATGAAAGGAAAGTATAAAGATATTATGAATGTGGCTGTATTTTTTATAATTTTCCACTATTTACATTATTCTGCACATAATTCTATCACCTTATAGCAGCTCTTGACATTAGATACATTTGTAGTAAATATCCCATTATAGATTATGCATAATTCTTACATCTTTTCAGATCAGGCACTAATATGACATAAATGTCTGTCAAAAAATAATTAATATTAAATATTGTAAGTAATTGGATTACTGGTTGATGGGGTCACTGCCCTTAGTGGGATTGCCTCCAGGTACCGAGTGGCATGGTCCACCAAGACTAGGAAGCAGGAAAACCCTGTAGCGCTGGGGGACCACCAAAAAATTGGTTGCACCAGGCTCTGGAACCTTAGGCTCACTATATAGGAGACAACCTTCCCAATAGATCAAGTGATCACCAGAGGTGTCACCAACTGCTTGGGCCTCAACCTCCCTCAATAGGCTCTCCAGAGTAGAGCACAACATCTGTGCTTTGTAGAACTCCTCGATTGGTGGGACCCCCTTCTTTCTGCCATGTGGTCATTTCAAGTAGGAGTGCCAGGGTGGCAATGTCCTGCCCGGTAGGTTCCGGGGTGTTACCCACAGACTCAGCCTCCTCCCGAACCATGCTTGTCATTGTCAGGCAGACAATCCAGACCAATGGATGGAATCACAGCTACCCTCAAGGAACCTGAGATCATCACCCACTCAATGGGAACCAAAGGCACTGGAAAGTGAGTCTCATGGTTGTCAGCCACAATAACCTGGTGGAATGCATTACGGACTACCTGATCTGAGGTCACCAGATGATAGTTGACAATTGTCATGCTGGCTCCAGTGTCTATCAGAGTCTCCACCGATTGCCCATTGATGGTAACCCATTGCTTATACTTCTTAGTATTGCTAGGCATGTTGGGCCCTCGGCACCATCTATTCATTACCCAGGGACATTAGGCAACATCTTCACTACCCCCACACTATCTGGAGCAATCTCCCAGCCAAGCAATACGTTAGCCAGCCCCTTTGTCTGCACTGCACACCGGGGGGGCTGTGCCCACTTGGGACATTTGGCATCTCCTTTGAAATGTCCAACTGTTTGGCACTGAAAGAACTTAGGGGGCTCTTTATCTGAGGACCTTTTATTAGGGAACCATTTCTTTTTCTGCTACTGCAGGTTTGGGTGCCCTGGCCCTTAGCACGACTTTGTGGACCTTTAGAGAACTCCTTGTTTTTATGTTTGTCTCCCCATACTTCTTCTAGTGGTGGTGACATTCCCCACTCCTGTGGTTAGTTTCCCCATAAACCTTCTTATGGACCCAGATGCTGAGTCAGTAGTCTGCCTCCTTAGCAAGCTGCCTGGGGTCAGTGAGTTCAGTATCAGGTGTTGGCTCAGATCTGCAAAACTAAAACTGAAAATGTACTCTTTTGCAATCAAGTTATACAATCCCTCTTTATCCTTCACATCACTGCCTTTCACCCAACCATCCAGTGCCTTGCAAACAAAATCCACTAAATTCACGCAGGACTGATGGCCCAGCTTCTGTCTGTCCTAAAACATTTACCTATACTTCTCAGGGGTGAGGTCATATTTCCTGATAAGGGTTTCCTTCAAGGGGTGATACCTCATCCTGGCCCCCTTCTCTAGGGTCAGTAGAGCATCCCTCCCATAACTAGGGGTATGCTTTAGAGGCTATTTCCCAATCCTCCTCAGGGATCCTATGCATCTGCAAATCTACCTCAGAAGGTTCAAATCACTTGCCAATGCCACCCCCCACTACAAAGTCAGGCACCATACCTTTAGAAATGGTGACCCTCTTGTCCCCGGAGGGTGCTGTTGGTACGCTGCCACTATTATTGTGGGACTCCACCTGCTTAACTCTGATATTTAGCTCTTTGAGACTTAGCTCATGGGCTATTCTTCTCTCCTCCATGTCTATTCTCTTTTGCTCCAAGTCTCTCTCAGCCTTCTCCCTTGCCAAAGCCCTTTCAACCTTCTTTGCCTCCATGGCCAGTTTCTTTTCCTCCATTTTTAGCTGGGCCATCTGCAAACTGAACTCATTTTCAGCCTTCCTGTCTGCCAGCTCCTCTGGGGACAGGCCTCAAATGACACACTGCTGTCTGCTTTGGCAGGGATCTCCAACTCAGGAGACAAATCATCTCCCTAAGCTGACTGCTGCATCTCAGGACCCTCAGCCTCCACATCATCCTGTCCATCCTGTTCATCTGTTGTGACTGGTGGGGCTCCTCCCATTCCCTCAGAGCGAGCCTTTTGAAGCTCTGCCTTCCTTGTGCTCTCTTTGGTGGGGCACCCCTTCTCCTTACATAATTCTTTGAGCCTAACAATTGTGTTCCCCATATTGAGGAGCTCAAATTCCATTTTTATAGGTGAATCCACAGACAGGTAGAGTAAGGGTAGGTTTGGAATGAAAAGACCAATCAAGGAGAATTTAAAACTCAAATTGGTCTCAGATCATTTATCTGGGGTTTTCATTCCTGGGTTCAACTGATGCAGGTCCAGTCCTACTCACTCAAGCAGGAGGGAAGCAGGCAGCAAATCAGCACAGCGGGGCAGCAGTCCAGTTGAGTAGCAGTCCTTTCAGCAGCACGGCAGTCTTTTTCCCTGGCAGACGCAGAAGTGCACTAAAGGCTTGGGGTCTGAGGTTCAATATTTATACCTGGTGGCCACTTTAAAGTAGAGGAAGCTTTGAGAGATATCTACCCCCTGACATGTCAGGCAACTTCCTGTCTTGGACTCAGCATGTCTGTGGTCACGATAGACCAGTATAAAGCCCTTTGTGATAGTGCTCATGCAGAGCCTTTGTGATGTGTAAGTGTGGTAAGCAACAGCTTCTCTTCACTAACTCAGAGTGGGCCATCCTCCTAATACCTATTTTCCTTCTCTCTCACTGTCTGGGAGCAGTACGCAAAGACCAATTGCCAGCTACACCTAGTCATGTGACCCAGGATAAGGCTACAGACACCAAATGGTTAGGACAAGAAAATACTAACTTTCTAAAGTGTCATTTTCAGAATTGTGACTTCAAATCCAACTTTACCATTAAGGAGGCTTTTAATTACAATTCTTTAGACACCAAACTCAGCCTGTCTATCTGTACCCAAATGGAAGTTATAGCTTATTAAATGTAATAAGGCGAGCCAATGTTATCCTATGGGAGAGGTAGGCCTTTCAAAAGTGAAAAATGAATTATGGAGTTTTTCACTCCCAAAACATGTAAAACTTAAAAGTACATGTCCAACCTTTTAAGGACAGTGCCCCTGCCTTCTAGGCAGCGCAGGGCCTACACCACGGGTGGCATTTCTATTAAAAAGGAAGGATTGGGCCTGGTGAAAAGGTTATTTTTGTCCAAGTATAAAACTGTCAGTTGATAACTGAACACACTGGCTGCAATGGCATGTCTGGAACATGGTTAAAAGGGTTACTTAAGTTGGTGGCACATTTAGTACTGCAGACCCACCAGTAGTATTAAATAAATAAGGCCCTGGGTATATGTAGTAGTAATTTACTAGGGATCTACAAGTAAATGAAATAGGCCAGTTGGGCGAAAGCCAATTCAACCATGTTTTAAGGAGAGAGCACAAGCACTTTAGCTCTGGTTAGCAGTGGTAAAGTGTGCAGAGTACTAAGGCCAGCATAGACAAAGTCAGCAAAATGGGAGTTTTGAAGGCAAAAGCTAGGGGAAAACCATGCCAAGGATGCCGGGTCTCACAAATATCTATTAAATTTATGTAAAAGAAATTGTTCTGCAGTTCAATCTTCTATACATTTGTTAATGCATTCATTGTCCACATATCTGAATGCCATATGTTTATTTTTTTGCCAATATTCTCATGTCCTTTCAACATTGCAATATATGCTGCAAAGAGATTGGAACCTGTTTATAGTGTTTACCTACTAATATTTAGTTTCCCCAGGCTTGGTACCTAAACAAAACTAATTATGGAAAATTCATATTTTAATCATCAAAGCTTGTATATCAAGGTTTAATTTGTATCAGAACTGCCGTGTCATCAAACATTACACTCGCCAGAAAACTGATTAGGAAAACAGCATGTCTTTATCATGGTAAATTGGTTGCACAAAATATATTACCTATAAGTAAGTGTACAAAAATATACATATGATTAGAAATATCTCTACTTTGAATCTGAAAATAAGTAACATTCATTGCTCCATAAGGAATCATTGCTCTGGTCATTCACTCATCAGCAACCTGTGTTGGATTGCACCATGTCCTCACAACCGATGTTTAATTTAAAATGAGGCACCATTTAAAAAAACGTAACACAATGTGAGGCCCCCCTTGCCCAAAGTTTTCTATTCACAAATCCAGTAAGTCAAAACTCAAGTGAGTAAAGTTCAAAAGAACGCAGTCTGAAATATCACGCCAATCTTTATAAAGTCCAATCCAATCCAGAAGTTTATTGGATCACATCTTCAAATTTACAGCATCCTTCAAGGAAAAACACTCCGAGCCAAAAAACGTGTTTAAATATTTATTGAGAAAAATACCTAAAACCTTACCACACAGTGCTTCCCAGAAGAAGATGCGTGATTGGTCATTAGGGGGGCATTTTAACCTCAGTGGTCTTTTCACAAGACCACTGAGGGACCGCCATGCTGAAGACCGCCAGTGCTGGCGGTTTTACGCTCGGCGAATTATGACTGCTGGCAGCCCTCTGTCCTTTTTCGGACGGAGAGCCGCCAACAGCCATAATGGCGGTCGGTGGGGAAGTGGAGGTTGCTCCACCTCCACCGCCCTGTCAACAGAACACTGCCCACCGAGTAACGGTATGCATGGGGGTGTGCGTGTGAGTATGAAGAGTGGGTGTGTGAGTGCGTGTATGCATGCGGGGGTGTAGTGTGTTTGGAAATGTGTGCGTGTCTGCCTGTATGTATGTCTGTATTGATGTGTGCGTGTATGTCTGAATGTGGGTGTGCGTGTATGACTGTGTGTGTGTCTGTTGGCATGTTTGTTCGTGTGTGTGCGGGTATGTGTGTTGGTGGTGTCTGCATGCGTGTCGGGTGTGTGCCTGTGTAGTGATGTCGGGGTAAGGGTGGGGAGGGGGGTCCTGCCACCTTTGGGGGGCGGCAGCGGGGTGGGGAATGTTGGGGAAGGACTCGCGGTGGGGGTGGGGGAGACCCCTATCAGTGCCAGGGAAGGGATTTCCTGGCACTGATAGTGCTTACCGCCATGGATTTCAAGGCAGTGACCAACCCCGTGAAATCCATGGCGGTCAGCCGGGTCATGATACCGTCGGAGGTCTTGTGACGGCCGCCGGGCTGGAGACCCAAGTCTCCAGTCCAGCGGTCGTCTCCGCCATGGCGGTTGGTTCGGAGAAGTGGCAGATGACCATGGCGGTACACGCCATGGTCATAATTCCAATTTTTTTACCGCCAGCCTGTTGGCGGTAAGACCAGCACTTCTCCGCCAACCGCCAGGGTCATAATGAGGGCCAACATGTGTAAATAAACCAAGGATAATTGTTGTTTAAAAAAGAAATACTAATTTTTAGCATTCAATAAAGCAAAGGGACCGCATTGCACTGTATTTGTAGATGAGAATAATAAGAAAATAAATAAATCTGTAATATTAGTAGGATATTGTCTATCCCTTTTGTTGCATTTAACATAAAATAGAATTCTAACATTCTTAAAAATAATAGCTAATTTTGAATGGTGAACCATAGATAACGTTCTGTGAACAATTTGTAATCAATACCATTTCTCCTGTCCTCTGGGGACTCAACTTACTATCTCTTCAACTGACTATTGGTCTTCAAATGAAAGTTTAGAACCTTCTCTTACTTATTCAGAACTGTAAAGTATAACATGTTTTTGTTATTGAATTATCTGATCTGATCATTCTTTAGTTTTTCACTGACTTGGATATCTAGACTATCTAGAAGAAATCAAACAGTAGTTCTCTGTTTGATGGACATGTATCCAATAGCCTTGCACCACTGTGCTTTCAACTGAGTAGCAGTGTTCCATTGGAAATTTGAGAGCTGCTGAACATTTGGTTGGAATCATTTTTATAAAATGTAAAATCTGAGGTTTTATTGTATTATGTGATCACTTTTTTCTTTTTCCATATTCTTGGGTATCAAACCCATTCTTCCACCTCTGCAAGTCTTTGTGTTGGGTACAGGAGCCACAATATCATCAGTTGGTGTCTATTCACAAATTGAAATCCAAACATTATGGTTATTAGTTGTATCTATAATTAAATTCACATTTATAACCACCTTCTGACTAGTTAATTGGCGAGTCATATCCATTTGATTGTCCTTGTGACCTTATCTGTAAATCAATGTATGGTTGAAACATTCATATTCTTTAGGAAAAAAATAATGATATCTGGCTCCCTCTGAGCATTCAATAAATGTGTCTGTCCAATCTGTACACGTACAAGAAAATTCCCAGAGTAATTTAAACAATAAAACAAAATTTGGATAAGTGAGGTGATACTTACCTTCAGACTGAGAAGGTAAAGTTCAGCGGTGTAAGGCACCTGGCAGTGTCCGAGGAGGAGCTGTTGGAGGATTCTGTGGTGCCGGTTTCTATGTTCAGACTAAGGGACATATTTATAAGAGGCTTGCACTGGCGTTGCATCACGTATGTGATGAAAAGCTGACACAAGCAGTAAGTCACATTTAAAAACTGATGCATCTTCAGAAATGCATTATTTTTTAGTGGGACAAAATCTGCGCTGCATTCAGTTGTGTCACACATTATTTTAACATGCAATGTAGGTATTCCCCTGCAAAATCTTATGCAAATGTAACCCAGTAGTATTGTTAATATTGGGAAAGTCGATGTTGATGTGCACCATGGCAAAATCACATATACAAATGAAATCACAATCACCTACAAGGCAAAATCACAGACATGCATGTGAATTCAGAAGTGTTGTGTAAAGATCTGGAGTATAAATTTACCTCTTCCTACATCAGTTTTTCAACATAATAACCTCCTAAAGTAGAAATACGTGGCAGTAACCAAAGTAGAAGGGAGATGTTTGTGAAACATTACATCACAATGACAGAGATGGTTAATATGTGAAGCATGTATGCCAAAATACAAGCACAAGTGCATGTATGCATACACAGTTTCATTGAACATGGTGCATTGGAGGTGTTGGATTGGACATTTTCCCTGTCTGGTAAGAGTCGTATACCCCTGCCCTGAGTGCCCACCTGCATAGTTGTGTGGCTCAATAATGCTGGTATATTCCCAAAGGGAAACATGGAAAAGGTGTGTGTTCCATGACCTAGGCCTAGCTCATGGATTGCAGACTGGTTTGACCAGGAGGGCCACACAAAGACTTCTCCTCATACTTGATGTACACTATTGCCTTCACCAGGAGTTAGGCAGAGTCAAAGTGGGGGTGACAGCATACTGTGTAGTGAACATTAGTAGTCAACATGACCGTTCAACCCTGTTGCACTGCAGTGAGGCCCAATAGCTCACTCACATCTTCTCAAGCTCTGTTGCTGGGTGCTTTTCCTGCCCCTGCCCAACATCAGGCTGATCTTGAAATGATTGCATGATAAAGTCATGTACAGAATGCAGGTGCTTTTGAAATACATACACAATACATATGTTGAAATGTAGAAAAGTGTATACATGGTGTGCATGCTGGTAGTGTGTGTTCAATGTGACATACTCTAGTACAGAAGAAAGGGAAAGGGACTGTACAACCAAACTGTGAGCAAACTGAGTGTGTGTGATGCATGTCAGTATGCTGGTGGTAGCATGATACATGCAGATCACAGTTTTGGTTACTGGAGAGGCTGCCTTGCTACATTACAAGATGAACCTTGGTTTCCTTTGTGGGTAAGACACGACTGCCTGATCCAAACATGAAGATTACAGGAATCACACCAGATGGAGTTTCACAGTACAGCAAAGCTGCAAGTTGGATGGCACATACACTGGAGTATGGGAGAGGCAGACTGTCTCTGTGCTTCCCTAAGTGTGCCACATCAGAAGGATGGGGTCTCAACACATCACAGGAAGAAAGAAAGATTGGGCTGAATAGTGAATCTAAAAGAGTGGGACATAGGCCCCAGGTTAAACCTTTACATGCACACATGACTGTGGCAGGCGTCCAGGTGTATATCCTGGTAATGCGAATGAAAACTGATGTGTGGGGATTCTGCTCTGGAATCCTACCTTGCAGGGCTGCCATGCTACCTACTGTTCCCCTGGCTGGATGATAAGAACTGCACATACAACCCTTGAAACCACAGTGACTCCAAGGCAATCTGCCTGGCATCCTGTCATGAAGTCTCACTTACATAAAAGACCTTCAACCACCCTGCTTCAGCACTGGACTGTAAAATCTGTCACACTGACCTGCCAAGTGGTGCCATCCCAGGCCTGGACCAATGGAAGTGGCACTAATGTATTGGCTCCAGCAGAAACCACACTTCTACTATTGATCCTGAACGTTGCGCCTGTTGCCCGGGTCTGCACCCGCACATCGCCCCTGTTGTGCGGGTCTGACACCACACATAGCACCAGTTTCACTGGTCAGAACACGTGCATCATCACCATTGTGGGGAATTTACTTTAGCTGCAGACGTGTATCTACACAATGCATCCATCATGCAATATACATTTGTGCAGCGATGTGTCATAAAAATTGACAAATATGTTGAAAATGTGCTGGTTACACCCAGGAAATGATGCAATGAGTGTGGGAAGCTTTAGTATAGGAAGGGTGAAAGTTAGTTTCTCTTTCTGTTACAGTCTGAAAGTTTGAGCTGGTTGTTGTTGGTGTTTGGAGAGCCTATAGTGGAGTTTTTGGAGTTTGTGGTCTTGTCGGTGTCTGGTCCTTTCAAGTCTTCTGGTGATTGTGTCATTTTTAGTGTGTTTTTGTAGTCTATTTTAGTGTTTGTCTTTGCACTGTTGGGTTTTAGTAAATTAGTTTTTTTATTTGTAAATTAGGTATAATTAATAGTTTATGGGGTGTTATTTTAGAGCTTAGTTTGTTGAAGAGAGGAGTAGAGGATGTTGCGCTGGGGCCGGAGTGATGACCACGGGAGCTGGATACCAGGGTTTAAGCCTTGGCGTTGACGCAACATCCTGTGATTCGGGGCAAATCACTTAATCTCCCCATGCCCACGTACAATGTCTTGAGACCCTCCTGGGCGATAAACTGTACTATATAATTTGACATTTTCATTTCAAGGAGGGATAGGGTCATGTCGGAAAAGAGTAGGGGAAAGAATTTTACTTCGGGAGAGGTAGTAGTGCTAATTTGGTTCAATATGCACTACCTGTACACATTGTGGCCTTGGGGACTAGGGTTAGCCATGGCTATCCTACCAAAGAATAGGTAAGACCACTGGGAGCGGGTGATTTGGCACATGGCTCTTCGGTTTTGGAGGAGATTGCACCGCCTCCCAACTTTACCATCAGGTGGGCTGATGTTGTGGCATGCGAGGCTAATCTTGTCGACCTACTGGGGTTGGAGATGGAATTGTATGTATGTTTTTATATACTATCTGCATGTTATTATGTTGCTAAACCAATTAGGTTAAGCTTATACATCAAAGTGGTTGATTGTTAATGTGTCTGGTGGATATTGCACCATGCAACTTGCTTCTAGTAAAAGACTAAACTTTAAGAGCAAATTTTGAAGCCATACAAGGCCACCTTGTGTGCCTCAGAGTGGCTTCCCAAATCCAGAGTAATGTAATGAAGGACTAATAGCTGTGTTGCTACACCCTGCTCCAGGGGGCTGTTCTTGGGCTTGTGTGTTCACGTAGAACACAAATGGATTTTGTATCATTCCCAGATGTAACATACGTGATAGACTAGGCAATGCTCCAAAAATGCTACACTCCCTCAGGTGATGAGTAAGGAGGAGATGTATGTTTACTTCCCTTTTTATTTCAAACTTCCTTATGTGTTGCATTGTGAAACACATATAGATGTATGAAAATGCCTCAGTCAATTGTCGTTGAATGTTCCCTTTCCATTACAAAATAATACAAACCTGTTTACAAGGCATGCACCCTTGCACCATGTTGCAAGGTTGCATGCATTGTGGTTAGTCAGTACTAAGAAAAGTATGATGTGGTCCCTAAAATATTACATATGGTAGATACCTGTCCTTCCTCATTGCAGGTCAATTTTGTTCTGCCTAGGGCCAAAGGTTTCACCCTCGTCTCTTGGTGCAAGGTGGCCTGAGATGATGTCTTAAAACATCACATGCCTGAGACATGCTTCAGGCATGTGGTGTTAGATTCCTTTCACCTTCATAACCATCCAACACAGCCCTGCAAGGTGATTACCTACATCCCCTACTCATACAATTTATACATATGTGTATCAAGAGTGTTGATTTTTCAAAGTAGACTGGGATGTCATTGCATTTATTCCACCCAGGGTGAAGTAGACAACTTCCAGGATCCAAATGCAGCCAGTAAGTGTAATGCATACATGGTTGTAGGTCTGTGATGTCTGTGTATGATCTATGATAGTTGTAACATTGTGCTGTGTATGGGGAGACAATCATCACTTGCAACCAAATTACAGTTTGAGTGGAAATACAACAGAACGTGTCCACAGAATCATTTAGAATTGTCAGGGAAGCATGTTATTGTTAATGTAATGGCAACAGAAGCAGGCACACAGGATTTATGCACTTTTGCATCTGTGGTGATGTTTGTACATCTATTTTTTTTAAGCGTTTGGCACATGACCATTCATCTGGCACTTAGTATGCAGATGTTCAACAGAAAACAATTTGGTCATACCACAAATGGCACAAACGTCACATTCATTGTTTCAACAGATGTTTCAGCAAAGTGGAATGCCCTTAAGAAACCATGTCTGTGCATGTTTCTGTGGCCTATGTCCATATTTGAGTATGGAGCTGTTGAGGTGCTAACAGTACCCAGATAATATTACCAAGTGTGAACAAGAAGGTATAATGAGATCAGAATATTACAAACTGTGTGCCATGATGCCACATTTTAGCTCAAGTCATACCTATGTGAAATGGAGTGACAGAGGAACAATTCCACTGAGGCTCTGCATGCTGCCTGGATGTAGGTTTGCTACTCTATGATTCATGGTGCTGTTCAAATCACTACCAGACTCCATGACTATTGCACATTGTGGGGCCTATTTAGGAGCCGGTTGGCATCACTCTTGTGTCATGCAACCTTGTGCAAGAGCAACGCAAAACTTACATTGGATTCATGAAGGCACACAAAACCTGTTTGTGAGGTCCTGAATGGCTCCATAAATCTGGAGTAAGGCAATGCAGCTTAACTAGCTTTGTTGCCTTACTCTGCCCCCAGAAGGTGTTCCGTGGGTGTTGTGTGGGTGTTCCCGTGCAACTCCGATGGTTTTTGACACATTCCAAGATTTACCAGAACAGGTAGACTGGGGAATGCCCCAAAGACTTATGCCTTCTCCTGTGAGGGGTAACAAAGAGAAATATATTTATTTCCCCTCATTACATCCTCTTTTTGTCTGCTGCATCTGTCAGCACCTATGGAAAGAGGAATACGCCTTTCAGGATTGTTTTTGGCAGGAAGGTGTTCCTTCTTGCACCAAAAATTCCTGCATGCAACGCTGGCATCCTTGGACTATGGTGCAAGTGTACCTGCATTGGGGGTTAGGCTGCAAAAAGGGTGCCAGCGGAGAGTAAAAGTCAGATATGTACTGTAATGACTTAACTACGGTGCATTCGTGCCCCTTCCATGTCACACACTGCAGCACACCAAGGTGACGTGCTGTGCTGTGCTGCACTTAATGACATTCCTGTATATATGCCCCTGTATGTGTGTGTGGAGATCCACATGGCAGGGTTCTGCTCATATGGCTTAGCAGGTGTAAACGTGATGTCAGTCTGCATATCTCAGTGCAATATGTATTTTGGGAGCTCAGTGTGCACATGTCATTGTTGTTTAACCAATGGTGCACCAGTTGGCCTCAAACCATTGATACAGTGTCATTGCAAGCTTGACAAACACATTACTATCCAAATGGCTTGACGTTGCAGTACTATGGACATATTCACATACAGGAATGCAGAGTGTTAGAAGCATATGGCATGTTACTGTGCTCAATTACTGGTGGGGTAAATTAGCCTGGCTAGCACCAACACAGACAACCTTGCATCATGTTGCAAGGGACACTGCATTATACCCAACAAAGTTCTTGTACAGATAATTGCTCCTGCATGCATACATAAACTCCTGAGATGCATTTACATATTTTCATTTTGCATGGGTAAATGCAGACCAGGTAGAAAAAGAGTACATAAAATTAGATATATAAACGTTATCATCGTTTTGGCGCACATGTTTCCCAGATGCTTAATATCAGAAATCAATGTATTTGCACGAAGCTAAATTGGTGAAGTATTCAATATTAAAAGTCTTGTAGGAGGGAGCCTCCCACTCTCCATCTATGAAGTGACTACCGAGACTCAGAGTCAAACAAGTCAGCAATGTGTTGTACCTTGGGTAACTCTAAATGAGATATACAATGCAGAAGAACACGGGCTGTACTTGCTTACCTTATCACCTCTCATGTATTTTTGTAACCAACTTTGCCCCCGCCTTGCATGATGCTAGACCAACACCAAAAGTGTACATATCAGGACCATGTCTGCAACTTACTATTGACCCATCACCATAATTGAAAATCACTGTTATTAATGATGTGTTTCTTATCATATTGTGACAAAATTTACATATTGTACATTCACCTCATTTGGATCAGTTGCACATGTTGTATTAAGGCATGTCTTTGTACTGTTGTTATTTTGTTTGTATCTCTATCTCAGAATTTGGTGTTGTTCTGGACTTGCACTTATGATATCATGACAATGTCAGCAACATTTTTGAAAGATCATGTACTTTTACAACTTGATGTAATATGTGTTTACTTTTACTCCCTAGATAATATGTCAGCAGACATGGAAAGGACCTTTATGGGCATTCAGAATCCGTACAGGCACATCAGGAAAATTGCCAAGGCCGGTAGTAAGATGCCTGCATTTTACAAATGGTTAAAGGCCAGTGGACCCTGGAAGAGGGGAAGCAGGGAACATAAGACACCAGCAGGGCAAACATTTTATGAGAGCACCAAACAGCAGATGCATGTCAGCAGACAGGACACAACAGGCCCTTAGAGTGTCACGTGCCACAGAGACAGCCAACAATGACCAGCCATGTAGTATCATCTGCTTTCAATTATCTCTTACTGAGACACATGTGCAGTCTAAACTGGAGGATGATTGGAATTGAAAGCGAGAAGGCCAACATCAGTGAAATTCTTTTAACATGCCAGGAGGCCCTGGCGAGGGTTGCAAGACAAATCTGACTCTCTCCCTCATTCTATGGACTTTCCCTGTTATTGTCATTGATAGTTGTTCTAGTTAGTAGTGATAGGGTTAGTTAGGGCTTAGTATAGGTGTAATTATAGTGTAGTTGAGAGCTAGGTAATCAGTACTTTAGTGGGTTGTAGTTTTAAAGTCTGTTTTTCCAATTTTATTATTTTAAGTGGTTGGGGGTAATGTTTTTTTGTGTTCAAAACAAGCAAAATATAAAACAAAAAAGATATAATTGTTTAGGATTACAATTATAGTCAGTATATGTTTAGGATGTAGTTGCTGTTTGTATTATACTCTATGGGGGTCATTCCTACATTACGTCCGCCAAGCGGGAACTGCCACTTGGCCGCTCCGCGGTCAAAAGACCGCGGAGGCCATTCAGACTTTCCCGCTGGGCCGGCGGGCGCCCGCCAAGGGAGCGCCCGCCGGCCCAGTGGGAAAGGCCCTGCAACATTGAAGCCGGCTCCGAATGGAGCCGTCGGTGTTGCAGGGGTGCGACGGGTGCAGTTGCACCCGTCGTGATTTTCACTGTCTGCTATGCAGACAGTGAAAATCATGCTGGGGCTCTGTTAGGGGGCCCCTGCACTGCCCATGCCAGTGGCATGGGCAGTGCAGGGGCCCCCAGGGGCCCCACGACACCCGTTCCCGCCATCCTGTTTCTGGCGGTGAAAACCGCCAGAAACAGGCTGGCGGGAAGGGGGTCGGAATCCCCATGGCGGCGCTGCTTGCAGCGCCGCCATGGAGGATTCTCCCAGCCGGGGGTAATCCGGCGGGAAACCACCAGACCCGGCTGGGCGACCTCGGCTGTCAGATGAAGCACCGCCAGCCTGTTGGCGGTGCTTCCGGCGACCTCCACCCTGGCGGTCATAGACCGCCAGGGTTGGAATGAGGGCCTATGTGTTTTAAGGGGCGCGATGAGGTTGGTGTTTAACTTGTCATGTGTTTATAGTGCTTACTCTAAATTTAGAATAGTTACGTTAGTATAGGATAGTGTTAAGATTAGTTAGTGTAGGATAATTAGGCTGGGGTAGTTTTATTACATAGTAGTTCTTTCACAACTTTTTCTTTGTTCGCTAGGTTGTTGCCATTTAATTTAGAAGAATTGGTACCTGTGAGATGATGGGTCTGACCATCTGGTCCACCCTGATTTTTTGCTTTTTGACTGCCTGTTTTTTGACTATCATTGTCCCAATCTTTAAAAAGGGGAATTGGAATGACCATACCTGCCATCGCCCAATCTCTCTGATTGACGCCACTGAAAAAATATTTGGGAGGGTTCTGTTGGACCACCTGGAAGCGTGGGCTTAAGATAACAATATCATTTCAAAGTACCAGTATGGTTTCCGGAAGGCGGTAGGGACAGTTGACCAAAGTCTGAATCTTCATTGCTTAGAGAAAAGAATGTGGGGGCTAAACAAGTTTTTTATATTTGACATTTATTGACCTATCAACAACGTTTGATAATGTTGTAAGAAGCAAATTATGAGCAATGCTGATTAACAAAGGGGCAAACCCAAAGATAGTATCTCTTGTGGCTCAACTTCACAGTAACATGGAAGATAAGGTTCGATTTGGACAACAGGGAGAATGTACTAGCTCGTTTAAGGTTAGCAAAGGGGTTAAACAAGGATGTGTCATAGCCCCCTTTTTGTTCACATTTTACATAAATGGCCTTGAGGAAGCCCTGCTAGATGAAAAAGCAGATTCCCCTGAGATTGCTGGTAGGCCTCAAACAGTCTTAATATATGCCGATGATTGTGTCCTTATGGCCAGAACCAGGACGGGCCTTCAAAAATTGCAAAAATAACTTGTGGAGTTTATGACTGTGCTAGGTTTAACTACTAACAAAGCAAAATTAGAGTGCCCCAGTTCCATATTTCAGGCTCCTGTCTGAATAGTGTGAATACATTCACATACTTGGGGATCCCCTATTATAATGAGTGTAAATGGTAGCATCTCAGAGAGAGTAAGAAGATGCAACACAATCAGGCGGTTGTTGCTCTGCCTACATTTATTAAAAAACTGGGCTGTGCTCCATTAAAACTACCACCTATACTACCATCTATAAAGATATGGTGCCAGGGTGTAGGGTTATATGGGTGCACCTGCATTGCAAATCAGTGAAAAAAATTTATTGAGAAGTCTACTTTCATTTTCCTCCTGTGTACCTGCCATTATTACACACAAAGAATTGGGACTTCCGTTAATTGAGGATTTGATTCAGTTGGCCCCTTTATCCCTTTGGATGTCGGTTTGGACTAGACCCGAGCAGCCCTTATCCAGTGTTTGCTCACGGACTGCATGAGACTGGATGGAGTACAGAGGTGAACAAGAGTTATGTATGTAAAGATAGCCTGAGCAGTCTTAACAGAAAAAAATCTATTTCCTAACCATATGCCTATAACCAAACAGGATGTTATAGTGGTTAAAAATGAATTTCATGAAAAAATGATAGATGATAGATGGAGGCTCGAGCGGGGGAAAAGCATGTGGCAGCCTATCTTCCCCTAGGCACTACGCCAATGATTGAACCTTATCTGTTAGTTGTTTTATGCCATTATAGATTTCATTTGATGAGGTTTCGTTTGGGGCTGGCTTACTTCTTTATGGCTTATCCACCTAAGGTATATCACCCAAAGGATTTAATACTCTGCCCATGCGATGGACGTTCAGCGCAATCTCAACTGCATTTGTGTCTATTTTGTCAATTTTATGAAGAGCAGAGAAGGGCTTTTTTAAATTCCAACAATCATGCTTTTAAACATTAGGATGTGTAAGGAAGCACTTTTTTACCTGCAGTTACTGCAATCTGATAAGGTGTGTACGGTTGTTTACCAATTTATTGTAGCAGTGATAAAAGAAAGGAAAAAGAGGGGCTCTAATTTGTACATTTTGGTATTTCCACTGGGGATGTTCACACTGTCCTATGATACTTATGATACTCAAATCTGAGATTCAGATTTTTTTAGCAGATATAGGACGAGTTTTTTTACTGGTTTTCAAATGCTTTTAATTTTGAGTATGTATTTAAGAAGATTGTTTTTTAATTGTTTTTGTCTTCTGTATGTTTCTTTCATGGACATCTAAAAAGATCCAAAAAAGAATATGATTGACTGACAGCCTTTTATTGTGAAGGAGCCTCCTAGTCAGGGACTCACCCACAGTAAACTCATGGTAAAATGGACAGCACATGTTAACTGCCTGTGTCACCTTGCTAAGAAAAGGCTGCTGTGGTGCAGCAAGAGTAGGAGGTCCCGGGCTGGTTACACGTGATCATGTGTGTACACATGTGTGCATACATGTGAGGGCTGCATGTGGAGTATTCCTGGCATGCACAGCCTAAGAACTGCCCTTAGGTAGCCTGGCGCAGAAGAAACTATGCAGAGAGGGTGGTGACCTAGAGTAGGCCTCATGAGATGGGTGTACACATGTGAGGGATAGTCAGTGTGCATACTGTCTTTTCACTGTAGGGACACTCCATTAAATGTCAATAGGAAAGAGTGGCCTAGGGCATAACTTAGGTTCCTTGGGGCCCACGGAGACCAGAGTCACACCAAGGTACACTGTCACCTGTATGAAAAGAATGATGAATTACGTTACAAAAGCATAGTTGTACAACTTATGGATCATCCAAGACTGTCATCTTTCTCTTTCTCTGACTCAGCTCTTGATTAGGTTAAATTACTACTGAGCAGGGCCTTGCATCAATAAACCAGCTGTCAGCCCCTGCCAGGAAATGGGCGGAGAGGCCCTGGAAGGAATGTCAGGGAGGAGGGGCTGATTTCAGAGCACACGTGGCCTTAGCTCCTCAACTATGCCATTTTGAGCTATCCCAGAAGAGGGGGTGGGCAAGGACAAGGAGCTGATGTGGTACATCTGGAGAGGCCAGAGGTCAGGCCTGCTGGACACTTCTGCACCCACCTAAAAGGTCCTGCACAGGGGAGAGCTCTCTCTCTCTTGGCTGTGCTTCACTGCTAGACACTGGGACTGAAGAGGGGTGTCATGGACAATTGGAAGGAAGAACACCCTATCTGCCTCATGGGACAGGGACTCTGCCCTGAAGGACTTCAGGCCTAGCAAGGTGCATTCCAGGACCAGGTTAGCCGGCCCTCTTACCCCCCTGAGGATGAGTTGGGGGAAAGGCTGGGCTGGAGCTTTGACCTAATTCAGAGTGCGCATCATAGAGTATGGGGCTCCGGTGCTGCTCAGGTCGATGCCCCAGTGGTGAGCTAGGGCCCAAGGGCTGCCCCAAATAGTAGTTAAGCCTGGGGCCACTGTCACAAACCCTCTGAAGATGCTGGCAGGGACCCCAGACCCCATCCCGGGGCCCCACTAAGAAGGATAAGTCGGTGAGCTCCATCCTGGTCCCTGTGAAAGGTGTCAAAGGGGCCCCAGACCCCATCCTGGAGCCCCACAGAGAAGGGTAGGTTGGGGAGCGCTGTTGGATTCCCCATGAAAAGTGTTAAAGGGACCTGGACCCCATTCTGGGGCCCCACCAAGCAGAAAAGCCAGGGGATGCCGTTGTGTCCCCTGCAAAGATGGCAACCAGCTGCGGGAAGGTCCAGCAGCCGAAGGTGAAGCTGGGAAGCGCTGTCACTCTTCATGTAAAAATACCCCCAAGCACCCCGGACCCCATTCCTGCCCCCCCCACAGAGGACAAAGTCATGGTGCCATCATGCCCCCCCCCATGAAGCCACCCAGAAGGGCCACGGACCCTATCCTGGGGCCCCGTGAAAGGAATAGAGTGGGCAGTGCCGTCACTCTCCTCCTGAAGGTGAGGAGAGGCCTATACCCCATCCCGGGGCCGGATGACGAGGAGAGAAGGGGGGAGTGCCATTGCACTCTACCAGGTGGCCCGCCTGGCTGCTGCAGCTGCTCGAGATTGCCGACACCAAGTGCACAGCCCGTTCCCACAGCAGCACCTGGAGGAGCTGGCTGTATGGGAATCCGGTGGGAGCGGTTGATGGTGGGCTCCCTGAGACATTCCCCAACATTACTCACCTGATGAGCATGTCCGGGTGGTACCGGACACCTCACAACATGAGGGCAGTCAGGGGTGGGCTCCCCGCCCCACCCTCCAATGAGGAGGCAGCATGACGGGAGTGTCAAGGTGGGACCGGACACACAACAAACATGAGGGCAGCTAGGGTGGGCTACCTGCACTTCCCTTCAACCAACCAGGTGGAACCGGACAGCCCTAAGAAGTAACAGGAAATGTGGCACAAGGCTGCAGAAAGTGTCAAGAAGAAAAGAAAAGCAAAGTGGCTCTCCAAGGGCACAGCGGGACAGCTGTTCATTCAATATGCATCCCGGCCCACAATGTTTTGTGAGGCCCAATGTCTCTTTGAGCCCAGTACTAAGCTTGTGGTGGCCCCAGGAAGATGGGGCCACCACCAACCAAGTGCCCATTGACGGGGGGATCTGTAGGAGCAGCTCAGTGTCCCACCAACGCAGCATTTGTGACCTCATCCCTAGGTTGACTGTGACAAAGGAATAATAACCCCCATGGACTGTAATGCAATGCGAAGCAGAAGCTTTTTGGAGCTTTTGTTCTTTGATTGTGAGACTGTGTCCTCTAGGGGTGTAGAATGGTGTAACACTAGGTTAATCAAGAGGAACTAGGAAGTAATCTGAGAGTAATCTAAAAGTAATCCCAATCTTCAAATTATTCCAACGTGCCTCTACATGTTCCTTGTTGATACTGATTTGTGTAATGAGATTGACAGAAACCTCTTATCAAAGTGGATGCATGTTATTGCCAGTTTTAGGTGCTCTCACTCACAGTCAAATATTGCATTGGGATTCTAGGGGAAATGTTTTGCCATGTGGGTTGTTAGATTATTTCCCCAGGGAGAGACAAGAATGATTAAAACAATGGCATCCAAGAGTATATCCTTCAATTTGTGTATATTTGTAAATTGCTGCCTAGTATTGAGTAGTGTGTGTGTAATAAATGTACTTTTACTTTATCAAAAGAAAAAAACACAGATAGGACAATCATTTATTGAGTGTCATGCTTGTGTGCTTGTGAATGGGGATTACTAGTCCACGCTACCTCCCTTGAGTAAGCCTTGGACTGCTCTGCAATGCTACCCTATGAGAGGCAAGTGCTACAATGGAGTGTTTGGTTCCCAGTGGTGGTAATGTGTGGACCAATTAACCACACAACTAATGACCCACCTTCCAACCGGACCATTGTGTTAGGGATTTTGGTAACATGATTGTGAGAAAGTAGCCTCTTTCTAGACTTGTTAGCCCCACTTTTGGCCTGTTTGTGAGTGTATGTCAGAGTGTTTTCACTGTCTCACTGGGATCCTGCTAGCCAGGGCTCAGTGCTCATAGTGAAAACCCTATGTTTTCAGTATGTTTGTTATGTGCCACTGGGACCCTGCTAGCCAGGACCCCAGTGCTCATAAGTTTGTGACCTATATGTATGTGTTCCCTGTGTGATGCCTAACTGTCTCACTGAGGCTCTGCTAACCAGAACCTCAGTGGTTATGCTCTCTCTGTACAAATTGTCACTAACAGGCTAGTGACCAATTTCACCAATTTACATTGGCATACTGGAACACCCTTATAATTCCCTAGTATATGGTACTGAGGTACCCAGGGTATTGGGGTTCCAGGAGATCCCTATGGGCTGCAGCATTTCTTGTGCCACCCATAGGGAGATCTGACAATTCTTACACAGGCCTGCCAGTACAGCCTTAGTGAAATAACGTCCACGTTATTTCACAGCCATTTACCACTGCACTTAAGTAACTTATAAGTCACCTATATGTCTAACCTTTACCTGGTAAATGTTGGGTGCTAAGTTACTTAGTGTGTGGGCACCCTGGCACTAGCCAAGGTGCTCCCACATTGTTCAGGGCAAATTCCCCGGACTTTGTGAGTGCGGGGACACCAATACACGTGTGCACTATACATATGTCACGACATATGTATGGCGTCACAATGGTAACTCCGAACATGGCCATGTAACATGTCAAAGATCATGGAATTGTCACCCCAATGCCATACTGCCATTGGGGAGACAATTCCATCATCCCCGAGTCTCTAGCTCAGACCCGGGTACTGCCAAACTACCTTTCCGGGGGTTTTCACTGCAGCTGCTGCTGCTGCTGCCAACCCCTCAGACAGGTTTCTGCCCTCCTGGGGTCCAGCCAAGCCTGGCCCAGGAAGGCAGAACAAAGGACATCCTCAAAGAGAGGGTGTTACACCCTCTCCCTTTGGAAAAAGGTGTCAGGGCTGGGGAGGAGTAGCCTCCCCCAGCCTCTGGAAATGCTTTAATGGGCACAGATGGTGCCCATCTCTGCATAAGCCAGTCTGCACCGGTTCAGGGATCCCTCACCCCTGCTCTGGCGCGAAACTGGACAAAGGAAAGGGGAGTGACCACTCCCCTGACCTGCACCTCCCCTGGGAGGTGCCCAGAGCTCCTCCAGTGTGCTCCAGACCTCTGCCATCTTGGAAACAGAGGTGCTGCTAGCACACTGGACTGCTCTGAGTGGCCAGTGCCAGCAGGTGACGTCAGAGACTCCTTCTGATAGGCTCCTTCAGGTGTTGCTAGCCTATCCTCTCTCCTAAGTAGCCAAACCTCCTTTTCTGGCTATTTAGGGTCTCTACTTTGGGGAATTCCTTAGATAACGAATGCAAGAGCTCATCAGAGTTCCTCTGCATCTCTCTCTTCACCTTCTGCCAAGGAATCGACTGCTGACCGCGCTGGAAGCCTGCAAAACTGCAACAAATAGCAAAGACGACTACTGCGACCTTGTAACGCTGATCCTGCCGCCTTCTCGACTGTTTTCCTGGTGGTGCATGCTGTGGGGGTAGTCTGCCTCCTCTCTGCACTAGAAGCTCCGTGGGTCGACGGAATCTTCCCCCTGCAACCGCAGGCACCAAAGAACTGCATCACCGGTCCGCTGGGTCTCCTCTCAGCACAACGAGCGAGGTCCCTTGAACTCAGCAACTCTGTCCAAGTGACTCCCACAGTCCAGTGACTCTTCAGTCCAAGTTTGGTGGAGGTAAGTCCTTGCCTCCCCACGCTAGACTGCATTGCTGGGAACCGGGTGTTTTGCAGCTACCCCGGCTCCTGTGCACTCTTCCAGGATTTCCTTTGTGCACAGCCAAGCTTGGGTCCCCGGCACTCTAACCTGCAGTGGACGACCTCCTGAGTTGTCCTCCGGCGTCGTGGGACCCTCTTTTGTGACTTCGGGTGAGCTCCGGTTCACTCCACTTCGTAGTGCCTGTTCCGGCACTTCTGCGGGTGCTGCTTGCTTCTGAGTGGGCTCTTTTTCTTGCTGGACGCCCCCTCTGTCCCCTCACGCAATTGGCGACATCCTGGTCCCTCCTGTGCCACACCAGCATCCAAAAACTCTAACCACGACCCTTGCAGCTAGCAAGGCTTGTTTGCGGTCTTTCTGCACGAAAACACCTCTGCACGACTTTTCACAACGTGGGACATCCATCCTCCAAAGGGGAAGTTTCTAGCCCTTGTCGTTCTGGCAGAATCCACAGCTTCTACCATCCGGTGGCAGCTTCTTTGCACCCACAGCTGGCATTTCCTGGGCATCTGCCCACTCCCGACTTGATCGTGACTTTTGGACTTGGTCCCCTTGTTCCACAGGTACTCTCATCTGGAAATCCATTGTTGTTGCATTGCTGGTGTTGGTGTTTCTTGCAGAATTCCCCTATCACGACTTCTGTGCTCTTTGGGGAACTTAGGTGCACTTTGCACCCACTTTTCAGGGTCTTGGGGTGGGCTATTTTTCTAACCCTCACTGTTTTCTTAGTCCCAGAGATCCTCCACAAGGTCACATAGGTTTGGGGTCCATTCGTAGTTTGCATTCCACTTCTAGAGTATATGGTTTGTGTTGCCCATATCCCTATGTGCCCCAATTGCATTCTATTGTGACTATTCATTGTTTGCACTGTTTTCTATTGCTATTACTGCATATTCTGGTATTGTGTACATATATCTTGTGTATATTTGCTATCCTCATACTGAGGGTACTCACTGAGATACTTTGGCATATTGTCATAAAAATAAAGTACCTTTATTTTTAGTATAACTGTGTATTGTGTTTTCTTAGGATATTGTGCAAGTGACACTTGTGGTACTGTAGGAGCTTCACTCGTCTCCTAGTTCAGCCTACGCTGCTCTGCTAAGCTACCTTTTCTATCAGCCTAAGCTGCTAGACACCCCTCTACACTAATAAGGGATACCTGGACCTGGCGCAAGGTGTAAGTACCCCTTGGTACCCACTACAAACCAGGCCAGCCTCCTACAATGATGTACTGATTGACCTGATATATTAGTAGGTATATGTTGCTTTCACAGAAGCCTATAGACAACTGTTGTTTGTCCTATGATTTGATTCTTGTAGGGAACCATTTTTATACTTGAGACAATGAGGATGAGCACATTACATTGGGTTGATTTTGATTTAGATGACCAAGTGAATAAAAACAATTTGCTGAACAAACAAATAGTACTGTCAAGGCTCCACAAGAGGGTGGCTAAATGTCAGATACAGGACAGGTTTTAAAACTGGCCATGGAGCAGTCACAAATGTTCATTGGGATATTCTCCTTTGGAAACTAGGTAAATTAACATCTACCTCCTCTGATGTATGTTCAGTGTTAGAAATTGGGATTCTGGTTGGCAGAGATTTGCACCCTATCCAAGCAGGAACCACAATCCTTGTCAGGTTAAGTCAGATACACACTAATAAATAACCTATTCTCACCCCCTGGTAGCTTGGCACAGACCAAACAGGCTTAATTTTAGAGGCAAAGTGTAAGGTAATTGTGGAACACTTCAAACAGTAAAAGAGGAAGGATAACACATAAAACTGATACCACACCTAGTTAGACAATTAGATCATAATTTAATGAACAAAACAAGACCAACATGATAAAAATTTAATAAGTAGAAGTCAGAATATAGATTTGTAAGGAATAAATGTAACTGTAGTGCTTAGAAACATATAGTGCTAACAGGACTTTCTGGTTGTGCTAGACCGGGGCAAATCTGAAAAGTCAGGCTGGCTGCAATGAAACGCGGGTCGGATTTTGGGACCAACCTTGCCCTGCTGAAATTAGTATCTTGGTTCAGGGATATGTCCACAGCGAGGGAGGACGAGGGGAGCAATGCAAGGGCTGATGCAAAGTCGATGCATCGTGATCAATCCTGGTGATATAGGCGATGCATCAGGTCCGATCCACGCAATCAGGGATGCATCACTATCAAACCCTTTGATGGCGGTGATGGATCATCGTCGAGTCACGCTGCCGTTGATGCAGAGTCCTTGAGCAGTAATGCGCCGGCGTCAGAGGAGATGTGCCAGTTCCGATCATTGCAACAGCAGTGATGAGTGGATTTGGTAGTTAGATCACATTACACCCACTCTCAAGGGCCCAGGACTGGATTGGCACCACTTGGCAAGTCACATCTTGCAACAACCAAAGTTCAAGTGGTGTCGCAGGTTGTGTTGAAAGTCTTTTGAGTCCCTGAGACTTCAGCAGAACAGAAGGCAAGCCAGCAAGCCCTTGGAGTCACTCTTGGTTTAAGTGAAATGAGTCCAGTCCTTCCTCAGCAAGTCAGAGGGCAGCAGGCAGCAGGGCAGTACTGCAGAAAAGCAGTTCTTCAAGAGTAGCAGTCCCAAGTGGCAGTCCTTATAACAGCACAGAAGTCCATCTTTCTGATGGAGTTCTTCACAGGTCCAGAAGTGTACTGACTTGGTAGGGTCAGATGTCCAGGATTTATACCCAGATGTGTCTTTGAAGGGTGGAGGACTTCAAAGAAGGGTCTTTGACATGGACTAAGGTCCTTTCTTCCTGCCGTGGCTCCAGACACACTATACGGGGCTAAGCAGTCCTTTGTGTGGAAGCAGAACACTGCCTATTCTGGTGCAAGCGTCAGATCCTCCCTCCCATCCTGCCCAGGATGGCCCATCAACATGCAGATGGCCACTCAGTCACACCTACCTTTCCTTTTTGTGAGGATCTCCAGAGGGAATGCAGGAATCCACCTGTCAAACCATCCCAGACGTATATAGGAGACTGTCTGCAGGCACACATGGCTAAAAGCAGGAAAATGACAACTCTCCAAAAGTGCCATTTATAAAATTGTAATAATAAATCGGACGTTACCATTAAAGAGGATTTGTCATTACAGTTTGTACTAAGCATTTCAAGGCTACTCCTCCTCAATTAGGAATTACAGCTTAATAAATGTAATAAAGAATCACTAATGTTAACCTATAAGAGGGGTAGGCCTCACAGTAGTAAAAAATGTGTTTGAGAGTTTTCCACTACCAGGACCTGTAAAACTTGAAAGCATATGCCCTACTTTTTAGTTACATATCACCCTGCCCTATAGGCTACTTACGGCCTACCTTAGGGGTGACATATAAGAAAAAGGAAGAGTAAGGCTTAGTAAGGGGTTTTAAATGCCAAAGTCGACATGACAATGTAAACTGCACACATAGGCTCTGCAATGGCAGGCTAGAGACATGTTTAAGGGGTCACTTGAGTGGGTGGCACAATCAGTGCTGCAGCCCACTAGTAGCATTTAAGTTACAGGCCCTGGGCACATGTAGTGCACTTGACTAGGAACTTACAAGTAAATTATAAGTAAATTAAATAAGCCAATTGGGTATGAGCCAAAGTCACCATGTTTTTAAGGAGAGAGCATATGCACATTAGCACTGATAAGCAGTGGTAAAGTGCGCAGAGTCCCAAAGCCAGCACAAATGAGGTCAGAAAAAGAGGAGGAAGGCAAAAAGTTTGGGGGTGACCCTGCAGAAAGGCCATTTCCAACAGTGATATTTTGTAAGGTATTCTAACTTAGGGTCTGATTTAGAGTTTAGCGGATGGGGTTACTCTGTGACAAACGAGATGGCTACCCCGTACGCCATTTACGATCCTATTATATCCTATTATATTGTAATAAGTTCAACTCTAAATCGGGCCCTTAACATCTATTTCTGATAAGAAATAAGAAATAGTGCTGTTAAAAGTTCTGTGAGGAAGGGACATTGAGAGTTTTCCAGGAAATGTGTGACAAGTGGTGTTTTAAAATCATGCCTGAAAATTAAAATTGTTGAAAATTGAATAGAATATAAATGCAATTAAACAGGATAAATAAGTAGCTCCCTAACCATGTCTCAGGCCTGCTTCTGCAGTGTATGTGTGTGCTGTTTCTCTGCCACTTCAACTTGGCATTTAAAAGTACTTGCCAAGCCTTAAACTCCCCTTTTTCAACATATAAGTCACCCCTAAGGTAGGCCCTAGGTAGCCCATAGAGCAGGGTGCTATGTAGGTAAAAGGTAGGACATGAACATGTGTGTTCTATATGTCCTGGTGTAGATTCGTGTTTACACTGGTGTGAGGCCTGCTCCTTTCATAGGATGGCATTAGGGCTACCCTTATATACTGTTTGAGTGATTGATTCTGATCTGAAAGGAGTAGCTAGGTCATATTTAGTATGGCCAGAATTGTGATACAAAATCCTGCTTAATAGTGAAGTTGGATTTTATATTACTATTTTAGAAATGCTATTTTTAGAAAGAGAGCATTTCTCTACACTTAAATCCATCTGTGCCTTCCAATCCACATCTGGCAAGGTTTAGTTGACAGCTCCCTTGTGCATTCACTCAGACAACCCCAAACACAGGATGCTCAGTCACACTTGCACACATCTGCATATTGAATGGGTCTTCCTGGGCTGGGAAGGTGGAGGGATTGACACTTACATGTCAAAGGACAGTAGCCTGCCCTCACATGAAGGGCTGCCACACCCCCTACTGGGACACTGGCAAACAGGTTGGAACTGAAAGGGGACCGTGTGCACTTCTAAGCCACTCTATGAAGTCTCACCCACTTCAAAGGCACATTGGGGTATTAATCAGGGTCTCTGACCCTACCAACTCAGACACTTCTGAGGTGGACCATCTACTTCATCAAAACACTTCCTGGAGATGAGAACCTGAACCAGAACCTGCAACCTGCCAAGAAGAACTGCCTGGTTGCCCAAAGGACTCACCTGCTTGTTTTCTGTGAAGGACTGCTGCCTTGCTGTTGCCCTGCTGCCTTACTGCTCTCTGGCTGTGCTGAGTAGTGCTCTCCAAGGGATTCGATAGAGCTTGCCTCCTTTTCCCTGAAGTTTCAGGACCAAAAAGACTTCATTCTGCAAGAAGAACTCCCTGTGTGGCGAAAAATCGATGCACAGCCTGCCAGAAACAACGCACAGCCTGCAGAGTGGTGAAAAATTAACTGCACGCTGAACCGGAATGATGCAGCTGGACTTTACAAGGAGAAGATCAATGCAGCACTAGCGTAGCAACCGTAAATCCGATGCACGGCCCACTGGATCGATGCACAGCTGAGCCTGAACAACGCAGCCCGACTTCCTATGAGGAATCGACGCAGCGCCTGCTGTGTGGTAGAAATATCCACTCAACACCCACTGTATCGATTCAGCCCCTGTGACTTCGTCCTGTCAGCGCTGGATTTCAACACATCGTCCCTGGGGTGTCCGAAAACTCCGCAACCTGAAGAGGATCTAAGACCGAGCGCTGGAAATCGACGCAAAGCCTTCCCTGTTTATAAAATAAACAATGCATTGCTGTGTGCGGCCCAAGAAATCGACACACACCTCCCTGTTTTCCACGCATCCCCTTCTGCGGTTCCTCGTGGAGATTTTGAACGCAAAACAGGTACTTGGTGCTTGCAAGAGACAATTGTTGCATTTAAGAGACTAAAGACACTATGGGGGTCATTCCGACCCTGGCGGTCATGGCCCGCCAGGGCCGGGGACCGCGGAAGCACCACCAACAGGCTGGCGGTGCTTCCTGGGCCATTCTGACCGCGGCGGTAAAGCCGCGGTCAGAAAAGGGCAACCAGCGGTTTCCCGCCGGTTTACCCCTGGCCCAAGGAATCCGCCATGGCGGCGCTGCTTACAGCACCGCCATGGGGATTCCGACCCCCTTCCCGCCATCCTGGTCCTAGCGGTAAATACCGCCAGGAACAGGATGGCGGGAACGGGTGTCGTGGGGCCCCTGGGGGCCCCTGCACTGCCCATGCCACTGGCATGGGCAGTGCAGGGGCCCCCTCACAGGGCCCCATAATGATTTTCAGTGTCTGCAAAGCAGACACTGAAAATCGCGACGGGTGCCACTGCACCCGTCGCACACCAGCAACTCCGCCGGCTCCATTCGGAGCCGGCTTCATCTTTGCTGGGCCTTTCCCGCTGGGCCGGCGGGCGGCATTTTGGCGGTCGGCCGCCGGCCCAGTGGGAAAGCCAGAATGGCCGCCGCGGTCTTTTGACCGTGGTGCGGTCATTCGGCGGTAACCGCATGGCGGGCGGGTACCGCCGCCCGCAGCGGTTGGAATGACCGCCTATATCATTTTTACAGTGATATCTCAACATTTACTTATTGCATCTTAATTGTTTTGAACTACATTTTACCAGATAAATATCATATATTTTTCTAAACACTGTGTGGTGTATTTTTGTGGTGTTCTGCTGTGTTATTGCACAAATACTTTACACATTGCCTTCTAAGTTAAGCCTGACTGCTCAGTGCCAAGCTATCAGACGGTGGGCACAGGATAATTTTGATTGTGTGTGATTTACCCTGACTAGAGTGAGGGTCCTTGCTTGGACAGGGGATAACCTGACTGCCAACCAAAGACCCCATTTCTAACAATCACAAAGGCCCTCATTCTGACCTTGGCTGGCGGCGGAGGCCGCCCGCCAAAGTCCCGCCGTCAGATTACCGTTCCGTGGTCGAAAGACCGCGGCGGTAATTCTGACTTTCCCGCTGGGCTGGCGGGCGGTCGCCTTCAGACCGCCCGCCAGCCCAGCGGGAAAGAGGCTTCCACGATGAAGCCGGCTCGGAATCGAGTCGGCGGAGTGGAAGCTGTGCGACGGGTGCAGTTGCACCCGTCGCGTATTTCACTGTCGGACCGCCGGGATCTGGATGGCGGTAGGGGGGGTCGGAATCCCCGCGGCGGTGCAGCAAGCTGCGCCGCCGTGGAGGATTCAATGGGGCGGCGGTACACTGGCGGGAGCCCGCCAGTGGTGCCGGTCCGACCGCGGCTTTTCCGCCGCGGTCGGAATCCCCATTGGAGCACCGCCGGCCTGTCGGCGGTGCTCCCGCGGTCCTCCGCCCTGGCGGTCAAAGACCGCCAGGGTCAGAATGACCGCCAAAATGTGTTGCATTACCCAAGCCATCTAACTCTGTCTACAGCATCCGTTGCAGCAGCACCTATAAACGCCTTAGAGATATCTGTCATGCAGACTGAGACCCATAAATATTGTGATTGATAGTCAGCCACAACAGAGAGGGTTATTACCTCAACTATCTGTTAGATGGTGGACCACACGTAGGAGGACCAAAAATCTCCATGTTGGTCAGATAGAGACTTTTGGACCACTCGTACTTCCCCAATAAACTCATGCATATCCAAAGAGATTGCTAGCAGAACATCTGGTATGACCTCACGATGACTTCCTTGAGAGCAGTGATTAAGACATATTGAGAGGAAAGGGTCAGCAATGAATGAGGGCTCAAGGGTTTTCAGGGCTGTGTCCCTCAACTCTGCAGCACACCACATCAGCTGCAACAAAGACATTTGATATTCTTTACGATGTGGCTCTATTCCAAATGTTCTATATATTCTGCATGCAGTCACAGGTAAGTTGGTGGGTGTCTACTGAGTTGTAATAGGTACTGAGTGAGCATGTCTGGGGTTCCATTGCCCAGATGCACATGCAGCTCAAGTGTGGGAAATTATAACTTACCTATGAGCCACAAGTCACCAAACACCGCAGCAAACAATGTGCAAGAGTTGACTGATGAAATAGATCGCAGTTATGTATATTTTCAGGAAAGGTAGCATGGACATCAGGAAAGTACCTCCTGGATTGCAGACAACCTGAATGTTAAAGGATTACCAGCAGTATCTGTTCTGGAAAAGGTGTTGTCTGGTGTGGTAGCTGAAGTGTTACACAGGTGTAATCAAATGTGCTTAATAGAACAGTAAAGTAAGCAAAGGTGTTGCATTCCCTTGACAATGTGTTCTTTCCCCCATTGACCATAACATGATGATAAACTGGTGCACTCTTCTGGTGACCCAGCTCAGTACCTGTTGCAAGTGTCCAGATTGGCTTGTCTATGAGTGGTCTATGTTGTCAGAAGTGGCCATCTGGAAAGACCCAGTGGTCATTAAATCTAGTGCACCCAATATTTGGTCATGGATATGTTTAACTTCAACTTGGACTGTAGATGAAACAAACTCCCGCTCCTAGTTTGCAATCATGTAGAAGATCACTTCAGGTGAGAAGTGTTATGTGCCAATTACTGATTCCCTGGACATGCCAAGTTTTTCTTACTCGAACCACTGACTTGAGTACATTTGAGCCTTTTTTTTTTGCGATTAAATCTGTGGTAGATTACAAGTGTATTTTGTGGCTAGAAATTGTCTTACTCTTTTGTGGGTGTGCTTTTGCATTATCATCTCCCTCCCTAAATCCTTCCTTCAAGTTCTCTTAACCCCACTAATTTTGTAGTATTTTTTTTCTATTTTCCAGTCAAACCCCTTTTTTCCACCCACATTAAATGAAAAAGGTATGCCTATGTTTGAGTAGATCTCTGGTGGCGATCTCCTTACCGAATAGATAGGAGAGCCCAAGGAGGATATGTCCAACCAAAGGTTTGTGAATTGCATTTTTTAGTATATAATTCATACTACTAGAGTACTACTTTATGTACTTTCAAGTGAAACTTGTGTTATTTAAACAACTTAATGCAACACAACCCATCTGATCCGTCGCATTTAAATTTCTGTCTGCACAATTTTCAGCTGTTTATGAAAAAAAGCTATTTGATTTCACTGTTGAAGTTCCACTCAAGTAAGCAGGAGAACATCTGCAAATCTAGGACTGCATCAAAATCCATGGGTTCACCCATGCAACACCCATTGAAACGCCTCTCGGGTGCAAAGTAAGGCAATACAGAAAGTTGCCCTGCGTTGCCTTACTCCATATCTACAAGGCCATGTACAGCCATGCAAAGTGGCTTTGCGTGGCCTTGTAGATATGGGAGTGCAGCCTGTACCACTAGTGCATCACAAAAAGTGAAGCACTGGCGGCACAGACCACTTGTAAACATGGGCTTTAGTTTTATACTGACAAAGCCCCGGCAGCTCCCGAAAAAAATTATCTTTTACCCAGGCCATGACAAAAGTAGGTTGTGGTATGTGGTATGTGGTAAGATGAAGTAACATTTTGTCTTTTTTGTCTTTTTTTGTGTCTTTGGAGAACCTGAAGCTTTAGCTAAAAAGATAAGTAATTTGGGGTTTATTTACTGTTGCACACATCTCACAGACACACACCCACCATCTGATTTAGAACATCACTTTTGCCTACTACGTAGGACAGTGTTTCAAAAGGAAGGTTTTAGTCAGTCAGCAGAAATGTTGTATTGGTGGACGACTGCTGCCCAGGACCTAATTCAAGTTATGGAGGAGAGCTCTGAAGCAGGATCAGAAACTGAGACAGCATCTGAGGAAAAGGATAACGAGCAGAATCTGGAAGTGATTTTTCAATCAGCAATGTGCTAACCGACGACTCATCTTCCAGCAATTCAGAGGGACATGATGAGAGCAGTTGTAATGTTACTTAAAAAGCACAGTCTGTGCAGCGCAGCAACCATCACAGGGCAGACCCTCCAGGAGAGCAGGCACATGCAGTGGCAAGCACAAAAGGAGTGCTATTTTACCAGCGCCCCAAATTTACTGCAGCCCCAAATTACCATACTCACTGGCAACGCTGGATGCAAAGTCAATATAGTATTTTTTTGGTCCTGACTACATCCATCTCTTTTTGCATGTTGACTTCATTGAAGATATTGTGCAGCAAACACATTTTCATGCAGAACACTTTCTGATGGAGAATAGAGACACTCAAGGGCCTCATTCTAGGGTACATCAGTGGACTCCCACTTCACTTGAGGAATTGAAGATGTTTTTGGGCCGTAGACTGAAAATGGCATTAATGCACAAACCAAGCTTTCACCTCCTACTGGCTTAATCACATGGTTTGGGTAACACCCATCTTTGAACCATACATGAACAGAAATTATTTTTTGCTATTACAGGGTATGCTTCATTTAAGTGATCATTCCACTGCATTGCCCTGGGACCACCCAGACTGTGATAGGTTGATCAAAATGTTGCCTGTTTTGTGGAACATTTGTATGCCAGGTTTTCAGAGATTTATACCCTTGGAAGGAATATATCCATTGATGAGTCCTTCATCCTGTACAAAGGGTGGCTGCTGTTCAGGCAGAACAATTTGAGAAAAAGAGCTTGCTATGGCATCAAGGTGCAGATGCTGTGAGATAGCTCTACTGAAACATGTATACAGCTTGAGAGTGCATACAGGGAAGAACTCTAAACCTTGTAGATTGTCGTTCCACACTACGAGTCAAGGGAAAATTGTATGGGAACTTGTCCAGCCACTCTTTCATAAGTGGAAAACTTCTGTATGGGAGTAGAGCTGCTCCATGAGCTGGACAAAGCTGGCACTGTTGCATGTGGTACAGTTTGTTGTTGCTGCAAAGGATTCCTGCAGGAGTTTATTTGTAAAAAGCTCCAAAACGTCCAGAGCACAGTGTTGCATTCCAATTACTTCCCCATAGCTAGGTTATCTGATAGGTATTATTTGTTGTGCTCACTTCAATTTATGATGAGAGCAGTGACCCCATCATAGCTGTGGGTCAAATGACTGAAGTTCACAAGCCCATCTGTATACTTGATTACAAGAACTTCATGCGCAGAGTGAATAGGAATGATCAGGTTCTTCAGCCATGAAATGTGATTCATAATAATTGCAATTGGTATAAGAAGCTGTTTACTCACATAAATCAGATAGCAACATACAATATGTTGTTTGTTGTCAGACCACCGCAGGAAGACTCATGTCTTTCTTCAAATTTTTGGAAGTCTTACTAATACAGAAACAGCAGTCTCCACTTCATATGCTGTGGCAAGGCTGCATGATCAACACCTTTCTGACAACATTCCTGCAACAGCTAAAAAGAATCAACCATGTAATTGTTGCAGATTATATTATATTCTATTATAGAATTGTACTATTCTGATTATTGTTTTTGTCTTTACTACATATATAATAGAATCTGAACACATCATTGAAACTAGATTGGTCTTTATGTTACTATCACGTGTGCAAATGCATTTATTTTCACTTTAGATAACATGATGTTATCATTTTAGGGGATGTAGAGGGTTTGACCCCAGTCATTTGCACCGTGGGATATAGTGAAGTGGAATATTACGGAGTTAGAGTAGGAAGCGCCTATCACTCATCACTCACCCTCTCTTTTTGAATCATGTAATTGTTGCAGTCTGCTCCAAGCATGGAAAGAGGCTGAAGAGTCATTCCATTGTTACGGTCCCCAGGGCCCATCTCAGCCAGTCCTGCGATGAAGTATTGGGGAATTGACTGAGGTGGAGCTGCCGTAATATATACCTTTCAATGGCTATGCATGGATACATACCTTCCACTGCCCCTAGTTCACTAGGACGTCAGCGGAAATAAGCTGCGGTAAGCACTAACTTATGTGACAGGGATGGCTAAATTATGCAGCATTAAAGACAAATTATGCGGCACAGTTTTTTGTATTATTTTGTGATTTGAAAACATGACTGACGCAACCAAGGGATTATTTTAGATAATATCAATGGGTTCAGTGAGTTATCAACTCAAATGGCCAAAGGCCCTTATAAGGATACTTGGTTACAATCACTGAGGTAGTCCAAAGTCTCACTTCAATAATAAGATTTAAAGGGCCTAAAACTAATGACCATTGTTAGACTTGTCAGCCTTAGGGTGGTCATCCTCCAATGTTTTTGCATACATACCTCCATTTTGTGCTAGATGTTTTTTTTTTTTTTGCTGGCCTTTGGACTCTGTGCACTTTATCACTGCTAAGCAGTGCTAAAGCACTGGAACTCACTCCCCTAAACATGGTTTGATTGGCATATACCTGATTTGCATATTCAATTTACCTATAAGTCCCTTGTAGAGTGGTATACCATTTACAGAGGCCCTGTAAATTAAATGCTACCAGTGGGCCTGTAGCACTTATTATGTCACCAACTTAAGTAGCATCTTAAACCATAGCCCAGGCCTGCCATAGCAGTCTGAACGCAGCACCCCACCTCAATGTAGACCTGGCATTTAAACTCACTTGCCAAGCCTTAAACTCCCATTTTATTACATATACACCACCATTAATGTTGGCCCTAGGTGGCCCTTATGGCAGGGTGCTGTGTAATGAAAAGGTTAGACATGTACCTTGATGTTTTACATGTACTGGTAATGAAAAACTCCCAAATTCATGTTTCACTACTTTGAGCCCTAACACTCCCATAGGATAATATTTGTAATTGGAAGAAGTCAAAATTCATGCTTGGTACCTATGAAATTGCAATGATAGAACCTATTTAATGTTAAAGTTGGTTTTGTCATTATAATTTTGAAAATGCCACCTTTAGAAAGTTGCCATTTTCCAGCCCCTAGTCTTTTGTGCCTGTAGTCTGGCCTGGGTCACTTAACTGGGGGCAGTTGTCAGTTAGGGTTTGTGAATTCCTTCCAGTCACACAAAAGAGGGATTAAGTGTGCCTCAATGAGCCATCTTCTAGTGGGGTGGGGGAGCAGAGCTGAGCACAGTCCCACTTACATCTGAATAGCTTCTACTCTACCTCCACACAAAAGGTTTTAGAACCCTGTATTGTCACAACACTCAGCTTGGAGTCAGGGCAGGGGAATCAGGAAATGCCATGTGCTTCAAAGAACCTTTCCAGAAACTTCTCCTACCTGCCAGGAGAAAGGCAGAAAGGTGTAAAACAGGACCTTAAAACCTACTCTGGTTCACTAATGGACCTGTGGATGGACTCTGAGAGGAATTCCTGCTGCTGTGACCTGCTGGTACTGTACCTTGAAGGACTGTCCTGCTACCTGAAGCATGCATTGAACTCTCGCAGGCCAGCCCTGCAGCTGAACCATGCAACTACAGCTACACTCATGGCTACCAGAAGTGACCTCAAGGGCTAATTTTCTGGCCTCCTGTTCAGAGCCAGAGAGACATAACAGGCTCCCATAATCCCAAACCTGCATCCTGGACCCAGCCTGAGTGAGTCCTGAACCTCTAAGACATTTCAAATCAGTCCTGGACCGTTGGTTAGTAGTGCCAAAGGTGCCCACTGGAATATTTCCAGAATTGAGGACTTATTAAAAATGTGGCTAAAAAGTGCTCCAAATATCGGAAAGAGACCAAAACCAACCTGCTCTGCCCAATTTGCATCGCAGGTCGGATTTACTTCATGTCTTCTCCCGCTACATTCTTCCCTGCAGCAGATCAGTTTCAGCGGTCCTTCTCCAAAGAGGTACCTGTTTTTGTGGAATTTTCTTCAGCTGCAGCCTTCTGCCTCATCTTGCTGGAGCTATTCTACTTCTGTTTCAGTGACTAAGTCCAAAAGTAGAAATTTACACTGCAGATTTGGCCCAAGGCCATCCGACGATGACGCTCCCTCCTCAGACATTTCCTGCTGCCTTATACCACTAAACTTTACCTTCTCAGACATTTTTCCTCCAAACTTTGTTTAAGTCCGAAGGTAAGAGCTGAGCTGGCCTAACCCACTTTTTGTATCAGAACTGCACTCCATTGAGGTCAGCCTTAACTTTTGACTTTGGCCTAGTATCACTTGACTAGATACTGTTGTCGGCACTTTGATCTTGTAGGTGTTATTTTGAAATTAAACTTTAAAAAACTCATAAGTCCTGTTTCTACTGATTTATTTTTGTCATTTGGGTGTCAAATGTATTAAAATTTACTCTTAAATTGGTTTGGGATTTTTCTTGTGTTGTGTTTTCACTTTATTACTGTTTGTGTACTGCATAAATACTTCACATATAGCCTCTACGTTAAGCCTGACTGCTTTTGTGCCAGGCTATCCATGGTTAAGCATCACTTAATTTACTGACTTTTAGTGGTTCACCCTCCCAGGGATTGTGGCTATTGCTTGACCAGTGTTCACACTCCTTTCAAACAACAACCCAGTTTCTCACAACCGTTAATTTATGTACACAATGAATATGAATTGGCACAGTCATTAAGGAACATCATTGGTCACAGGCTTTGCTAAGCAGAGATGGCATCAGCCTG